>NC_044384.1:147137122-148337122 GCF_006542625.1 Nomascus leucogenys | reverse complement strand
CCTGAGATGCTAGGACTGGGACCCAGAGGACTGAGATGCCGCCGGAGGGGACGAGGCACCATCACCGCCCCTCCTGTGTCAGCCACACTCAGAGGCAGGAGGGCAGAAGGGCTGAAGAGAAGTCCCCCAGGTTCCTGAGAACTGGATTCCCTAGAGAAGGAGTTGCTGATAAACGGGAAGTAAACATTGCTTGCTCTGGTCTTGCTGTTTGCACCCCCCCAAAATATGTGGGTTAAAACCTTAACCCCCAAAATGATGGTATGAGGAGGTGGAGCCTTAGGGAGGCGACAAGGTCATGGAGGTGGAACCTCCGGTGTGGGATCAGTGTCCTCACACAGAGGCCCCAAGAGCGGCCTCGCCCGTCGACCTGGTTAGGACTCAGGTACCTCGCCATTCCAGAACCAGAAGCCTCTCACCAGGCAGTGTCTGCTGGTACCTGGATCTTGGACTTCCAGCCCCCAGAACTGTGGGAAAGAAGCTCCTGTGTTTTATAAGGTACACGGACTATGGTGTTTTGCTAAAGCAGCCTGAATAGACTAAGAAATCACTCAACAAACACTAATTAAATTAAATGCTAGGCCATCAGAATACGAAGGGGAAGAGGACAGAAAAGCTCGCCTCTTGTTCCAGCATCTAGGACGTTCTGGGGCCCAGCAAGAGGCTGTGCTTGCATCTTTCTCGTATCTGATCTTCACCTCCATCCACCTGCTTGCTGGTTCTTGGCTGTGCCTCTGATACCCCAGTGTGAGAACGTGGAGTTTCTTAAGGAAAGTCTCATCATATTTTCTCTGTCACAACAAACTCACAGGAAAGTTGTTATTACATGCGTTTTAGAGCTGGGGAGCAGAGTCCCCGTGGGCGGAGCAGCTGGCCCAAGTCCTCAGCCCCTGTGGTGAGGTGCAGCTGGAGTGTGATTCTCCGGGTTCTCAGATGGGGGCGTCTCCTTGGGGCCCCGCCTCTTGGCCAGGCTGCAACCCAGGACCGTGCCAGGTGTGTGTTATCTATATTCGGACACACGCTGTGCGAAACGACGGGCACCCTGAAATTATCCGTGTGGTGTAGACGCAGTGTTCATCTGTGGTAATGGTTATAAATAAGCCCCGACTTTGCCGACTAGGCAGTGCTCCTCTTTTGGGTAGGCGGTTCTTGCTAAAATAGCCCTGAGATACAATCGAGTGAAGACCTGAGTCTTTCTTGAAATAAAAAAAAAACGAACAAACACACACACACGCACACAAACCCAGGGGCTTGCGCACCTCCCTTCCTCCACAGCTGACCTCAACTCGGGTGTCCAGGCCGGCGAATGGCACAAACGCTCACTGAAATCCATGTCATTATTAAAGACTCATTCGGGAGTTGCAGTTTGTGAGCCAGGGAACCTGTAGCTCGAAAGGATTGAAGATATGTCTGAGAATTCACACCTAAGGATTAGAACCCGTGGAGGAGAGTTGCGGGGAGGGCGTGTGGGAAGTCAATGTCCTGCCCTCTCTTTCTGAGTCGGGGGTGAAGTGTCACAGCCGGTTTCCTGGGAAAAGTGCACTTGGGGACTCAGAAAGGACGTGTTCCAGTTTTGAATCATGATTTCCCCCGCCCTCAATGTGAACAAGAAGCTTTTCCTCCTGAGGTCAGGCTGGTGATTTACGATGTGGGTATTGATGTGGGGAGAGGCAGGCCCGGGCGTCTATATATAGCAGCTTCTCAGACCTTAAACGGGAGGGAGGCACAGGCGCCTGCTTTACAGGAGTCAGCTCTGCCTTCCTCGGGTGGAGCCTGGGTGGCTTGGTGAGCCGGTGGTCAGGGCTTCTCTCTCCTCCTTGCAATTTTCCTTTCTGTCTGGGTAAGTGTCTTTCTCTTCTTGCCTTTTCTAATTTATGGCTTTAAGGGGAGGACCGGTAACTTCTGCGCTCACATTTTCTACGTACCTTTACTTCAGGGTCAAGAAGAGAGAGCCGGTGCACCCCATCGCAGGCACCCTTTACTGTGGAAAACAGAGCAGTTAGTTCTGGGCTCTGTATTTCTTTGACAAGACTTTATGCTCAACTAACAGTTTATTTCCCACAGCCGTTGTCTTTGCTAAGTGCCGTTCAGCACCCTGCAGCGCGTGCTTTGGGTTTTAACCCTGGTCTCAGCATGGCCCCAGGGGCCCCTCAGTCAGTGGACTGATGTCTGCAATTTTCATGAGATTTTCAGAAATGAAAGCCTCCCCTGAGGAGAGGGCTGACTTATAAAGGTATGAAATAATAAAACTGGGTATTTTCTTAAGGGAAAAAAGAGTCGAGGGTCATTCAGCTTAGACCTACCCTATATTATCCAGGGTATGGGAAAGAGAACAATCCTTGTCAGGACTTGCAAGTTTTTGCCCAAAAATGACAGCGTTCTCACGGCTGTTTTCTTTTTTGTGCTGTTGGCTGTGTTGTGGTCCTGTAGACTTCTTCAGCTCCATTCTGCTGATAGAGGCTGTGCCTTCTCAGGGTGTGCTCTTGAAATGCAACCTGTCGGAGAAAGACAGTGGGGCTGGGTGGTTGCACGTGGAAGACACCGGAGGCAAACGGAAGGAAGGGGTGTGCCGTCACTGGGAACACCTGGCCTTTTGTGGTTCTCCATTTCACATTTCCTTTCTTACTAAGTAGAAGTAAAACAAGACTCAAAGAAAGCGTGGAACAAAAATAATTTAAGGCGTTATTTAATAAACCAAGTCCCAAGCTAAAACTTGTCTTGGGAGCCAAGGGCTTAGCCACTCGGGGCACAGGCCAACACTGTGTGTCTGGGAGTCCCTTTCCTCTCTAGAAATGCTTTCATTTGGTGTGTTTATTGACTTTGACATTTTTAACTGTACAAACAACAATTTCCTTCATTAAGTGGAAGTCAACGTTTTGTGCTTCAAACATTTTTGCAAATTAAAACCCATCCTGGTGACATGAGGAATGGGCCTACATATTCTCTGCAGGAAAGAATTAGGATGGGGATATCAGACACACGGTCCCCTGCACTGGAGGACAGGCTCACGTTTCATCCTTGTGTCATGATTCCTAAACGTGTCAGGAGCATTCCGGGAGTGGCCGGGGAGCTGGGCTGTGGTGGAAAGTGGGCTGGACGCCGTCAGGAGACTCAGCTGGCGCCTGGGTTCGGCCGTGGCCCTACCGGTGACCCGGGCGAGTCATATTTCCCTGGGGATGGTCCGTGCTAACAGTGCAGCGTGGGTCCAGGATTATCTAGACACATGCTGTCCAAGCTGGGGGACTGTTAGCTGCCATCTCGCTCAGCCCTGTTTTACAGCACAGCAGGTGGAGGCCCCTGAGCTCAAGGTCAGCAGGTCCCCACTGGAGTCTCACTCCCCCAGTGCCCTGAGCCCCAGGGACTCACATCAAAATGTACCTTGCTTGGAAAGGCTGCTTTCTTTTTCTCTTTTTTTTTTGGTTGGTGTGTGTAGGGGGTATTTAACACATGTTTGAGATAGTTCCTTAAAAAGGAAAATAGCTTTGTACGTAGACAGTGGAGGGACATTGGGGTGCTGATTGGCCCACGTCCTGCCATTTTCTTTATAGTGTCATAAATAGTACAGGTTGATCATTCTAAGTCTGAAGATCAGAAATCCAAAATGCTCTAAATTCTGAAACTTTCTGAGCACTGGCGTGACTCTCAAAGGAAATGCTTACGTGAGCATCTCAGGTTTCCAATTTTTGGATTTGAGTTGCTCAACCAGTAAGTGTAAATGCGAGTATTCCACAGCCTGAAAAGCAAATCAGGAATTGGAAACACTTCTGGTCCAAGCATTCTGGATAAGGGATGCTTGACCTGTAGGGTGCATTTGGCAAGTCCTCTCCAGGGTTCCCTGCACTCAGAAGGGCCCTGTGCTGCCAGAGCTGCAGGCACCCAGCACGTGCTGAGTCAGTGGGGATTTGCTTCCAAAGACGTCATCACACCCGCCTAAGAAGTGGTGGCCCAGGCTGGGTGAGGGACACTGGGGAAGTTCTAACATAGGAAGTCCCCCAAGGAGTGAAGAGTTTGCGATGGGGACACACATTCAGGGTGGGTGAGGCTGGACGTGCAGTCCTGCTGGTTTTCTGGGTTGGGCATGAGATTGATAAAAGTGGAGTTGAGGGCACACTGGAACTGGGAGTCAAATGCGCAGAAACTTGAGCTTGCTACTCTCCCAAGCCAGGAGCTCTAAGGTGTTTTCATTGTTGAAATCCAAGGGTTCTGATTTAGGCTTGGCTGGCACATGGTATGCCACCCCATACTTGTGGAATGAACTGAGGCTGAGGGATTCTGCAAAGCCTCTGACACCTCCTGACTTTGGTGGTCCTGAGCATGAAGTGAGCAGGGAATACATGTGGGGATAAACGCGGCAAAGTGCCCTATTACCCCATCCAAAGACACCCCGGGGAGACTTCCTAGTAAGGTACCGTCGGAGTGAGGAGTGCAGGAAGTGTGCACACTTGATCCCGGCTCTGCCTTGCTAAGCACTACAAAGTGTGGCCCCTCCCACATGAAGTGTTTGAAGACTTCCAGGCCCACAGGACCGGGTGTCAAGTCAGTGATACATTAGGGTGCATTGGACAGGACGTTCCAGACTGGTTGAAGGACAGCTAGTGTGTGAGCTTTCGAGACCTGATCCGTTTCATGTTCTTCCAGGTCTTAGGTCTAAGGAGGAGGATTTCCATCCAGGGCGATTCTCCTCTTATTTCACTGTAGCTCATTCTCTCCTTTGACCTAATAGGTCATATATTGACTCTTCCCTTTGCCAAGAAATACAAACACATCTGAAGTGTAACTGAACGTTAAGTGTGAGTAAGTACTGTGATGACACACAAGCCCTCGCTGCAGTAGCAGGCACTGGGGATTGCTCATGCGTCTGCTGGAGTGGAATTGCCTAGTATTCGTCAGGCTGATCCCAGAAGAACCTTGGATAGGAAACCGGATGGAAGCTGAAATGTCTTCTCCAACATTGGTCCAACTTCATTCAGTTCAGTGAGCTCTTCCCAGCACCCTGCTGGTGAACTCCAGAAAGAGTAAATGGGTTTCTGAGCAGGAAGCTTTTCTTGAAGATCCACCTTGATTAACTCATTGGAAAATCCTAGTGAGCTGCATCTGGGGAGATTTCAAATAGTAAAGCAATACATAGATTTTCTCAGATACCTTTTCCTGTCTGTAGAATTCTTGAACCACAATAACTGCAGCAGTGTAACAGAGACAGCTACCGATTTTGGTACCAGGGCCAGGGCCAGGCATGACGCAGATTCAATATGCAACGTTAGAGCTAGAGGAGCTAGAAACTACCCCAGGCCTCATCAGAACGCTGGAGTCGGAATTCAATCCCAGGTCTACCAGACATCAAAAGCTGGGCACTCGACCTCTGCACTATGATACCACTTTCAATATCAGGGTGGGTGGAGGAGATATGCTTTTATTTATTTATTTATTTATTTTTATTTTTTTGAGATGGAGTCTTGCTCTGTCACCCAGGCTAAAATGCAGTTGTGCCATCTCTACTCACTGCAAGCTCCGCCTTCCGGGTTCACGCCGTTCTCCTGCCTCAGCCTCCCGAGTAGCTGGAACTACAGGCCCCCGCCACCACACCCGGCTAATTTTTTGTATTTTTTTTAGTAGAGATGGGGTTTCACTGTGTTAGCCAGGATGGTCTCAATCTCCTGACCTCGTGATCCATCTGCCTCAGCCTCCCAAAGTGCTGGGATTACAGGTGTGAGCCACCGCACCTGGCTGCTTTTATTGTGTTCTATCAGGTGCAACATTCTGTTATATCCCTGGAGTAGAATGCATGCTGGTGCACTCTAAAAACATGGCTGGGCCCTCCCAGGGTGGGGTGGTTGGTTGATTAGTTGGATTTTAAGAGGCAGTATTGAGAGAGTTAGTGTGGCAGAGTGTGAAAGGCCCAGAATAAGGATGGCCTTGGGGCAGGGGTAGCCTCTTCTACATGCTTTTGGGGAAGAATTTCTCCTTTCTGGCCCTTGTGTCCTGTTTTCTTCCCTGTAGAATAGGAGTTTGGATAATCCCCAGTGATCTTTCCAAGTTCTACAATACTGTGATTCTCAGAGATCACAGAGTTCAAAGGAAACAGCTCATAAGGAGCAATTTATGTATTGTGGTAGATTTTCTAGCATGTACCCTGGAGATCTGAACTACGACACATTCATCTCCGAGCAGCCCTTGGCATTTTCCACCCAAGTCTCATTCTCATGGCCCGGGATGTGGGTGGCACCCCTGGGGCTGTGCCATGGGGCCTGGCCGAGGAGTTCTGTTTTCAAATAACCACAGATTCTCCTCATTTAAACAGAATAGTAAAAAATGGAGCTCAGGTTGTGAGTCCTTTTGCACCTTGTTTGGGAAATAAATGGCTGCAGAGATTTAGGAATACGGTCCCTACATGACTTTGTAGTGATGATCAAGCCACTCAGCATGTTGGCATTTTACGTATTTTGGGTGAACATGTACAACAGCTTGCCATGTCTAATACCTGTAATACTGCAAGTTCCCAGAGAAAAAGATGGAACTCGATAGTTTCCTGTTTGGGGAGAATTTCATCCACACTCTCGAATTTCCCCACATCCCTGAGGCTTTGATGCCAGGCTCTGTCCTCACTTTTCTGTTCACCTCCTGCCACGTCTGTCTACTATAACCAGTGAGATTTCAGACAGCAGATTCCAGGGGGCATCTCCAGCCAGTCCCTTTTTCCACGGCACCCTTTGCATGGTGGAATGACTGCCGGTTCCCCAGGCAGACACCAGCCACCTCGGCTTGTGGCTGTGTCTTTCCTGAGTAATTTCTGGTCACACCCACCCCAGCAAGTCTCCCACGATCCTGGATTCTCTTGCCCCAACCTTTGCTCATGGGCTGTCCTCCTTTCCCACCTCCGCCTGGCAGTCCCACCTGTCCACCAAGGCTCCTCTCAAATGTCACCTGCCTCGTGGGCCACTCGGCTGTCCTTGGCTCCTGCCATTCCCAGGACACCTTCTATCTCCCCCGGGCTCTTGGCTCTTATCGTATGTTCTCTTGTATTCTAAGTGTTTGTTTACTTCTCTAGTCTGCTTTAATTATTTTTGTCCTTTCCACTTACATTGCTTTGAACTTTGCCCTGAACACACCAGGGGTTCTAGGAATACTTGTTGAGTTCACAGTTAAATGAAATACCAGCGCAGTCTTCCAACTGTTATGGAAGAAAACAAAAAATAAAGTTGGGTCCCTGGGACTCTGGTCTAAGGTGATTTCTGGCCATGTAATCTTTCATTTTTTCCCTTCCCAAGGGGGTTTTATTAACTGAAGTTCATTTTCCCCTTTGGAATGATGCAGAAATTACAGAGGCCTCATGATGCTTGTGAGGGAGCTCAGTGTTGTGTGTGACTGTCTTTGTAGGAGCACGCCAAGATGTCCCTTGTCGCCGTCCCCTTCTACCAGAAGAGACACAGGCACTTCGACCAGTCCTACCGTAATATTCAAACACGGTACCTGTTGGACGAATATGCGTCAAAAAAGTAAGCTGACATTCGCTGATGAGACGCGCAGAGCTTTGATTATGGGGGTCTGACATTTAAAGGTTTTTCCAGTTTCGTCAGCCCTGGAGAGGCACTGGTTTGCCGGGAGTCAGAGAGCAGGGATGGCAGCCTCTCCCGTGCCCAGGTCCTCCCACAGAGCAGCACTGTGTGGAGCTGGTGCAGTGTCCTGGCAGGTCCTGCTGGCCGGGCTCTGAGCTCCTGGTTGTGGTGGGGAGGCAGGAAGTCCTTTGTTTGAGCTCATTGATTTTACTGCTCATCACGTGCCTTCCAGAACTAGGATCTAAAAAGCCACCCAAAATAAAGAGCAATCAGATTGAAACTAGTGGGAAAAACTGTCGGTAGGAGAGAAGTTAATGGGTGGCAGACTAAAGACAGAATGAGAGGCAATATTAGTGATTTTGCTACATTGATCATGGATGTGCCAACATCAAGAATCCCTGCCTCTGGGGCTAGTGTTCACCTGCATCTTTCGGAAGCTTCTCAGGGATGGCCTCATACAGGATGGTAGCTCACACCCCCATGGACACTGTTTGTGTAGCAGCAAATCTGCAATCTTAATGGGCTGATTGGAAGGCTGTGGTGAAGAGAGGGAGGGACCGCGGGCAGGCGTTCTGCAGCCCAGGTGCCTGCCTCATGTCACCCACACCCTATATTTAGAAATGCTTAGGGTACTTTTATTTAGTTGCCATCCCTTGTGCCAAACAAAGCCAAACATTTGCAGCCCTCCCAGCAGCCTTGGGGTGTTTCAAATCCCTCAAGATATATATAATCCTGGCATGGAGCCAGAAGGACAGTGGCCGGCACTGGCTGTCTCTGAGGGGAGGTGGCACCAGCCACAGTGAGCTCAGGGAGAAAGCACCCCAGGGCGGGCGTGTGTGGGGGTGTGGGTGTGGGCACACAGGGACACAGGCTTGGGTTTGCCTGTGTGCAAGCGCATGTGCACTTGTGTAGATGTGTTTATGTGTGCATACGCTGTGTGTATGCGTGTGCATGTGCTTGTGGGAAGGCATGTCCTTGCATTTATGCATTTATTTGCATACACATGTGTATGTGTGTATTGTATGTGTATATGCCTGCATGTGTGTGCACATACGCATGTGCATTTGTGCATATATGTGTGTAGGTGCATGCTTCTCATATGCCTGTGCATGTGTGTGCTCGTGTGTGCTCCGCATATACCAGTGGTTTGGGGTGTGTAGAGAGAAAGTGATGTGTGTCAGGATACATTTCCATACTGTGCCTGGGCATGCATCTCCTAATCGTGTCCATGTTCCTGAAGGCGAGCTTCCACCCAGGCATCTTCCCAGAAGTCCCTGAGTCAGCGGTCCTCTTCGCAGAGAGCCTCCAGCCAGACGTCCCTGGGAGGAACCATCTGCAGAGTCTGTGCAAAGCGAGTGAGCACGCAGGAAGAGGAGGAGCAGGAGAACAGAAGCAGGTGAGCACATGGCTTCCCTGACTCCACTTGTGCCCTGCGTGGGGTCGCAGTGGAGGGACAGTGGGGTGGGGAGGGAAGAGCGACCTTAGCTAAGAGGCAAGATCAAGGAACACAGGCCATGCCAGCGGCGAGAGGGAGAATGCTGCTGTTTCCCAATCAGCTGCTTCTCTTTGCCATCATTATCTTGATTAATCTGAATAAGAAAACTACTGGGCACAAGCTTCCCACCATTTTGCAGAAGAGAGCATTGCTGTTCAGAGCGCTCATGCCACCGTCCAGGGTTCCATGTCTCACGCACGTCCCAGCCGGGCTTAGAGCTCCGGGGTCTGCGTCTTCTAAGCCGAGCTCAGCCCCTTTCCACACAGGGCAGGATAAGCACACTTGAAAACATCAAGACCTAGCAGTGTGAGATTAATTCTGAATTTCCACTCGCAACCTCTGCAGCTATGCAGGAACAGCCGTGGAGGGTTGCCGATTCAAGCAAGGTCAACTTCCTGAGTGGGAGCCAGGGTTTTAAACAGTTGTCGTGTGGAAACTGAAGAGTTGGGAAGGGATTCTATAAATTGTCATGCTTTACATTTCAACAGAGGCAACTCATGGGGTGAAATGTCATAGGAACGGGACGGATTAATAAAAATGCCAGTCTTAAAATTATTTCCAGATGACGGAGAAGCAGGTGGTGATATTGCTTTGATCTTTTCAGGACGAAGTGAACAGTTAAATGTTCGCAGATGCCTTGTTTTATACCTGCTATATTTCTTCCCTCAACTCCCCTGCTACTTCTGGGAATTTTCTCTACATCTACAAAGCACTTAAAACCTGAAGGCAAGATGAGATTTGAGTAAACATCTTTCATCTTGAAAGTTTCAGAATGATGAAGTCATCTGTTGAATATAAACAATGTATAGCCAGGAAGATTAACGAAGGTTAACCTTTATTTTAAAAAAAAAAAGGATTATTTTTAAATGTCATAGGATAATTTTGCCATGTAAATGAGTTCTAGTGTAAAGTGAAGATTTCTTTTGAGAAAGAATCTCTCTGAAATGTAGATGTTAACACAATCCAGATTTTTATGTATGGGATTAAAGGGTTCTTCAACCTATATTTAGGTTTTCGGGGCTACAATAGAGTACTTGAGCTTATCATTTTATTTTTATCATTTAAACATTGATGTGACCTGGAACATATTGCATAAACTTCCTATCGCTGAATTTCCCTGCAGTAAAACGGTAACAGTGAGTGGCTTACTGTGATTCATATGGTTTTGGCAGCAATGATTTTCATGACAGCCTTGGCTGTTGGAAATTGTCCTGAAATACATCGGGCTATGCTCTTGCGATACCAAATCTGACCCAAAGAAGGGATTTGAATGACTGGTGATGGGTTATGTTCTCACTGCACCTCTGATGCTCACGTTAAATGCCAGTCTGTCTTGTACGTAGTAGAGATGGGAGATGAAGGCCAGGGGCTGTCCCAGCTTTGTGTGGAGCACACGGCTCACGCTCTCCATGAGATTTTCTTCAGCAGCCCCCCCAGTGTTGTATTCTCCTAACCCACGTGCATGTCTTCCATGGGGAAGATCGTTTTGAAATGAGTTCTTTGCTCCTTTAAAGGTAAACATAAGCCGTGCGGATCTCAGTGAGTTGGGCAAGCTCTAATTGAGATTTACTGTGTAGCCTGCTCTATTACCGTCATGCGGAAGGGCCCAGGAGGGATGCGTGAGGCCCATGCTGAGTGATGTGAGCAGCTCCGTGGATTCCAGCCCTTGTTAGAATTCACCACTCTCAGGGGCTGCAAGCATCATCACAAGCATGTGTTTATCCCTGACCTCCCAGCGTGGATATTAGTTTAAAGCACTGGACAAGTTGGTCCTCTGCAAAAGATGAAACTGTGGACTCACTGATGTGAGTTACTGCTGATGTCCCTGTGTAAAATAAGTACTGAAGAGACATCGGCGCTCTGAAGGCACTCAACACATCCTTCTGAAAGATATGAACCCGGATCTCTGAAGGCACTCAACACATCCTTCTGGAAGATATGACCCATTGGAAATATCCCTCTGACATCTTCCTTCAGTCCCAGTGAAAAATGGGCCTCCCCGAATCTTGCAAGCCACCTGTCCTGTGGCTTGTCATTTACAATCAGTGCATGACAAATGACGTTACTCTGCACACGTGGGCTGAAGTCACGGTCAACTGATCATCAGCCGGCAGAAATATTTCCTCAGTGTCCTGACTTGGGCTTGGGTGTGAGAGGAATTCTAGACCAATTAGTTATTCTGAATCATAGAGGGTTAGAGGATAGTGGTGCTGTTGACCTGAGGCTCTTGTAACTCAAACGTAAAGAGCCCATAGAAATGTAAACGGTGTCATGAGAGGACATCTGAACCTTTAAACTCATCACAGCGCTGCGTGGCACAGACCAAGCTTTGTCTTCTTGATCCCTGCAATTCACTGGGATTCACTCCCCATAAGAAGCCTTGTTCCCTGCAGGACATCTGACGCCATCGTTCGTTTCTTGAACACATATTCCTAGAACTCCTCCTGGCACCTGGCACCTGGATACTGGGGAACGAAGTACCTGGATACTGGGGGAACGAAGTACCCGGATACTGGGGGAACCAAGTACCCGGATACTGGGGGAACCAAGTACCCGGATACTGGGGGGACCGAAGTACCCGGATACTGGGGGGACCAAGTACCCGGATACTGGGGGACCAAGTACCCGATACTGGGGGACCGAAGTACCCGGATACTGGGGGGACCAAGTACCCGGATACTGGGGGGACCAAGTACCCGGATACTGGGGGACCGAAGTACCCGGATACTGGGGGGACCAAGTACCCGGATACTGGGGGGACGAAGTACCCGGATACTGGGGGGACCAAGTACCCGGATACTGGGGGGACCAAGTACCCGGATACTGGAGGGACCGAAGTACCCGATACTGGGGGGACCAAGTACCCGGATACTGGGGGGACCAAGTACCCGGATACTGGAGGGACCGAAGTACCCGGATACTGGGGGACCAAGTACCCGGATACTGGGGGGACTGAAGTACCCGGATACTGGGGGGACCAAGTACCCGGATACTGGAGGGACCGAAGTACCCGGATACTGGGGGGACCGAAGTACCCGGATACTGGGGGGACCAAGTACCCGGATACTGGGGGGACCGAAGTACCCGGATAGTGGGGGAACGAAGTACCCGGATACTGGAGGGACCGAAGTACCCGGATACTGGGGGGACCAAGTACCGGATACTGGGGGAACGAAGAGGGCATTTTCCTGCTTGGTTGGGATTCAGAGTCCCAGGACAGGGCTGCTGTCATTCAACATGCACATGCATGTGCTTACAGTGGTGGCATGTGCTCTGCAGGAGGATGAGGACGTATGAAAGAGACCCGCAGGGCTGTGATTTGAGGGTGGCCCCAGGGGAGAGTCTCTGAGGGACAGACCCCTGTGCTGAAAGCAGTAGGAGCAGAAGCCAGCCCATTAGGGTTGGGAGGAATCTACCCCAGGCAGAGGGCGTGCAGAATGGCTGAGGCCCAAAGAGACTGTTCCCTAAACATTGCAGGGAAAGGCTGTGTGTCTGGTCGGAGCGGGGCAGGGAGGTGCGAGGTGAGATCCCCGATTCCTAAGGAGGTAAATCCACATTCCTTTCACGGTTAGATTTTAGGGTTCCTCCAGCCTCGTTTCTGTACGAAGAGGCTGCAGACTTTTCTGCAATTCTGACCCAAATGCCTAACACCAGGCCTTAGTCTTATTTGCTGCTGGGGAAGCGCTGGTCCATCGGAGCTGTGTGGGGTTCTGGAAGCACCTCGGACGGAGGCCCTGCACCCTGGGTCTCGGACAGGCCTTACCGCTAACCTGCATAGGGTCTCAGCTCTCCCCATGTCTCTGGACAGACGTGACGCTACGGTCCCCTCCAGCTCTGATACCAGGACTTTCTGTGCGATGTGGCCCTGGCCGAGCAGCCTCTTTGGTGGCTCACAGAGTACCGCAGGCGGCGCTCCGGCTCGGCCAGCTTTCCGTCCACCGCCTCCTTCCCAGGCCATCTGTGCAGCTTCCTGTCCCTGCCACTCGGGAACGAACCTCCCCCAGCCTAACTTAGAATACTGAGTATTTATGAGGCATCTTCAGCGTACTGAAGCTGGGGAATACAGAGGTGAGAAGTAGCCAATCCTTTCTCCTGGGAAGGATAAAATGTATGCAAATTACGATCATAAAGGCCCTAAGAGAAATAAAAGGAGGTCTGGCGTTCAAGGCAGAGGGGAGAGGATTAGGATTGGCTCCACGGGAGAGATGGCATCTGAGATGGGCATTGGAGGAAGGATAGAGTTTTGATTGAAAGGGATGGCAGTGAGACGTTTCTCACAAGTGGGATAGAATCCCAAGAGGGCAGAACAGCGAGAGTCCTAATTTCGGTGGGACCTTGGGAACGCGGTGGTGAGGGAGGGAGATGAGGCTGAAAGAGCTGCCGCAGGGTTTCCAGAGCATCTCAGAGCATGGAGGCAGCCCGGGCCTGGCCGTGTTGGGGTGCAATTTGTGGGGTTCACAAAATGGCATGTGAGCTGCGAGGATGTGGACATTTCTGAGTCCCTAAGGATTGAAGATGCTGAATCCTTTATTTAATCCTTTATTTATTATTATTATTTTTAGCGTTCAGACATTTCTTATCTGTATATTTTTTAACTCAAAATATTTTAATTCAGTCTTAAAATCACTCAGAAACTGCATCATTCTCAGGAAAACAAATGGCTTTTATTTGCTTCCCTGCAGAGGAAAACCCACACATGGGGAGTTCACCATTTTCCTAAATTTTCAAATCATGGAACTGACTTCAAAAGCACCCCTAGCCCAGCAGCACCTAAGAGTTTTGAGTCTCAGACCTGGGAAAGCATCAAGCCGTTTGTCTGATAAATCCACAGAAGTTCCCTGATTTCCCGAGTTGCCCTGTCTTTACTGAGCACCTGCTGCATGTGAGTTTCTGTGCACACGAAGATGAGTGACAGTGTCTCTGTTTTTAAGAGACTCAGGTTAACTTCCCGATTCTCTGAGTGGGTGCCTGTTGTCTTGTGCTGCTCACAGCAATTCTCCAAAACATCTCTTAGGGCCTCCAAGCGGTTGCAATTGTGTACTCTCAGTGGTGAAAGAAAGTAGGGGCAGGGACTTCTGTATTTTTTTATTAATAAATCACATACATGTTCTTCTTTACAACTTCATCATGCATGGCATTCACACACCAAAATATACTCTTGAAGATAGATGCAAATGAGCAGAAGTAGCATTTCTCCTGTTCTCTTCTTGAATGCACTGAAGGAAACCCCAGGGAGAGAATGGGCCTGCCCTTTCCAGCCTTCAGGGAACATGTGGTTTTATTCGCGACTCCTGAAACTGAGGCTGCTTCTTGGCTCCTGCAGGTACCAATCCCTGGTGGCCGCCTATGGCGAGGCCAAGCGACAGCGCTTCCTCAGCGAGCTGGCCCACTTGGAGGAGGACGTCCACCTGGCACGCTCCCAGGCCCGCGACAAGCTGGACAAATACGCCATTCAGCAGATGGTAGGAGGGTCTCAGGGTGGCTGGTTATCTGGGATTCGTGGACTAGATCTTAGCTTGTCTGCATGGTGCTCCAGGGGCCGAGGGCGGAGCGTGGCTTGCTGCCTGGGAAGCTGACCATCCTTGCTTCTCGGGGCAGATGGAGGACAAGCTGGCCTGGGAGAGACACACATTCGAAGAGCGGATAAGCAGGGCTCCTGAGATCCTGGTGCGGCTGCGATCCCACACCGTCTGGGAGAGGATGTCTGTGAAACTCTGCTTCGCCGTACAAGGATTTCCCACGCCCGTGGTGCAGTGGTGAGGGGCTGTGTTCCCAGGGGGTTAAGAAATCCCTTCTGCGTGTTCTTTAAGAAAGAACCCAGTTAAGGAGACAAACGCCGCTGAGCCTGTGCTGGAGGTCACTTACCTTGAAACTCTATGCAGAAATATGTTTATAGAATCTCTGAACATCCACTTTAACTAATATGCAAATATTTTTATTTTCATGACATTGAGTCAACAGATTTTTCAGAGGGTTTTTTTTTTTTTTTTGAGATGGGGTCTCGCTCTGTTGCCCAGGCTGGAGTCTGATGGTGTGATCTCGGCTCACTGCAACCTCCACTTCCCTAGTTTAAGTGATTCTCCTGCTTCAGCCTCCTGAGTAGCTGGGACCACAGGTGTACGCCACTACGCCTGGCTAATTTTTGTATTTTTAGCAGAGATGGGGTTTCACCATGTTGGCCAGGCTGATCTCAAACTCCTGACCTGAAGTGATCCACCTGCCTCGGCCTCCCAAAGTGCTGGGGTGACAGGCATGAGCCACGCACCTGACCAGAGGTTGTTATTTAAAAGTCAGTACCCTGAAATGAGCATGGCTGTTGTCCTGTTTGCAAGGGCACGTGTGTGATTGCTGACTGTACACAAAGCTGGAGAGGCTGCTTTTCAATATGGAAAACTCCTAAGTGGAAAGCGTAAACTGTAAAGTTTTGGGACTGCAAGGCTGCAGTTAATCAAGCTGTGATAATTGAAGAATTACATCTTTAAGCCCTCAAGACCCTTTTTGTATCAACATATATTGCTAAAGTTACACATACATCTATGTGCATTTATACATGAGGTTGGGACTCTGAGCCATGGACCAGGTGCATCCTGGCTTATGTTGATACATGTATCAGCATGTATTGCTAAAAATATACATATATCTATGTGCATTTATATGTGGGGTTGGGACTCTGAGCCATAGATCAGGCACATCCTGACTGATGTTGATACATGTATCAACATATATTGCTAAAGTAATACCTTATATCTATGTGCATTTATATGTGGGGTTGGGACTCTGAGCCACAGACCAGGTGCATCGTGGCTGATGGCTGGATCCTGAGGTTCTTTGGAAGGCAGGCTTGGGAGGCTGAGGCTTGCCTGCTCTTGATGCGGAGGTGCTGGGGTGGATGTGGTCCTGCCTCCTGGATGGAGCCATGAAGCCAGCTTCCTTTCACCAGGGTCAGTGCCTTAGGTCCCGCAGAACTCCCTGAGACACTAGCTACCCTGCAGCTTAAGTAGGTGGCTCGGGGACCCAGCACCCTAGTGTTTCTTATGCAATGACAAGTCCTGATTCCCAATGAAGGTCAGGCAGGTGTTGGATCTGCCAGGTGGGGAATCCCCTGAGAGTCTGAACGAGGCAAGCGCTGCTCTCGCCTTAGAAATCAAAACCAGTGGCCGGGCACGGTGGCTCACGGTTGTAATCCCAGCACTTTGGGAGGCCGAGGCGGGCGGATCACGAGGTCAGGAGATCGAGACCACAGTGAAACCCCGTCTCTACTAAAAAAAAATGCAAAAAAAAATTAGCCGGGCGTGGTGGCGGGCGCCTGTAGTCCCAGCTACTCGGAGAGGCTGAGGCAGGAGAATGGCGTGAACCCGGGAGGTGGAGCTTGCAGTGAGCCGAGATTGCGCCACTGCACTCCAGCCTGGGTGACTGGGTGACAGAGCAAGACTCCGTCTCAAAAAAAAAAAAAAAAAAAAAAAAAGAAATCAAAACCAGTGCAAGCTCTGGGCCTCACCCTCAGGGCTCTGTCCTCCTCCCGCCTGAAGCTCTAAGGGAAACCCGCAGAAATGGGCAGCAGCAGGTCAGAGGGGCGCGTGGGAGCTGGGGCAGAATTGCACACAC
The DNA here is from genome assembly GCF_006542625.1 of Nomascus leucogenys. Classification (NCBI taxonomy): domain Eukaryota; kingdom Metazoa; phylum Chordata; class Mammalia; order Primates; family Hylobatidae; genus Nomascus; species Nomascus leucogenys. The sequence goes on along the minus strand of NC_044384.1, from coordinate 148,320,472 downwards.
ACAAAATACAACTCTGCCTTTAAACTAAAAACATGCCTCCCTCATTTAGGTACAAAGATGGCAGTCTGATTTGCCAGGCGGCTGAACCGGGAAAGTACAGGATTGAGAGCAACTATGGCGTGCACACGCTGGAGATCAACAGGTATGGCTGTGGTGGGGGCTCTGGACACTGGCGTCCAGTCATCAGCATTGCAGACCCCAAAGAAGAAGTCAGATGGGTAACTGGAGGCCAAATCACACCTGTCTGTTTGCACCCCGGATGACTTTAAATAGCATTTATGAGTTAATGGTACTAGTGCTGGAAGCTTCCCTTTGTTTTTCCTTAGTGTCTGGCCAGAGGAATGCAAACTCTGGGAATGAAGACAGTAGATAGTTCAGGGAAAGGTAACGGCATCTGGGTGGAAAGGCTGCCGTGCCGTGCAAGAAACTTTCATTGACACCTCCGGCCAGGTTCGAGTAACACACCCTAAGTTCAGACTCTTCAAAGAATGATAACCTTTATTTTCTTTTATAACAAATCAAAAAAGTATATGAAATGTAGACACATAAAAGAAAAAGAATCATCTATACATCCAACCCCCGGGGTCAGTATGTTGCTGTATAGCTGGCATTTCTTTTTTCCTCACGTGACACACACAGTTTTTGTTTTTGTTTTTGAGGCAGAGTTTCACTCTTTGTTGCCCAGGCTGGAGTGCAATGGCATGGTCTCGGCTCACCGCAACTTCCACTTCCCAGGTTCAAGCGATTCTCCTGCCTCAGCCTCCCGAGTAGTGGGATTACAGGCATGGGCCATGACGCCCAGCTAATTTTGTATTTTTAGTAGAGATGGGGATTCACCATGTTGGTCAGGCTGGTCTCGAACTCCCGACCTCAGGTGATCCACCTGCCTCAGTCTCCCAAAGTGCTGGGATTACAGCCATGAGCCACTGCCCCTGGCCCACACATTTCATTTTTTAAATAAAAGTGAGACCGTGCTGTTCTTTTTCTGTTTCTCCGCATACACGGTTTTTACTTTTCACAAAAGACCCTGACATTACACAAGTCAGCTTTTTTATCAGTAGTATATCGTGGCACCTTCCCACGGCTCTAATGTTAATTTTTCCACTGAACCTGACTGTCTATTATAGAACTTAAGGAGCACATGCTTGTCCAGGAGCCAGAAGGCCACATTTACCGTGTGACTTTGGATAAGCCATTAATGCTTCCTGAAAACAATTATCAAGAGACAGATAGTAACAATTTTATCTTCTCTATAGGACTAACAGAGTTACTGTGAAACTCCAATAAGAAGATGCACGTTTATATATATAACGGGATGTGTGGGGTGTGTGTGCTTGTGTGTGTAGTCAGTTATATCAAATCCCTTCTAGGAAAACATGAGGGATGTTAATATAAATAAGGTAAAAAATAAGTGAGACATTGGAATATATGATTTTATTGGTTTTATTCTGACTAAACTGTAAAGCAGTGAGTGCATCATTGTTAGGCCTCGTTTCTTCAGAGGAAAAGGTGCCCGCTAATTCCCAGAGGGAGCTTGGAGGAGCCCAGGAGGGTGAATGCAAATGTTGATTGATCATCCCTCCCTCTTCTCCCCAGAAGCCTGCTTAGAATGAAAGTCTTGTTTTGTTTGTTTGTTTGTTGTGTTTTTAAAGCTTTTATACATTGGATCCTGTTAAAAAGTTATCCTGACACTTGTTAAGGACATTAAGAAAGACTTCCTTCAAGCGCCACAGGGAGAGATTCTTGCCGTGGGGGAGAGAACCCGGGCTCAGCTCTGAGTACAGCAGGAAAGTGGGAGTGAGACCAAGGAGCAGGGTAGGGTGGATGGGAAATTACTAAGGGGGGATGTGGGTGAGGGGGGTTCCGGCCGAGCCTCCCCAGCAGGGTTCTGGCTGAAGGCAGGCTGGCGCCATCAGACATCCCTGGGGATGGAGGGGTGAGGAGCACGTCCGTTATCGAGGGAGGGGCTTGAGTTCGGCTGAGCTGGTGGGATTCTTACTCTTGAGGGCCCACCAAGCATGGGGCCTGGCTGGGAAGAGGGTTGCAAGGAGCTGTCTCCGGTTTAGTGAGGGAGGGCGTCTCTGTCCCCTCCAGCCTGGTGTTTAGTGAGGGAGGGCGTCTCTGTCCCTCCAGCCGGTGTTTAGTGAGGGAGGGCGTCTCTGTCCCCTCCAGCCTGGTGTTTAGTGAGGGAGGGCGTCTCTGCCCCCTCCAGCCTGGTGTATAGTGAGGGAGGGCGTCTCTGTCCCCTCCAGCCCGGTGTTTAGTGAGGGAGGGCGTCTCTGTCCCCTCCAGCCTGGTGTTTAGTGGTTTAGTGAGGGAGGGCGTCTCTGTCCCCTCCAGCCTGGTGTATAGTGAGGGAGGGCGTCTGTGTCCCCTCCAGCCTGGTGTATAGTGAGGGAGGGCATCTTTGTCCCCTCCAGCCTGGTGGTTAGTAAGGGACTAGTCTTTGTCCCCGTCCAGCCCGGTAGAAAGTTGGGCTCTGCCTGGCTTCTCTCCCTCTGCCTGGCTCCTCTCCCTCTGCCTGGCTCCTGCCCTGTGCCCTCCGCCAGCATCCTCACCAACTCTTCCTCTTCCTGCCTTCCCTTCCTCCTGTTTCCGACTCTGCCTGGGGCCGTGGCTTCAGCCAGCGCTTCCTGATTCTCATCCTGGTGGCCTGAGCATGGCATCTGCCCGGTGGTGCCCCTCCCTGCATCAGGGGGTCCACCAGCTCTTCTGTGTGTGGGACTCCCTCCTGCCTCCTCCTCCCAGGAGACTGCATGGGGCCTGGGGCCTTTCTCCTGCCGGAGTAGTCCACCCTCTGCAGATTCACTAGAGTTGGTTGTTGAAAGGCAATAATTGAGACTGAAATTTGCGGGGCATCCTACCTCGTTTCTCCAGATGAATCCGGGTTTCTCTAGGAAAGCTCTCCTTCTGGCGGGCTCCTCGGCTCTGCGGACGGAGAGCTTGCTGTGTGCCTGGTGCTGTCCTGGAGGTTCGAGAGGCTTCAGGGGCCAAGATCAGGTTGCCGCCTTCCAGGTCCCACTCTCTGGCATCAGGAGGCAGTTGATGAGTGAAGGACACAGCCAGCCACAGCAGCAGTGCTGGGCGTGGGGAGTGGGCTGTGGCCCGTTGTGGTGTGAAATAGATGCTAGGTGGACCTTCATGGAGATGTCACATGAGCAAGGCTTGAAGGCCAGTAGAGGACCCAGAGCTGTGGAGTGGGTGGGCCCCTGGCACAGAGGCTCTGAGAGGTGCATCGGGGGTCCTGAGCTGGGGGGTTGGCAGGGGACAAGCTGTCACAGGCATAGGCAGTGGCCCTGCAGATCACGGGGACCCTGTGGGCCATTGTAAGGACATTGGCTTTGCTGGAGGGAGGCAGGGAGACCCCAGAGGGCTGAAGGGAGAAGGAAGGATGTGACCTTCCCTCTAGAGGATCACTCTGAGTGCAGACAGGCTGCAGGGCCTGGCAGGCCTGGTGGGAGCCCTTGCCAGAATCCAGGAAGGACCACGGGCCTGGGACTGGGAGGGAGCAGGGGAGTGGGAAGAAGTGGGTGCTCTGGGCAGCTTTGGAGGGTAGAGCCAGCAGGATTTGCTGCTGGGCTGGACTGGGCATTAGTGAAAGAGAGGGGTCCAAGTATTCTCAGAGCTGTGGCTGTCGCAGCGGGGTGAGCCCTGGGGTGGGCAGGGGAGTTGGGCACAGGCCGCACGGGATGCCTCGCCCGGGGCCCTCTCCAGGTTTTTCCGAGAGAAACTTTCTCTCCTTGGATTTCTGAAAGTTGTGGGAGTTTTAATAGACCGTAGGCCGTCATGTCTAGAAAGAGACCACCTGCCTTCATTTTGGACAGCTGTGGGTGTGTGGGGCTGTCTGCTTTCTACCCTGTGTGTGTCGTGACTGTTTAGGGGTAAGTAGGTCGGTCTGAGTTGCAGATCAGCTTCTTCCCAAGCTGTGTTCTGATAATTGTTTTAAAAAGAAAAGAACAATATTCCTTTCTCAAGAATGAAAAACGTCACATTGACACTGGTGTTGGCAACATTTAAACTTTACATTGGGCACCATATGGGCTTCGAATGGAATGGACTAATTTGTGAGATAAAGGTGTTTAATCCGACCCGGAATACCACAACTCAATGATCCCCTAATATGGGTCTCCTCTGATGGACCTGGATTTTGCCTGAATATGCAAATATTTGGGAAACTTGGGAAAAGGAAACTTCCAAGACCAACTTTTCTCTCAGTATTCTTGTTGGTCCTGGGAAGTTCCAAACAAATGAAATGTTAATATTCTTCAGGAAAAGAGCAATGAGATAAACCCACAAATTACAGCTTGTCTCAGCTGTTCATACCAAACTGCTGAGCCACTGGTCATCCGATCTGTGGCCATTTTCAGTGGCGGAATGTGTTGGCACCCCCGTCTTGATTGGCTCAGGAATGAGATTTTCCTTCTGTGGCATGAGTGACATTTATTCCTATGAATACTCCTTGGCCATGGTAGCTGGATTCTTAAAGTGCCGAAAAAGAAGCTCCCCCTTGGTACTATTTGATTTTAAATTTATAATTGACACTGTTTTTTATGCTCATAAGATTTTCTCATGGGACTCATGTTATGAGCCCTCATTCTTCAAAGAATATGATGTTCTCATATTTTTATAAAAGTATTTATAATAGAACAATCTATCTGGTTTTCTACAAGTAACATGCTCACTCCCCATTCATTCCTTGCTGAATGATTTTAGGGTGAAACGTTTCTTGTACTTTATTTTTAGAGCTTGATATTTAAATTTTGATTTAATTAAATTATAAATCCAGCGTCATCACCACTTATAATTTGAGGACATGAGGCCCCAGCTGCCCATGAGAGTTGATATGGCACTTAACCTCATGTCTGCCCATCTTTAAGACAGGACAGAACCAGCTTCTGTCAGGGGGTTGTTTTAGGGGCCTTTAAACAGAGACTCTGGGATGCCAAAGGGCCCCATGGACGTTTGTATAAATTGAGACCAGAGAAGACTCTCTCCGTCTATTCTGGGAACCTGTTCGAACTGGAAATAAAACGCTTGCCTCTCCCTCACTTGCTTGCAAGTTCTCACAGCATGAAGCAAAGGCTGGAATTAGACTAGGGGTGAGCTGAGTGCCTGTGTGGGGCCTCGGGAAGGGGAGGAAGACGGAGGTCCTTTGGAAACTGCCCATGGGCCAAAGCTGTGATTTGCCTCCAAATCCCGAGTGGACACAGGCTAAGCTGAGGAAGTCTCCGTGAGAGTGGCCGCCCGGCTCCGTCCTCTGCCCAGGCCCCCTGCTTCCTGGCCTCGGAGCGGGCAGGGGGCAAACCCCATCAAACCCCATTGTGCACTTACCTCCCTCCCAGGGCAGGTCTGTGCGTTTGTTTATAGTCTACACAGGGACCTGTGTTCCAACACACTTCATACAGTATGAAACACGGGCGAAACAGAAATAGAAAAGGTGAGACAGCGGGGACCATAAACAGAAGGCCTAACTTAACCGTACCCACCCCGGGGGTGACGCAAGCTCCTTAGCGGGGCGCCTCCTGCATGGAGTGGGGCCACCGCCCGTCAGCGGGTCGGGATCTTTGCTCCGGTGACGGGTTTCTTTCCAGAAGGAAGGAGAGCGCTCTCTTCGGAATCAATGCGGAATCAGTGAGGAATCAATGCTCACCAGCCCATGTGTTGTGCAGTCGCTGCGGGAGGCGAAGTGGATGGAGGGCTTCTTCCCCCAGCGGCTTCTGCCTCTGAGCACCAAGTGCTAATTAGTAACTTGACGGGCTAATCAGTGCTAATGCGCGAGGCTGCACTCCCCTGGGATCTTAATGCCTGGAGTCAATTGAAAAGCAAGCTCCATGCCCTTTGGGAGAGGCTGCTGCCTGGCGAGGGGGGCCGTGGCCTGGGGAACACATCCCCCTCCTCCTTCTCCTCTCCTGGCACCAGTGATCCTGTTTCCTCCATTCTTAGACAAGTTTTATCCGCTTCCTGTACCCCTCCCAGCTATCCCCTGCCAAGGAGCTGTGAAACAGCAATTCATTGCAGTTCTCAAAAGACTTACAAATTGTGTTGCTTTATAGGACTATGAGGGCAAGGAGGGATTTCCGTGCAGGAGAGGCCAGAAGGAATCATCTTTGAACTTTTGGTTCAGGAATTCAGCTATTATCTCTTAGTTACTAATATATAAGATTAACATTATATGATAAAACCACAAACTGTTTTCAAATACATTGTTTTATTTAATCATGAAAGTCACCCTAATCAAGTGTGGGTGCTCAATACATGTATTCTAGGAGTCTAAAACACCCACGACGTGTTTATTATAAAGTCAGTAAATAAGAATGATTGGGCTGGTTTCATGAAAGCACTGGTTTGGAAGGAGAATTTGAGGCTGGCAGCTGCAGGTGTGTAAGAGCCTTGCCAGGTCAGGCATGGTGGCTCACGCCTGTAATCCCAGCACGTTGGGAGGCTGAGGCAGGTGAATCATGAGGTCAGGAGTTCAAGACTAGCATGACCAACATGGTGAAACCCCATCTCTACTAAAAATACAAAAAATTAGCTGGGTGTGGTGGTGCGCACCTGTAATCCCAGCTACTCGGGAGGCTGAGGCAGGAGAATTGCTTGAATGTGGGAAGCGGAGTTTTTAGTGAGCCAAGATCACACCACTGCACTTCAGCCTGGGTGACAGTGCGAGACTCCGTCTCAACAAAAAAGAGCCTGGCAACTATTTTTGCCCTGGATTTTCTTATCATTGCCCAATGTTTCTTATTCTCTATTCTTCTTATTGCCCAATATTGAAAAAAATCCTGAATCCAAGACAAGTAGTTGCAGATGAAAACATTTTTACCTTTAAATCTCAGAATGTTATCCAATTACACAGAGGTAGCAGGAGAAGCCCTGCCTGAGGCCTTGGTATCCATGAGTTAAGTGGCTGCATGAGGTTCATGTGGGGCTTCGATGCCTGACAGGTGTGTGATGAGCTGAGTCTACGCTGACACCACAGTTTAAAAACGGCTAAAACACATGGAAGAAGAAATGTGCAGCACGTGGGGGAGGTTCGAGTTGACAGCCGTGGGACGCAGTGTGAACGCCGTTGATGTTACTGAACAGGCAGCAGCAGGGTTTTCGAGGGGACTGGCTGGAGCCCTGTCCATGTATCCCACACTCCCGCTCCTCGAGGACAAGGGTGGGTCAAGGCATTCACCCCTCCTCACTCAGGAACTGGTCATGACAGTGACTTGCTGGGCTTGGGGACAGCCCGTGCCCAGGTCCAGCCGGGTCACATCCCGTGAGTCCTGCCCTGGTCCAGTAGGGTCATGTCTGGTGGTTCCTGCATGGGAACTGCCTGTGCACCTGCTCTGTGCTTCTCTGGTTTATGGCTCCCTCCTTGAGACTCTGAGTCCACCTGGCTTGTGCATTCACAGGACAGGCTCCAGGTTAGCAGATTCCGATCAAGCAGATTTTACAGACTGCCTTGCTTACCTGCATATACCCTGGCATCCAAATGCTTCCAGCGGTGCCTGTGGGACGCTGTCGCCCTTGTTTCTCTCATCTGTTGTGCTATTGCTAGTGGGGGTGGGATTGTTGTAGAGGAAGGGTTAGGACGAATCCCAAAAGAAGAATATCTTTGGGTTTGGAGAATGCATTTATGAAAACATAACAGTTTTATTATTTAGAGGAAGTAACATGAGCACAAAGTAAACAAACAAAATGCGGCAATGCCCACGGGTCCTGCAGAGAAGCAGCTCTTCCTTCCACTCCGGACCCCAGTCCCAGGCATGTTCTGAGAGGCAGCCACACGTTGTGCTCCCTGTGGGAATGTGTATGCAAGTATTATGTGTGAATTATATGGGTAGATTGGCACAGGCTGTTAATGCTTAGCATTGGAGAAAGCCTCTACTTACGGGATTTTTATGTGTTTTTCACACACTGTTACTTTGTGCCTGGGGACATGGCTGTACCTGTGGTGAATCTGGAAATTGCCTAGCAGCGTAGCTTCTAATGAGTTCAGGTTGGAATTGTAGCTTTGCTGATGGCTTTGTAGTTCAGCTTGTATTCCTCCAAGATGAACTAGAAGATAATGTTCTTGGTTTGAAAATCTACCCGGACTGGGCTCTGGTGTGTGATCTGTCCCCTGAGCAGCGGCGGTTAGGGAGGCCAGATGGCTTTCTCTGACATATTGAAACTGGATTTGAACTTCTGGAGGAGGGGAAAGAATTCTCAGTAGATAGCCCAGGTCTCGGACACGTTCTTTCCCTTTTGTTGGAGAAATGGAAATTTTTGGTCTAAGAAAATATTTTCAGTTCCTAGTGGAACAGAGAAAAAAATAAAATTACTAATGACTTTGCAGGAATGGATTTTGTCTCCTGAGGCACTGGCTTCTTAATGCATTTGAAAAGTCAGACTTGAGTAACTCTTGCTTTTCTGAAAAGTGGGGACTTTTTGTGTTGTTTCTTTCCCAGATTAAGATTCTGCTCAGGTGTCCATGGCTTGGAAAGGAGCTACCAGAAAGAATGCGATTTTGGAGTCACGTGGACCTTGTTTCCCTAGCTTCTTACCTTACTGTCTCGATTGCTCACCATCCTAGTGGGATAGTGACGTCTATTTTCGAGGCTACTTGAGGATGAACATGAAAATGCTGATGTAAAGTGACCTGAGGAGGCCTTGGTGTTGAGTAAAAGCTCAGCTGATCTTAGCGCCTCTTCCTTACTCCCTCTTGTCTCTGTTCCCTGGGGAAGCTGGTGGGAAGACAGTTCAAAGCCAAGAGAAGAAGCTTTAGCTTTAGTACCATAGATATGGGGAAGCAGAAGACCCACTCCCACAGGGACTTGGATTGTGTGAGCCTGGGGTCTCTGGCTATTCCTAAGTCAAGTTTTTTTTCCCAGGGATAAACACACATCAGTGTCTCAGGTGGAGTCCAACTCAGACATTTCAATACACTCTTGAGTGGGTGATTCATGTCTGGGGATCATCTTACTTTGGGATTCTGGACATAGCCTGTTATTAGCATGGGAATCCTACTGGGGAGCCGGGTAGGGTTGTAGAATCTGCCTTTGGAACAGGGAGTTTGTCACTTAGGAGTTAATCGGTCTCTGTTTGCATCTTGGAACCCTTTGTGTGTGCCGGGCACAAGCTGTGTTGAGGGCTTTGATGGGTTCTCAGTGGATTCATCCCGGTATTCTCATCCCAGGGGCATTAAAGGATGGAGAGCATCCCACGTGCAGCTCTGCAATGCCTGTGCACACCAGGCGAAGAGCATCCAGGGTACAGCGCTTCAATGCCCGTGTGCACCAGGCAGAGAGCATTCTGGGGGCAGCTCTTCAATCCCCGTGTACACCAGGCAGACAGCATTCCAGGCACAGCTCTTCAATGCCCGTGTGCACCAGGCAGAGAGCATCCCGGGGGCAGCTCTTCAATGCCCGTGCGCACCAGGCGGAGAGAATCCCGGGCACAGCTCTTCAATGCCCGTGTGCACCAGGCACAGAGCATCCTGGGCACGGCTCTTCAATGCCCGTGTGCACCAGGCACAGAGCATCCTGGGCACGGCTCTTCAATGCCCGTGTGCACCAGGTGGAGAGCATCCCAGGCGCAGCTCTTCAATGCCCATGTGTACCAGGCAGAGGGCATCCTGGGCACAGCTCTTCAATGCCCATGTGCACCAGGTGGAAAGCATCCCAGGTGCAGCTCTTCATGCGCATGTGCACCAGGCGGAGAGCATCCTGGGCACAGCTCTTCAATGCCCGTGTGCACCAGGCAGAGGGCATCCTGGGCACAGCTCTTCAATGCCCATGTGCACCAGGTGGAAAGCATCCCAGGTGCAGCTCTTCAATGCGCATGTGCACCAGGCGGAGAGCATCCTGGGCACAGCTGTTCAATGCCCATGTGCACCAGGCAGAGGGCATCCTGGGCACAGCTCTTCAATGCCCATGTGCAGCAGGTGGAGAGCATCCCAGGTGCAGCTCTTCAATGCCCATGTGTACCAGGCAGAGGGCATCCTGGGCACAGCTCTTCAATGCCCATGTGCACCAGGTGGAGAGCATCCCAGGTGCAGCTCTTCAATGCCCATGTGTACCAGGTGGAGAGCATCCCAGGTGCAGCTCTTCAATGCCCATGTGTACCAGGCAGAGGGCATCCTAGGCACAGCTCTTCAATGCCCATGTGCACCAGGTGGAGAGCATCCCAGGTGCAGCTCTTCAATGCCCATGTGCACCAGGTGGAGAGCATCCCAGGTGCAGCTCTTCAATGCCCATGTGTACCAGGCGGAGAGCATCCTGGGCACAGCTCTTCAATGCTCATGTGCACCACGATCACCTGGGAGAGTGGAGCAAAGCTCAAGCTCCCAGACTACCTTAGAACCGGCATGGGATGGACTGCCCCATGGGAACGACTCCCTGCATGGGAATGGCTCCCACATGGAATGGACCCCCCGCCATGGTTCAGGGCCTCCCTGAAGCAGCACTCTGCCTTCTCCTCTGGCAGCATCCTGGCTCCTACACGGAGTGGGTCCACGGCTCTCCCATGCAGGCTCTGTATCACCCCATCAAGTGGTTGTGCTGGAGCTTGAAGTCATGGGAGGCTGTCCATTGACAAGATGAAACCCTGCATTCTGTAGAGGTAGAAAAAATAGGACCAGAATGGAATAGAGACTTCTCCTTGAGAACGAACAGGGGATTTTCAGGAGTGCCAGTACCTTTTTATTCTTAAGACCAAAGCTGCACCATCATCTGGGATCAGGCCTTCATCTGTGTCTATAATTAATACCGAGTGCTGCCTCACCTTTCCAAGGACAGAGCTGGCATTGTTCTTGCACAAATCACTCATGAACAAATAACCCATGCCATGTGATTTGCTTTCGAGGAATGCTTTTGTGCAATTCCGGTCACTGACTTTTACACAGCGGTCCTGCAGACTTTCTCTTGTTTTCTCTCTCCAAGGGCAGACTTTGACGACAGCGCGACATACTCAGCAGTGGCCACCAATGCCCACGGACAAGTGTCCACCAACGCAGCGGTGGTGGTGAGAAGTGAGTGCTGGGTGGGCTTTCACGGGGCACGTCCCGCCTCCTTTTCCCTTTCTCTGCTGCACTCACTTCTCTGTCTTGCAGGGTTCCGGGGAGACGAGGAACCATTCCGTTCAGTGGGACTCCCGATTGGATGTAAGTGGGTTTTCGTTTCTTTTCTGTGTGGTGAAATGTTTAGTGACCTAGCAGAGAATTTGAAAACATGGTTTCCTAAGGGCCAAATCTTTTTTTTTTTTTTTTTTTTTTGAGACGGAGTCTCGGTCTGTCACTCAGGCTGGAGTGCAGTGGTGCCACCTCGGCTCACTGCAAGCTCCGCCTCCTGGGTTCACACCTAAGGGCTAAATCTTTTTTACAAAAATCATATTTTGGAAAACTCCTCCAAGTTTATCCTGGCCAGTGTTAGCGTGCTGACAATTTGTTCTCGTGTTACTCTATGGCTAGGTGGTATTTTTAGACTGGTGAAAACATCACTTGGAGAGACTTTACATTTTTGAACTGGAAAAAAAGAGACACATCTAAATTCTTGACCTGAATGCATCATGTTGCCGTTTCATGCTTAAGGAGACGTTTTTTTCTCCAAAAGTCTCTTGGTTCTTGTAACAAATGACGTCAGGTCAAAATGAGGGCAATGCAGCAGGCTTTGGCCCAGAGACCTGCCCCAGGCCTAGGACCTGCCCTGGCCCTGTAATGAGGCGAAGCCCTCTCTGGCCTGGGCTGGCTTCCCCCTAGCAGTCCCGTGGTGCTGGGTGACCCATGTTGGGTGAGGTGAGGAGGTCCCCATGAGGGTATCTGGAGGACGGGGACATGATGGATGCACTTTCAATGCAGCTTGTTTATGGCTTGGGAGTGAGTTTTAGAATTGACCTGAACTTCCCAGGAAGGAACCACACATTCCGATGGAAGCACTGATTTTACTGTAATGCGAGGCTTAGATGCTCCGGGCCACGTGCTGGGAGTGGAGAGTTGACCGAAGTGAGGATGGAGGATGGAGCCTCCTGGCAACTGCTGGTCGCTGTGGGCGTGGCCTGTGCTTGCGATTTCTGTGTGACTTTTTTTGTTGGGCTACATCCAACACTCGGTGAGTCCCCAGGACCACCAAAGGGCAGGCAGGGACCAGGCCAAGGTGAGCCTGGGGAGGCCGGGAGATTTGGGCGTCTGTGTGTAGTTCTGGCCCTCAGGACAGCACAGAGTCTGTGTAGAGAGTTGCCCCAGGCACTGATGAGCTGGGCAGGTCCTGGCAGTCACCTGGTCCCATCCCGGGGTTTCTTCTATCTATTAACATTTTATCTTTCTAAATAAGAACCGTGGCGCAGTTACAGCATAGATCACCATGGAAGAATGCTCTTGTGTTCACCACCTGTGTTTGACAGAGGGAAATATCTTGCTATTTTTGCTTCAGTTGTTTTTCGTCGAAGTCAAATTTACATAACACAACATTAACCATTGTACATAACACAACGTTAATCATTGTACAGTGTACAGTTCAGGGTAGCTTCAATTATTTTTCAAGAACTGAAACAATGACAGAGATGATGGAAGCACCCAATGCTGCTGCTGCCCGTCTCCCACACGGTCCTGGCGTTGGCAGTAGCTTTTTAAATTTTTTATTTTTATTTATTTATTTATTTTTGAGACAGGGTCTCACTCGGTCACCCAGGCTGGAGTGCAGTGGTGCGATCTTGGCTCACTGCAACCTTGATCTTCTGGCTCAAGGAATCCTTTTGCTTCAACCTCCCAAATAGCTGGGACTACAGCCATGTGTCACCAAACCTGGCCTCTTTTTTTTTTTTTTTTTTTTTGTATTTCATAGAGATGTGGTTGGTCTTAAACTCCTGGGCTCAAGTGATCCTCCTGCCTTGGCCTCCCAAAGTGCTGGGATTACAGGCATGAGCCACCGTACCCGGCCTGCAGCTGTTGTATAAACTTCCTTACGTGCATATATCTGTAAACCATACAGTTTTTTTTGGTTTTAAAAATTCAGTATAGATTTTTTCCTGACATGTATGTACTTCTCCCCCTACCACACATATTTTTGAAATTTAACCAGGCTGACGCTTCTGGATCTAGTTACTTCATTTGGGTGAACTCTAAACTCTGTGGATGCAAATACCACTGTTTGTTTTGAAGAGGGGGCAGCCGTGGCCTCCAAGTCCATGTGACTTGTCAGAAGCCACAGTCTGGGGTGGAGGTTGGACTTAAACCTTTAGTCTTCACACACGGTCAGGTTCTCAACCCTGCCTCTAACGACACCACAAAGTCGACTTTGTGACATTTAATTCTTCAGCAGTGGCTTGTCTCAGCTCCGGCTGCTGGAACAACATGCCATGGCGGGGGCAGTTTACGGACAACAAAGACTTATCCTCTCTGCTCTGGAGGCGGAAGCCTGACACTCAGGAGGCATGGCTTCTGGTGAGGAGCCTCCTCCTGGGTTGCTGATGGCGCACCTGCTCACGGCGTCCTTACATGGAAGGGAGGAAGGTCTGGCCTCTTCCTGCTCTTCCAAGGGCGCTCATCCCCCTCTGAGGTCCCACTCTCATGATCTCATCCCACCCTCATGGCCTCCCAAAGGCCCCACCTCCTTACACTGTCCCAGTGAGGGTCAGGGATTCAACACTGGAATTCTGGGGGGACACAGACATTCCATCTGGAGCGTCGACCTGGCTATGGGTGTTCCATTCTGTGGGGCGGTGACAAACAAGTGCTTTTGCGGTGACGGCCTGAGTGTGTCTGCTGTCAAAGATGCTCTCTGCCCTAATGGCGTGAACCCGGGAGGCAGAGCTTGCAGTGAGCCAAGATCACGCCACTGCACTCCAGCCTGGGCAACAGAACGAGACTCCATCCCCCCATCCCCCCTCCAAAAAAAAAAAAAAGAAAGAAGCTCTCCGCCCGTCGACCCTGAAGCCTCCGTCGTTTCATGCTCTCTGCCCTTCGGCCCTGAAAGCCTCCATTGTTTCTGTGCAGTGCCCCTGTCATCGGTGATTCCGTACACGCACTTCGACGTCCAGTTTTTGGAGAAGTTTGGGGTCACTTTCAGGAGGGAAGGTGAGACTGTCACTCTCAAGTGCACCATGTTGGTGACGCCGGACCTGAAGCGGGTGCAGCCACGTGCCGAGTGGTACCGTGACGGTGAGTAGGACACGGCCCAGACCCGGGCACACACCAGGAGGCTTTTGGATAGAAATGTCCTTTAAATGTGGGTGTCATTGTGGCTTTTGTCTCTACCACTGGGTCAGCTCCAGACAGCCAAACAATTTGAGGGACTGTAGAGAACTTGGTGGCCCACCATTGACCTTGAACTTCATCCGGGAGAATCCTGGAGACAGAGACCCCACATCTAGAGCAGCCACTTAGAGACTGGTCACACGTACAATGACAGAAAGAATGATTTCGTGCTATTTAGATTCAGTTTAATACACGTTACTGCATGGAAGGGACTGGTTAGCAGCTTGTGTACTATCTCTAGACAGGAATGCTACCTTAGTCGTATTGAGATCCTTTTCTTCCTTCCATCCAGTCATTTTGTTTTTAGAGTTTGATGATATGGAAGGGCTATGCTGGGTTCTTTGGAGATGTGACAGTAGCCCCTTCAGATGCATGCCCCTGTGATGCCCCACGGGCTGCAGGAAGCTGGTTGGGGCAGTGGCTGCCCAGCAGAGAAGCAGCGAGCCCCCAGGTGAACCCAGTTTACCTGAGGACAAAGCTTGCAGCCGCTGGCAGCATGTCCCACCTTTACCCAGTCAAGTGGCAGCCTGTGTTCTGGGCTGTGGGTGCTCCGTTCGCGCATGTGCTTCCATGAAGTGCAGCTGTTGGAATTTTACCAGGTGGAGGCTCGACCGTCCTGTCCCGCTCTGAGACAGCGCTAGTGTCCTCGAGGCTTTCTTTGCCTGCTGGGGTGATTTCAGATGCAAACCTTCCGTGTTAACGCTTTTTCAGACGTGCTGTTGAAAGAGTCCAAGTGGACGAAGATGTTCTTTGGAGAAGGCCAGGCCTCCCTGTCCTTCAGCCACCTGAACAAGGACGATGAGGGCCTGTACACCCTGCGCATCGTGTCTCGGGGTGGCGTCAGCGACCACAGTGCCTTCCTGTTTGTCAGAGGTGTGGCAGCAGGATTGTCAGGGTGCAGACCTTGTGTGTGCCTGGGGAGGGGAGGCGGCCCTGGGAGGAGGGAGGCGGCCCTGGGAGGAGGGAGGCGCTGGGAAAAGGAGTCTGGAGGGTGTGAGACCACTTTACTCCTTGGAGACCCCAGTGCGGCACTGATTTTCCTTCAGTGCACAGGCATGCCAGGTGCTTCCTGCCGATGAGCAGACAGAAGAATCGGGACACAATCCAGAATAGACCAGAATCATCATTTTTTGTCTCTCTAATCGTTCATATACTCATTAGCATTTGAAAAATGATTCCCAAGAGTGAGTGCACCAGATTTACTCATTCTCAGGGTATGTAGCCCGAGGATAAAGAGGGGCACAGTGTTGGAGTCCCAGGGAAGAGCTTCCTTAGTCTCCTGCCAGCGACTCATTCCCTCTGGACTTTGGCTTAAGAGAGACAGACGTGATGATGACAGCCAGTGCTGTGACCTCCACCACCCACTTCAGTGCAGCTCACGCTTAAGACACTTGTGGCCACGACAGCCATCATCACCGGAAGCTTTATGTCAGGCAGCGTGCTGGGGTCCTACACGGATTTCCTCTTCATGACAGACTCACTGTGGAAGCTTCACTCATTCCGTTTTATGAAAAGAAAGACAACATTTGTGATATACATACATATATATTTATAAAATGCCTATTGTATGCAGCCTATAGGTGTGCATGTATGTGTCTATACTTACATAGACATCCATGTATATATAAGCTAGAATTCTTACAATAATAGCAAAAGGAAATACTGTTCTCAGTTTTCCAGAGGAATCCACGGAGGCTCAGAGGCAGGAGAAATGTCTGTAGGGTGGAGAAGCTGGGATTTAAATTTTGTTGGAGCCTGGAGCCTGAGTTCCTGCGATAATGTTGTAGTGTTTTTGGCATCATGTGACTGGGCAGAAGGGGCCCACCTACCCCCCATTTTTGTCATTTTGTTTTGTTTTTGAGATGGAGTCTCACTCTGTCACCCAGGCTGGAGCGCAGTGGTGTGATCTCGGCTCGCTGCAACCTCCGCCTCCTGGGTTCAAGTGATTCTCCTGCCTCAGCCTCCTGAGTAGCTGGGATTACAGGCATGCACCACCATGGCCTGCTAATTTTTGTATTTTTAGTCGAGACAGGATTTCACCATGTTGGCCAGGCTGGTCTCGAACTCTTGACCATAAGTGATCGGCCCCCCTCGGCCTCCCAAGTGTTGGGATTACAGGCGTGAGCCATCGCGCCCGGCCCCACCTATGCTTTTATCAGTGCCTGTTTCACTCCCCTCCTGCTTCTGCCCTGGGCTCCACCTCAGCAGCCTCTGGGTTTAGGGGCAGCCTCCTTGCTGAGGCACAGCTGATCTACAAGGAAGGTGTCAGAGCGGTCCTGCGCCATGTGGCTGCTGCTGCTCTCCGGGTCCCCGGGCTCCCGGCTCCATCCCGATCAGCTGGGCATCCTTATCTACTGCCCAGGTTCTCACCTTCCCACCTGCCTCCAGCTCCAGTGGGGTGCAGGACGCATCTATACATCTTCATGATTATTTTTTCCATTGCATCTGTTAGATCAGAGCTTAAAGGAAGGACTGTATCATTAAAGAATATTTCATCTGAAAAGAGAGGAAATGTCAAGCAAACGTATCTCAGCCTCCTCCCTTCCCACACGATAGCCTAAGCTTGCGCGTCTGTGAGGTTAGACACTTGCACCAAGTTTCACTGCTGTTATTAGGCGGGTGGTAAATGTCCCTTCCATCCTCTGCATGTGCCTGCTGGTATGACACTCTGCCCCATGAAAAGGCAATAAATGCAGCACGGCTCAAATCGCCTTGCTCACTCAGCACCAGCAACGGGAAGAAAATAAGTCGAGGGTGGGGGGAGTTGAACCATTTTCGTTGCTTTCTGAGGCTTTTGAATGTGAGAGGAAACGATTTGGCTCAATGTCAGGAAAACTTCAGCTTTTAATACCCTGAGGATATGTGAGCAGGAAACTGGATAGTGCTTACACTGCTAAGGATGCGTCACAGGACAGCCAGGGCTACTGAATAAATACACAGTTTAGATAAGAAGATGAACATTCAGTGTATTAACTTTCTAAGTTGCTCTGTTGGTTTTCTTGCAGCTGTAATTAAACCTAATTGCTATAGGGTCATCAATGGACTGAGAAACGAATGATAGAATATTGTCCCAAACATTTGCTCAAAGTTGGCGAAAAGAGTAAATCACCCAATTTCCTAAGGATTTTGAAATAGAAGAGTATCTCGGGTGATATTTCTCAGGTGTTAGAAATGCCGAATTGTTGTCACTGTTACGTCCGCACATTTTTGCCAACGTGCCGTTATGCAACACAGCAGGAGCAAGAGAAGATGAACTGTAACTCGGGATCTAATGACGAAAAATTGTAGACTTGAGTGTTTTATCGAGGATTCTATGTTTTGAAGCTTTTTAATTCATAAATAATCTTATAGTTCTTGTCACCAACCCACCAGAGTAAGAAATATTCTAGTACTTTGAACATGAGGATTAAACAGTGGATCAAATCAAGGGGATAGAATTGGAGCTTGCAGGAGCTGTCAAGAGGCTTTGCAGTGATCCCAGCCTTTAAATGACAGGCGTGTGCCTTTTCTCTCCCTGCCCGAAGATGCTGACCCGCTGGTCACAGGGGCCCCCGGCGCACCCATGGACTTGCAGTGCCATGACGCCAACCGCGACTACGTCATCGTGACCTGGAAGCCGCCCAACACCACCACCGAGAGCCCCGTCATGGGCTATTTTGTGGACCGGTGAGCGTCTCGCATTCTCCCGGGGATGGGAACTTGCCGCACGGAATCTTACCATGGACGATATATTGAGAAATCTTTCTCAACACAGGTTGACGTTCCCATTTTTTGATTGGCTCTAGGTACATGGCTAATCGGTGGTGTAAGGTCCTATTTAGGTAATTGGTAAATACAGCCAAGTAGGCTGAGCTCAGCATAACCACGGTGGGTTTCTTTTTGTCGAAAGTAGGGCCTCGTTTGCCTGTTGCACACCCAGTGACCGATCCCACCAACGTCTTCAGGCTCACTCTGAGCTCCGCGCTGAGGTTCTGCTGAGGTCCAGGCTGTGCCCTGTACCAGAGAGGGCCCTGGCTTTAGCAGAATTAAGGTTTGGAAGTGTCCTTCCCTCTTGAGCGACAAAGTGGTGCGAAGAATGCCAGCTCATTTCTACCAAAGTTCTTTCCTTTTCTCTACTGAGGAATAAGGTGTTCTTCTTGTTTCCAAGTGAAAAATCTTGAGCTTCGAAATATTGGAGTTTGTGTTTGAGCTGATAACTTACATTTAGGTCATCATTGGAGCCAGTGGAGTTTGAACTCTTTGACTTCCCCTAATGGGGACAGTGCTCGGAGCCTGGGAAGTGTACTGAGCAGAGCCAGTGGGTTTACTGGATGTGCAATTTATGCCCTAAATACAAATTCCAGTTCTTGGAGTAAATTATAGTTGAAGAAAATGAATTTAGAAATTAGACAGAGTATGAGGGTGGTTCTGGCTGGGCATGTGGCTCACACCAGTAATCCCAGCACTTTTGGAGGCCAAGGTGGGCGGATCACGAGTTCAGGAGATCAAGAGCATGCCGGCCCACATGGTGAAACCGTGTCTCTACTAAAAATACAAAAATTAGCTGGGTGTGGTGGCGTATGCTTATAATCCCAGCTACTTGGGAGGCTGAGGCAGGAGAATCTCTTGAACCGGGGAGGTGGAGATTGCAGTCAGCCAAGATTGTGCCACTGCACTTCGGCCTGGTGACAGAGTGAGACTCCATCAAAAAAACAAAAACAAAAATGAAACAAAACAAAAAAGGATGGTTCCTGGTAGAAATGCAAAATTTTATATGTGTATTAAACAGAAAAATAAGCTGATTATCTCAGGAAAAAATGAGGGAATTGGCTTTTTTTGTTGTTGTTCATGCTGATTAAATTCTCTTTTCTGTTCCAATAAAACTACTTGTTTGGCTGAGACATTTGCCATCAAAGTAATATTTTGCTATGCTAGAGACAGTTCTGCAGGGAGTGCTATTCACGGCTTACCTTGGATTAAGCAACAACAACAAGAAAAACAAACCCTCAAACGATCTTCTTTTCTCCAGGGACAGCTGATAACTTTTCCCACCATGTTGACAAAAACCATTTCCTGCACTGTCTCAGTTAACAGTCCACACTCCTCCCCTCATTACAAAAAGAGCAAACATGAAAAAGCAATGGAACGTTTTGGAAGTGGGGGTGCATTTGGAAGTGCGGGGTGCAGGTCCTCCTCTGCCCTTCCTTCAATCTTACAACTTGCCAGCTGTTGCGTGAAGTTGAAGGTTTTCCCACCAGACTTTTGGTTTTGACCTTGTCATTCTCTTTGGCTAAAACAGCCCATGACATGTGGATCAGAGAGCTTTCATGAAAAGTGCTAGATACTTAGGGGGAGAGCTGGTTCTTTCCCAGATGAAGGCACCACTCTGGGGTTGAAGTGCTCCCTCCGAACACTGATTTTCTGAACTGGCTCTTTTCTCCTGGGGATTTAACTTGAAGGTTTTTTTCTTACATTTTTCAACCTGTGAAAAGTGGAAGTTAATCTTTCCTGTATTTCCAGGTTTCTGGTCAGGAATTAATATTTTCAAAAAACTTCTAAATTCCACATGAGAAGCATTCTAGAAAGAAACGTCTTAACGTTATTCCAGGAGACTGTAAGCCAGCTTTCCCGGGGAACCCAGGCCCTTGGTCCCACAGAGTGAGACGGGAGCTGGAGACAGAGGGGGCTGAGCCTGTTTCCCCAGCCTGGGCCTCAGACAGGCCAAGCCGCAGCTTAGGGGTGCTGTGACTATGTCACGTAAGTCGGAAAAAGAACTGTTCAGGATACGTCTAAAATAACTTTTTGAGGAGATTTTTGCCTAAATGTGTTTGATGACAGAAACTGATCTTCAGCTATAAATTATTAAGATTCATGGGCATATATTACATATATAATAGATATTACATATATATTGCATTTTCTAAATAGCTGTGTCTTTTAAAGTTTACACAAGTCAATATTTTAGCAGCAAAGATTTTACTGGCATGAGATATTGTCCTGTTATAATCAGTGTGTGCACGTATGTATATACCTGTATATATTTAGGAGGTTGCCACATTCGCTGTTCTCTGTTGTTGTTCTTTTTTTAACTTGAAGATGTGAAGTAGGAACGAATAATTGGGTGCAGTGCAATGATGCGCCAGTGAAAATCTGCAAATACCCGGTCACAGGGCTTTTTGAAGGAAGGTCTTACATATTCCGTGTGAGGGCGGTGAACAGTGCGGGCATCAGCCGACCCTCCAGGGTCTCTGATGCGGTGGCTGCACTTGACCCCTTGGACCTCAGAAGGTTACAAGGTAAGCCGCTCACACCTAAGTATCCACTGTGCCCAGGAAGCTTTGGCTGTTTTGTGTGTGATTTGTTCTCTCTTTCCCTCCCAACTCGATGTGAGCCCTGAGAACACCCTGTGTGCAGAGCGTAGCACAGGCTGTTTCACTGTTCTCCGACATCTCCACCGACATCACTGCAGGAATGGGAAGAGGCTGACGTGCGCACTCTAAAATGAACGTGCCCCTCCTCCAGAAAGCTCTTTGCTGGAATCCAGTTAAATTGGCTCAGAATTAGACCTTTTTTTATTCCATTGGTGATATAATTTCAACACATAATGACACTTAGAAGGCTGTCCTATTCTGAGTTTTAATTTTGCATGACACAGATTCCTTAATGGGACTGGGCCCTTCGTTATGGTTCTAAGCCAGCCACTGTATTTTCCTTACCCACATGGTACCTTGCGTCCGCCACCAAGAGCTGAGAAGTGCTAACTGTTACCAGGACACTTCCAGAACCAGCTCTGATGCCCCCAGAGGACTCACAGGTTATAGTCCTAATGTAGAGGAGATGCAGAGCTGGCACAGAGTGAGGGAATACAGGGGCTTTTGGGGAAAACTTCGCATGTCAAATCGAGTGTCAACCTTTCTCTCTGCAGCCGTTCATTTAGAGGGAGAGAAGGAGATTGTCATTTATCAGGATGACCTTGAAGGTAAGTAGCTCCTCATCACCCCAGCTGCTCAGCCCCTGGGGATTTGGAGGTGTAATTAGAGATGGGAGAGACGGACAGAGAACGCCCCCTCCTGGGCACGGCCTCTGCATGTAAAAAATGAAAACTGCAGGTCAGGCCTGCAAGCCCAGTGTCTACAGAAGTTAAAGAAAAAATCAAGCAAGACAGAGTGAGATGGTGAGAGAAGGGGTGAAGGAGTAGTGAGTCTTAGACTCACCTTTCGTTTGGGGTTTACAAAGGCATTCTTTCGGCGACTCGTAGAGAAGAAACCCAACTAAAGCTAAGACTTGGTTCCTGGGTGACGTAAGATCCTTTCTCACAGATTGCATTGTGAAATTGATTTCATTTTACATTTTCTAAGCCAAAATTTTATTCCTGACATTTTAACTGAAATGGATTGAGTCTTTCCTGCCAAATGATGTAGTTGGTCCTTATGTATATTTGATTTTGTGGATATTTCTTCTCCCTGATATTCCTTTTAGAGAGCTTTAGAAAGAATGATGTGTTAAGGAGAATCCAACATTATTAACTAGAAATCAAAAGATTTTAACTGGACTTGTAATTAGAGTTCGTAGAGTGCCATAGGTGAAAACTTAAAAAGAAAGATTTCGAATCAGTTTGGAGCCACTGGCTAAGGAGCGGTGATTTTGAGCTGCTCTTTAAAATCACAGCCGTATTCTCTCTGCTAGAGCTGCAGACTCAAAAGCGTTTTCTGGATTGGTTTTCTACATCTGAAGCAGCTAGATCCCCAACTAGTATCCACACATTGCATTTTCTGCCACACGAAGATTTTTCTCTAGGATCTCAAAACAAATGTATGTCCCACTGTGTCCCATGAGGGACGTAAAGTCCTAAAAGAAGACCGTTAAGAGTTCTGGTCAAGCCAAGGTAACCTTTAAGCCTTAGTCAAATCCTCTGGCTCCAGAAGGACCTAGAACTCAGGAAGGACACTCAATACATAAGGAATGAAAGTGAGGGATTTGGGGAGGGCAACTTCTTGCAGTCTCCTGGGCATCTGGCTTTTTGACTCAGCCTAGTATTCTGTCTCATGCATGATAAACCCTCCCCATTTTTCGGATGATTAAAACATGGATATTTGAGTGACTGAAAAATGGCTCCAAATTCTATTGGAAGAGAAGGCATGCTTGAAGCTGACCAGCCCATGCAGGATGAGGTTGGTTCTGGATTGCGGGAGGAACAGGCAGTCCCCCTTCTCACTGCTCACGAGCAGACAGATCAGGGAGGAGATGGGCAGCCCGGACCACACTGAGTGGATGTGTAGGATTCCAGCCTGGCAAAAATGACCCACGGTGAGAAGGTATAACTTGCTTTATAAATGTCATGTATCTGTGATGAAATTTGCCTTCTGTAAAGGCCATTGAGAAGAGCACTGGGGAAAGGAAATCATGTAATGGAATGAACCTTCCCCAGGGCAGAAGCCCTGCCTTTTTGGAGAGAGAGTCTATCTTTCTAGTGAGACATGATTGTGGTGGGATATATGAAGCCCGCTGTTCATGACGTATCAAATGAAGAAAGAGCGCATGTCCTGAGGCTTGGCTTGCCAGCTGATAAAATGGAAGTTTGGCGTCCAGACACAGTAGCTCTCATTTCCCGCTGGAGTAAAGACACAGATGCTATTTTCCATGGTCTCGTGTTTTCCTTGCTTTCAGCAAGGCAGGTTTCTGGCTCGCTGGTCCTGTGCCCTCCTCCATTGGAGGCAGCTGTGAATGTGGCAGGATTTATTCATTCTCAGGGGACTTTTCCAAGGCTGTGTTTATGCGGTGGGTCATAGGAGGCTGAGGGTGAGACTCTTAGATGGAAAATTGCTTGATGGGATGGGGACACTGCCTGAGGCTCAGTCTCCCTGGCTTCAGTTCTCTGATGTGACGCTTTGTGTGCAGTGAACAGGCAATTGCCATGGTCAGAAACAAACTGGGTATGAAATTGAAATTCTGCTGTGTTGATAGGGGGTTTGGAAAGTTCATCTGTTCACCTCAGCCATTTTAAACAAGGAATACGTCCTCTAACTTAAAAAAATCTTTAGCCAAAGAGATCTATAATGTTTTGAAGCAAACCATTTCGGGGTTCAGGAATTTGCTATTAGGAAGTTCCCTTTTCTACCCGTGTCTTTTTTCTTCAGCTGATTTTTTTTTTTCTTTTACTGTTGCTTTAGCTAGAAAATACTTGGTAAATGCCCCTTGTTTTAATGAAACAGAAACTCATTACGGTTGCTGGCTAAAAACGGCTCCTCTGCTATTCTTCACTTTTTGCCAAGTTTTTCTCGTTTTAATCTTGGGCAATGTCTTCCTTCACACATTTAAACAGCTATCCATGCGCTTTCCTTACCATCAACCCAACTTGCCCAGTATTTCTTGAATTGCTCCATTGAAAAATGGACACTGTATTCTTGGAAAGGCCAGAATAGACCCTTGCAGAACATCATGAGAGCGTTTTTACTCTACTGTTCTACCGTGTTCTTCTCTCCTAATTACGTATGCAAGCGTTGGCTGTGCTGTCCTGGGCCAGGGCACTTGCAGCCACGTGCTCAGTCATTTGCTTTGTGCTCTGCAGGACCCTTCGATTCTGTCAATCTAAAATAAACTCAGTCTTTCATTTACTTAGGGAAAAATATCCTGGGGAGGTTGTAGTTTCCTTAGGTGGATGAGGGAACAAAATACAGAAGTTGGAACCAGAAGACTTAAGCCTGGACCCCGATTCAGCCACCCAGTAGCTGTGCAATCTTAGGAAACTGCTGTTTCCTGAAATATGCTGTTTCATAAAAATATGAGCTCAGTTTCTGAATTTTTAAGTGGAGGAAACCAATAATATCTTCCTCCATACATGAACAGAACCCAAAATAAGATATTGGATGTGAAAGCATTTTAAAACAATCATATATATTATATATTAATAATGTATATAACATATAATAATACAAAAAGCATGTGTGTGTGTATATATCTCTCATGGTTTCATTTAGTATTGACTTGGCCCATTGGAACAGGGCCTGGGAGCCTTCAGGGCTGAAGCAGAGGTGAGGGCAGCATCCGTGTCCTGGGGGTAGAACTGCTGGCCAGTGTCTAGCCTGTGCTTAGCAGTGTCTCCGGTGTGCTTAGCAGTGTCTCATGTGTGTTTAGAAGTGTCTCACGTGTGCTTAGCGGTGTCTTGTATGTGCTTAGTGGTATCTCACATATGCCTAGTGGCATCTCACATGTGCTCAGTGGTGTCTCATGTGCTTAGCGGCATCTTGCATGTGCTTAGCAGCATCTCGCATATGACTAATGGCATCTCGTGTGTGACTAGCAGCATCTCACATGTGCTTAGTGGCATCTTGCATGTGCCTAGTGGTGTCTCGCATGTGCTTAGCGGTGTCTCTCGTGTGCTTAGCAGTATCTTACATGTGCCTAGCGGTGTCCCTTGTGTGCTTAGCGCCATCTTGCATGTGCCTAGAGGCATCTCACGTGTGCTTAGTGGTGTCTCGTGTGTGCTTAACATTCATTTGCTTTCCCTTGGCTCCCCTCTCAGGGCAGGGTCATCGCTCATGCCCACCCCTGTGCTTCCCTCTCCCTGGCTTGTGGGACCCTTTTGAACCCTTTTCTCCTCTGTCCATGGTTGGAGCATCGGCAAATCCGCAAGGCTCCTGTGATCACATTGCCCAAGCTGATGAAGATGTGAAGAATAACTCAGATATCTTGCCCCAGCCGGGGATCCCCTGCTGACAAAGCTGTGTTCTTCCTTCTCACCTTGTCATCAAAGGAACTGTCTCTCACTCCACTTTCTCGGGGCCTTTTGCTACCTGCAGGGGCAAAGGCAGCAAGACAGTTCTGAAAGTGCGAACGAGATGCTGCTGTCAACGGCTCA
This sequence comes from Nomascus leucogenys, assembly GCF_006542625.1. Lineage (NCBI taxonomy): Eukaryota > Metazoa > Chordata > Mammalia > Primates > Hylobatidae > Nomascus > Nomascus leucogenys. Next base: position 148,295,420 of record NC_044384.1, on the reverse strand, counting down.
CACCTGCTCACTGCTTCTGTTCGTTACCTTGATCTGTCTGTCCCCTTGGTTTGCTTCCCTCGCCAGCACCTCTGAAATAAACCAGGATTCAGTTTGGAATTTCGGCGTGTGTTACCTGAAGATGAGTTTTCTGCGTCTTCTCTCTGGAATGCTTTCTTCTGTGGGTCTCGAGGTGTGGACACGGTGCACGGGTGGAGAGCAGGCCTGTGGGGTGTCCCCTGCCCCGGTTACCCTCTGCACTTTCCGGAGACACACGTAATGCGCTGTGCAACAGGGCTCAGAAAACGAAACCCAGTCTTGCTTTGTGCTATTTCCATGTTCAGTTCCTGCCTGCCACAGAGTCCTGAGGGAGTGACAGGATTTTAAGAATGGCTCAGAGATGTCCCGGGGAGGTTTCAGACCGTTTTAATCATGTGCTAATCTAATTGAAGGCTCATAATATTTTTTATCACAATTTCAAGAACTGTGGGTCTGGAAAAACCTCCACCTCCACTCCTTATGAGAATCTCCTATAAATTCAGACAGAAATCCCCACACCTCATAGTATATTTAAAAAAGATGTATGTCAGAAGAGAGGCATATGGAGCGTCTGTGACTGCAAATATTCTAGCATAAGTTATTTGCAAAAGGCTTATCAACATCACTCCAGAATTCAAACATACAGACATAGAATACAGTGCCTGTGAATATGGTACTGAGCTTCTGAGGGAGGAGCAGGCAAGGTGCTTTAGAAGTAGATGCGTAATTTAAGTGCTCTGAGGGCACACAGTGTAAAGAAAGAACCCAGAGGGGATCCTCAGAGGCAGGGCCGCCTCGTTCTGCGGTGCTTCCGTATTTCAGAAGACAGACTGTGAATACGTTCTCTGCACAGATTCCAAACACAGTCAGGGCTCCATTTCGGGTGCAATGCCTGGTTTCTTCTGGTAAATCCTTCCGCCTCTTCCAACAGAATCTCTGGAAGACTTTCGGATGGGATTCCTTTCCTATGAACAGGCTTATATCTGTACTGGAAGCAAACTAACTGGCCGATCTTTAGTGGTGCCTTATCCTCTGGTTCTGAGGAAGCATCTTTGGGGTTTGTTTGCTTTCCCCAAATAGAAACAAAACAAGTGCAACACCCATGTGGCAGAGTCCTCCAGTGCCCCGAGGTGGGCTGCAGCGAGGCTGACGGGGGTCTTACAGCACTCACCGACTTTATTATTCCTCCAGGTGACGCCCAGGTTCCAGGGCCTCCCACCAACGTGCACGCCTCCGAGATCAGCAGAAACTATGTCGTCCTCAGCTGGGAGCCACCCACTCCCCGTGGCAAGGACCCACTCATGTACTTCATCGAGAAGGTAAACTCCAGGCCTGTGTCCTGGAAAAGCAGATCTCTGCGTGGCCCCCCACTTTCGTGATCTCTGCGTGGCCCCACACTGCCGTGATTTCTGCGTGGCCCCACACTGTCGTGTTTGCTGTGTTTTAAAGATGACCTGCTAGTTCATCAGTGGGTCCAGACCCTGCACCCTTGCTGGGGATGATGAGGTTAGGGCTGTGGTCACACGGCAGCAGGGGCGGAAATTGGCACCAGGGGCTGGGTTGCGTCCTAGCCGGGCGTTGCCCCTCGGTGTGAGCAGGGAGTCGCTTCGCTCTCTGGGCGCCCACGTTCTCCACTGCCCTGTGGAGGACTGACCTTGAGGGTTCTGCCATCTCCTTCCTGCTGCAACATTCCAGGCGCCTACGTGCTGGGGATTCCAGATTCCTCGCTGGTCGTGCTTGTACACAAGCCATATGGCCACTGGGTGGCAATCGTGTAGAGGAAATGCACGCAAGACGGAGAAGGGTTAGAATCGCCAGATATCCAATAGAAGGCTTTGTTTTCCCCTGAATGCATAGAAAGAAATACAAAAGACCTTGTATATTGCAGTTCTGCAATCACACACACGTATACGTATGTAACCTACAGGATTTCACAAATGATAACCTCACCCAGCACACATTCTCTTTTTAGCCTGTCCTGTGACGTTAAAGGCACAGGTTGTGACCCACTAATCTGACTTGGTGACGACCCTATATTGGGTTGTAGGCCCTAGGTGGATAAGTCTCCAATGTCCTACAATGGCTGTAACTAGGGTTTTGTGATACCAAATTTATATTATAATACGTAATACAATATATAGTATGCATGTGACAGAGAATATAACCTATAGAAGCTTACACCACCTAATACAATAATCACATCTAGCACCACTCAATGCAGCATGGCAGAAACAGAAATGGAAATGAACCATATTTCAGACTCCAGCATGGAGGAGGACCCTCTGGGCTTCTCTGCTTATTTGCAACGTTTGCTGTCTGGGGGGTAGAAACTGGAAATATTTCTGGGTAAAGCATTACTTTATTAATTCTGGCTGACAAAATATAGTTATTTGCATTACGAAAATACAGGTCGTGAGTCCCTCTGTGGGGCTCTCCTAGGGTGGAAGGTATTTTCTCAGGCCCCTCATTCCCCTCGTCTTCCACCAATACCAGAAACACCAAGTTTTCAAACACATTTTAATTTTTGAGACCAGGTCTCATTTTGTCACTTAGGCTAGAGTGCAGCGGCACAATCATGGCTCACTGCAGTCCCCACCTCCTGGGCTCAAGCAGTCCTTCTGCTCCAGCCCCTAACCCCCAGAGTAGCTGGGACCACAGGTGTTCGCCACCACACCCAGCTGATTTTTAAATTTTTTTTGTAGAGATGAGGTCTCGCCATGTTGCCCACGCTGGTCTCAAATTCCCTGTACAAGCAATCTTCCTGCCTCAGCCTCCCAAAGTGCTGGGATTACAGATACTTTAGTGTGTTTACAGGCCAGACAAGCCACAACACCTGTCCTGCAGACACGTTTTTAGAGAGAGGACTCTACTGTGGAGCCAGTGTGTGGGCAGAACTACCTGCTGTCAGTATTGATGACATGGCAGACACACTTTTTTTTGTAATTTTTATTATTTTATTTTTCCATTAGTTATTGGGGTACACGGGGTGTTTGGTTACATGAGTAAGCTCTTCAGTGGTGATTCGAGAGATTTTGGTGCATCCATCACCCAAGCAGTATACGCTGCACCATATTTGTTGTCTTTTATCCCTCGCCTCCCTCCCACTCTTTCCCCCAAGTCCCCAGAGTCTATTGTGTCATTCTTATGCCTTTGCAGCAAACACACATTTTTAAGAAAATGTAATTTCAACTTTTATTTTAGCTTCAGGGGGACCTGTGCAAGTTCTGACAAGGTAATGTTGGGTGATACTGATTTCAAGGTACAATTGATCTCATCAGCCAGGTAGTGAGCGTACTACCCCATAGGTGGTTTTTCAGCCCTTGCCCTGTCTGGTAGGCCTTGCTGTCTATCGTTGCCCTCTTCATGTGCATGTGTACCCAGTGTTTAGCTCCCACTTATAAGTGAGAACATGCAGTATTTGGTTTTCTGTTCCTGTGTCAATTCACTTAGGATAACAGCGTCCAGCTGCACCCATGTGGCTGCACAGGACATGATTTCGTTCCTCTTTATGGCTGTGTACTATTCCATGGTGTGGAGGCGCCACATTTTCTCTCTGCAGTCCACCGTTGCGGGGTTGAGTCCATGTCTTTGCTGTTGAGAAAAGTGCCGCGATTAACATACAAGTGCATGCATCTTCTGGTAGAATGATTTGTTTTCCTTTGGGCATATACCCAGTAATGGGATTGCTGGATGGAATGGTAGTTCTGCTTTAAATTCTTTGAGAAGTCTCTAAACTGCTTTCCACAGTGACTGAGCTAATTGACATTCCCCCAGCAGTGGATAAGCCTTCCCTTTGTGGACACATTCTGACATAGGAGAGGAAGCTCTCTTGTAGACACCTGGACTGCGGTTCTTGGGGTCGGGAGGGCCTCAGGCCCGTGATGCCGTGGGGGCTCCCACCACGAATGCCCAGGGCAGATGGAAAATAGCGACTTTTCACTTTCACCAAAATGAGAGAAAACTCCTTCAAATATGAGTCTGATTTCTAGAAGTCTGGGTTGCTATCTGAAATTTTCAGCAGGCTTACAAGGGTCAGTGTGTATCCAACTTTTACTACCACAAAACTGCTTTTGAAAAGGAGTTTTATCTCTGTGAAAAAATAAAATAAAACATGTAATCAAGGTTTGTAAAGTAATTACGAAAGACAAAAAATAAACTAGCAGTATATAAAATTTGGGAAAGACAGAGAAGTTACATGGAATGCAATTAAAATGAACAATAATTCCACCATATAAAATAGCTGTATTAACATGTGGTACATACATTTATAGTCTTTTTCTCCATGGATTTTAATGTCCTTGTTATATCATACAATTTGCATTCTGTATTACATTTCACAAAATAACATAAATCCTCTTATTAGACTAAAGATCTTTATACAATAATTTAAGTGGCTATGTGGTTTTTAATCTATGAACATATCATCATGTGTCTTACCGTATTGACAGCCATTTAGATTGCTGCCATTTAATCACTACTGCAAGTAGCTGCAGTGTGGTAATAATTTTAAATTGAAATGCAAACCACTGACTTATGATGGAATTTTATGAATATACTTTTAAATTATCTTTCATTATTTGCAGGTTAATTCTATTTTGCTAAAACTACTACCCATGTATTGATTCCCTTATGTTTTCTATGGTTTAATTATTTACTTTAATGGGAAAAAATTTATTAGTAAACATGATCAACTCTGGGTAATTTGTGACTTCCTTTTCCAGATTGGCATCACGTTTCACAAAACTCAAAAAAGATGCGTGACCATCCTTTGTGTGCGCGACGCAGCGGGCGCGCCTGGTGGACCTGGGTTAACCAGAACAGAGCGCTTCTTCCTCCTCCGCACGCCCCTGGGGACCTCTCAGTTTTCACCGCCAGTCTCTTTTCTCTCTGTAGTCCTTGGTGGGGAGCGGCAGCTGGCAGAGAGTCAACGCCCAGACGGCTGTGAGGTCCCCGAGATATGCCGTGTTTGACCTCATGGAAGGGAAGTCATATGTGTTCCGAGTGCTGTCAGCAAACCGGCATGGCCTGAGCGAGCCATCGGAGATAACGTCCCCCATTCAGGCCCAGGATGTGACCGGTGAGCCGTCACCCTGGGTGGCCCCAAGTCAGGACTGGCTAATAGGGGGGTGACACCAAATAGCCTTAAATTGTGTGAATGAAGACATTAATATTATAAATGGGTTGAAGTTCAAGTTGACTTAAAACGTCACTTTAAGAAAGATTCAGAGCTCTTTGCCATGTTTTATTTGGTTCTTGACATTTCGCCAAAGCTCCATCTTCTTTTCATGAAACGTCAGTGAGTTGAAAATTTTGTTTAGGAAATGGTCACTTTGATTGTTTTCTTTAAACTTTTTTGTAACGTTTATTTTAGGTTCAGGGGTCCATGTGTAGGTTTCTTACATAGGTGAACTTGTGTCATGGGGGTTTGTTGTAAAGATTATTTTGTCACCCAGGTACCAAGCCTAGTAGCCATTAGTGACTTTGCCTGCTCCTCTCTCTCCTCCCATCCTAGACCCTCTGATAGTCCCCAGTGTGTGTTATTTCCATCTATGTGTCCATGTGTTCTCATCATTTAGCTCCCACTTATGAGTGAGAACATTTGGTATTTGGTTTTCCGTTTCTGCATTAGTTTGCTAAAGACAATGGCCTCCAGCTTCACTCATGTTCCTGCAAAGGACATGGTCTTGTTCTTTTTTATGGCTGCATAGTATTCCATAGCGTATATTTACCACATTTTTCCTATCCAATCTGTCACTGATAGGCATTTGGGTTGATTCCATGTCTTTGCTATTGTGAATAGTGCTGCAATGTACATTCATGTCCATATGTCTTTATGGTAGAATGATTTATATTCCTCTGGGTATCTACCCAGTACTGGGATTGCTGGGTTGAATGAGAGCTCTTTTTTTTTTTTTTTTTTAGCTCTTTGAGGAATCATGACACTGCGACACTGCTTTCCACCATAGTTGAAGTAATTTACATTCCCACCAACAGTGTTTAAGTGTTCCCTTCTCTCTGCAATGGTCACTTTTAAAGTAATTCAAATTTTAAGTGCAGTAGGGTTTTGTTTTTTTTTTTAATTAGTGCTTTTTAAAAAAATTTTTTGTTTTGTGGAGATAGAGTTTCACCATATTGCCCAGGCCAGTCTCAAACTCCTGAACTCAAGGGATCCTCCCACCTTGGCCTCTCAAAATGTTGGGATTCCAGGCGTGAGCCAGGGTGCCCAGCCAGGCACTAGAGTTTCTTTCCCATCTGGCTTGAAGGTCCCTCTTGGAAGGTTTCAAATACAAATTACAGAAATTTTGAATTGCAATCCCTGGAGTCGTAACTCCTTCATGGATGGCAATTAACTAGCAAGTAAGCGGAGGCACCCCAGAAATCCCCAGAAGCCTTCACGGGAGGCACGTTGGTGTCAGGAATGCAGTTCCGAGTGCCTGGGTGCCCTCCACCCTCCCTCTGTCTCTGTCGTGTTTCCTGAGAAAGCCAGATATGGAAATGAACAAGGTCACGAGGCCGGCTGCCTCCAGGGCATCCTCAAGTTTCTGTCTGGCTCTGGTTTTAACTGAAGCTCTTAGAACTCATACCCAGAACCACAGGCTTGAGGAGACTAGCTGTCTCTCAGTGGGGCCCAGCCTTCTTGTGCTTTATGACACATATGAAAAATGACAGTGTCCATCATTGAGAAACACTGTGGGTCCTGGCCCAGGTGGCCGGCACGGAGGATGCAGGTGGCCCCAAGGCCTTCCCGGACCCCAGTCCGTAGTCCACTAGTGGGGCCTGGCACCAGATGAAAGGATCTGATGGTCAGGTCATGATCGAATTTTGAGTGCCCCTGGGAGATTCCAACAGATCTGATAAAATTGAGTCTTACTTTCTTAAAATTGGTTAATTTCCAGTCCAAAAAATAGTTGTTTCCCAGGTAGCCTCATCCCTGGTGCCAACAGAGGATCTTTTTAACAGCTCTGGTGGGGGACAGGAGGCTTCAGGATGGATGTCATCCTGTGTCTCTAAGAGTTGTGTGGAGCTTGGGAAGAGATCAGAGAGACCAGCACCTCCCAATGGCCCTCGGGTGGTCGGCCCAGGGCTCCTCTCCTGCTCCCAGACCCCTTGGCTGAATTTCTTCCAAAGCCCCCAACCTGGCGGTCCAGTTCCCTGTGAAAAGGGCTGGAAGATCTCTGGTGTAGCTTCCAAAGCTCTGATGCCATTTCACCGACTGCTTTTGTCTCCTACGAAAAGTTGTCCCTTCAGCTCCGGGTCGGGTTCTTGCTTCCCGAAACACTAAGACGTCAGTGGTGGTGCAGTGGGACCGACCGAAGCATGAGGAGGACCTGCTGGGCTACTACGTGGACTGCTGCGTGGCCGGAACCAACATCTGGGAGCCCTGCAACCACAAGCCCATCGGATACAACAGGTGCGGCCTCCCTCCCCAGCCCTGGAGTCGGCCCTGAAATAAAGCAGGAGGAGCAAGACCGTTGAGGCCCCTGTGGCCCCAGCACAGGGAGTACCATGGCCGCAAGGCTTCTGCATAAATGAGTCTGTCTTAGCCACACACGAGGGCTGTATAATTTTAAAGTTTGACCACTTGGATGAGCTAGTTACTACACTTGCTGATCTCGAGTGACACGATTTATTTATGGATGAAAGGAGAGTTCCAGAACCTTTTTTTTTTTTTTCCTGACATAATTAGCACTTAGGACTTTTCTTTGAATAGCAGAGTTAAAAATAGCGACTACGATGTGAAAGTCGTTTAATTTTCTTGTATTTATTTTTTTGAACTTGAAAGTTGCTTTGTTCACGTGCCTGGTAGTTCTATTCTGCAGCTCCTGATGGAGACCTCGCCGGGCGCTGACTCTTCGCTTGTGGTGGGGGCAGCCTGGGGGGATGCTGGTTGCTTTGCAGGGGAAAGGCAGTGGCCCTGCCATTGGAGAAACTTGCTCCTGCCGCCTGCGGAGTGTGCAGGGGTGTCTGAGGTTATTAGGCTTCTCTGCGATACGCGTCTTAGGAAAATGTCGGCAGCTGTCGGAACCACCCTTGTGGATAGATAATCAATTATGGCTCAGCCATTTCTCCTTTTAAAATCTGAAAAAAATACACTATAAAAAGTGGTGGCTAACAAGAAGAGATGTCATTGAAAAGAATAACAATTAGATGTTCTTCACAGCCCACACCAAATGCAGAAAGATCGATCAGAATAAGAAACTTAAAACACGATTCCAGCACAGGCGAATTGTTAGTGAATGTTTATTGACTATATATGATAAATAATAATTGCTTACACGGATTGAATATCTATCATACACAGGGCACCTGTGCTAAGTTCTCCACCTAGAGTTTTCCATGCAATGCCTGCATCAATGCTGTGGGGTAGGAATTATCATCCCCATCTTTCACATAGAAAAACAAAGTCTTACGGGGGTTAAGGAGCTTGATTAAGGCCATAAAATCTGTGAGGTGTCAAAGCCAGTATTTGAGCCTAGTCCATCTGACTTCCAAGTCTTGGCCTTTAACCACTGCAGTGTGGTTACTGCTCATTAAGTTTTACATACACGGGTTCTTTCAGATAAGGAATGGCATACTGTTGGATAATAGACCTCTGATCCAGACGAGGTCCAGAAAGGACAAAAGCAAAGGTGAACTCACAGAACAAGTGGCTTTGACACCACGTGTAGTCAGCTCCTGCTATAACTGGGTGCTCTGACCTTACTTTCGGACTCTAAATGTTGAGCTAATTAACTAGAATTGAAAATGAAGGATGTATGTTATCCATGAAAATTTTTTATGGTACGTTCAGGATGATTTTTGCTTCTGCTGCAGGAGAGAAAAAGTGGAGCCTGGCAGTTCTGACCCTGATCCCTGTGTTTCTCAGGTTCGTGGTACACGGCTTAACCACGGGAGAGCAGTACATCTTCCGAGTCAAGGCGGTCAATGCCGTGGGGATGAGTGAAAATTCCCAGGAATCAGACATCATAAAAGTGCAGGCTGCACTCAGTAAGTCGCTCACAGGCTGTTCTGCACCAGTTGCTCCCGTACACTGTCATTTCTGCATGAATAAACATTTATGAGGCCATTTGGAGTGTTATTGAAGGGAGAAAGGGGACTAAATTGTTAACAGAGAATATGAGGTTCTTTGAACCCTCTCGGTTGGCTGCTTGTCTTGGAAATGACAGTGTGAGAGGGAGAAATGATAATACACTAATAAAATGCAAATTAAAAATAGAAAACATTATTAGGGGTTACATGTGTTGCCAAATACCTCTACTCATGTTAAAATATATGCTGTAGGCTGGGCGCAATGGCTCATGTCTGTAATCCCAGCACTTTGGGAGGCCGAGGTGGCTAGATCATGAGGTCAAGAGATTGAGACCATCCTGGCCAACATGGTGAAACCCTGTGTCTACTAAAAATATAAAAATTAGCCGGGCGTGGTGGCGGGCACCTGTAGTCCCAGCTACTCGGTAGACTGAGGCAGGCGGATCACCTAACCTGGGAGGCAGAGGTTGCAGTGAGCCAAGATCCTGCCACTGTACTCCAGCCTTGGGGGACAGAGCAAGACTCTGTCTCAAAAAAAAAAAAAAAAAAATATATATATATATATGTTGTAGGGGATACATTTCTCTTTTCAAAATATGTGCTAAAATACAGTGAGATCAATGGGCTTTTTAGCTGTTCTCAGTTCAAGGAACTTTAGTCACTTCAGAGAATGTCACGTTTATGTAACTTTGTTACTTTGTTGGTAAATAGTGGTGTTTAACAGTTTTTATTATTTTGATCAGACGAGACAATTGGGATCCCAAATCTCAGGGACCATCCCTAGAATAGTTGCTGTATAAAGCTGTGCCGCGGCCTCGTGGCTTTCTGTTTTCTCATGAAATGCACCACACCAAGTAAGTGCACATACTCAGAAACATTTTGAAACACAAATGCCACATATGACACACTTGGATTCACAGTATTATCTTCGCACTTCAGAGGGAACTGTGTTGCTTGTTGATGATTTTTCATCTTCGACTACATTTGCAACATTTTCAGAAATTAAAATTTATCTTCTAATGATATTGCTGTTGGATTTCCAAGCAATGTCAAATCTGATAACACCTAGCTAGGTACAATAGCACCGACTCTTTTGTTTTAAGATTAATCTCCTCTCAATTTTTTCCAGGAGGGACTTTCAAACATTCCCGTTTTCTTTTTAAAGTCATTCCCACTAAAGGAAAACCAGTTACGTTTTTTTTTTTTTTTTTTTTTTTTGACGTAGAGTCTCGCTCTGTTGCTCATGCTGGAGTGCAGTGGTGCAATCACAGCGCCCTGCAGCCTTGAGCTTTTGGGCTCAAGTGATCCTCATGCCTCAGCCTCCTGATTAGCTAGGACCACAGGCACCACCACCACGCCCAGCTAATTTTTTGATTTTTTTGTAGAGATGGGGTTTTACCATGTTGCCCAGGCTGATCTCAAACTCAGGAGCTCAAGCAATCCTCCTGCCTCAGTCTCCCAAAGTGCTGGGACTACAGGCATGAGCCACCGCACCCGGTCTGTTTTTATTCTACGATAAGAATCACTTAATTCTAGTCACCTGTGTCTCAGGTAACAGAGGATGGCCACATCGAGGTGACCCAGAGCTGGGGCAAAGCAACTCAGGCCCGTCTGTTGTTGACCTGTTAGGAGAAGAGGTCCATTTCAAATGCCCTGCTCAAACAGGGAAACACGAATTCACACTCGTTTGAAGGAACCTGAAGTTCCTGTAACTGTGCAGGAAATTAAAACAAACTGGAATCGTATCTGTCATCTCTGGCCACAGATGCAGAGTAGTTATTCCTTATGGTTGTAAAGGTGAAAGCTCTTTCTCCAAGCTTCTTGTTCAGGGGACAGAGAAGACAGGACATCTTCTGCTTTGTCAAATGTTCATACCAGATTTAAACCGTTCATCCTATGGAAACCTTAGTAGATACACTTAGAAATGGCAATACATATATATGAGATAAATTTTTATTTATTTTTGTGCTTATCCTCTTTGAAAATGTGTAAAGACCAAGGTGGTTAAATGCGGTTTGAGGGGATCCGAGGGCGCAGTGTTCAGGCCCGTCTCCACGTTGCTTCCTCCTCCCTCTGCCACGCTGGAGCTGGCTGCCCCGGGGACAAAGCCCCCAGCTGAGGCCGTCGGTAACTCCCTGGCTGTGCTTCCTTGCAGCCGTCCCGTCCCATCCTTATGGGATTACGCTCCTCAACTGTGACGGCCACTCCATGACCCTGGGCTGGAAGGTCCCGAAATTCAGCGGTGGCTCACCCATCCTTGGTTACTACTTGGACAAGCGTGAAGTTCACCATAAAAACTGGCACGAGGTCAATTCCTCACCCAGCACACCGACAATCCTAACGGTCAGTTGGTTTTTATTTCTTCGTCTATTTTTGTCTGGGTGGTTCTTTACATTTTGGGCACTGTTTCCGCGTTTGATGACGTTAGATAATTTGATACAGACACAAAAATGGATTAAAAAATAGCATCATGAGATCATGAAGTTTGGGAGCTAAAAAGATCCTGGGAATCATATTCTTTTTCTTTCTGAGAAGCAGTGAAGAAGGGAGGTCAGTGATGGAGTGGGTCTGACAATGAGTCCATGACCTCTGGTGTGACCAGTGTCTGGTCCCAGTACCGGTGGTAACCATGTCCCTTGTTCCAGGCTCTGAGGCCTTGAGGACAGGGACAGAGTCTCATGCGTGTGCCTGAAGGGAGAGTCTCGCTGAATGTCTGTTCAGGAAGAGTGACGTTGGCTCTCTGCTTGTCACCCACCACTTCCCTGAGACGTTCTTGCATTTCAAGCCTCCCAGAGAGTCCCTTGCCGCAGTGCCGCTGGTACTCAGGTGCAGATAGTGGCAAGGACATCAACTCGGAGCTCAGAGATCTGGGGTCAGATGCAGACACACCCTTGGCAGCCATTGTCCTGTTTCCCTGTCCGGCCCTTGACCCCTCATCTGAGCATGGATGAGTGACCCTCATCTCACACTGCAGCTCCCGTCCCACCCTGGGGAGCCACAGACCCCAGGGGAGTCACTTAAACACCAAGAGGAGGGCTTTCTTTTTTGGAGGGGATAAGGACTTAGAAGATCTAATCTTTGTCGTCTAGAAAATTCTGACTTATAAATCTCTCTCTTTATAAATTTTAATATTTTATATACATATGATGATACATAGGCAACTTTCCAGTTTGCTGTGACATTATTGATATTTTGCCCACGTTCAACCTCTGTTCTGACCCCTTACAATGTCTAAATGTTCTCAACTTAAAAATTATTTTATTTTTAATTGACAAATAATAATCGTACGTATAGATGGGGTACAATGTGATATTTTAATATATGTTTACATTACGGAATAATGAAATCAAGCTAATTAACATCTCCATTGCCTCCCAGTACTTATAATTTTTTGTGGTGAGAACATTTAAAATCTATTTATTTGTATATTTATTTATTTTTTGAGACAGAGTCTCACTCTGTCTCCCAGGCTGGAGTGCAGTGGGGCAGTCTCGGCTCACTGCAACCTTCACCTCCCAGGTTCAAGCAATTCTCCTGCCTTAGCCTCCTGAGTAGCTGGGATTACAGGCGCCCACCACCACGCCCGGCTAATTTTTGTATTATTTTAGTAGAGACGGGGTTTCACCATGTTGCCCAGGTTGATCTGGAACTCCTGACCTCAGGTGATCTGCCCGCCTCGGCCTCCCAAAGTGCGGGGATTACAGGCGTGAGTCACTGTGCCCGGCCTAAAATCTATTTTAAAATTTTTTTTGAAATACGTCTACAGCACATTATTATGGGCTAAATCATCACCATGCTGTGTAGGAAGCGCCAGAACTCGCCCCTCCTGTTCCTGCTGGAACTTTGTCCCTCTGTCCAGCGCCTCCCCGACCCGGCACCCTCCCTTCAGCTCCCTGTCTTCGTGAGTGCTACTGTTTCAGATTCCACATCTGAGCAAGATCACAGTGTCTATCCTTCTGTCCCTGGGTCATCTCGCGCAGCACAACAGTTCTTTACTCGGTCCGAGATTCCTGAGAAAAGTACCTGCTTACTTTCTGAATGCTTCACAGCTAGTCCAGTGAGGAGGATGAAGGCCATCACCACGGGCTGAAGTCGTTTCTCCTCAGATATCTTATTTTGGAAGCTACTTTTTGAGACAGTGTTTACCCAGATAGCGTTTTTGTCCCACTAGCCCTGCGGAGTCGAGGCTCGTCGTGTTGGCCAAAGGCCTCCCTGGTGCTTTGTCCCCCAGCCAGGCAGCATCCCCGAGGGCCCTGTGGGTGGCCCTGGACTGCAGCACCCCAGGGACCTGGGCAGCCTGGGGCTCTTGTCCTGCAGAGTCCGAGTATGGGGGACGTGGTGGGCTCTGTCTCCAGGGTGACCCCCCTTGGGTCCAGGGCAGGGCCCGCTCAGGGGACAGTACGTGGCCTGAGTGCCTCTTTCCTCCAGGCCTCTGCCCTTGAGTTGGCCCTGGGTGACCGTCACCTCTCTGGGCCTCAGTTTCCTTACCTGCCGCTGGGGTATCACCTGTCCACCACCCCCACAGGAGCCTTTGGGGATTGAGTGAAGGACACGTAAGGTTTCACACAGCTGCAGCTCGTCGGGCACATCGAGGGCCTTCCTGAAATATTTGGTCCAATTTCCCGACAACGTTCCTTCCTCTCATATTTTATTTCACAAGCCAGTTATAACAGCTCCTCCCCTTCAGTGGGCTGTGATGCATCCTTTATCTCATGTATTAATTTAAACAAAATCTGAACAGGTGGACGGCTTGACGGAAGGCTCACTCTACGAGTTCAAAATCGCTGCCGTCAACCTTGCCGGCATCGGGGAGCCCTCGGATCCCAGTGAGCACTTCAAGTGTGAGGCCTGGACCATGCCGGAGCCCGGTGAGTCACTGCCCCCAGGACACCCGCCTTCTAGCGCACAGGCTGGCTGGGAAGGGGCCTCTGTGGCTGCGGCTCAGGCCTCACCAGCCTTCACAGCGTGTCTGTTCCTCTGACTCCCGCAGCCCCAGAGCCACCGTGCACCAGGCGCTGTGCAGGGCTGCGAATCAGGCAGACCCAGCATCTAGTTTGGGCTGTGCGTGGTCCAGAGGCCAGTGATGAGGGCAGAGTAGGAGGCCCTGAGGGTGAGCTGGGAGGGAGCACAGGAAGACCCAGACTGTGGGGAGAGGGACAGCTCCCCATGCATCCCCTGACCTATGACGTGGATTTGGCCCAGGTCACCTACCCCAAAGGAGCAGGCAGAGAGAGTCACAGGTGGAGGGGCAGTTGGGAGCCCGGGCCCCAGCTAGGAGGCACGACAGGGTTCTCATTCGTGGGTTAGCTCCTGCTGTCCTCTCAGGCCATCTGGGGATCTTGGGCCTTCCAGTTCTAAAAGGCACAATTGTTGCAGATCTGCATTTATTTAGCTCGCACTCTACTGGTTTTTTTATTTTGACATGAGGTCTCTCTATGTTGCCCAGGCTGGTCTTGAACTCCTGGGCTCCAGCCATCTTCCTGCCTCAGCCTCATGAGTAGCTGGGACCACAGGTTCATGTCACCATGCCCTGCTAACATTTTCTCTCTGTTTTCACAAGTTCTCACGTAGCAGATGTTGATTTCTTTGTCTCTAACCTATCAGGAATCAAATGCAATGGATAATATGCTCATACTTTGACTAAGTAAATCCTGAAAGTTGAAGGTGAAAAAGTTCAAAGTTCAGAGTGTGTTCCAATGTTATGGCCAGAGTATACTGCCTTTTTCCTTTCAGTCAGTGTCTTTTGACTTAGCAAATCAGCTGCTAAGAATCCAGATGAATATGTCAATTAGAAAATTCCTTCCTTCCTTCTTTCCTTCCTTCCTTCCTTCCTTCCTTCCTTCCTTCCTTCCTTCCCTTCCCTTCCCTTCCCTTCCCCTTCCCTTCCCTTCCTTCCTTCCTTCCTTCCTTCCTTCCTTCCTTCCTTCCTTCCTTCCTTCCTTCCCTCGCGCCCACCTGCCCGCCCTCCTTCTTTCCTGCCTTCCTACCTTTCTTGTTTTAATGAAATTAAATTTTGGACCTTAGAAAACCAACAGAAGAAAAAGTCATTCTAGTTTCCCAAGCCATTTATGAGGGTTGATAGGAGACGGCCTCTCAAGGCTCAAGGCCGCAGTGAGACTGGCTGAGGATGGGGATGGGCTGCCTCTCGGTTCCCTTGCACCACTTGGTGCTTGCCTGGACCTGAGCCTCTGCACCACATGTCCTCAGAGTTGCCGTGGGTGTTCGTAGAGGCTGCAGCGATGTGCTTCCGGCCAGGTGGGCAGGCTCCCTGAGTGACTGTGACTGCCAGGTGTCCAGCCCCGTGGAGGGTAACTTGAGAACCTGTCCTTTTCTGCACACCGTTCCTCTCTGTGATAGCATCTGCTGGTCCTGAGAATGCAGTGTGGACTTCAGAATGATTCTACGTAGATCCACAATGGCCCCGATGCCCACAGAGGGGGCGGCAGGAGCATTAGGCTGGGCCCTCCTCCCCAACCCCCAGCATCACACGGAGCACCCTCCTTACCCCGCTCTCTGAGAGAGGCTGATAAACATCAGATGGGGAACAGATACGGATGGTCCTGGTGGGGGGTGTCCCAGAGGAGCAGTGGGTCCTGGGGCTGGGTCGGGCAGTGGGTCTGCTGGACTGGCTATGCGCGCAGACGCAAGGTGGCATCTGACTTCGCAGGTCCTGCCTACGACTTGACGTTCTGTGAGGTCAGGGACACGTCCTTGGTCATGCTGTGGAAGGCGCCTGTGTACTCTGGCAGCAGCCCTGTTTCTGGATATTTTGTGGACTTTAGGGAGGAGGATGCTGGAGAGTGGATCACTGTCAATCAGACGACAACGGCCAACCGTTATTTAAAGGTAAGTCTTGGCCGGCTGTGGTGGCTCATGCCTGTAATCCCAGCACTTTGGGAGGTAGAGGCGGGCCAATCACTTGAGGTCAGGAGTTCGAAACCAGCCTGGCCAACATGGAGACGCCCTGTCTCTACTAAAAATACAAAAAATTAGCTGGGCATGGCACCGTGGCAGGCACCTGTAATCCCAGCTACTCGGGAAGCTGAGGCAGGAGAATCGCTTGTACCTGGGAGGCAGAGTTTGCAGTGAGCTGAGATTGAGCCACTGCACTCCAGCCTGGGTGACAGAGCGAGACGCTGTCTCAAAAACAAAACACAAAAAACAAAATAAAACAAATTAACAACAAAAAATAAAAGTAAGCCTTTCGTCTTGGCCATTACCTATGTGTAAAAGTGCTGTTGATTTCTGCGCAAGCCAGCACCGAGCGCCAAGATGAGCCTGTTCAAATGATTGGGGCATGGCTGCTGAGGATTCAGCCATCATGCACATCATGGGGCCCAGCAGATGGCAGAACAGTGCTTTGAGGACGCAGCGCCCTCCTTCCATTCAAACCAACATGCTGTTCGCTCCTGGGGAACTGCGCAGACACGCCTGTTTTCTTCCACATGGCATCTAATAGCTGTTAATTGTCTGTTCACGGGCTGTGTCTGTGTGCTTTCCACAGGGATGGTGCATATTGTATTAGGTCCTTCCACTTCATGCCCTGCATTTAATTTACTTAATTCATGTGATCGCTAAAGTCCATTTGATAAACACCACACACAGATTTACACACGGTTTTCATACATGGAGCAAAACTATAACGTGTCACTTCCTCCAGCCTCTCTTTCTCCAAATGTTTCTGTTTTTAGCACTTGCGGTTCCTCAGTGACTGGGTCAGGTGTAAGGACTGAGCCCCAGGAGGCCTACCTGCTCCAGCTGAGTTGCCAACTGCCTTAACCCAGAGGTTTTCTTCTCTATGTGCTGGGCCCTGTGGGGGGGCGGGCCTGCGTCCTTCCCTAAAGCACAGCCTCGTCTGGGTCCCGGCACCTGAGCACAGGCCGAGAGGGCCTTGCACAGGTGACACCTTCCGGAAACCCTTTGATGACAGGAAACAGTCAGTTTCTTTAGAATGAGTCAGCTTCTAAGAATCAGCTACATAAATCGACTAGAAGCTTAGTAAATGTATATTGATGTTTATCCAAGCAGGTTTTAATAGGAATAACCCATGTATGTACAAGTAGAGATGGATTTAATTTTGATGCCCCAATGATGATTTTACACAGTTAAATATCACACTTAAAATAGTATTTGGTTCCATAGAATTACAGTAAATATAAACACCAGATTATAAACTAGTCAGTATGATTTTACTTCTGCTTTAAAATATGCAGAGATAAAAAAATGAAAGAGGCTCTATCAGATTGGTAGCGAATGCGTTTATTCCTCCAAAGTCACATTCTGCACCACTGTGAATCTCCTCTTCCCTCCTTTTCTAGCTCATTAAGTATCGTTTTCCCAACTGGAAAAATAAGCTATTTTTGAAAAGGCCCTATTCACAATAAAATGTGAAAAACTCCAAAGTCAACTTTATTTTACCTCCACACATCTGGTGTGTCCTCTGTTGTTTCAAGGTCTCTAACCTGCAGCAAGGTAAGACTTATGTCTTCAGGGTCCGGGCAGTCAATGCAAACGGCGTGGGGAAGCCCTCAGACACGTCGGAGCCTGTGCTGGTAGAGGCGAGACCAGGTAAGGCTTATAACAAAAACTACAGAACAGCAATGATTTGGGGGGAGAGTGTGCATGTATTACGTATGTATGGATGGGGGTGTGTGGATAAATGAGTGGGAGAGTGTACATGTATTATGTGTGTATGTGTGGATGGGTCTGTAGATAAATGAATGGGAGAGTGTGCATGTGTTACGTGTGCATGTATGTATGGGTATGTGGATAAATGTATGGGAGAGTGTGCATGGATTATGTGTTAGTGCGTGGGTGTCGGAATAAATGAGTGGGAGAGTGTGCATGTGTTACATGTGCATGTATGTATGGGTATGTGGATAAATGTATGGGAGAGTGTGCATGGAATATGTGTTTATGCATGGGTGTCGGAATAAATGAGTGGGAGAGTGTGCATGTATTATGTGTGGATGGGTGTATGGATAAATGCATGTATTATGTGTTCATGTATGGATGGGTGTGTGTGAAAATGAATGGGAGATTGCGCATGTATTGTGTGTATGGATGGATGGGTGTGTGGATAAATGAGTGGGAGAGTGTACATGTGTTATGTGTGTATGTGTATGTATGGATGGGTGTATGGATAAATGAGTGGGAGAGTGTGCATGTGTTATGTGTATATGTGTATATGGATAAATGAGTGAGAGTATGCATGTGTTATGTGTATATGTGTATGTATGGATGGGTGTATGGATAAATGAGTGAGAGAGTGTGCATGTGTTATGTGTATATGTGTATGTATGGATGGGTGTGTGGATAAATGAGTGGGAGAGTGTACATGTGTTATGTGTATTGTTTTATGGATGGTGTATGGATAATGAGTGAGAGAGTGTGCATGTGTTATGTGTATATGTGTATGTATGGATGGTGTATGGATAAATGAGTGAGAGAGTGTGCATGTGTTATGTGTATATGTGTATGTATGGATGGTGTGTGGATATGAGTGGGAGAGTGTACATGTGTTATGTGTATTGTGTTGTATGGATGGTGTATGATAATGAGTGAGAGAGTGTGCATGTGTTATGTGTATATGTGTATGTATGGATGGGTGTATGGATAAATGAGTGGGAGAGTGTGCATGGATTATGTGTTATGTGTATGTATGGATGGGTGTATGGATAAATGAGTGGGAGAGTGTGCATGTGTTATGTGTATATGTGTATGTATGGATGGGTGTATGGATAAATGAGTGGGAGAGTGTGCATGGATTATGTGTGTATGTGTATGTATGGATGGTGTGGTATGGGGGATGTATGGATGTGTATGGATAATGAGTGGGAGAGTGTGCATGGTTATGTGTATATGTGTATGTATGGATGGTGTATGGATAATGAGTGGAGAGTGTGCTGATTATGTGTATGTGTATGTATGGATGGGTGTGTGGATAAATGAGTGGGAGAGTGTACATGTGTTATGTGTATATGTGTATGTTTTTTGGTATGTGGGGTGTATGTGTTATTATATGTAGTTGGTGTGTATTTGTGATTGTGTTATGTTTTTGTATGTATGGTTGTTGTATAGTGGGGAGTGTCATGATTATGTTGTATGTGTATGTATGATGGTGTGTGGATAAATGATGGGAGAGTGTCATGGATTATGTGTATATGTGTATGTATGGATGGGTGTATGGATAAATGAGTGGAGAGTGTGATGGTTATGTGTTATGTGTTGTATGGTGGTGTTGGATAAATGAGTGGGAGAGTGTGCATGGTTATGTGTTATGTGTATGATGGATGGTGTATGGATAAATGAGTGGGAGAGTGTGCATGGATTATGTGTATATGTGTATGTATGGATGGGTGTGGATATGAGTGGGAGAGTGTGATGGTTATGTGTTATGTGTATTATGGATGGGTGTTGGATAAATGAGTGGGAGAGTGTGCATGGATTATGTGTATATGTGTATGTATGGATGGGTGTATGGATAAATGAGTGGGAGATGTGCATGTGTTATGTGTATAATGTGTATGTATGGATGGTGTATGGATAAATGAGTGGGAGAGTGTGCATGATTGTGTATGTGTATGTGATGGTGTATGGTATGAGTGGGAGTGGCTGATTTGTGTTATGTGTATGATGATGGATGGATAATGAGTGGAGAGTGTGCATGGTTATGTGTGTATGTGTATGTATGGATGGGTGTATGATAAATGAGTGGAGAGTGTGATGTGTTATTGTGTATGTATGTATGGATGGGTGTATGGATAATGAGTGGGAGAGTGTGCATGGATTATGTGTGTATGTGTATGTATGGATGGGTGTATGGATAAATGAGTGGGAGAGTGTGCATGGATTATGTGTATATGTGTATGGATGGATGGTGTATGGATAATGAGTGGAGAGTGTGCGTGTATTATGTGTATATGTGTATGTATGGATGGGTGTATGGATAAATGAGTGGGAGAGTTGCGTGTATTCTGTGTATATGTGTATGTATGGATGGGTGTATGGATAAATGAGTGGGAGAGTGTACATGTGTTATGTGTATATGTGTATATGGATAAATGAGTGAGAGTATGCATGTGTTATGTGTGTATGTGTATGTATGGATGGGTGTATGGATAGATGAGTGGGAGAGTGTGCATGGATTATGTGTGTATGTGTATGGATGGATGGGTGTATGGATAAATGAGTGGGAGAGTGTACATGTGTTATGTGTGTATGTGTATGTATGGATGGGTGTATGGATAAATGGGAGAGTGTACATGTGTTATGTGTATATGTGTATGTATGGATGGGTGTATGGATAAATGAGTGGGAGAGTGTACATGTGTTATGTGTATATGTGTATGTATGGACGGGTGTATGGATAAATGGGAGAGTGTACATGTGTTATGTGTATATGTGTATGTATGGATGGTTGTATGGATAAATGAGTAGGAGAGTGTACATGTGTTATGTGTGCATGTATGGATGGGTGTACGGATAAATGAATGGATGTCTTGTCCTTATTTTAAAAAGATTTGGATGGCAAATGAAGTATGCACTTAAATCTCTGCCTGTGCACTAAGGGCCCTGGATGAGAAGGAGAGCACTTTGGGTCATCTTCATGGTTGGCAGGGCTTGCTCTTGGAATGGTCAAGCCATGGGCAGGAAGGAGGGCGTTTTTTAAATATTACTGCTGGATTTTTATCAGAAAATTTTAAAGCTGTTGGTAATTTTCTTGGTTTCAATGAATAAAACTTCCCTGGAGTCAACCGTAAAAGGGCAAATACTTCTAAAGGCAGGACACACACTCATAGGATACACAGGCTGTTTTGTGTTGCTGTAACAGAACACTGAGGCTGGGTAATTTGTTTTTAAAAGTTTATTGGGGCCGGGCGTGCTGGCTCACGCCTGTAATCCCAGCACTTTGGGAAGCCGAGGTGGGCGGATCACGAGGTCAGGAGATCGAGACCATCCTGGCTAACACGGTGAAACCCCGTCTCTACTAAAAAATACAAAAAGAATTAGCTGGTCATGGTGGTGGGCGCCTGTGGTCCCAACTACTCGGGAGGCTGAGGCAGGAGAATGGGGTGAACCTGGGAGGTGGAGGTTGCAGTGAGCCGAGATCGCGCCACTGCACTCTAGCCTGGGCGACGGAGCAAGACTCCATTTAAAAAAGAAAAAGAAAAAAACAGTTTATTTGGCTCATGATTCTGGAGGCGGGAAGTCTAAGAAGCACAGTGCCAGGATCTGCTATGGTGGCTCCGGTGGCTCCGGTGAGGGCCTCCTGCTGCCCCACAACATGGTAGAGAACTGCATGTGTGCGGAAACGGACCCAGCACGGGAGGCAGCCTTGCTTTATAACATTTACTCTCACTGGAACTAGTCCATTCCAGTGTAACCAACCAGCAGCCGTGGTTATTAGCAAGAATCTACCCAGTCTTTCCAGAAAGACATGAATCTATCTTAACAACCTCATCACCTCTTTTAAAAAGATTTTTCATTATTCTATTTTTTATAGAGACAGGATCTCACTATGTTGCGCAGGCTGGTCTTGAACTCCTGAGCTCAAGCGATCCTCTGACCTCAGCCTCCCAAAGTGCTGGGATTACAGGCATGAGCGCTGCCCCCAGTCATTAATCACCTCTTAAAGGCCCCACCTCCCAACACCATTGCACTGGCTTTTACGTTTCAACATGAGTTTTGAGGGGATCAACCACATCCAAACCACAGCCACAGAGTGTGACCTGAGTGTTAGGAAGCAGTGCAGCCTCAGACTGTAAAGATCCTGATGGCTTTCTGCGGTGGCCTCTTCATCTCATCCTGCCACCTAACTTTCTTTGCATCTGTGTCTTCTTCATAACCCGAGAGCATTGACACTTCATGGGCTCAGTTCCACTCACCAGCAGAGGCTGAGATGTGTCTCGTCTAATTCCTAATTCCTAAGAGATAGATTATGCCTTGCACATGGCCAGATGTTCACCTGGGTCAAAAAGTAGCAAATAAACCACAAACAACCCCTACTCCCAAGCAAGACAAGGCAAGGCCCCATGGAGAAGGCAGAGCTGTGTGAAGGGGGAGCTCCGTGGGGGGCACATGGCTGCTGGGCTTCCCCTGGGGGTCAGAGGAGGAGATTCCAGAGAGAAAAGGATCTTCAGGGCCCGGAGAGGCAGCCCTGAGAGGTTTTCTGCAGTTGTATGAGATGCAGAGAAGGAAGTGGGCAGAAATGTGATAAATTAAAAAAAAATTAGCAACAACAAAACAACCATGCCCCTCCAGGTCCTCCGTAAAGTGTTTTCTCTCTCATGATTCTCTGATCAGTCCTGGCTCATTAAATGCAACTGATGATTTGGTGTAAGATGAAGTCTCTGTTTTGGCTACCCCCTCAGTATTAGTCCGTTCTCACACTGCTATGAAGAAATACCTGAGACTGGGTGACTTATAAAGAAAAGAGGTTTAATTGACTCACAGTTCGTCATGGCTGGGGAGGCCTCAGGAAACTTACAGTCATTGCAGAAGGCACCTCTTTACAGGATGGCAGGATGGAGTGAGTGCCAGCAGGGGAAATGACAGGTGTTTCTGAAACCATCAGATCTCATGAGACTCAGTCACTATCATGAGGACAGCATGGGAGAAACCACCCCCGTGATCCAATCACCTCACTCCCTCGACACTTGGGGATTACATTTCAAGATGAGATCTGGGTGTGGACACAGAGCCAAACCATATCACCCTCTCCCAAAAGAGAGTTGAAAGAACACAGTGTCCCTAAGCCGCTCACCTCATGCTCTTCTTATGCAGGCACCAAGGAAATCAGTGCCGGTGTCGATGAACAAGGCAACATCTACCTGGGCTTCGACTGCCAGGAAATGACAGACGCGTCTCAGTTCACCTGGTGTAAATCCTACGAGGAGATTGCAGATGATGAGAGATTTAAAATCGAAACCGTGGGGGATCAGTAAGTCAGGCCTGGAAGTTGGATATTGGAAACTTTTAGAAGTTCCTGCAAACAGAAATGATCGACATTCACCTACTCTTCTTCCTTTTTAGCTCCAAGCTGTACTTAAAGAATCCAGATAAGGAGGATTTAGGGACTTACTCTGTGTCTGTAAGTGATACAGATGGAGTGTCCTCCAGTTTTGTTCTGGACCCAGAAGGTAATATTTATATGGCAGAACCTTGCCTTTTTGGTTTTATCACACTTTCAAAGATTGACACCAACATAGAAAAAGACTTACTTGCTTAGAAAAAAGATGTATGCTTGCAGGAGGCTGGCGGTGGGGGCTATGTATATAAGCCAAAACTTACTTTAGAAATTAAACAAACTCTAAAGTTTATACTGTTTCCACCAAGTAGTCTCTGGTCCTGATATATTGCCTGTATAGCCTTCAACTTGTACTTTTAAAGTTGAGTCTTAGCCACATTTTAATAGTTCGGTATGCAGAGGGTAACAGATTAGCTAAGAAATCCATGAAATTAATGAGACATCTAAGGATGGAAGAGTCTTCCCTTCCTTCCAATACTGAGAAATCTGGATGATCAAAGAAAAATTTTTTTATGCGTGTAAAATAATTTTAACTGCCAAAGTGAAAACCTGCTGCTCTCTTACACATGGAAGACAGCAGAGAGAAGTGAGAAAAGTCTGTTTAGTAATCAAGGGGAAAAACAATAGTTTTCTTAGGTAGGTTCACAGATCTGAGTTCACCAGGCACACAGTCTCAGG
The DNA here is from genome assembly GCF_006542625.1 of Nomascus leucogenys. Classification (NCBI taxonomy): domain Eukaryota; kingdom Metazoa; phylum Chordata; class Mammalia; order Primates; family Hylobatidae; genus Nomascus; species Nomascus leucogenys. Next base: position 148,271,665 of record NC_044384.1, on the reverse strand, counting down.
TAGGCAGGGCTGATTTTTTTTAAACTGCCTGGCATCACGTGTATTTGTGTGGCCCCTCATCTACCCCACCCACAGGACAGCATCAGCCTTAGACATTTTTAAATGAAGGGGCCTTGATGCATCGTGAACTCGTAGGGCTGGATGGTATCCTCAGACCTCTGGGTTTCTTTGGGTCTTTAAGACATTTGAGTTTCCAAAAGTTTTCTATTAAAATGCTCTCCAGGGATGGCATAAATGATCTCCAGGGGGACCCTAAGGTTTACATGCAAATCCTTTAGTTATCAATCACTGTCCTGGTTGATATCATGCAGAGGCTATGATCTGAGAACATCTGACCCAGGATGGGTGCTGTGGGCTGGGCAGGAGGATGGGCAGGTACCCACAGACGGGTCAGCCAGAATCACACTCTCAGTTTCTGCAGTGTGCAGGTCTGGCTCAATGTTGGTGACATTCTGGAAAACTCATGCACATTTAACAAGACCCAGCCGGACAAATGAGGAGGCCACACCGTCTTGCCTTTCTGGGGTCCTTTCTGTGGGTTCACCACTCACAGGCAGAGCGGGGAAGGACCCAAAATCCACTTGCATGCTGGTAAAGCAGCTTCTGCTGGCCCCGCCTGGAGGGTCTTCACACAGTTTTGTACCTTCACGACATCCTGAAGTAATTCTGAAAAGCTATGCATTCCTCTGCACCATTTCAAAGTTTCCATCTTAATTTTAAGTTTTTTAAATATTTGCAAAAGAAAAAATTCCACCTTCTCTTATATTGTGTATAGACTTCAAATATATTTGAGGCAAGACTTTGCAGTTGAAGATTTAGCTCATTCCATGTATGGAAATTCCTACCAGAAGGTTGAACTGGGAAACAGCCAGTCCTCCCTGTGAAACCAGTTGCAAATGTGGGTTTACTTTTGGTTAGCAAAATCGAACTTCATTTTTCCATTTTGAATAGACACGCTCTTGAAGGCCTTGGAGACCACCATCTTGTTTCTGATTCTAATTTTAAGAAGGAAGGAGAAAAAATGAAGTGGCCTAGAGCCTCACATTTTCTTACCTTGCTCTTTGGACTTTCTCAGGAATGCAAAATGCAGTGTATTTGGTTTATTTATTTATGTTTTTGTTTTCTTTCTTCCTTCCTTTTTTCTAAATTCATGGTAATACACTACAGTGATGAAATGAGCGGCATGTATATCTTTCTTTAATGAGACTGAGGAAGGAAATCTTGAGAGGGGAAGGAAAGTCACAGGCCACCAGCACGTTCTCAGCCAGTCCAGTCAATTTTAGGAAAGAGCTCACAATTAAGTGCAAGGATCTGGAAAAGACTCCCTTTAACCTTTCGTCTTCCAAGTCTTCCTATATTCCAGGGATATACCTACCCCTGCCCCAATTCCTTTGTCCCCAGCTGAGACTGTGCCCAGCCTTGCCCTCAGCTGCCCCTGTACTAGGTGGGTTCTTTAAATGGTGAAGGTTAAACTTATCCTCTATGTCCCTCAGACTTGTCGTTTAAATTCCTTTCGTGTCCTCCAATTAAATCCTGGGGTTTTGCAGTCTTGCTCCTGTGTAGCCTTGCTGTTGTCTACAAACTTCTCTATGTGCAGGTCCAGATGAATTGAAATACTTTTTCTTTGTTTTAGAGCTCGAGCGTTTGATGGCATTGAGCAATGAAATAAAGAACCCCAGTAAGTAAGCCTCCAGCCCTGCCCCTCTGCTTGCAGCCGCTGGCTGGAGGGCCATGTTCATTAATGCATGAGTTCTTGGAGGAGCAGCTTTGGGGAAAGGATGGCCTCATTTCCTGATCCCAGCTTACGAGATTGAAACCTGTTGATTTAAAACAAATATTAGCTTATATTATAGCTTGTTGAAACTTGCATTGCGTACAGTGATTAGAATTTTGGGTTTAGTATCACTGTTCCTAATCCAAGTGAGATCCAAAATTTCATTTCCTATCAAGTGAAATCTTCTGTTATTGAATTGCATTAAATATAGAAAGAATCCAGGCATCTTTACTTACCGAACACGTCCGGAAAGCTAACTGAGAACTCACGTGGCGTGACGCTTTAGAGGCAACAAGAGGCCACCTCAGGTTTTATTTTTTATTTTTGGCTTCCATAATCTAATACTCCAGGGTTTCACATTCTCAAAAATTTAATAACTAGGATTGATATTTCCGTACACTTTGCTGGTATTCTTCCTCACAAGGATTCATGCATTATTGACTTGTGATTTCTTTTCTTCCTGTAGCAATTCCTCTGAAATCGGAATTAGCTTATGAGATTTTTGATAAGGGGCGGGTTCGCTTCTGGCTCCAGGCTGAGCACTTATCACCAGATGCCAGCTACCGATTTATTATTAACGACAGAGAAGTCTCTGACAGCGAGGTGAGTTCCTGTGTGAGTGATCTCTGGCTTTGCAGGGAGCCCACTTTTGTTGTGGTAGGTCAGTTACTGAATATCAACACTCTCTGTCTGTTTGCATCCCTTTTTGAGACTCAAAGATTGGGGCGTGGAAGGTTGACAAGATGAATGGATATGGTTGATTCTTATAATGTTCAAAAGTTTGGTCTGGGTTACAGGAGACATCAGGAGTCTTTAAAATCTGAGCCTGCTGGAATTAAAAATGACTTTGAGCTTGTTTTTGTGAAAAGGTTCAGGTCAGGTGCGGGAAAATATCCTTAATGAATCAGTTCACTTATTCTTGATAGTGGTTTTGAAGGTATCTATTTTTTGCTCTATTGTGAGAGAGGCCTCCCTGCATTCTCCCCCCACCGACAGCTTCCCATGGAAGGCATCCCTGGGGAATAAGTTTCTGTGGCTTCTCTACCTCTTTGGGCAGAAATCTCAGTGTGGCAGACTGATCTGACAGCGTGGCTGTCAAAAGCGATGTTCTGGCCAGGCAAGGCGGCTCTCACCTGTAATCTCAGCACTTTGGGAGGCCAAGATAGGGGGATTGCTTGATCCCAGGAGTTCAAGACCAGCCTGGGGAACATAAGGAGATCCCTTCTCTACAAAAACGGAAGAAATTAGTTGGGCATGGTAGTGCTCGCCTGTAGTCCCAGTTACTTAGGAGGCCGATGTGGGAGGATCACTGGAGCCTGGGAGGTCCGAGCTGCAGTGAGTTATGATTGAACTACTGCACTATAGCCTGGGAGACAGCAAGGCTCTGGCTCAAAAAAACAACAACAAAAAAGGCACATGCTCTGTCACGGTCCAGACACCGCGTCGGTTCTGCTTTCAATTGTATAAAATGAATCTTAACAATTTTGACAGGTACTCCTTATTTGTCTGGAGAGTATTTGAGAAGCTAATGGTTGTGTTTCGATAAATTTCTTCTTTTCTAATGACAGCACGCCTGGGACCCGGTTAAAGGACAGCCCTATTTCATGGGGACTTGACTGTTCAGTGGTGGCGTGGCTCTCTCAGAGCCCCCATCTTTACTGCTTCCGCCTTTTTCCCTTAATGCCCAGTGTAGAGTGTGGGTGGCAACCTTAGCTGTCTACTAAGTCCTCAGTGTTGATTTGTTTGTTCATTACACAGGTTTTAGGGGAACCGTGCAATGCAGGAGCCTCTCATGCTCCCGGGCAGCCCGCCTGCCATATTTCTAAGCTGGACCCCTCATTGCAGTCCAGCCTTTGTGTCTGATGGGCATTTAGCAGGACTCAGTTAGATGAATGTTGATCAGACAGAAGTCTTGCATGGTAAGGATCATAGAATTTTCTTCTCCAGTCAGTCTTTCCCGTGAGAATCATGCCACACTTTAAGACTCACTCCTACATGGGAGAGTCGGCTAGAAAGTAGAAAACATCTAGCTTCTTTTGGGCTGCAAAAAAGCCAGTGGTGTAACTATTGCCTATGGGAGACTTACTGTCTGATCCAGGTAATTGGAGAAATCTTCTTTGAGCAGAGACCACGCTATGATATGAAGTGGAATTTAGGGGAATTGCACTTTATTTGCGGGATATCTTTTGATGAACATTTCCTGCCTGCTGTATAGAGCTTGTTGTCAGGATGGGTGTCCTGGCCTCATGGCTAATCTTTTGGAATATGGCTGTACTATTTCACTTCTTTAATTAGCAATCCACAGGTGACTTTTACATTTGAAGATTGATGCTATTTTGTGGAAGCCATATAAAAGCCTGTATTTATGGCACTCGTAGAATCATTCAACTTCATCTTGCCGCATAATGGCATTAGCAAGAAGCCTAATTATTTTCTAAAACCTGCCCAGACATTGCAACACAGCAGCTAAGAAAATAGAAAAAGCTGCTATATTGCTAAGAATCTACTCAGTGAGAATCATACCTTTTTCTTCCTCAGAGCCAGTTAGAGTAAGTTCCTATCATTCATTCTCTACTCATGGATGTTTGAAGTGAGGATAATGTCATACAAATAAGGACAGTGCATTTATCTGATCAACCTGAAGTTTACTCTTAATGTTCCGAAGTAAATACTCCACATTGTAAACAAACCTGAGGTCCACGGGACGGTGTATCCACTGGACTCTCAGGTCCCTCTCCTGCTCATGGCACCTCCAAGAGCGACGTCAGTCTCCAGGGATGGGGACAAAGTTGTTGTGCTTCCTGCAGTTGAGCCATTTCTTAAAATAATCTCCCTCCCTCAAAAACAGTCTGAGGTCTTGCCCTCTCATTCATTTGTCTCTTTCTATCGCTGTAGAGGTACCAAGTTCCTGTGCCCGTTTTCTGTTTAGAAAAAGTGTCGGTGATCTTACACAAGTATACGTTGTGTGATCTGCATCTCTGATACAATATTGGAATTTCTCATTGTGAAGGTGATTTTTGTGTTTATGGGAAATCAAAACCTGGGGTAGGAGTGGAGCAGACTTTATTCACACGTAAACCCTGAAAGTCAGATTTGATGAAACAAAAATTGCAGTTTCCCAGGGAGTTGTTGGGAGCTTGGGTGGTCCTCTTCATTTCCCAGTGGACGGCAGCTCCTACCCTGTACATCACCTGCTGAATAACTACTTGGCCGGTGCAGCAGCAGGGACAGAACAGTCAGATGTGAAGTTGCCCTTACAGACACTGTCATAGAGTCAGAGAAATACACCTTCAATTAGAGGAGGACAGAGAAGAAAGATAGAACCCAGGTTATATTAAAACAGTACAGTGAACACTCTCAGAATTCAGAGAAGGCAGAGGGTTGAAGAGGCCGAAGTAGTCAGGAAGGATTTCAAGGGTAGAGGGTTATTGAAATGGGTGTTAAGGAGGTAGAAATCGAGGGTCAGGGGTGTGGGGGTCGGGGATGGGAGGGAGAGAATGAGACATTCCAAGCTGCTCAAGTGCACGGAGAGTGGGGAATGATCAAGGAATAGTGGCACGGGGAAGTGGAGGGGTGGGCTCAACGGAGGGGGCTGTTTGCCTGAGTGATCTCAGGAAATGTTGTTGGGGAATAGGAATGGGGTCGGAAGATACAGACTTTGAATGTCAGGCAGAAGAACTTAGAAACCATGCTGAAGAAAATGAACACAGAGACAGAAACTGAACCAAGTGGCTAGTTTGCTAATATTCGTCTTCCAAAGCCTCTTTCGTGGCACTGGCATTTGCAATATCAAAACACAAATGTAAACTCGGAAAGAAGAACATTGTGAAAATAAATGCACGTGATTTATCAGAAGAAGGTTGCTGATTTTCTGGCTAAACTTAGGTTGTCACGTGCAGATAGAAATTCTCTGTAGTATTGCTGCTAAGGCAAGGGCTGTAAGAGGAGTGTGCTTCCAAGGGCTGACGGGGTCTCCTCCTGCTACGCCTGCCTCATTTGCTGAGCACCACAGGATATTAGTTTTTTGTTTTGCTCATGTGTCTCCAAGAGCCTCCCCGAGTCCTGGGTAAGATCATTATTCAGGCTGGAAAGCCTTTGACTCAATTCCAGCTGAGATTGATCCGAAAGGTAGATGAAGATCTGCAGAAAATATTGATAGCAGCTGAGACTGCCGTATTGCTAACTCTGGGCACGAGGATGCTGAGGCTGCGCGTCCACACTCCTGTGATTGTACGGTAGCATGGCTGGGGCGAGTCCCACGTTGGATATTGGGTGCCCTCGACGCCGTCCTTGCCTGCATTACTGCTGCATTTAGGACAAGTCACACACTGGGATGTGGTCCTTCTACCGTTAAGACCCTGCTGAATGTCAGACACTGCATCATCCAGGTGGAGTACAACGCAATCCACTAGCAGCCATAAAACCTTTCCGTATCTGTTAGCACATCCCAAATGCTGAGGGAGCAGAGGTGTGGGAAAGGTGAGCCGGGAGCAGGCGAAGGCCTTGTGAGGCCTCTACCCCAGATGCTGCCTGGGATGGGGCTTCTGTGCCCAGGGCGTGGCTGCACCAGGGCAGGGAGGCCAAAGAGGGTGGTGCAGGGGGTTAGCTGTTGAAGGAAGGGAGGTGACAGGTGCAGCCAGGGACGGAGGAAGGACCGGCTGGGACAGGTTCATAGTTTCAGCCGATGACTGATCTGGAGGGGAAGCTCTCAGTTGAAGAAGGCTTCCCAGGTCTGCACTAGGAAGGACGCTCCAGTCCTGACCACGTCCGCAGGCTCTCACCTAGAAGGATAATTATCTTCCACAATTGCTCAGTGTCACTTAGTAGTGTCAGAGACCACAGCCACCGCAACGCCACAGATGGCAGGGTGAGCTAAGCCCCCTCCAGCTGACTTTCTCAGCAGAACCTTGACGGACGTGTGTTTGGTGTTTCTCACTGCCAGGCATGATGCTGGGCACGGCGTGATGCTGCAGGGATGAGTAAGGCCATGCCTGCTCTCAGGGGCTCATTGTCTAGCGAGACAGACAGATGGCAGGAGGACATGTGGGCTAGGGAGGGTGCGCCCTGGGGCAGGGTCCTGCTGGGGGAGGGGAGGCAGAGCTGTGGAAACCCCAGAAAACACCAAAGCTCACCCCGGGGCATCAGGGAAGGCTCCCTTGGAGCCAGTTACAAGGGCTGCATTTGGGTGAGGTTGCCAGGACAAGGGTGGGCAGAAGCTGCACTGTTGCAGAGAGGCCTCCAAGCTCAGAACTGTGGGGCATGGCCCTCAGGGAACTCCAAGGCACGAAATGTATCCCTGCAGTCATCCCCAAAGCAGCAGAGAGGCAGGTAGTCCAGGCTTCTGTGGACTATTCCTGTGATACAGTGTAACCTAGAAATCATGAAGTGGTGCAGTGTCATGTTCTCAGAGCAACCAGCAGCCTCCCGATCTTTATCCCATCTTAGCAACAAGACAGCTGCACTGCAGGCAGGAAGGGGGAATTGTGTGGGTAAATGTTTGTAGTTTGGTTATACACATTATGTATGACAAAATTTCTTTTTTCTCCCTTTTTCTGAGACAGAGTCTCACTCTGTTGCCCAGGCTGGAGTGCAGTGATGTGATCTCCGGTCACTGTAACCTCTGCCTCCCAAGTTCAAGAGATTCTCATGCCTCAGCCTTCTGAGTAGCTGGGATTACAGGCGTGCACCAGCATGCCTGGCTAATTCTTGTATTTTTAGTAGAGATTGGGTTTCACCATGTTGGCCAAGCTGGTCTCTAACTCCCGAACTCAGGTGATCTGCCCACCTTGGCCTCCCAAAGTGCTGGGATTACAGGTGTGAGCCACCGCACCCAGCCTGACAAAATTTCTTTTTTCTTTTTATTTTTTTGAGGCAGGGACTTTCTCTGTTGCCCAAGCAATCTTCCTGCCTCAGCCTTCTCTGTGGTTGGGACCACAGGGATGTGACAAATTTATATACTGCTACACAGGAAAACTGGTTTTTAGAATTACAAAGAAGAGATGGTCTAATATATTAAGAACATATTTTGGCAAAGACCAATACCATATGAAATTGGTTTGAAACAGGTCTAAAAATTACACAGGCTGATTGATGTTTTGAAAGGTTTCCTTAGAATTAGAGTTATTTAAGTGAAAAAGTGAAATTTAAGTACTAATATTAATTTATGATAATTTTAATAATTATCAAGAAGTACAAAAAAGTAAAAATATCAAGCCCCCAAATAAGGAAACCAGCAAAAAAAAAACAAAAAACAAAATATAAAAAAGAGAAATAAGCATTAATAAAGGTAGGGGAAAATGGTTTTAGTAAAGTTAAAAAGTTAATAAGTAAACATCACAAAATCAGAGGGAAACAAAAGATCAAATTTGGTCAATTCATCTGTGTGTTAGAGAAACACTTGTTCTTCAACTTGTAGGATTATGTAAATAAAACATTCATATGTATCTGTGCATGTACTGTAGAATAAAATGAAACATTTTAAAAAATAAAAGTGATCAAAAAAATCAACACCTGTTGGAGGTCCATTTATCCTTTCCTCACCTGAAACTCCTGGACCCTGATGGACCACAGCAGGCTGGGGCTTGTGGGTGCTGTGTCCCAGGAGCTGAAGATGACAGTGGCTGTGGAGATTGCCTGTTGTTGCTATCCATGTGGGATTTTGTCATCAGCTGGCGATTGTTGTAATTCATATCAATTGCATATCATTTTATTTTCTCCTGTGAATTTTATCTGCTTCACATTAGTAACTGATTCTTGGGTAGGTGTGGAGTCTCTGCCTAGAAGGTCCCTGGTTTGGACTCTCAGATCTCCTCACATAGCCAGGCTTTGTCACTGAGTGACAGCTCATACCCACTGTTTGATCCTTGTTCACGCAGAGGTTTCCTTGATAAAATTTCATTTTGGTTTCTTCCTGTCATAATCCCTTAAGATCTCATGGCTGATGTCATTGTTAAATGTTGCGAGGGAAAACTAGCAGAGATTTCCTTGTATAATTCTCCATTTCGCTTGTTTTGCTTGCAGATACATAGAATTAAATGTGACAAAGCTACCGGCATTATTGAGATGGTGATGGATCGATTTAGTATTGAAAATGAGGGGACCTACACTGTGCAGATTCATGATGGGAAAGCCAAAAGTCAGTCTTCTCTAGTTCTTATTGGAGATGGTATGCTATATTGAATATTTCCACATGTCCATAGAAGATAATTCAAATGAAATTCTTTTGACTGGAGAGAAGCAAACGTTTCATATATATTTTTTTAAATATTGAATTTAGCATTCAAGACTGTGCTGGAAGAGGCTGAGTTTCAAAGGAAAGAATTTCTCAGGAAACAAGGTGAGTCACTGACCAGCTGCCCTGCCCCCAGCATAAAGCAAGACTTACGATTGGAGTATTTATGAGAAGCAGATCTTACATGATCCCAAGCGACCCTAAAGGCTGTTTTAAATGATTAAGAGGTTAGGCCAGGCCAAGCCTGGTGGCTCACGCTTGTAATCCCAGGACTTTGGGAGGCCGAGGTGGGAGGATCACCAGAGCCCAGGAGTTCAAAACCAGCCTGAGCAACATAGGGAGACGCTGTCTCAAAAAACAAAAAAAAAAAATCAAAAGAAGCTGGGCATGTTGGTGCATGCCTGTAGTCCTAGCTTGATCCCACGGTTGACGCTGGAATGAGCTATGATAGCGCCACTGCACCTCAGCCTGGGCAACAGGTGAGACCCTGTCTCAAGAAAAAAAAAAAAAAGTCCACTGCCATTTTTTAGCACTAGAAGTGTGTATACTTTTCTGTTCTTTGTCCTTTACATGTATTTTGCTTGCATTTCAAAAAATGCTTCTACCTTTAAAAGCCCCAGACTCGTCTGTTTAATGTTCACATTTCCTGTTATTGTCTTAAGGCAAAGAAACCATCAATCTAACCAGGCTCTGTGGCTGACTTGCTGACCAACTCCTCTGTTCTGTACGCTGCTGGGAGGCGGTTCTTCCGAAACACTTATTTCTTTTAGGCGCCCCTTTGCATAAAACACTTCAATAGCCCCATAAAGCATGCACCAGATAAATGCAGGCTTTCCACAATCTGCACCCACTGCTTAACCAGATGTTATTTCCCACCATGGGGACAACTTCCTGGATGGGCTGGACCAATGTCTTCACCTTGCCCCTTTCCTGGCACCCATGCCTGTCTCTGTGGTCTTGTCTCCCCTGAGGTCTTTCCAATCCCAAGTCCAAAGTGGGTCTTCCCGTCTCCCTGTGGGCTTCTCTGCTGCAGGGGCCCGGGCTGTTCCTTTCGGGGGCTCTGAGCCTTTGTGAGGGGCTAGATGTTACCCTGCACTCAGAGGACAGGCCAGCTCTTCCATCATTTGTCGAATTTCTAACGTTTCTTATGGGGCTGAGCAGCTCGTAGATGCCTGGGGCTTACCAACTGCATAGGAAAGGAACGTGCTTTATAGCCGGGGAGTGAAGAGGAAAGCGTGCCTCTAGCTTTAATGTCCAGATGGAGTCCAGCAATTTTAATGAAAAGAATCAAGAATGGGGGCTTCATGGCTTTGAAATGTAGAGATGGCAGTAGAGGCTATTCCTATCACTAGGAAGTTGTCCATTCTACTTAAGATTATGGGAGCTTTTAAACTTTCTAACTACAAACAGTGTACTTATACAAATACATGTTAACTAGATACAAAGGAAAATGGATACATTTTAGATTCTCAAACATTCCCCAAGGGTTTATTCAAATAATTTTTTTTTTTTTTTTTGAGATAGAGTCTTGCTGTGTTACCCAGGCTGGAGTGCAGTGGCGCGATCTCAGCTCACAGCAAACTCCGCCTCCCAGGTTCACACTATTCTCCTGCCTCAGCCTCCCTAGTAGCCGGGACTACAGGCGCCTGCCACCACGCCCGGCTAATTTTTTTTGTATTTTTAGTAGAGACGGGGGTTCACCACGTTAGCCAGGATGGTCTCGATTTCCTGACCTCGTGATCCACCTGCCTCGGCCTCCCAAAGTGCTGGGATTACAGGGGTGAGCCACTGCGCCTGGCCTCAAAAAAACATTTTTATATATGGGATTTCTATACTTCTTGAGAAAAATTAGAACATGAAGTATGAAACATGAAATCAAAACATTTTTATTATTTTTCATTGTTTTTATTTCTAATAGTCACAAATATTTTACTTATTTCTACCTTATGAATATTTTTTGGCCAACTTTGTAGGATGTATTTATGTATATGAAAGAAGTGAACACATACTTTCCAAATCTGCTTTGTATTTTTGCATTGAATGGCAAAAGGGTATTAGTGTATGACTTATTCCTACATGTATTTTAAATAAAAATGATTTACATTTTTAAAAAACATGTATAAATCTGTCTTTGAATTTGAATGCTATCTAAAGAAAATGTGTTTTACAAAATTGCTAGGTCAGACTGTTGTTTCTTCATCTCATGTCTATTCTCTTATTTAAAGGTATTGTTTACCATGTTGTCGAATGTTCAGTTAGACATATACATTGAGAAACAAAATATAATTATTTCGATAGCCTCCTTTCTGAAGAGCAGTAGATATGAGATGTCAGTAAGAAGGAGCCATCAGATATACGCTCCTACCAGGAAGCACAGATTTCAGTGGAGAATCAGTGTTAACACGTGTCAACATCCCAGGCCTGAAAAGTATCTCAGTTTCATTCTGCACAGCTATTGTCTTCTGCCAAAAATGCATTGCAGAAATATATACAATACATTCTTATGTATTATATATACACACCATGCATTTATGTGTAGGTATATATATAATAGCTATTTATTTATTTGTTTACTTTTTCCTTTTTTAAACATTGTTTTCCCTTTTTTCCTCCTCAGGCCCTCATTTTGCTGAGTACTTGCACTGGGATGTCACCGAAGAATGTGAAGTTCGACTTGTTTGTAAGGTGAGAAACCCAGTTCTAACAGGGAAACAATGAATCTCATTCTGGTTCCTATCAGAGAGGCCTTTCAGGGAGCAGCCGTGGCCAGATCTGTGATGCTGGTGAGGAAACGTGTGGTGTCTGCGTAGCTGCAGATGGGCGGAGTGGCTTTTGGGTCCTGTGGACTTTTTAGTACTTGGACTTCAGTGCTCATCTTTTCTTCTTCATGAAAAGATTACAGTGTAGTGGGATGCAACGGAAGGCTGGATTATAAAAACTTTACTTAAACGATTATTAAGTGAGTTTGTGAGAAAACACGTGCCCTGGCGAAATACACCTGGAAGTGCTGCTCATATGAGTTCATCAGGAAAGAAAAGGCATGATTTGGAGACAAGATGCTTCTTTTAAATGTAGTAATGAAATATGTTTTATTACTAAATATGAAAATATTTTTTAAGCAGCAAACCTTCAATTTAATAACTACTATTTGACTGTCTGAGGATGAGAGGATGGGGGAAAAAAGATCAATAATGCACTATTTTTACCCCCAAACTAGTTTCTTATTGTCTACTGGATAAGAGAGAAAAGTAAACAGATAGTTTCAATAAAGAAATGATTCCTGAGCTGCGTATGCCAAGGGGACTAAGAATTATGCAGGCCCGTGAGTGAGAAAAGTTGGTTCTAGGAAGATCCAGCAGCAGGAAGGGACAGAGAAGCTGAACTGTGCACTTAAAAATAACAACAATACAAAACCCAAGGCTGGTGGGCAAGTGGGGCCTTCCCCTGCAGGACCCAGAGGCTGGCCATGGTCTGAGAGGGCGCAGAGCACCTGACGGCTGTTATTGCAGTGACACGGGCTGCTTGTTGACAAGGAAGGCTGGAGGTGGCAGGGCTGGAGGACGATGCTTCAGTAGGCTGCTGAGAGATGGTAACTCCAACAGGGCAGTTTCCTATCCACAGAGAGAAGGAGATTGAGGATACACATCCAGCAGTTGAAAGCATCAGGGGGTGGCAAGCAGCTGCGTGTGGGCAGAGGGAAGTGTATTGGAGGACCGAGTGGGTGTGATATTACTTGAGATCAGCGCTGTACGGGGAGGGTCAAGTTTTAGGGTTTTGAGAATACCTTGAATTTCACAAAGATTTAGTTATATCCGTGGAATGGGCAATAAGGCATAACCAGCTCACAACAGGACATGCGAACCTGGCAGCAATGGGAAAGTCAACTGGAGCACGTGGCTTCATGAGATATCGTGTGTGGATTCATGAGGTATCAGGAATGCTTGGCTGTGGACATGACACAAGTGGGTCAAGCTGCCAAAGGACAGCCTTTAGAGACAGGAACATCACGCACAATTGGGGCATTCTGGAAAATTCAGATTGTCAGAGGAGAAGAGGAGAGCAGCTCCGGGATTATTAAGCAGAAACCCTCAGAGAGTTCAGAGGCAAAGCAAGTAACTTGGTGGCTGCTAGCAGGGAGGGACTTAGGAGTGAAGCGCTGCGTGGCCGGTTGAGGAGGGGCAGCTGGAAGCAGCGCTGCGTGGCCGGGTGAGGAGGGGCGGCTGGAGGCAGCATTGGCTGGGTGCTGGGCTGTCCAACCCCGCTCCGTGGCAAGGCGGGGTCTCTCTGTGGTGGGCTGAGGAGATGGGACACAAGGGGGGATACAAGCAGGAGCCCGCTGCCCTCTGAGGTGCTCAGCTGGCAGTGAGGGAGACAGAGGGGAGTCAGGGCGGCTTTGTCTTTTTTTCTGGATGGAGACACTCAATCCTATTTATAGGCAGAGGGGTCAGTGGAAGAGGAGTCACAGGTGAAGGAAGGGGAGAGCATGGGGACGCAGGAGGGGCAGTGCTGGCCTGGAGGGAGATGAGACCAGAAGGTCAGCACAGCCATGCCAGCGGCTGCTTGGCCCCCAGGGCAGCTCCCTGTGAAGGACAATGAGGAGGCAGGGGTGATGCCAAAAACCAGGGCAGAGCAAGCGGGAGATCCATCAGTGCAGCCGTTGGTTTCACGCTCTTTCCAGTGAAGGGTTGGAGGGTGTTGAAGATGAGGAAGCTACTGCTCGGTGGGGGGAGTGGCAGGAGTGGGCTGTGATTGCCCCTGGAGGAGGCACGACAGCAGCTCCTTATTTAGAGTGGAAATCATTGTTGAGTGCACCAACATGAAGATAGCTTGTAGTGGCCCACATGGGGGCGGTGGGGCTGATTTTTCCAGACGTGGCCAGTAACCTGGTGTGAGTCAGGGGACAGACTCATGACTGGGGTCTTGGTGGGTGGATGTCGCAAGAAGGGAAGGTGGAATAAGAACTTTGGGTCTTGCTTAACTGTCATTAGTTGGTCAACCAGCCATCTAAGTTGAGCAGGAAAGTGAGGCCAGGTGGGATAAATGGAGAGGAGGCAGGGCTAAGCCTTGGTGATCTCCACTGGGCCACCTCGGTGGGGACGGTGGGGTGTGAGCTTGTTGATGCGCTAAGTGTCAGGTGGGGACCTGCCGTGAAGAGGAAGTGCGTGTCTGTGGAGCAGAGGTCTGCAGTGCACTCGGGAGTGGACCCGGGTACGGGGATTTGCAGGACGACGGGGCATGGGGGTTTGGAACTAGATGGGTGTTGAACACACCCTAGATAGGTGCAGGTTGCTCCTAGAAACTTGTGTGATGAAAGGAACCTTTCTTACTATTCTGACCATCCTCAGTATTGGTAATTAATTTGGAGTTTGATTTCCTGTATATGTATGTATATAAATATAATATATATTTTAATTGCCAATCTAATTGCTTACTGTCTCTTAAATCAATACTGTTTTCCCTTCCTCTCTTCTTGAAAGAGATTTTTATATATCTATAATTGATAATATATAATATATATATTAGTGATAACTAGAGCTAAGGCTTTGATTCCATAGGTTCAATAACATGCTCAAGGTTGTGGTAAATTTATTATAGAAAAATACTTAGATTTATTTTTCGTAGTGAATTTCTTGCACTAGTGTGTTTAAAAGGAAGATTCAGAAATGAAAACATTTATAAAAGAAGAGAAGAAGGTTACTTGCAAGGAAGCTGCAAGGGAGGTGGTCTTCAGAAGTCTTGCTCAACAATGAAAAGCATGACGGATATTTAAAGGGAAGAATCCCGCCAGGTGACTGATGATAGCCTGTTTATGTAGTCCATTTATGCTGGAAAAACAGCTTTCTCAAATTATTTACCCTACACAGAAAGGTATGTTTCTTCCAAATTTTAGACATCAGCACTGCAAAAATCAGTTCCTTAAGGAGTCAGCAACTCAAAGCCCAGAGCAAGTCAGAGTGACTTGGTTGTGGTGTCGGTTTATTCTTTTTGTTGTTGTTGTTCTGACCGTGCCATACAAGGTGTGTGTGCACTCCCAAGGCCAGTGGCGAAACCCCCGAGTTCTGCTTTCCGTGGGCTCTGATATCATCTTGGTGGGAGAGAACCGTCTGTAAATATTTACAATTATTTTAGGTTCCCTGACTAAAGTGATTCATAAATCTTTAAACACAGATACTGGGAAAACTAATATTACTTGAGATTTGAGGGTTTTTTGTGCAATTTAATACATTTGATTTACATACTTGTGCCCGTCAAGCCTGTGATTCTGTGCACCATTTTGTCTACAGGGTTTTTCATTTAATAATGTGGTGCAGATGGTTATCTTAAAAATTATTAACGTGAAAAAATGGATGGAGAAAAACTTATGCAAGGGTACATTCACATTATAACTTCAGAGAAAACCATTTTTAAAAGTTTAAGACACAGAGAAACCACCATCATAAACATAAGAAAATCTGTTAAACATTTCTTACACAGCAGAAGTGGAGAATTAGCGCTGACTCTTAGGAAGTCAGGCATGGGCCATATGTAGCCTAAGAGGTGATGTAATCATCTTTCCTAGACATTCATGTACAGTTTAGGTGCCATATTTTAAAGGGTTTATGGTATAGAGAAGTTGAGGGAGTGCAGAGAAGAAACAAATGAGTTATTTTGGGGAATTAGAACCGCCTCCCCCACTTATAGGACAAATACATTATTTACAGATATTTAGTTTAGAAAACAGAAATTGAAGGTCATTGGAAAGGCATTTATTGGAAAGGACCAGCAATGTAAAATTTCTTTGAAGAAGAGAGGAAGAGAAAACAGTATTGACTTAAGAGACAGTAAGCAATTAGATTGGCATTGAAAATAGACACCAAAGAAAATTTTGAAATGTTAAAGTAAAGGGAATCGTCTGCTAGAGTCGTGGAGCCTCAGCCACAGTCCATCCTAAGATTTGTTATCAAGGAGTGGTTCTGACTTTAGAAGGAAGACCCTACTTCGCAGCTCAGTGGGATACCTTCCATCTATGTATTCCACAAACATGGATGGGACAACCTCTGTGTGCCAGGCAGGGAGCCATGCACTCGGGGACAAGTGTTAGTGAAACAGACGAAACCCCTGCTTCACAGAGATTCGGTCCCAGTGATGCCAAGAACAATGCCATTTCCCATAGTGGATGTGGAAATTCTAAGCTGTGTTGCACTGTTACCCTAGCAGAGGCGATCACACTGTTGAATCATTTTCAGTCTTTTGTCATCAACATCACTCTTCTTGAATCCACATGGGGGGTGAATGTCGAATTGTCAGACTTGTATAATCCCATGGGATTCATACATTCTGCCATGCTGAATCAGAATTCTTCCTCGTCCCTCAGACCAACGCAAGAGCATGTGAATTGGAATGCTCATTTATCTTCGGAGTTCCGCAAAGCTTAGTTTCTAGCCAGTGATTGAATTGTGAGGAATTTCAGTATAGGGAAAGTCCTCACCTCTAGTGGGCATTTTTGTGTTAAGGTTTCATTTTCTTTGTGTCCCTGTACCTGAAATGTGATGCTGTTAAAAGAGCAGCTGCCAAGCAGCTTTATAGACCTCTCAGAATATTCTATATTATTTAGAAATCCCCATATATATTGCTTAAGACTTGTCTTTGTTAATGACATTTCATATAGACCAAGAGATCTTTACGCTGTCTAATTGCATGGACTAGCATGAAGAGAATCATTTGTCCTTCTTTGAGCAACTGTGAGAACTTAATTATTTTAGAAGCTGGAATTTAGAAATGTGTTTGACGTTATTAGGAGGGACAGCTTTTCCAGAAGCCTTCGTCTGAGACTGTCTATAGTAAAAAATTAAGGTTTTCGGGGGGCGGGGGGCTGTGATTTAAAATCCTAATAGACTTTCTTTTTCTCATGAGTCAGAATGATTTACATACTAAACTTAAGATTTCTACCTCATAGGTTGCAAACACCAAGAAAGAAACCGCTTTCAAGTGGCTCAAGGATGACGTTCTGTATGAAACGAAGACATTGCCTGACTTGGAGAGGGGAATCTGTGAGCTGCTCATCCCGAAGGTATCAGGCATTGAGTAACACAAGACGAAAGCAAAACAAAAATGGCACTTTCAAATAACTCGTAAATTCTGCATTCCTCTAATTTGCATCCTGAATTTCGGTGGTTTGCAAAGAAAATGTATTACAGTTTATTACGTTTTCTAAGATTGCAGTATTGATTTTACATAAATATGGAACGTGTTTTCTTTGTAGTTGTCAAAGAAGGACCATGGTGAATACAAGGCAACCTTGAAAGATGACAGAGGCCAAGATGTGTCCATCCTTGAAATAGCTGGCAAAGGTAAAAGAAAACCTCCTTTGCTCTGCGAACAAGAAATTCCTTTCACCAACAGGATGTGACGTGTTCTGAAGGCAGGTCTATCTCTAGCCTCAGCTATAGCAAGCTTATTTCTTTAGCAGTAACACTGTAGAAAAAAACATACTGGTCTTTGGTTGCCTTCAGAGTTTCTTCAGTGTTTTAGAATAATGTATGATATTACTCTGGGTTTATATGAAATGACATTTCGGTCCACCATCAGAAGCCAAGTACCGCATTACTAATGCCGTTAAAATGATGGAAACACTGAGGCAGTGATTCAGTTAAGTGTAGAGTTGGATTTATGTTGAGTAAAACGTTCTTGATCCTTGTTTAAAAGTGAATAGGTTAGAAGGATTTATCGCACACATAAGCCTTTTATGGATAAATATTGCCATTTTAATGATTCATTTTTCAACTGAACATCACCATTTCCTGTATCGATTTAATTAAACATTGAAAATGCTGCTTTCTGTTAAAATTACATGTTGTAATGGTGCATATCCCTTCTCGTTTTCAGTGTATGACGATATGATTTTGGCAATGAGTAGAGTCTGCGGTAAGTAAATGCCTTTTAATTTTCAAGTCATTTGGGGTGCTGAGATCACTATTTCCTGAGACGGGCAGTCACTCCTGCAAAAGAGGGCACCATAGAGCTGTGGTGGGTGTTCTGTGGGAGGCCCTGGATGGAAGGGCAGGGCGGTGATCTGCTGCCGATGAGGCTTTTTAAGGGTCTTCCCTCAATTTTGTCTGGAGTTTGAGTTTTAGTTTAAGAAACTCAGTTTGGGCTTCCTGATGAGCGACTTCTTCTATGATGCCTTAGGTTAATTGGCATAATTGCTTTGTACATAATTGCTATGAGCAGCTTTTTACATGTGTTGAATAGCCATAATGAATTTTTAAACCTCTCACTTTGCGTCGTACACATTAAACCATATGTTATCTTTACAAACAAATGCCCAGAGGTGGGATTGCTGGATCACATGTCAGTTCAGCTTGTTTTTGGAGGAACCTCCACACTCTTTTCTATGGTGGCTATATTAATTTATATGCCAACCATGCACAAGTGTTCCCTTCTCTCCTTGCCAGTGTTTTATCTTTTGTCTTTTTGATAATAGCCATTCTAACAGGTGTCAGATGATATCTCACTGCAGTTTTAATTTGCATTTCCCTGATGATTAGAGATGTTCAGTATTTTTCATGTATCTGTTGGCCATTTTTCTGTCTTCTTTTGAGAAATATCTGTTCAGATCCTTTGACCGTTTTTAATAGGTTATTTGTTTTCTTCCTGTGGAGTTCAGTTCCTTATGGAATTTGAATATTAGTCCCTTAGCCAATGCATAGCTTGAATATATTTTCTCCCAATCCATGGGTTCTTTCTTCATTCTGTCAATTGTTTCCTTTGCTGTGCAGAAGCTTTTTAGTTTTGTGCAGTCCCATTTATTTGCTTTTGCTTTTGTTGCCTGTATTTTTGACGTCCTATCCAAGCGATCACTGCCCAGATCCACTCGGCGAAGCGTCTCCCCCCGAGCTTCCTTCCAGCGGCTTCGCAGTTTCAGGTCTTAGATTTAAGTCTTTTATCCAATTTGAGTTGATTTTTCCATGTGGCATAAGTTAAAGCGCCAATCTCACTCTTCTGCATGTGGATATTCAGTGTTTCCAGCACCGTTTATTAAAGAGATTGTCTTTCCCTATTGTGTCTTCTTGGCATCTTTGTTGAAAATCAGTTGACCATCGATATTTAGTTTTATTTCTGGGCTCTTTATCCTGTTCCATTGGCCGATCTGTGTGTTCTCATGTCAGTGCCATGCTGTTTCGGTTTCTGTTAACTATATATTTTGAAATCAGGAGTGCGATAACTCCAGCTTTGTTCTTTTTCCTCAGGATTGTTTAGACTATTAGAGGCTTTACTGGTTGCATATGACTTCTAGGATTATTTCTCCCTTTTTTTTTTTTTTTTTTTTTTTTTTTTTTTTTTTTTGAGACAGAGTCTTTCCCTGTTGCCAGGCTGTAGTGCAGTGGGTCAATCTTGGCTCACTGCAACCTCTGTCTCCCGGGTTCAAGTGATTTTCCTACCTCAGTCTCCAGAGTAGCTGGGACTACAGGCACACATCACCACGCCCAGCTAATTTTTTTGCATGTTTTTTGGTAGAGATGGGGTTTCACTATGCTGGCCAGGATGGTCTCCATTTCCTGACCTTGTGATCCACCCGCCAAGGTCTCCCTAAGTGCTAGGATTACATGCTTGAGCCACTGCGCCTGGCCAAGGATTATTTTTCTATTTCTGTGAAAAACAACATTGAAATTTTGGTAAGAATTGCATTAATCTTTAGATTGCTTTGGGTAGTAAAAATGTGGCTTTACTTTTATACTCATGAAATTATTTTGTGTTAAAATATCTCAAAATGTGCCCAGGAGCCACTCATGGATAACAGAACTGACCAGAAGGTCTTAAAGAGTGAGTGTGTATAAGGCAAATGCAAAATGCAGAGTCCTCACTGTGTGCTTGTCACCTCGAGGCAGAGATGGAGCGGCTGAGGGGACACGCACATTATGTTGGGAGTTGGATAGGGACAGAGGGGACAGGCCCAGAACTTCCCACGTCAATAGGGAGCCTTTATTGTCATGAGAAACTGGACACCGTGGGCTGGATTCTCCCCCTGACATACCAGAATGAAAGAAGTGGAAGCCATGTTGTCAACACACTCACACCCACACACTCACATCCCCACACTCACACAGCAGTCACACACGATTTCCCACTCACACTCATACACACACACAGACACCAGTGTACCCACACCCTACACACTCACTCATACATGCACACACTCACACTGAACTCTCACACACTTATGCGCACACACTCATACACACATTTACTCATACGGGCACACACTTATGTGGACTCTCACAGACTGATGCATACAGACTCATACACAGGAGCCCTGGTAGGCTGGGGGAGCATTGCGGGAGGCTGATACAGGCTGGGGAAGCACTGGGAGAGGCTGATGGAGGCTGGGGGAGCACTGGGGGAGGCTGATAGAAGCTGAGGGAGCACTGGGGGAAGCTGATAAAGTCTGGGGGAGCACTGAGAGAGGCTGATGGAGGCTGGGGGAGGCTGACAGAGGCTGGAGGAGCACGGGGGAGGATGGGGAGCACTGAGAGAGGCTGGAGGCTGGGGGAGCACTGGGGGAGGATGAGGGAGGCCTGGGGAGGCTGATAAAGTGTGGAGGAGCACTGGGGGAGGCTGATAGAGGCTGGGGGAACACTGGGGGAGGATGGTGGAGCACTGAGAGAAGCTGATGGAAGCTGGGGGAGCTGCTTCTGGTCTGAGTGCTTTGCTCTCGGGCTGCTCCAACCCTCCCGTGTTCTGCCTAGCTAGGGTGGTGTTGGTCTCATGAGTCAGTGTCAGGGAATTTGAGCGGAGGGAAGGGGGGTCGGTTTGGGGAATATGGCTCTGCAGTGTGTTTTCATCCAGTTCCCAAGCTGTTTTTCAAGTTGTGATTCCTTGAAGGGTGAACTCCTGTCTCCTAGTAGAGGAAACAGAGTTCCACCTGACTGGGGAGGGGAGATGGTGGTCAGGGATCTCTGCTTCTTACAGATTTTCAATAACCCTCCTGTCTGCAGCCGGCCCAGATGCAGGGACCCTCCGAGTCCTGAGCGCACGCCGTTCCCTGGGCACTTTTTGGCTTTCTTAGCCCCACACAGTCCCTAGACCTCATGCCCCTCCCTCCACCTCCAGAAGCTCTGGGGATGGGCTCAAATTCTGTCATTTCCTCCCCTGTTTTCCGTCAGGTTCCTGGGTGGTTTCCTCCTTTGCAGTGGACTAGCGGGGTTTAGGCAGCTGCCTAAGTCCGGGCAGGAAGTACCTTGGCGTGACGTGGCGACGCAGCCGCAGGCAGGCGGTACCTCGGCGTGACGTGGCGACGCAGCCGCAGGCAGGCGGTACCTCGGCGTGACGTGGCGACGCAGCCGCAGGCAGGCGGTGCCTCGGCGTGACGCGGTGGCGCAGCCGGGGAGAGCTTCACTCACACGATGTCTTCTTTCTTCCCGAACCCTGTCACGGAGGGGGCCTTTATTTGTTTATTTTTGGTTGATGCTCTTTCTTTCCTCATGTGCATTTAAGGATAAAAGGAAAACAAAGAGCTTCACCACCATAACCGTTTTTATTTTGGTTTATATTTCTTTAAATAGTTGGAGTCACAACTACCGTTCATTTGTTTTTTTTCCCCCCACATATTTTATAATAATTTTCTTTTTTTTATATAGATGTTACATTCACATTCACTTTTTAAAATAATTACTTACTATTTCATGGAATCCCAATATCATGGTTAAGCTCTTTTCTATATGGAAATTAATGAGTTTTCATTATTTTAAATAATTGTACAATGCACATCTTTGGGCAAGAAAAGGCTCTTTCAGTATTTACGTATATGTTCTGTGAGTGAACTCCTAGAAGCACAGTAACTATGTAGAAAACTAAGAGTAATTTTAAGATTGATAATATAAATTTCAAGTTGCTTCCCAAAATGAAAAAATACTATTTAAAATGCCTCTTTGCTACAATATCCTCCGCAACAGTTGGTGATCATCGTATTTTCCATTATCTGTGCTAATTATGTAAATCTAGTTTTCTAGGTAACTGTATGTGAATGTAAATTTCCAAAGGTTGAATATCTGATAACAATCTCTACTTGCAGTTCAGAGCTTCTGCCTTCATCAATGCTACTTCCTTATCGTCTCCTTTCTGACCTCTGACCCATAGATCATCTACCTCAAGCGAATTAGTCTGCATTTTTATTCCAAGCACAGTGTGTGTGTTCTCGTTTATTGCATTTTCTTATTGCCCCTGGGGTTTCTTCTGCTTTCCTTCCTCTGACCCAAGTTTCATTTGTCTTGAAGAACCAACCGAGATGCTCCCATCTCCTTGACTCCCACCTGAAAGACTCCTGCTAAATCTTAACGTCTCTTTTGCAGATTTTCTACAGTACTTCACCTTGGGGTCAACTCACGTAGCATTTGCCATGCACTGTTGTTATTTTGCCTCCTTTTCTTAAGCAAAGCTGCTGAGGGGCACATGTTGAATCTTTTTAGACAGTTCTATGTCTTTTACAGTATTCTGCAAAGAGCTTTTCAGATAATTCTAGCATGGTAAGAGGTTGTTTAATGAATGGACACAGCATGGGAATAAAGTATAAGAATTTGTGGCTGGCCGACCTTGTGAGAGACACACATGAGAACAGGATTGCAGGTGGGGACAGGAGGGCTTGCCGCAGCGATGCCTTCTGTGATCACACAGCAAGCACTCCTTTTCCTACATCTGAGGATGTTTTATTTTCTGCAGGGAAATCTGCTTCGCCACTGAAGGTACTCTGCACCCCAGAAGGAATACGACTTCAGTGTTTCATGAAGTATTTTACTGAAGAAATGAAGGTGAACTGGTGTCACAAGTAAGTATGACAGCAGCCAGTGGAGGCCATGCCGTAGACGGGGCTGTCCAGGGAGCACAGCTGGGACCAGGCGCTCCCTGGGGAACATGAAGGCACTGCCATTTCCCCGCAAAGTTTTATAACTTTGAGCAATGATGACAACCTTTAGCTCAGGGAAGGGGGCCCTCACGGCAGTGGGGAGGACATGGAAGAAGGAGGCAGAGGAGAAATGCCTGATAGTGTTACAGACAAATTTCTGCAGTGTCTCAGTCACCAAAGGTGGCTTTACTAGTAACACAAATTTTCTCTGGAAGCGAACAGAGAGGTGAGGCAGAACTAATAAATAATGTGTAGAAACCAGATTCCAAATTTCCAGTCTGTTGGTTTCCCACTAGACTTGATTAAAAGTAAAAGGACCAAAACAAGCCCAGTCATTAAAATGAAAACCGGAAGAAAACAATACCTAGCCTGAAGACACAGCAAGATTTTCTGTATTTCATGCTTTTCTGGGTCGGTACGGGTCACTGAGAAAACTACCAGAGACTTCTCATGCAATCCACAGCACTGGGCAGGTCCCTGCTGCCCTGGCTCTGGGGTCTGGCTCCTTCCCAGCCAAAGCACAAGCCGACATCTCAAACAACCAGGCAAACTGCTGGCTGAATCGAGGAGTCCCCGAAAACAGGACTCGCGTCAGAGTCACCAACCCCTTAGACATCACCGCAGATAAAAGTGGACTTCAGGTGGGTGGGAAGGACAGACAGAGCAGGGGCGGTGGCTTTTTGCTGATCTCTTCTCTATCCAAAGGACGACGTCTTCAGGCCAATTATTTGATGGTGTCAAGGCACCCAGATGTTAACGCCCCTCAGTACGCTATACCCAGGGCGCCCACACCGTGCCTTTAGATATCATAGTTATCTAATGAATATTTCCAAAGGAAAATCGATGGTTATGACTATTTCACTTTTAATATCACTGGTTTGCTTAGGTGACTGTTAAGAAGTGTTGAAAGCATATATGTTCTTAGCTTTTTTTCCCATTTCAATTTTGACATACTGTGCTTTCGTCTTATAATGGAGTCAGTACATCTGTGCTTGGAATCTCACACGTCTTTTATTTTACTAGCCTGGTGTATTGAAACTCAAATGGAGTCACTATAGATCCCATGTTAAGGGATTTCTTAGGAAAGTGTGTGGAAGGCAGGGTCTTTCTTTAAAGGACTGTGATAACAAGAGCTTACCGGACTAGAACTCTGGTGTGTTTTGTGATATAATTGTTTATCAGGATTTATTTTGTAGGACAATGAGTAAATCTTTGTTTCTAGCTGAATCAAACCTTCCCCTGGAAAGGGAGGATTAATCATCAGCATCTTTGAGCTTCCTTCGTATTTACAGTGTATTGTCTTGCTGTAAGTTGTACACAGTTGCAATGTGTGTCCTGCCATCCGTCGTAAACATGTTCATCTTCTGGGAGAGGCCACCCCCCTCTTCAGCCTTGCGTGGTTTGTAGTACAGGCCATGCACTGTGCTGGGTCTGGGAGGTACAGAGATTAAACACACACCCACACACAGGATTAAACACATGCCCTGTGTATGTGTGTGAAGACACAGGAAATGTGTGTGTAGATATAGGTCGTGTTAGTGTTAGCAAGCAGGTACGTTGTGTTACACGTTCAACACATTTTATTTTTATCTAATCCTCACAAATGCCCTGTGAGTTAGGTATTTATACCCACATTTTATAGATGTGGAAACTGGGGTTCAGGGAGAGAAACATGTCATTTTGTCAGTCACACCCCTACTAAGTGAAAGAGCAGGGATTTGAACGCCGGTGGTCTAGTTCTAATCAGTGCTCTCCCAAGAAGCTCCAAACCCAGTGAAGAGGATGGGTCCTAGACAGGCAGGCAGATGGAGGCACAGCTCACGCATCTGACTCATCAGTGACCCTGGATCAGAAGAAAGCATCCCTAGATACAGAAAGAGAAGGAGGGTGTTACTGTAAATCCCACGGACTTGTAAAAGTAACATTATTTCTACGTTTTCTCTTCCCCAAACAAATTCATTAGACAACAAAACAGGCATTTCTTTTTTTTTTTTTTTTTTTTCTTTTTGAGACTGAGTCTCAGTCTGTCACCCAGGCCGGAGTGCAGTGGTGGGATCTGAGCTCACTGCAAGCTCCGCCTCCAGGGTTCACGCCATTCTCCTGCCTCAGCCTCACGAGTAGCTGGGACTACAGGTGCCCACCACCACGCCCGGCTAATTGTTTGTATTTTTAGTAGAGACGGGGTTTCACCGTGTTAGGCAGGATGGTCTCCGTCTCCTGACCTCGTGATCCGCCCGCCTAGGCGTCCCAAAGTGCTGGGATTACAGGCTTGAGCCACTGCGCCCAGCCAACGGCATTTCTTTAACATCTTTATAACTAAACTATAACTCTAAGACCTTAACTTCTTACTATTTGACTATTAAGCAACATGAAACTATATTAGGTAGTCATCATGTATGACTGTAATTCACTGTTTGATGACTAAATGTGTTCTTGTTAGATAGCAACTGGAAAAAAAGAATAATATGAAAAGTAGTTGGAAAATTTGTTGAAATATACTTTAGCCATTTGAGGCTAAATAATCCACTTCACAAAACCTATGCCAGGGAATGGAGCTGCCAAAGACTGGTGCTGTGGGTCCTGGAATATTTTGGGTTAATGGGTGGCATGGAATCAATAGAGTGCAGTGAGAATTTTGTGAAATGCGGACGTAAGCAAAGACGGTTGTTCTTTAGTTAAAAATGCTGAGTAATACATCAGCGGCTATAGAAAATGTCATTTTAAGGGAAGGTTAGAAACTTATTCGTCATGAGTTAGAAGCAGGCAAAGAGGAATTCAGCAAAAATGTTCTTCAGAAAAAAGATTTTGTTCTCTTACTCAAAGGTGAGATTAATATGTCATCTAGACATGGCTAGATCTCGAATTCTTAACATATTGACCACTGAGGTCTTGGAAGTATCTCAGAAACTAAAGAAATTTCAGTCTCTCTTTCTGTCTCTCTTTTTTTTGAGACAGTCTTGCTGTGTCACCCATGCTGGAGAGCAGTGGTGCCATTCTAGCTCACTGCAGCCCTGACCTCCTGGGATCAAGCAATCCTCCTGTCTTGGCCACCTCACATGCCTCTCAGTGTCTTTATGGCATACAAAGAAGAGCATGCTTCAAACTCCAAATGTGTATTTTAATTCAATTCAGGAGATTTCACACACAGCGTCTGACTTTGTAAATGCTCTCCTAAAATCTCAGCTAACTCTTGAACTAACTGGGAGGAGAGGTGCCTGCCTGACACCCCAGACACCTTCCCTGGCACATCTTTGTCCTTATGTCCACAGAGTGGGAGGGGCCGTGGCTGGCCGTGTCTCCATTGAGAAGGGCTGGGGCGGTGACGGGACCTTCCCTCTGGCCTGGGCGTGGCTTCAGTCGATGTGTGGGGTGCCTTGCGGTCCTGGCCTATGACAGCTGCAGGGGTGGGAGCTCCAGGTGTGTGCAGTCCCCTCTCAGAAAGCACAGGGCGTCTCCAGTTCTCTGCATGTGTTCTGATGTTCACTGTTTAGACAGCAGCAGCAAAAGGCTGCTGGGTATGTTAAGGTCCCCTCAGGCTCTCCCATCTTCTGGGGCTCTTCCCAAAGGAGGTCTGCGTTCCTCAATACTGTGTTTTCCAGCCTAGAAGCAAATATTTCCTAGCTTTTGGGAATTTCTCCCTTTTATCTACATTTGCCTTCAAAAGGGGAGCAAGATCTAGGTGGAGTTGACTTGAATGTTGGACCACACTGAGAAGAGCTCGGACACCACAGCGCTATTGAAACTTTCAGTGGACTTGACAGAACTACTGCTTCTGAGGCTCCAGCTCTGTTCTTGTGCTTCCATCTACCTGTCTCTGTCAGTCATTATTATTATTTTTTTATTTTTGTTTTTTTGAGTCAGAGTGTTGCTCTGTCACCCAGGCTGGAGTGCAGTGGCATGATCTTGGTTCGCTGCAACCTCTGCCTCCTGGGTTCAAGTGATTCTCCCACCTCAGCCTCCTGAGTAGCTGGGTTTACAGGCATGCGCCACCATGCCTGGCTAATTTTTGTATATTTAGTAGAGATGGGGTTTCACCATGTTGGCGCGGCGGGTCGCGAACTCCTGACCTCAGGTGATCCACCTGCCTTGGCCTCCCAAAGTGCTGGGATTACAAGAGTGAGCCACCGTGCCTGATCTGTCAGTCATTATTGATCTCAGACTTGGTTTTTAGATTTTTGCACTTGTGTTACTTCCCACCATTTGTTTTACTGTATATAATATTCAGTTACAAATATATAATATTTTTAAAGCGTTCGCTGTGAAATAATTTCAGACTCATAGAAAAGTTGAGAAGAAAGTAAGGAGTTCCCTTACATCCTCCACCCTCTTCCCCTGAGGTTAGTGTCTTGTGTAGCCGCCTCCACCCTCTTCCCCTGAGGTTAACGTCTTGTGTAGCCGCCTCCACCCTCTTCCCCTGAGGTTAGTGTCTTGTGTAGCCGCCTCCACCCTCTTCCCCTGAGGTTAGTGTATTGTGTAGCCGCCTCCACCCTCTTCCCCTGAGGTTAGTGTCTTGTGTAGCCGCCTCCACCCTCTTCCCCTGAGGTTAGTGTATTGTGTAGCCGCCTCCACCCTCTTCCCCTGAGGTTAGTGTATTGTGTAGCCACCTCCACCCTCTTCCCCTGAGGTTAACGTCTTGTGTAGCCGCCTCCACCCTCTTCCCCTGAGGTTAGTGTCTTGTGTAGCCACCTTATAACCATCAAAACCAGGAGCTGAATGATGATGTAATACTATTAACTCTGCTACAGACCAATTCAGATTGCACCTGTTTTTCCAGGAACCCCCTTTCCCATGTTCCTGTGTTGAATCTCAGGTCGCATGTTGTGATTAGGGGTCCTGGCTCCTGGTTTCCCCCGTGTCTAGGACAGTTGCTCAGGCTGTCCTCTCAGCCTGGGTGCCTTGAAGCATTCTGTCAGTCACTTCAAAGCACACCCCACCATCTGGGTTTATCTGGTGTTTCCCGTGATTGGGTTGGTGACTCAGTTTTAGCTGGAATACAACAAAAGCCATGCTGATATCTGATCACGGGGTTAAGGCAATGTCTGCCCTGTCTCTTCCTGGGAACGTTATTATTTTTCTCTTGGTAATTAGTAAATACTTTAGGACTGGGCGAGTCTCTTGTCCCTCCACAGACCTGTGTGCTGGGATTTGAGGTTCAGCAGTGAATCTGGCCTTCAGCACTGATTTCTGAGGGGCTGGGTAGAGGATGATTTTCTAGTTCCCTCTTCCTTTTTCATTTGTTTTGCTGGGAGGCGCTGGCCTCTCCTCTGTGCATCTCCTCATTCAGCTGCTTGGCTGTATCCGTTTGGACTCAGGGATGTTGAGTTTGTTCTGTGAGCTGTTACTGTGCTCAAATTGTTCCAGCTCTGGCCCTTGGGAGCTCCTTCTGGTTGTCACCTGCTTGCTCCAGTGTGCATGCCTGCATCTTCTTAGGAGCAATGCCTTATTTTCTGGGCCCGTAAAACATTCCCAACTCATCTTGTATTTTCTGCCCCATTTCTACAATCCCAGAAGTCCTGGCTCCTGGGCAAAGGGTGCCATCAGAGACTATCGATGTCTCAGGGAGCCACGGGTCTCACATGCTCTGGAGACAGGGCTGGGTGACGTGTGGGTGCACACGGAGGCACACACTTGCTCATCCGTGTACACTTCTGTATCTCACCGTCTGTGTACTAGAATGTGATTGGATCCCAGTCCAACTCCACAGGCTTCATTGAAGCCTTGCCTCTTTCCTGAGCTGTGACTTGGTTCACCAGGGAGAAGCCTGGCTCTCCCCTGTTGTTGTTGTTTTCATTCCTAGTATTTACATCAAGCAGTTTCAGAATTAGTAACTCATATCTCTGTGAGAAACAAATGTGCAAACTAGACTTCAGTGTTTCCTACAATTAATTCCTTTCATCTTTAGCCCTACAGTATCAAATCAAAATAGTGCTTTCCAAAGTTTCTTTATGTCTTTACGTTCTGGGTGGTAAGCAATTCATTTGCAACATAGTTACATTCATTTATTACTGTTGATATTTTGTTTTGGGTTTCCCTTGCTTTCAGGTTGGCGTTCCTCATTTATTTTGGGAACTGTGAAAGGCAGTGTGGTTGTAAGAGTCTGAGCTACCGAACTGGAGCCCAGACCTTCTCTCCCCCTCCCTGCTCACCTGCCCCCATGCCCCTTACCTGGCTCCTTCCCACCTACCCCGTCACAGGCGACCAACCTGCTGGTTGCTTTTGCATGAAGGAGCAGAAATGTGTGCTTTCTTCTATCCTCCACTGCCTTATGTTAATATAAACCATTTTAACTTTAGTTTGGAATGAAGGAATTTGGTCATGTTTTGTAATCAAGTAATACGAAGAAGAGGTTTTGTCATATTTGGCCCATTTATGTCTATAAACAGCAATAATAATAATTTTAAAATCCCTATATGTCCAAGTCATTGTCTAGATAAGGCAACAGTTATAATTAATTCAGCGACTGGATAGTCTAAGAAATTAACAGCTATTTTGAGCACTAGGACGTGTTTGGCCCTCTTATAAGTTGCTCATTCAGCGGAAGCCAAATGAGAGGCCGCGGGGTCTAGGGTGAGACCCTGAAGCTGGGAGTGGGAAGCTGGAAACCAGCATTTGCCCTCAAGGTGAGCAGCCAGGGTTGCAGATGCAGGGACAGCGGCAGCCTCTGCTGGAAGCTCTGCTAATGGCTGTCCATGTTCTGTGAGTGGCTTTAACTGAGTCATGTCGAGGGAACAGAATTAGAACCCAGTCCAAGAGAAGTGTGTGTGATGCAAGAGAAGCCGGGGTCAGAACACCAACATGGGCAGCTCGAGGCTGGGATTGGGGTTTAAGGCAGGCTCCTGATCCCCGGTTCATGGCTACCTTTCTGCAGCTGCAGCTCAGGGAAGGGTAGTCTCCCGGCTGCATGCTGTGGGGTCCTGGCTCAGGGCATCTTGCATGCATGCATGTGTTTACCCAGATCCCAGGGTGGCAGCAGAGGCGGCAGCTGTGATGAAGGAGGTGGGGCCAGAAGCATGTGGGGTCCGAGAAGGGCACCAAGTGGGCCAGTGTGTGATTTGGTGTTCAGTGGACAGCATTCCTTCATTACATTGGTTTTTACCCTTCGTCACTGGCTGAGATTTGGGTTCAAGTGTTCTTCCCCCAGATTGTGTGGCTGTTGTAAAGAATCTCTCGTTGAAGTAGAGGGTCACTTTGTAAAAGTGAAACTTGAACGGTAAGTCATTCCAAAGGCCTAGGGCCGTCAGCGTGAGGCCAGTGAAGCAGTTGTTAGCAGCAGGGCCCTTGTCTTCACTGCTGCCCAGCCAGGGTGTCCAATTACACCAAAGTCAGGAGGCCGGTTGGACACACAGCTATTTTATGAATGATCGTATGAAGGTGTACCTTTTCCCCTTGTCGCCTATATCAAAATACAATTATATTTCTTTTTTCTATAAGCAAGTTGGTAATTGTGTGAGTAGAATGGATCACCACTGGAATGGGACATAGTCCAGCAGAACATAAACGCCACAAAGGCTAAAACGCCGCCACTTCATGAAGCATTTGCAAGGCAACTTTGTGGCCCAGTGAATTTCACCTGTTGGACAAAGCTGTGGCTGATACGGTGGAAAATCCAGTAGCTTTTCTTCATGGCTCCGAGTCTAAACAGGGAGATTTCAGGGCTGTTTGCAATTTTACCCCATGGAAGAAGTTCTAGTCTCTCTCTCTTTTTCACATACCCACACACACATATACACACACAGAGCAGAAGTTTGAACATCTTCGTCTATACATCTAGGATGCAATAGTTTTGGCACATAATTTAGCTCTTTGAAGAAGACATACTTGAGTTAATAGAGATCAAGAAAACATTGTCTTCTCCCTAACACCCACGTGACATGTGGGAGGATGAGCTCACACAGGGGGATGAGCTCACACATGGTGACAGCAATTGTCGCGTCCTCTCGGTGAGACTGACCAGTGTCAGCATGAACACAGCATTTGGTGCAGGATGCAAGACACCAGGCTTGATGAAAATTGTCCCCTTCTTCCCAGGCAGGGAGCTCATCACAAATCCCCAAGCAGCGTCCAGGCTTTGCAGGGCAGGGAAGCAGGGTGGCGCCAGGCAGGACCGAGGGCCTTACTGATGTGTGGAGGCTCAGGCTGGAATCCTGCCTCATGGGTCTGTGTGTGTGCAGGAAGCACACGTAGCCAAGTTGGCCGTGCCTGGTTGTGTGGGTGTGTGTACATTTGTTTGAACTTTGATCCTCATCAGTTCCAACAAGAGAGGGTGACAAGATGACTAAGGTCCGTCAGTGTTGGCAAAAGAAGTTTTTCTGACTCTCACCAGAAGAGTTCCACATCCTCGTTGAACTCTGTTTCCTTGAATGGGGTAAAGTTAGTCAATAAATGATTACAGCGGGCCCAGTTCCCCACTGATCTGCAGTGTCCAATTTGCTGATTGGTCTGTAAAGTGTCCAGTTGTAAGTGCATCCCGGGGGATAAAGAAGTCTTTCTTAATCAAGCTGTGATGTCCCTACAGTGTGAGTGTCTCTTTACCTTCAGGTCTCTGCAGAGATGGGCTTCTTGCTGCTCCTCGCAAGCCAGGGTTTGGGATTGAGTGGCCAATCCACTGCCTGGTATATGTTCTGTGCAAAGTTTTTTTTTCTGCAGAGTTGAGAATCAGCATGTAAAGTCTAATTTCCCTTTTATACACACGGATGAGTACGTCTGAGTGCTGGAATGGCCCATCAGTCAGTTTAGTAATAGCGACCTGCTGTGAGCTCACGGGACAGCTGGTATGGGCACTGATGCTCACCTGCCCTCAGCCACACCACGGATGGAGAATCTGGCAAGTCCATGTCACCTGGAATGTGAGCGCCAGCCTGCAGCTTGCAAACATGGCAGTCCCGGCCCGGCCGGCTCTGGCTGCTGAGTGCTGGGTTCCTGGGGTCATGGCCTCATCGCTTCTCCTTCCCTCTCCTGCTCCCCACTCAGCCCGTGCTGGCTGTGGACTGAGAGCAGCTTGGCAGAGCCTGGGGCTCTGCTGCGGGGTCGGCCTTCGTGAGGCTGCCGGGTCAGCAACGTACAGAATTCCAGATGCGGGACTGAGAGATTCCTGAAGGATTGCCCGGTCCGATTCTCCCGCCTCTTTCCGGGGAGGGGCAGCTCATGGGAAAAGGGAGATAATTAACATATTGTGAAGGGCCAAAGCGGTCACTTTTACATTATGTGCATTCTAACGCAGTTTTTAAAAGTTTAGATAGAAACAAAGTGTTCACACTGCCCTGCCTTCTAAGGCGGCAGGAGCTCGTTCCCACTTTGGCAACAGGGGAGGCCGCCCTGATGATTGTAGACAAATGTGTATCAATTATGTTCCAAAGTTGCTTCAATAGATGTTGAGCATATCTTCTTGGATTCCTAAAACAATCCCACATGGGCAGCGTTAGATCCTCCCTTCTGTGTCCAGGATCCGAGAAGCTAAGTCTCAGGCTGAAGCCAATGCCACAAAACCATCCCTGGGAACAGCCACTTCAGCCTCTCCGGCTTGGTGTGTGCCAGGATCCTGCTGTGCCTCCACAGAACTCCCACTTTCTATCCAGACACACTCGATTCCGAGACACACTGCCAGCACCACCACCAGAGACCAGGACACAGAGCCAAGCATTTATTTTTACATACATACTTTGTGAGGCAGGGTCTCGCTCTGTTGGCCAGGCTAGAGTGCATTGGTGTCATCACAGCTCACTACAGCCTTGACCTCCTCTGGCTCAGGCAGTCCTCCTGCCTCAGCCTCCTGAGTAGCTGACACTACAGGTGCTTGCCACTACTCCCGGCTAGTTTTTGTGTTTTCGTAGAGACAGGGTCTTGCTTTGTGGTCCAGGCTGGTCTCCAACTCCTGGGCTCATGTGTTCCTCCTGCCTTCACCTCCCAATGTGCTGGGGTTACAGGTGTGAGCCATCGTACCCGGCCTGAGCTGTGCATTTATTATGGGCCTAACATATATTTGTTGAAGGAAAGAATAACAGAGAAAAAGGCGAGAAGGGCTGGAGAATTCCTTTTCCCGATGGAACATACGCCTTCTTGGTTGCTGACAAGGGTAAGGAAAGATGCCACAAGCACCACAGCTGGCTCTGTGCACCCAGCCCACTTCCCTGAGCTCCAGCTGTTCTGGAGCTGGTGCCTGAGAGAAACAGGTCCACATTCCAGCTCTCGTGTGGCCCTGGAGTCCTCTTTTCATGCGCCCGTGACTATGACTTCCACAAATTTCTCAGGCTCCCTCTAAACAAAAGTAATGTTAGGAAATAACTTACACACTTTTGTCTGCAGTAAACAGTTTGGCCTTATATGTTGCAGACGTGGGAACCTTAGAAGGTGGCAATGTGTGAGCACCTTGTTTTTATCTAAACTTTAAAATATTGTAGCATAATACACATAATGTAAAAGTTAGCATTTTAACCATCTTTAAGCATACTGTTCAGTGGTGTTAAGTACATTCACATCATTGTGCAGCCACTACCACCGCCCAGGACCTTTTCGTCCTCCCACCCAAAACTCTGTTCCCATTAAACCCTCACTCCCCATTCCCCTCCCCCAGCCCTGGGTACCCTCAGTTCTACTTCTGGTCTCTGTGAATCTGACTACCCTAAGCCCTTCATAGGAGTACATATTTGTCTCTTTGTGGCAGGCTTATTTTACTCAGCATAATGTCCTCAGGGTTCATCCACATTGCAGCAGGTGTTGGGATTTCCCTCATGTATTTATGGACCACATTCTATTGATCCATTTGTCACCATTGGATGCTTGGGCTGCCTCCCCACCGGGGTGGTTGTGAACGATGCTACGAAGGATGTGGGTGTGACAATATCTCTCCAAGACCCCATGTTCAATTCTTCGGGGTATCTACACAAGTGGGATTGCTGGATCATGTAGTAGTTCTAGCTTTAATTTTTTTGAGGAACTACCATACTGTATAGAGTAATGTTAAGTCCATTATGTTGTGACAAGTATATAATAATAATATACCTTTAAAAGTCAAGTATCATTTAATTGTAGAAAGTTTTCAGATCTGAGTTACTGATATGGTCAATACATTTGTAACAGCCAGAATAATCTATTGTAATATTGGCATCAGCAACTTAGAGAAGGCTGTCACAGCAACAGGACATGGCCCTGTAGACATTGTGTGTGTGACATGGAGACCCTAACTCAGGTTCCTGTTGCTATTTTAAAGAGATGCTAAGATCTCATCCAGTGAGCATATGAGAATTGGGGGGAGTGAAGAGATGGCCTGGCTGCAGATATGTGAGCCGACGGAGAAGGATAAAGGAAAATACACTTTTGAGATTTTCGATGGCAAAGATAACCATCAACGCTCCCTCGACCTGTCCGGACAAGGTAAGAGAATTCTTCTTTAGCAGTTAATAATTTCCTACTTAGAAATCCATTTAGATGCTGAAGGGAGGGAATACAATATGAATACAGGAGACAATATGAATTTATGATTTTCATTTGGAGATAATGAAAAAATAAGTTTATTTTTTTTTTAAATATATCTGTTTTCATGAACCAGATTCACTGGTAGAATATTTGAGTGAATAAATAAAATCTGAACACTGAAATGGTTGGTAACGTATGAACTATTTCCTTACAGCTTTTGATGAAGCATTTGCAGAATTCCAGCAACTCAAGTAAGATTTGCGTATTTAGTTACTATGATACCATCCTGGGGGCAGTTGAGTCCCAGTCGTTTTGGCTGCATGTGGGAATCTGTATGGAAGCCTGGGTGACCCAAAGAGCTGTTCCTGGGACAGAAGTGGCAATTTAAGCATTGCAGTATGTGGAGGGGTGGGCATTCTCCTAAACCAGAAATGCATTCATAAACGGACTGTCCAGAGTTGTCGGAACCCCGGATGAATTTCGGAAACGTTATTGTGAGAGTTGAAGAAAGAAACACGCAAAGCAGATTAACAGTCAAAGACAGGTTTATTTTGGAGAATAAACCTGAGTGGGGCTTCTGGCTGATTCTGGTGAGGAGCACTTTCTCTTACAGACTAAGGGTATTTAAGGGTTCTGGCTTGGGCTAGGAATGTTTCTGTGTGGAGGAGCGTTTTATTGTGAGGGTGGAATGCCTCTGGTTGGAGGGGAGGTTACCTCAGGGTTGGAATGTTTTTGATTGGAGGGTAGGTTATGCCAGGGTAGGTATGTTTATGGTCGGAGGTGTCATTTGTGGTTTATGGTCATGCTGACATTAGCCCTTAAAGCTGATGTTTTTGGGCTGGACTTAGGTGGTTTCTAATCATTAAAACTTAAAATGGCGATGCTAGTCTGAGATGGCAATGCTGCTGCTCTGTCATTTATCATCAGAGCAGCACATCACGCAGAGCAACTTTTTAAGGAAAATTTGGGGTTTTCAAATGCACCATTGAGTTTTTGCATATCTGAAGCTGACCACAGTACTGGGCCCATGCTAGCTTATTTAATAAACATTTGTTGACTGGGTGCAGGGACGATCAAGATAGATCAGAAACTGACAAATTCCCAAAATATCTCAAGTCTCCAGTGCAATCTAGTGAATTTGTGAAAAAAAAAAAAAAATCTCTTCAACCTGTGAGCTGGAATGCTAAACTTTTCTGTGGGTTTTAGCATCTGGATAATAGGGCATTTTCCACCTCAAAATGGGCAGTGGGAACCATCAGGAAAAATCGATGATATCCATCCTGGGATCCTGTGACCTGAACATGTTCTTCTAAGAGAATGCAAACGTATTTCCTCCTTCTTTTGCTCTCATTGCTAGTGAGCCTCTCAGCTGTGCATTTTGTTGGAAGCCCTTTCTCATACTCTCTTTTCATTCTCTCCTTTCTGCCCCCTTTAACTTTTAGAGCTGCTGCTTTTGCAGAGAAGAGTAAGTACCTGTTAGATTGTAACCAGGATGGTGAATTATTTTGGGTGGGGCAAAAGGGTCCATATTTTGGAGTACCAACTTTGTGTATGAAATAATAACCAGCAATCCCCCCACCCTGATGTAACAACGCCACCAACACCGCACCTTGTCCTGGAGCCCCACGTCCTGCACCACTGGTCCCTGCACTGCTTTCAGCCTTAGCCCCATCACCCCTCAGACACCCTCCCTCCCTCCTGTCATCCATCCTCCCTTGCAGAACCTGCAGCCCAGACACCCAGGGCCCCTTCACTTTCTTTCCCTCCCTCCCCTCCTTCTTTTTTTTTTGTTTTTTGTTTTTTTGACAGTCTTGTTCTGTCACCCAGTCTGGAGTGCAATGGCATGATCTTGGCCCACTGCAACCTCTGCCTCCTGGGTTCAAACAATTCTCCTGCCTCAACTTCCCGAGTAGCTGAGATTACAGGCACCCGCCATCATGCCCGGCTAATTTTTGTATTTTTAGTAGAGACAGGGTTTCACCATGTTGACCAGCCTGGTCTCTAACTCCTGACCTCAGATGATCTGCCCCCCTTGGCCTCCCAAAGTGTTGGGATTACAGGCGTGAGCCACTGCACCTGGCCAGAACCCCGTCACTTTCTGCCCAACTCAGGGACACACGCGGCTCTGCAGGCCTTCCGTCCTTGGTGAATTCTTCACCCTTCAAGCCCAGCCCCCATCTCACATTTCCTCTGGAGTGTTTCACCCCCTCCCCCTTCACAGAGTCTATTATCTCCTCATCTGCCTTCCCTTGGCTTTGGTTTATCCCTCAGCTGTAAACATACAAATCGTTTTCTTTGGTGCTCTCTCTCCTGAGCATAAGCTCCTCCCCACGTTCACATTGGTACCCGCTGCTGCTTACATGGCCCCTGCTCCACGGGAACGTCCCACGGATGTTTCCTAACCGAGGTGCTTTCCCGTTGCAGATCGTGGCAGGTTGATTGGCGGCTTGCCTGACGTGGTGACCATCATGGAAGGGAAGGTGAGGAATCTGAACTTGGCTGGGGCGGGGGTGTCAGCACAGCATGATGGATGCAATGCCTCCTCTTGGGGTGGAACAGAGGGAACCCAGTGAGAGGCTTCTGTGTCTCACTCAGCCTGCAGGGAACCCAGAGTCCCCCTGACTTTCCTGCCCCTCCTAGACAGCTTGGAATAACCCCTGTGTTCTCAAAGGAAGGAATCACGTAACATTCCGAATCCACAAACCCGTGTTCACAGGAACGCGTTGTGCCACTCGGGCACCTCAAGGCAGACACTGTGGCTATGGGTGTTTCTAGGCCCTTAGGGTCTGCCAGGGTCTGGTGCCACCTGCCCCTGTGGCCATTCACCCAGAGGAGCAACTGCAGGATGAGGCGGCCACACCCTCCATGACCCGCGTGCCTGTGTGAAGGTGCAAGCCCCCTGCTTCCAGTGTGACACAGCACAGCTTTTACAACATGAAGGAAAAAAGTCTCTGCTCCTATTGTCAAGGTCATTGTGGAACACATCGTGGAAGCCACTTATTGGAGTTTAATTTGTTGCCTGTCAGGAGAATTACTGATATCTAATTGATACTTCTCTGGTTGCTTCAGTGGGTCTAACTCAATGTCACAGGGACGGAGATACTTGAGAGAATTTTATTAGGCCAAAAGACAAAAATTTATAGGCCTCTTCTTTAGTAGGTAAAGGAAGCCTAGAGAGCTCTTGAGATCTCATCTTAAGGATGTAACTGAGAAATTAGCAGTCGTTTTACTTTATCCTAAGCTGAAAGCACGTTGCAACTAAGCTTCAAGAATGCATTTTTTTTGCCTCCAATTTACCAGTTATAAAACAATATATTCAATGGGTGTGCCAGAGGAACTGGTAAGAGGGATCCGTAAGTCTAAACAGAAGGGAAATTTGGGAGCAGACTGGATATATCTACTATAAAACATAGAGCTTAATTAAATTACTTTCAAATTCTTTAATTGACTTAGGCTATGGATAACCGCTAAGAATAAATAGGACACATGCTCACTGATTTTTTTTATGAGCTCCCCTGTGAAACAGTGAACCTGTTCCCTGCTGTGCTCTGGCTGTTCTGTCTGGAGTGGCGTTTGTGTAGCAGCAGGTACATAAAGCCTTGTTGCTAAACAAACGATTGAAGGACCAATAAATAAAACTGTGACCTGGAGCGCACCGTCTGAGGGGGTGATATGACTTTCCTTTTTCTAACTCTTCCTTCTCCACGTACCTCTCCCTTCCAAAGACCTTGAATCTCACCTGCACGGTGTTTGGAAACCCTGACCCCGAAGTGGTTTGGTTCAAGAATGACCAGGACATCCAGCTCAGCGAGCACTTCTCGGTGAAGGTGGAGCAGGCCAAGTACGTCAGCATGACCATCAAAGGCGTGACCTCCGAGGACTCGGGCAAGTACAGCATCAACATCAAGAACAAGTATGGCGGGGAGAAGATCGATGTGACGGTGAGTGTGTACAAACACGGGGAGAAGATCCCGGACATGGCCCCGCCCCAGCAAGCCAAGCCCAAGCTCATCCCAGCGTCTGCCTCAGCGCCAGGCCAGTGAAGGCGTTTTCCCAGCCTGGAGATGGGAAAAAATGCTTGGCAGAGGCAGGAATGCCGTGTGCTTGTTCCAAAGGAGTGGCCGGCGTCCGAGTGGCGTCCTGTGTGGGCCGATAGTTGATCACACATTGTGCTTTTGATTTTTGCATTTGGTGATGAATATTTTATACCCATCTAAGGGCGAAAGCTAACGTTTTCCACAAGACTGAACAACATGCATTTACACGAGGGTAGACGGCAGATGCCTGACAGAGTGGGTTGGCAGACAATACACTAGCGTTTTCAAGGGTGTGGGCACATGGGTGTGGCACCCGGATGTATGCAGCATGTGCGGTCTGTGTGAAGCCACCCAGAAGCCACCGTGCTTCTCTTTGGGGGCCTCAAGATCTAGCAGCTCTGAAATCCTGGCTGTGGAGCCTTTGAAGCATGTGTTACCTGGTTAAGCTTGTTTTCTCTTGCTTTAGGCAAATAAAACTTTTTAAAAAGTCACTTTGTGGTTTTCCTGTACCAAATCACACCTACCTGCTCACCCTCCTTGCTTAATTATGGGTTATCATGCACTCCCGCGGCTGGTGGGGTGCAGACAGCGCACTCACACTCCAGAGAGCAGGGCATGGTGAATCACACCCCCAAAGCCCCTCCGACCCATGAGGCTGGGCTGTCGGCCCCCAGCGGCACCCAAGACAGCGCCAGTCCTAAGAAGGCTTAGAAAGGCCACCTAGTGATTATACCATGGATCTAAAAGTCCCTGTAGAGGAAAATGAAATGCAAAGATGGCTCTGTTCTTTTTTAGTGTGCTAATGAATTAGGAAGGGACTTCAAAAGAAAGAAGGCACTCATTTGGAATGATAACTGTAGTAGCCATGGAGGAAAAATAAAAACTTGGCTGCCTACACAAGGCCTCTTCGTGATGTTAAAAAACATGTTTAGGAGGGACACACCCTCTCTTTGAACTTTTTCTTCCTTTGTTTGGAAAGAGGCTGAAATTCTTCTGGCATAAAAATCCCATTTCAATATTTTATTGTTGCTTTATAACAGAAAAAGCTTTGATAATGTTTTACCTTTCTGTGTCATTAAGGGCAATCCAAATTTTACGAGATTTTGTTATATTTTTATAAGGTAATAATACAAATCCTGAGAATTAAATATGTCCTCATTAACATAAAGCTGGTTTCCATGGCAGTAAAGTGATTATCAGCAAGAATTTTGTTTTTATTGTTTCTCTCTTTTCTGTCGTGCAGGTGAACTTTAGTGGAGTTTGTTCTTATTGCATGGTGGAGCCGCATTTTTCCAAAGCATGCTTCGCAAGGGTAGGCACAGACGGTCTCAATTTGACCTTGATTTAGTTAAACAGATTTTATTTTGCAGTTTAAACAGTCATTTTTGTTTAGCAATCGTGGTTCATGGGAAAGAATTCAAATGGTTGTGAATTTCTTGAAGCCATATGTACTATTTTTAATAGACCCCCTTTTTGAGCAGTTTTAGGTTCACAGCAAAGGTAAAAGGAAGGTAGAGATCTCCACTCCAGCTCCTACCCCCACCACAGCTTCCCCAACTAGCAACACCTCCCACCAGAGCAGTGAGTGTGCTTCTTACAACCGCTGCACCCACACTGACACGTCACTGTCGCTGCAGGCCAGTTTACCCTGGGCTTGTTCTTGGTGCTTGTTACAACTGCTGCACCCACACTGAAGCGCCACCGTCGCCAGGGGCCAGAGTTTACCCTGGGCTCACCCCGGCACTTGTTAGAACAGCTGCACCCACACTGACAGGTTACCGTCGCTGCAGGCTGGAGTCTACCCTGGGCTCGCTTCTGGCGCTTGTTACAGCCACTGCACGCACACTGAAGCTTCACCATTGCCGGGGGTGGAGTTTACCCTGAGCTCACTCCTGGTGCTGTTGACTCTGTGGGTTTGGTCGGGTGATCAGGACTCAGGTCCACCACTGTCGCATCATGCACAGCCTTTTCTCTGCCCTAAAAATGTTCCCTTCAACTGCTGAGCATTTTACTGTCTCCATAGTTTTGAGTTACAATATTTTTTAAAAGTTTTTGTTTTTTTTTAAATAATGAAATAGTCTTAGACATGCAGCAAAGTGTCTTTACAACAGCGCAGAGAGTCCCAGTGGACTCCACGCAAGACTGTGTTCATCTCTCATGTTGCTGTGGGGCGAGACGATGGCCTCACCTCCAGGCGGCCTTCAAACCTTGTTGGGTTCCCCCAGTGCCCTCTCTCTGTCCCAGGACCCATCGAGGACACTAGATGCCTTTGCTGTTCACGTCTCCCAGCCCCTCCAGCCTGCGACAGTTTGTCTGTCCTTGCCTTTCATGACTTTAGTGGCTTTGAAGAGGCTTGCTGATTATCTTGTAGGATGTTCCCCAATCCGGGTCCCCCGTCCAGGGAAGACGATCTTCCCGTGATGAGATTGGGGGTGTGTGCTTTTGGGAGGAGGAGTCACGTGGGGTGCCCGACATCTGCTAACTTTCATCACTTGCTCAGGTGATGTCTGCCTGCTGTCTCCCATGAAAGGTTTGCTTTTTCCTCTTCTTCTATTCCTCGGGAGCCTGTCTCAGCCCAGGCCACCCTCAAAGAAGCAAGAGCGTGGAATCACGTTTACCTCTCACAGCAGGAGCATCTACCTCTGTTATTTGTAATTCTTCTGCAAGAAAGATTGTCACTCTCCCTATTTATTTATCCCATCATTTACTGACGTCTGCATGGACTCTAGTGCTCTATTTCATCTCTAGGATGTGACCCACATTCCACCGTGCATTTTCCTTTCTTCCTTTCTTTTTTTTTTTTTTTTTTTGAGACAGAGTTTTGTTCTTGTTGCCCAGGCTGGAGTGCAATGGCATGATCTCTGCTCACCGCAACCTCCGCCTCCCGGGTTCAAGCAATTCTCCTGCCTCAGCCTCCTGAGTACCTGGGATTACAGGCACCTGCCACCATGCTCAGCTAATTTTTGTATATTTAGTAGAGATGGGGTTTCACCATGTTGGCCAGGCTGTTCTTGAACTCCTGATCTCAGGTGATCCACCTGCCTCGGCCTCCCAAAGTGCTGGGATTATAGGCGTGAGCCACTGCGCCCGGCCTACTTTCTTGGTCAGGTTTTTCCAGTGCTGGCCACAGGGAGCCCTTTCTGCCGGGCTCCTGGGTCTGTTCGCAGCTGCCTCTTTGAGCACAGCCTGATTTTCTGGCAATGCAGGACACCCAGGCTCAGCTGTGTGTTCCCTGCCCCAGTCCTAGACCCATTTCTCCAAGGACCCCTGGTTCCTTTTACTGGAGGGTGGGATTAGAAGCCAAGATCTGGGTGCCACTGTGTTTATGCAAATGAATGTCTCAAGATATGTGATGCCAGTTGGATCACACACAGCTCCCTCAGGGCAGAATGCGGAGAACTGAGCACCTGGAAAGACATCTAGGTCGCCCACTGCCTGTCCCTGGAAATACTGGGCTTACCTCTCTCGGAGGAAGTGTTCCGCCCTTTCATCGCTTTTTAAGAATCTGTGCCTGGGGCAGTGGAGGCAGCGAATGCTCAGCACGGGGAGGGCAGTGGTCGGTGGTCAGAGCTCATCGCCTGAGTTGTTTCATTTGACAGCTGTGAGGATGACACAAAACAAGGAACAGGAAGACACCAGGAGGGAACAGAGTCATTTGCCGAGGTATCGATTCTGTGAAAAAATTAAATTTTCCTAGAGCCGTTTGGAAATACATTTCATACGTTGTCGGCATCACACTTCTGTCCCTTAGTGCTTTGGTTGTTTCCCAAGAACAAGGAGCAGAGTGTTCCCTTGTGTTTCCACAGCACAGCTCTTAAAGTCGAGGGACCTGACTGTCACACAGCAGCGTGATCTGCGGTCTGTATACTAACCTTGCCAGTCATCCCGATAATGTCCCTGCAAGGGTTCCCCAGCTGGAGTCCAGGATGTGCCTTGGGCTCACGTGTTGGGTTTAGTTCCCACAGCTTTACTTCTCTGGAAGACCCTTCTTTGTCATTAGTGACGCGGGTAATTTTGGAGGGTGCAGGCCAGCTGTTCCACAGAGCAGTTCTCCTTCTGGGGCCTGCCAAGGGCTCTCCTGACTCCATCGGGGCTGCGAGTCCTGGGGGTGTGACCCCTCTCTCACCCCATCACCAAGTGTCTCCCACCCCCATCACCACCCGTCTTCCATCCCCATCACCACCCCTCTCCCACCCCCATCACCACCCCTATCACCACCCCTCTCCCACGCCCATCACCACCCCTCTCCCACCCCCCATCGCCACCC
This sequence comes from Nomascus leucogenys, assembly GCF_006542625.1. Lineage (NCBI taxonomy): Eukaryota > Metazoa > Chordata > Mammalia > Primates > Hylobatidae > Nomascus > Nomascus leucogenys. The sequence goes on along the minus strand of NC_044384.1, from coordinate 148,229,065 downwards.
CTCCCACCCCCCATCGCCACCCCCTCCCACCCCCACCTCCATCGCCACCCCCCATCACCACCCCCTCCCACCCCATCGCCACCCCCTCCCACCCCTGTCACCACCCCTCCCACCCCATCACCACTCCTTCTACCCCCCCGCCCCCGTCACCACCCCCTCCCACCCCATCACCACCCCTCTGCTACCCAGACTGCAGCTGGCGGGTCTCACGGTCGTTATCTTCCCTGTGCGTTAACCCCTTTTCTCTCAGGCTGAATGTTCTTTCATGGCTGTGGTCATTATCGGTTTTTAACTTGATGTCTGAGAAACATGACCTTTCATCCATGTCTGTGATATGTCTGAAAACAGGATTAACCACAAAAATGAAAAATTAAGGACCTGAGTTATTTACTTCAGTCTAGAAAGCAAACGGGACAGAGAGCTGGCGGCTTTCACCACACTGTGGGGGATTCACGCATCGAACCTGCTCTGGGAAAAACCAGCCCGGTTCCCATCTTTTCATGAGAACCAACAGTGAGCAGGGGAGGCGGAGTCTCTGGCCACGTGCAGAAGCACCTGCGGGATACCCTGTCGGCTGTCTGGGGTGGCCAGGCAAAGAAGCACTGGTTTCTGGTATGCAGGAGATGGATGATAAGGCCTGGGGCTGTCTAGGCGGAATGGCTTTTGTCTCTTAGCTTTGCTCCTTGATGACCACATGAAGAACTGGACCAAAGGCTGTCCCTGGGAAGGAGATGGATGCAGATGGATGTCACCCACTCTGCAGACAGCCCGGCCTTCAGAGACACCACCCTGCTCTAAGATGACACAGCCCAGGAATGGGGTGCTGAGTGTCCTCACACGGCCTGTTTATAAAAATGTCCCTGTTAAGAGTATCAGCCCATTCTCACGCTGCAGTAAAGAACCACCCGAGACTGAGTTTATGAAAAAAAAAAAAAAAAAAACAAGTTTAATTGACTTATAGTTCCCCACAACCAGCATGGCTGCAGAGGCCTTAGGAAATGTTCACCCATGGCAGAAGATGAAGAGGAAGCAGGTACATCTTCCCTTGGTGGAGCAGGAGAGAGAGCGAAGGGGGACATGGTACACACTTGTATTTATTTTTTATTATTATTATTGGAGACAGAGTCTTGCTCTGTCGCCCCGGCTGGAGTGCAGTGATGCCATCCTGGCTCACTGCAACCTCTGTCCCCCAGGTTCAAGTGATTCTTGTGCCTCAGCCCCCTGAGTAGCTTGGGATCACAGGTGCATGCCACCATGCCTGGCTAATTTTTTTTTTTTTTTTTTGTATTTTTAGTAGAGACAGAGTTTTGTCATGTTGGCCTGCCTGGTCTTGATCTCCTAGCCTAAACTGATCCACCTGCCTTGGCCCCCCAAAGTGCCGGGATTACAGACATGAGCCCCCCTTGCCTGGCCAGCTACACGCTTTTAAACAATCAGATCTCATGAGAGCTCACCCACTATCATGAGAACAGCAAGGGGGAAATCTGCCTCATGACCCAGTCACCTCCCACCAGGTCCCCCATCAATGTTGGTGTTTACAGTACAAAATGAGACCTGGGTGGGGACACAGAGCCAAATCGTATCAATAAGTAAACTTCTCACTATGGTTTGGACAAAATAATTTAGTAAATAGCATGTAAACAGCTTATGACATTCTCCCACTGTCCTTGGCTTTTAATGTTATTTATTTATTTGTATCAGAGACCAAATATGAGCCACTTCAATCAGGAAACAGGTCTGCTAAACTAGAATGCAGGACCCATGAGTTTCCATCCTGATTTGCTGCTACCTAACTAGCTGTGAGCCCTCAACCTGTTTCCTATTTATAAAATAACAGGTCTACCCAAGCCTTCCTTAGTCCTAAATCTGACAAGTCCACTTGTTCAGGGGCTTGGTTGCAGGATGGGAGGGGCGAGTGGTAAGGATACTTTGTGGTCTCTCTGCATCCTCTCAGAGGCAGACGCATAAAAATTAATTTAGATAAGAACAACGGTATTCTTTAAATTTTTTTTTTTTTTACTGTAAGTTCCAGGATACGTGTGCAGAACGTGCAGTTTGTTACATAGGTACACATGTGCCATGGTGGTTTGCTGCACCTACCAACCTGTCATCTAGGTTTTAAGCCCTACATGCATTAGGTATTTAATGCTCTCCCTCCCCTTGTCCCCCACCCCCAGCAGGCCGTAGTGTGTGGTGTTCCCCTCCCTGTGTCCATGTGTTCTCGTTGTTCAACTCTCACTTATGAGAGAGCAGGCAACCTACAGAATGGGAGAAAAATCTTGCAATCTAGCCATCTGACAAAGTCTAATATCCAGAATCTACAAGGAACTTAAGCAAATTTACAAGAAAAAAACAACCCCATCAAAAACTGAGCAAAGAACATGAACAGACCCTTCTCAAAAGAAGACATTTATGCGGCCAACAAACATATGAAAAAAAGCTCAAGATCAATGATCATTAGAGAAGTGCAAATCCAAACCATAATGAGATAGATACCATCTCACGCCAGTCAGAATGGTGATGATTAAAATGTCAGAAACATTGGTATTCTAATAGCATTTCTTTCCACATTGTCATTTAAGCCTGTGAGAATTATGATGTATTTATTTTCATTTCCACTGTTTCAGAGGAGAGACAGTTCCTTTGTGGCAATTGTACAAGTGATGAATCCAAACACCAGAGATCTGTTTGAGACTCTGAACCTTTCTGCTGTAGCTGGTTTCTGTTTTCTGTTTCTTCGTAGAAGATTTTGGTTTTTTAATTTTTATTTATTTATTTTTGAGACAGAGTCTCGCTGTGTTGCCAGGCTGGAATGCAGTGGCGCAATCTCGGCTCACTGCAACCTCTGCCTCCTGGATTCAAGAGGTTCTTCTGCCTCAGCCTCCTGAGTAGCTGGGACTACAGGCACCCACCACCATGCCCAGCTAATTTTTGTATTTTTAATAGAGACGGAGTTTCACCATATTGGCCAGGATGGTCTCGATCTCTTGACCTCGTGATCCACCCACCTCAGCCTCCCAAAGTGCTGGGATTACAGTTGTGAGCCACTACACCCGGCCTCCTTATAGAACATATTAATTTAGCCACATCACTACCAAATCAGTTTAAAGAAACATGGTAAATGCTGGCTACTTACAGATAGTGTCAGTGTAGCCTTAGAGACTTGATATCGTCAGCAGGCAAGGATCAGTGGGCAGAAGAGGCTCTAAATTGTTCCTTCCTCATCACAAGGCTGCAGAGTTGTTGCTCGCAGCGACGTATCAAACAGCAACATTGCTGTCCTGTAGCTTTGAATACTCAAGTAGTGAGGCTCAGAGAGGTACAGGCTTGAGAGGAATTCTTGCCCTAGAATTAACACAAAGTGGACATTTACAGAATAATTAAGCAAACACTTAATAAACTCCTACTATAAGAAAAGTGCTTGGATAGAGATAAGTAAAAATTGTTCTCTCTACTGAAGAGTTGAACTCAAGGCCAACATAATTACTCCATTTCAGCACAGTTTCACAATGAGACAAGGATAACACTAACCATTATGCATAATGGCAATCCAACCACATCTGACGTGCAAAACCCCTGGGATGGTGAGTTCAAATAGACCAGGAGCTGATTATAAAAAGGTGAAGGTGCCCACAGAACGTGGGGCTTCCAGCAAATGACCTGCTGGGACACCAGATGCTGTTTGTGGATACAACGGAAAAGAGCTGATGAGTGAGGTGGCCACAGTTCAGGTCTCAGTTCCCCCAAAGTTAGACGTGCGACCTCCAACCAGCAGCTGACCCTGATCAGCTCCACTTCATCATTGCAAAATGTAGTTTATTGCTACTGGCTGGGCTGGCTGGTGTCATGAGCCTGAAATCTGTGCCATCTCATAGGGCCCCCTATTCACTCAGAAAGACCCATACTTGATTTAATGTTCTGCTTTCCCCATCTAGAAATTCTTAATTTTTGAACAAGGGGACCCTTGTTTCCATTCTTCACTGGACCCCTCAAAATATGCTCCATTTCTGCCTCTTATGATTGTGGAACTTAATACAACAGTGTTTATTAGCATTTAATATAGGGTCTGGCACTTAGCAAAATGCCTAATATATAGTAAATACTAAATAAGCGAATGTTTTTTATTATTATTGCTACTACCGTGGTAAGCTCAGGGAAAAAAGCGTAATTAAGTTGGTATCTTTCAAGGAGGCACATGGGATGTCATCTGTGTCATACTCTTTCCTAATGTAATTCTGGGGGCTTTGAAAGGTTCCTACGTAAAGCTGTATATTGGCAGAACCAGGTGACATTCCTAAGACTTACCAGGCTCTGCAGAGAAGGAATTACATGTTGCATTTGAAAAACAGCTCTGAGTATCGCTGAGTATTGCTGAGCTGTAGATCCCCAGCCGGAGCGAATTCCATGATGTCCTCACTTCTCTCTGCCACTGGCACCTGTGCCCAAGCCCAGAATGGGTGCTCCAGATGCCCCCAGCTGAGAAGAGGCTTAGAATGAGGGCTTCCATCCACTCCGGTGAGCAGAGTATTCTCCCACCACCACGCACGAGGCAGAGAATCTCCCAAATGGGAAGCAAGAGTTAGAAGCAGGACAACAGCAGAAGAAAACTCTTCCTCAAGAAACAGAGATGTGTCCACGTCTCCTAAATACCAAGGATTTGTTCTGAGGACAAAGCAGAAAGAAGAAGATAGAAATTTTGGTTGCAGAAGAAATCCTCCAAATTGACAACTAAACAAAGTATGCATATACCCAGGCAGCCAGAACACACAGACTCGAAACTGTTTCTCGCGGACGGCGATGCACGGAGGACACGGTGCACTTGAGCCCACGGCACTCATTCCTTCTGTCACTGTGGCATGAGGTGCTGCCACTCAGCTGCAGGGCCTGGGGAAGGCCATCTCCTGGGTCACCAGCCAATCAGACCAGTGGCCGAATACTCACCCCAGCCCAGTCAGGAGTGTCCAGGTTAGCTCACTCCTTAGGATTTGTGGATTGCAAAGAGACTCAGATTCCAGTGGGAACAAGACTGCAAAGGAAATAGATTGCAGTAGACAGAGCCTGAGGACATCTGATGTACAAATGCTCCTTGAGAAACCGGAACTTGGAGCAGGCCTTCTCATACGATTTGGCTGCGTCCCCACCCAAATCTCATCTTGAATTCCAAGGTGTTGTGAGAGGAACCCTGTGGGAGGTAATTGAGTCACGGGGGCAGGTTTTTCCCGTGCTGTTTTCCTGATGGCGAATAAGTCTCATGAGATCTCATGGTTTTATACAAGTAAGTTCTGCTGCACAAGCTCTCATTCTCTTTGCCTGCTGCCATCATGTAAGACATGACTTGCTCCTCCTTGCCCTCTACTATGACTGTGAAGCCTCAACCACCTGGAACTCTAAGTGCATTAAACATTAAACCGCTTCCTTTTGTAAATCACCCAATCTCAGGTATATCTTTATCTGCAGCATGCAAAGGGACAAATACACCTTCCCTAAAGGAACCAGGTGAACTCTGTGCCCACAGGACGCTCCCCACCTGCTCTATGGCTCTCCATTTTAGCAGCTCCTGTTCTCTGTCTACACCCCAAGCCTGGAACTTGATATCCTGTCTTCCCATCTGCTCCTGTTCAACTTCAGTTCTGTTCTGGATGCCTTCCTCTCTGTATGAGTCTGGGTTCTCTAGAGGAACAGGACTAATAGGATAGATGTATACATGACGGGGAGTTTATCAAGGAGAACTGACGCACACGATCACGAGGTGAAGTCCCACAATACGCCGTCTGCAAGCTGAGAAGCAACAAAGTCAGTCCGAGTCCCAAAACCTCAACAGTAGGAAGCCAACAGTGCGGCCTTCAGTCTGTAGCTGAAAGCCCGAGGGCTCCTGACAAACCACCGGTGTAAGTCCAAGGGTCCAAAAGCTGAAGAACTTGGAGTCCCATGTTCAAGGGCAGGAAGCATCCAGCATGGGAGAAAGATGGAGGCTGGAAGACATAGCCAGTCTGCTCTTTCCACCTTCTCCTGCCTGCTTTATCCTAGTCACGCTGGCAGCTGATTAGATGGTGCCCACCCAGGCTGAGGGTGGGTCTGCCTCTCCCAGTCCACGGACTCAAATGTTAATCTCCTTAGGCCACAGCCTCACAGACACACCTAGGAACAGTACTGCATCTTTCAGTCCAAACAAGTTGACAATATTAATCATCACACTCTCCCTCTTCAATAATCCAATTTTCATCTTTTTCTTTAAACCTGTGTTTTGGTTTTTAAACTCTGCTTCAGATATTGGCTTAGACTCCCAATGAAAAGCTTAGAACACCCAAAATATTCTCTTTCCTAAGCAAATTGCTAAATGAGTTTTCTGTGTAAGATTATCTTGAAAGAAAAGAAACCTTTTGTGGGAAAGGAGGGATTTGAGGAGAGACATTTAGTTTTAGAATTGGCTAATACCTGTGCTCTTTCAGCACAGAGTAGGAATAACTCAGACAGATATAATTATCTGGAGTTGGAATGCTTCCTTCCTGAGTTTCCTTTACAGCAATCTCAAGAAACATCACACTAACAAATGATGATGTTCAGAGAAAACACCACAAAACTGATCAAAATAAACCCTTCTCATAGAGAGGCTTTTGTTGAAAGTCTTTAAATCTATGTTCATTCTATTGTCAGAACAGAAAAGATGGGATGAAAATTCAACAAAATTCAACAACCCTTCATGCTAAAAACTCTCAGTAAATTAGGTATTGATGGGATGTATCTCAAAATAATAAGAGCTATCTATGACAAACCCACAGCCAATATCATACTGAATGGGCAAAAACTGGAAGCATTCCCTTTGAAAACCGGCACAAGACCGGGATGCCCTCTCTCACCAGTCCTATTCAACATAGTGTTGGAAGTTCTGGGCAGAGCAATTAGGCAGAAGGAAATAAAGGGTATTCAATTAGGAAAAGAGGAAGTCAAATTGTCCCTGTTTGCAGATGACATGATTGTATATCTAGAAAACCCCATTGTCTCAGCCCAGAATCTCCTTAAGCTGATAGGGGAACATCACACTCCAGGGACTGTTCTGGGGTTTCAGGGGGTGGGGAGGGATAGCATTAGGAGAGATACCTAATGCTAAATGACGAGTTAATGGGTGCAGCACACCAACATGGCACATGGATACATATGTAACAAACCCGCACATTGTGCACATGTACCCTAAAACTTAAAGTATAATAATAATAAAATAAAATAAAAAAATTCAAAAAAGTTTCTCTTGACCTTTGCCATGCTTACGTAAGGATGACAAAAAATTATTTTGGCTTCTGTACATTTTTGATAATTTAAAAGCAATGTATCTACTTTAGAAGCAAGCTTTTTAAAATTACAGTTTTCCTGGCGCACATACCTAGGAGTAAAGATATTGTTTGTTATTTTTCTTTATAGCTTGAAGAGAGAATTGATTTACATTTTTCACATTGTCAATAAAGTTTAGTATACTTAACCTGTGCCTAAAAGTCTTACTGGGCCAGGCGCGGTAGCTCACGCTTGTAATCCCAGCACTTTGGGAGGCCGAGGCGGGAGGATCACCTGAGGTCAGGAGTTCAAGACCAGCCTGGCCAACATGGTGAAACCCTTTCTCTACTAAAAATATAAAAATTAGCCGGACATGATGGCAGGTGCCTGTAGTCCCAGCTACTTGGGAAGCTGAGGCAGGGGAATCGCTTGAACCCAGGAGGCAGTTGCAGTGAGCTGAGATTGCACCACAGCACTCTAGCCTAGGTGATGGAGAGAGATTCTGACTTAAAAAAAAAAAAAGTCTCATTGATGATTTTTTGTTAATTCCATCCACATCCTGAATTAGCTCTTTCTCTCTAACAGGAGTTCAACTATTTCCCCCACTTGCTGTTTTCCATGATGGGCATTTCCATGGACAATTCTTGTCTTAGGCATTTGTCAATATCATTATTTAGGTTAATTTATAATCTATTAATATAATCTATTAATTTGTAGCTTCAGGATTTTGTGTTACAGTTAGAAAGACTTTCACACTACAACCCTCTAAATGACTTTTGCTCTGGCTTCTTCTAGCCCTTTAATGTTTTTACTTATTTTACATCAAAATCATTAGCCCATGGGTCACGTACTCTAGACCCGGTCTCGAGATGTGGCTTCACCTTTTCTGTAGATGGTTACGAAGTTCTCCTGCAAACCTCCACTTGTCATGATGAAACACCAGGGATCACACCTCACACCCTGCCGTAAGCAACAGGAAACCTGGGCAGAACGGTGTTACTCTGCAGCCTTGCCTTGCTGTTACACAGAAACGATGACACAACCTAAATCACCACTGTGAGGGCTTCTCTGATAAATCCCAGTTCATGAAAACATGGAATATTATATCGCCATTAATACAAGAACTAGAAACCGTTTATGGATTAAAGTAGAAATATCCTTAAAATAAAGTGCTATGGTTGTTTGGCTTTGTTTGTTTGTTTTTAGATGAAGTCTCTCTCTGTCTGTTGCCCAAGCTGGAGTGCGGTGGCGTGATCTCGGCTGACTGCAACCTTTGCCTCCTGAGTTCAAGTGATTCTCCTGCCTCAGCCTCCAGAGTAGCTGGGATTACAGGCATGTGCCACCACGCCTGGATAATTTTTGTATTTATTAGAGACAGGGTTTCACTACATTGCCCAGGCTGGTCTTGAACTCCTGACCTCGTGATCCACCTGCCTTGGCCTCCCAAAGTGCTGGGATTACAGGCGTGAGCCACCACGCCCGGCCAAGTGCTACATTTTAAAAGCATGGTGCAGAATATTGTGTGTATCACTGTACAATCTTGATTAAAACTGGAAAACATTTATACATGTATATACACAGAAAAATAGATAATAGAAGAGATAAAGTAGATGATAGATAGATACATAGATAGATGATAGATAGATAGATAGATAGATGATAGATAGATAGATAGATAGAGTCTTAAATCAGACAGCCTGGGTTCAAACCCCAATTCTTTCTCTTACTAGTTCTGTGGCCTTGAGTATGGTACATAAACCCCTGTGATTCAATTTCTTATCTTTAAAATGAAGAGTTACAAGCCCCAAATCCCTTATTCACAGCTCTGAGAACTAAACGTGGCTTTCTTCACCATTCAGTGGCAAAATCATGCCTTTATGGACATAAAACTACCTTCGTCATTTATCTTACTGACTAGGAATTCTCATTCAGTTTCCTGCAAAAATATTAATGTCTTTAATTATGAGTGCTCCCCCAGACTTTGTTGTGATGTGGTATGTGGCCCATTCATCTAAGGAAGTTCTGAATTCTAAAATATATCTGGGCCCTAAGTTCATAAAAGGGATGAGGACGTACTGTAGTTATTATGAGAATTAAATAAGGTTAGACTTTAAACTGCTTTGAACTGTGCATGGCACATTATAAGTGTCCTGCGACGATTTGTTAAATGAATTGTGCACACACACACCTGCATGAATAGATTAAAAATGTCTTTCAAAGGCTACATTTGTTCTCTCTGGAAATGAAGAAAAGGAAGAATGCTTACTATTTACTGTATTATATTATTGGTTTTTGAATAGCATCAGAGTATTTACCTTTTAAAGAGCAAATTTAAATCATCTTTGCCAAAAACTGGGCTGAAGAATATATGAATAGCTGGTACAATTTTGAGTGTAGGAAAAGTTCAAAGCTTTTAACCTTTGGGTTTGATTGTAGGCAGAAGTTAATGGTAGGCGTGGGACCTGTCAAAGATGAAAGTTGCAGGCGTTGGATTCTGTCTCAGCTAGGATGAGCACATGACCCCTAGCATTCTAAGAATCTGTAAGGAACCCAGTTTTAGCTAACTGACCAGGTACACGGCCCAAATCACGGGAATAGAATGCCTCTCAGAGCCACTCCTATCTCTGCCAAGACCAGGAAACTGGAGAAGATGCAGTCAGTGTGAAACTGTGGGGTAGCTGCATCGCGCCTGGCTGCAGAGCCACCCCAGACCCAGGTCTCCTTCTCACAGGGCACGGTGCAGACCCCAGCCCCTGCAGCGGCACCTCCCCAGCCGCCTAAGGAGCCAACGTGGTCTCTGACCCTTCTTGTTTCTATGGCACAGAAAGCCAGGCTGCAGCACGTCTGTGTGACTGGGGGCAAGCTGTGCACCCCGGCTGCGGCCCCGTCTCCTTGGAGCGCTCAGCATCATGCACATCCTCTGTTTAACCCCCACAAAACTAAGAAGCGAGAGTCCACCCGCCCCAGCGTAACACACCTGTCCCTACACAAACAAAATCTCCCTCCCTCCCTCCTGAACAGCTCGTCAGCCACTGCGGTCTTCTCTGAGCCGTTCACTCCCTGTCCAGATGGTCAGAAGGCCACCTGGACAGCGCATCGCCTGCGGGAGGAATTTAAAAACTCACCCCGAGCAGCACATCCAAACGCGCAATAGGAAGTGAGAGACCATGGACCACAGCCCAGGTCCTGGCAGGAAACAGGTGCCCTCAGACAAGGGGCTCAGGCAGGTATGAGGATGGGCTCTGGGCAAAGCCACGGCAGGGTGGAGGGGTCAAGGGCATCCATTGAGTGGCAGAGTAGAGCCCCGCCTTAGGAACAATGACTGCCTGGGCAAGATTGGCAAGGGAGACAAAGAGCACACGAAAGGCTCCTGAGCAAAGCCACGCCCGTGCATGGGAAGTGCAGCACCAGCAACCCACAGCCGGAGCCAAAGAGCTAGGCATCCACGTCTGATCCTTTGCCCTTCCTCCCTCCTGGGTCCTGCCAGAGCCTTCGGGTGCAGAACCTGATAAGGACCAGACGACCGAGGGGACCCCTCCAATGCTGTACCAGGAGACCAGCCCTGCAGGACACAGAGCTCAGCAGGAAGAGGGAAGCCCAGATCTGGCGTGAGAAAGGAGAATTTGGACACGGATGAGTGGCAAGTGCACACATACATCACAGAAGAAAACACACGCATTTGCTACAGTCATCGTTTCTGCTGCAAGTTCTCAGCTTAGAGCTGGTTTTTGACTTCTTACTCTTTTACCAGCTACCCCTCCGTTATCCTAATCCAGCGGCTTTGCTGGCAATTGTTACCTGCCAAAGGGGACTAAACCTCTCCTCTTGAGCCCTGGGAGGTGCTGCCTGAATGGAGTTGTTCATTGCTTTCCACTCTGGGGTTGACAATGCTGCCAAGTATTCCAGAAAATCATCTGGGATGACAAATGCTTCTTCCTGCCTGCAGTGTGGCGGAACAATCTCATTTTCAGCACCCCATTAATCAACTGACCCCCGGAACCCCGCAACCAGTGGGATTGTGTAACTTTCCCACACGGCACAGAACACATTGTAGAGCTGAGATCCAGTCACACACAGGAAGATAGAAATGGCACATCTGGGAGCCCTTGCTACATTGTTCGACTCTCCAACAACCAGCTTTTGATATTAACACCTGTGAAATAGTGGAACTGATAAATTGTCACCATTGAATTACTGTACAATATTATCCTTCTTTTCTTGACAGCAGCAAAGTTGGTCAAAAAGAGAATATTGGATATGTGATCAGTCAATATGGTTGCTGTTAGAATGCTTCCAATTAATAAAACATAATTCTCTACACCCACTGGCTCTGCACTCCTTTGAATAGTTTGTTCATTTCAGAACCGACAGAGGGGATGATGTGAGTAAGTATAAAATAATTAGGCTTAGAGTAATTTAACAAATCATTATTTAAATGTTCTGAGATTTGTAGTCTAAAGTAACTAAAAATCAACAGAAAGACAACATCCAAAATTGTACAGACTGATACTATGCCATTCACAAGGGGGAGATGGTAGCCACTGTGTTCATGTAATTTGTTTCATTTTTTTTGAACTGTGAGTATTAAGTCAAGAAATGTACATCATCTAGACATCAGTTTAGTGACACAAATTTCAGCTCAGAATCTAGAATGCAAGTCCCAAAGGACACTCCTGGCTGCATATTTCTGAAGTTAATTTACACTAGGTGCTGATTCTACTTTTTCTTCAATTTTGATTGGCTTGTCTGCACATACCTCTGATTTTTTTCCTACTTGATGCTGAACATGATTCTATTTTCCAAGAACTTTTGTGCCATCAGTCCAACGTGATGAGTCGCCAACAGGTTTGAATTTGGCATCCGTGGAGAGATGAGCCATGACCGCAGTGCCGAGCTGTGTGTCTTTGCTTGTTCTCTTGTATGTCCCCTTTTCCCGTTTATTTATGTAATTTTAAAAGTTTGCTTCCTGTCTCTTCAATGGTTGTGGAGCAGGAAGAAGACATCATAAGTAAGACTAGAATAAAATCACGTCATCCACGTGAATAATTCCCGTGATTTTCTATCTGCATTCTTACTCACAAGCCCCACTTTGATGAAACTTCCTCCCTCCTGGGTCCTGCCAGAGTCTTCGGGTGCAGAACCTGATAAGGTTCTGCATCAAGATCTCGAGAAAGGTACGCATTTTCATTTAAGTGAAAAATATCTCAAAGAACTAAGAATGAAGCAAAGATGCTTCCTCATACCTAATTCCAAAATTTAGGTTTGCATCAAGATCTCGAGAAAGGTACGCATTTTCATTTAAGTGAAAAATATCTCAAAGAACTAAGAATGAAGCAAAGATGCTTCCTCATACCTAATTCCAAAATTTACTTTGCTCCTTCAAAAGCTATTCTTTGAGTTCATGTGTGGCTTCGAACACAAACTCTTCCCTTTCATCCTCACCATCCCCTTTCTTCAAGATACCAGTCATAGCAAATACACATACATACACACACACAAACACACATGCACACATATACATATGAACACATGCACACACACATGCACACACAGACACAAACAATGCACGCACATACATGTACATATGTACACAAACACACATGCACACATATACACATGCACACATGCACTCCATCATGCACATCCTCTAACCCCCACAAACTACAAAGCAACAGCCCACCCACACACAACATGCACAAAACACACATGCACGCACATACATGTACACATACATGCACACATATATACACATGCAGACATGCACACAGACACATGTACACATATACATGCATGCATGCATATATACACATACACATGCACACACATACATGTACATGTGTACACACAAACATGCACATTGCGTAACATATGTACACATAAATACAGCACACACACGGACACACACATACATGTACCTATGTACACAATGCACATGCACTCATAAGAACACACATGCATATGCACATACAGATGCACTGAGACACACCTATACATATGCGCACACACACATGCACACATATGTACACACATGTATACATACACATGCAGACACACACCTATACAAATGCACACACATACACACACGCCCATGCATACACACATGCATATACATATGTACACACATGCACACACACTAGCACACACTCATACATATACACACATACACATGCATGCACACACACGCATATCACCTACATGGTGCACACACACATATAAACACATATGTATGCACAAACACACTCCACCCAGGAGGATGCAGAAATTTCTACTCCGCATAGTATTAGAGAATGTAAGAGCCAGGCCTAAGGAACTGGAATTGGAAAATAACCGTGAAGATCTCGTGAAAACATCCTCCAGTTGCCAAGGACAGCAGAGCCTTCACAGCACCCTCATTGAGCGCCTGCCTGAGGACAATTTTTATGGAGGTATATTAAACTGTTTACGATTAAAACGGATCTTTGAAGTAATTAATAGTTTGTCCTGGTAATTTCATCACATTTTGCTGCTGGATGGCAATTATGATTTAATTACGATCGCCTGATGAAGAACATATTAGATAATTCTTCAGATAATTTCCTTTTTATTCCTGATTAGGGAGCAAGGTTAGGAGAGATACAAAGTTATGGCTTTGCTGTAATCTAATTTTGCTACTTTGAAAATAGAAGGCTTTCCGGACTTTAAAGTTTGCTAAGAGGAAACTCAGAAATGGCGACAGACGTCGCATCTGAACGGTGTCTTCCATCGTTTAGAACCATGACAGGTCCCGAGGACACTCGGCACCGGCACCGCAGGAAACTGGATGGCTGCTCTTTCATTAACGTGGAGACTCAGAAAATGCAACAGATGGGGACGCAACAGATACTTCTCCCTGGATTTCCTTCCCTGAGATGTGAGGGGTTCAGAAATACGGAAGAAAAACCCGCAATAATGAGAAAAGCAGGGGAATTCCCACCGCAGCTGGGAGGTCTCCGGGTAGGAATGCAGGCGGGCATGGAGGGGAGCTGACCCCATGCGCACCTGCCACTCACAGGTGAAGTGCACAGATGGCCATGGGAGGTAGAGGAGCCCTTCCAGTTCCCAGTCAGACTCAGCTCCCTGAATGCAGGGCCCTGCTTTACTTCCCGACTGTGACTGAAAATTCCTGGTGCTCTGAGCCACGCTATGAGGAGCTTCTCATTAAATACCTGAGGAGTTGACTGTATGATAATAAATAGGATATTGGAACTGGAATACCATGTCAGCATCTGGTTTGTTATTTTTCCTTTTCTCTTTAAACAATCATCTCTTTGTGTGTTGGCAGCCCTTTCTTGATCACTTCTTTTCTTTTTTTTTTTTTCCGTCTCCTCAGCTTTTCCCCTATTTGTCTTGAAGAAAAGGTGCCCAGTATCTGATTTTCCATGTCAGTACGACTCTATTCATCACCATGCGAGGCTCTGGCCTGGGGGTGGAGTGGACAGAGTATTCACCCCTCCCGGGGCCGGCTGTCCATCACCTCCACTGCGTCCCGACTGCAGGCTGTCAGCCCGGGTGTCTGATTTCCCACGGCGGAGAGCAGGCTTGCGTGGAGGCGGATGCAAGAGGGAAAGAAAGAGGCTCCCCAGCCTCCAGCCGTCACGCAGTGTTGCTCACTGTTCTCACAGATGCGGGCCTTGGACCTCTGCACGTGCCTTTGAAATTCAGATACTTTAACGTTCTCACAGAATAGAGAGTGCATATTGAGAGAAACTCAGATATTACTGCAACGGAAACCACCCATTCAGCCAAAAATTACTATGCAGGGTTACACTTAGGTATACCTGTGGTCTGGCTTGGAAAAATATAAAGGACAGAACCAAGCCAGACTCCACTCCAGATGAAACTACTTGGTTCATATCATGACACATGTCAGGAAGTCACCTTCCTCTTCTCAAACACTCCACTGATTTGACTGAACTTCAGATTATATAAAATGCTTTTGGATTTTCCAGTTTTTAATGCATGTGTAGTGAGCCACATAATGGATCCATGTTCTATTACTATGCTAGGATGTAAGCCTTCCCTGGGTTACTGGCACAGCCACACAACAGAGCTGGCGGCTCTAAAACAGTCCCCGCTGAAGGCGCGGAAACCAGCACTCTCTGCTGATACAGCAGCAGAGCCATCTAGATCCAGCAGACAGAAATGGAAAACCCCAGTTGGGTGAGGAAAAGCACCTGACAATTTCCAAGAAGTTGGAAGTAACATGAAGAAAAATTGTCCAGTAGCAATAGCAAAGTCCTTTTTACAGGGCTTAAGAGTGCAACCTCAGCACTTTGCATATTGATGACAGAGGGGAGAAAAACCCACATGCTGCAAAATACAGGTGTTGGAAGGAAACGCCACTATAGAAGTCCGAGAAAGGGAGGCAGCCAGAGAAAGGCCAGTTGCTGGGGCTCACACCTGAAATCCCAGCACAAGAAACAGGGCCGGGCGGGGAGACTCACGCCCAAAACGCCTGCGTGAGAAATAGGGCCAGGCATGGCGGCTCATACCTGAAATCCCATCGTGAGAAACAGGGCCGGTGCGGAGGCTCACATCCGAAATCCCAGCACAAGAAGGGCATAAAGGCAGGTGCCTGTAGTCCCAGCAACTTGGGAGGCTGAGGCCGAGGGATCACTTGAGCCCAGGAAGCCGAGGCTGCATTGAGCCAAGATTGTGCCACTGCACTCCAGTCTGGATGACAGAGTAAGACCCTGCCTCAAAAAAAAAAAAAAAAAAAATTTTAATTTAAAAATAAAACAAACAAAGCAAACCCCAAATGATCAGGTGCTTGTGCTACCCCAGACCAAGCCCAGCAGCCATGGAGGCTCAATCCTGGACGCTGAGCCACTCGCCTGGCCCCGTCTGACTCCAGCCCTCCCGGCGAGAAAGGGGAACATCACACGGCCTGTGGCCAGCACTGCGAACCCCCTCTGCTGCGGTTACAGAGACTGAGGAGCGGGGAGAGGACTCCAGTCACATCACCCCAGGCGCCTCAGCTTCGGTGCACTCACTTTTACATCCTAAGGCAAGTCCCTCAATTAGCCCGCGGTGTGCACAAAGATTTATGTACAAGGAAATTCCTGGACACACTATTTATAACGGAAAAATAGATAAAAGGAACCTAAATGTCCAATGTCAGGGGATGAGTTAAATGCCATCTGAAATATTTTAGAAAATGAAACATAAAAGCCAAAATAGAACGGCGAGTGAAAAAACTGACTGCAACACTTTGCATTTGATAAGATACTCTTGTGTCTGATGAACTAGAAGCAGGGTCCAATGGCGTCTGGGGGCGTGGGAGCCGCGGACGAGGGGGTTCTGCAGCCTCCGCCTGGAGGAGAGGCGTCTGGTCTCTCCATGCTCCTGCTTTGATTGATCTGTGTTTTGGAAACCGGCAGTGTCAGGACGTGCGTTTTACTCGCCCTTTTCCCCATTTGGTGAGGGTGAGGGTGAGGGTGAGGCTCACACGGGCCCCTGGGTTCTCTGCAGCATTCAGCACTTGCCTGAAGTGCAGGTCTTTCAGCTCACACTTCCGATTCATTGTTAACTTGATGGCAACTGGGATGAAGAAGGAAGCAGGGCTGAGATCCTCCAATCTGGAAGTTCTATCAGCAGACAACCATAATGAGGCAGGGTGTGGGGAGCCATGGGGAGGGTTAGACATGTCTGCGCATGGCTTTCCTTAGGGAATATGTGGGGAACGTGACATAATGAATAGTGACAGCTCTCTTACCGCATTCGGGACATGGAGGTGCATTTTTTCACAGTTTTACAGGATTCAACAAGGATCATTCATGAACCAAGAGCGACTTTCAACAAAGGATCCACGGAGGTTATGAGGCCCTGCAGGGGGTCTCTTTGCTTATTGAAAATAGGTAACAGGGACGGTCTGTGCGCCTCAGCTGCCTCCCTTGGGAAAGAAAAACTGTCATGGCAGGGGCGGGAAACGCGGAGCTCCGGTAAGAAAATTCTCTGGAGGGATCCCCATTACACCTGCTCCGAACATGACACTCCTCCCCAGAAGATGTCTCCAAGACAGCCGCACAGAGAAGGGACTGTGGGCATCAATACGCCACTCGATGTTTTGTTTTGGGAGTAGCCAAGAGCACTGAAAGCCCACCTTTGGTAGAATCCGGGTTCTAGAGTAAGCTTCAGGCTCCAGGTCTAGACGAGTCTCATGGTTCATTTTAGGAGCCATCTCGATGGGGCTGTGCGTGCCCAGACACTG
Source organism: Nomascus leucogenys (assembly GCF_006542625.1). Lineage (NCBI taxonomy): Eukaryota > Metazoa > Chordata > Mammalia > Primates > Hylobatidae > Nomascus > Nomascus leucogenys. The sequence continues at coordinate 148,211,571 of NC_044384.1, read as the reverse complement.
GTCACACATTCTGGTTGCGTCTGCGAGGGGGTCTGTATAACATCAGGATAGGGGTACAGTGCCAGAGGGAGCCCCCGCCACACTGTGGGTGGCCTCGTCCAATCCACTGAGGGCCTGGGCAGAACAGAAAGCTGCCCTCCCCCAGCAAGAGGGAATTCCTCCTGCTTGACACTGTGAGCTGGGACACTGGGGCTTTTCTGCCTTTGATTTGAACTGAAGCGTTGGCTCTTCCTCGGTCTGGTGCCTGCCAGCCTTCAGACTGAAACTCACACCTTCACCTCCCCGGTCTGCAGCCCATTGACTGCAGGTCTCAGGACGGGTCAGCCTCCATAATCAGGTAAGCCAATTCCTTGCAATAAATCTCTTTAGGTATAGATATAAATATAGATACAGATAGGTATATACAGATAGATAAAGATAGATATACAGATACAAATATGTGTAGCTGCAGACACAGATAGATATAGATACAGATAGAGATAGATACAGATAGAGATAGGTATAGATATAGATAGACAGGTAAGATATAGGCACAGATAGGTATAGATATAGGTATAGACAGAGACACAGATAGCTATAGATACAGATAGGTGTACATATAGACACAAATAGATATAGATAGACAGGTCTACATACAGACAGACAGATATAGATATGGATATATAGACACAGAGAGGTATAGATACAGACATAGATAGATATAGACATAGATAGAGATACAGATCCTATTGGTTCTGTTTCTCTGGGGAACTCTGACCAATAAAACAAGTCTTTTAAGTTAAACAAACTCCAACTGTAATCCTGGGATTTTGACCCATACTTGGTGATGAACTGCACATTCAGATTGTGAGTAGGGCGAGCAAACAGAGGCTGCCCAATTGTCCCCACATCCACACACATGAGGGCCGCATGGCGCCCCCCACCAGCCTCTGTGGCTGCAGGAGCCTCTGACCCGTCCGATGGGAGCTTCTGCCCTCCACAGAACATGCTGGTGATGGTTAATACTGAGTGTTAACCTGATTGGATTGAAGGATGCAAAGTATTGTCCTGGGTGTGTCTGTGAGGGTGTTGCCAAAGGAGATTAACGCTGGAGTCAGTGGGCTGGGAGAGGCAGACCCACCCGCAATCTGGGTGGGCACCGTCTAATCAGCTGTCCTCACAGCGCCACTGAAAGCAGGCGGAGGCACATGGAAGGACTGTCTGAATCTTCTGGCCTCCATGTTTCTCCCGTGCTGGATCACACTCCAAGTTCTTCAGCTTTTGTACTCTTCGACTCACACCAGTGGTTTGCCAGGGGCTCTCAGGCCTTTGGCCACAGACTGAAGACTGTACTGCCGGCTTCCCTGCTTTTGAGGTTTTGGCACTCGGACTCGCTTCCAGGCTCCTCAGGTTGCAGACGGCCTATTGGGGGACCTCACCTAGTGATCATGAGTCAATTCTCCTTAAAAAACTCCCTTTCATGTATACATCTATCCTATTAGTCCTGTCCCTCTAGAGAACCCGGACTCATACAATGTGGGACACCGATCAGGAGGCTGGGTGCTTCCTTCTCTCCTGGCCAGGGCAGTACCCGAGAAAGGCTTGGATACAGGGACCAGGTAAGAGCTGTGGGGGTAGAAACAGGATCAAAGCAGCAGAGAAACAGGAGGCTGACGCCCGGGCTTGTCCTAGCCGTGCAGCTAGACCAGATGGGGCGGGCAACAGCGCCCAACGCGGCCACTTCCCTACTGCCTGCTCTGCGCCATTGGTGTTAATTCTGCCAATCCCTTTCCACACAAAGGCCCTGTTGTCTTCTGCATATTACACATTTTATTCTTGGAACCCGTCCTCAAGGGTGTAACTCCCCCCGCCATGCAGAGGCTGGTGGGGCTGCCCTGTATCAAGGCCTCCACGCCATCATCAGCCTCTGGCCCCTCCATCAGGACCACCCCTGTGCCCAGCCATGCTTTCCATTCACCGCTAGGCCTCACTGCCGTGAACGGTAAACATCTCCTCTCTCTAGGCTTGATTCTGACGCCTGAATCCACGAAGGTCTTTTCCACGGGGGCTATCAGGATCCTGGGGTCCTTCCGTTCAGTTCTCTCCTAGGTTTTTACATTCAGGGTTAGAGCTTCAGAAATAACATCAGGGGCCGCTGTGAGCCCTCAGCATGAGTCAGATGGTGGAGTGTCATCCTGGGGACTCTAGTCTCATGGCCATAGTTCACGACATGCTGTTAAGGGAAGAAGTGTTACTGTGTTTTTCCACTAGCATTACCATCAAAAACGCTACCTGAAAAGTACATACCAAAACACTGATGCAGTTCCTGCCTCTCATTCAGTAGAAATAACATGCAAGAGGGTCTAGCTCTGGGGTCTCTTTGATGCATATTCATTTCTGATTAAGACCTGAGAAAGGAACAGGAACGGTTTAACTGCTGAAACAGATTCAAGCACACCAGAGCTGCTGCAGATTATCTGCACTGACCACATCGTTTTATGGACCTGGGCTTTCAGGACCAAAAGGTGAAGGAAGATTCCTGTAGTCACACAAGAAATAATTACAAAACTAGGACTCAGACCCAGGTCTCTCGACCTCTTAGTCCAATGCTAGAATGAGCATCTTTATAAGACTAAGGCCAGCCTGAAAATTTTCTCTCTCTGGATTCCTGCTCTTGACGAGCAACCACAGGTGTTTTTTTGATTATTTTTGTTCCTAAGCAAATAATTATCTATTTATCTTTTTCAGTCAATTAAGCTATAGTTCCTCATTTCAAGGAATCTCATTAAAAGTAACGGTCTTTTCCTGCTGGAATTTAATATTGTTTTCTTTATTAAAATGTTTATTTTTGTAACACCTTCAAAAAGGCTGAAGCGGAAAGGGAATAGTTCTGATGGGACAGGGGTGATTTATGACTGTGTCATCGCCATTGTCAGTGTTACACTAATATCATTTTTATGAAATGGAATTTTTTTCCATATTTTACAAACTGGGAAGCATTATTGCCTCTTTTAAGAAATTTCAAGCTATAGAATATGAAGCACTGTCTAGAATCATTTTCCACCTTTATTTCTGGAAGGGCTTCTCGATTATTGGTGCTCCTAAGTCAGTGTGCAGCAGGAAAGGTCTGTGTTTTGGCTCTGTGGAGGCACGGGGACTTGGTCCGGGGGTGCCGGCCCCACGTCTGAAATGGCGTGTCTTACATAAGGAGGCAGCGAGACAGGAAGCCAGCGCTGATCATCCCGAGAGGGCTCAGTCGGCGACAGGCTGTACGGGTAACTTTTCAGATCCTTTGTTCTTCTCAGCAGCAGGTTATCTTTGTCAAATCAGAATTTACTCAGAAGCACACGGGAAAGCCATGAATCCACATTTGCTCTGGTTGAGTCGGGGCTTGGACGACTGAGATCACTTTCCTCACCACTGTTACCCATCCAGGGAAGACTCAAAGAGGGCTCTTCAGAAACTCTAGGACTCACTGGAGCAGACTGGACATTCTAGATGGAATCAATCCGATTAATTTTGCAGATGAGGACAGTAAAGCTGAGAAAGGCCGGCCCACCCACCTGAACCCCTCAGTGTGCTGGCTCAGGGGGTGGCCAGAATCCACGTGCTCCCGGCTGCCCTCTACCTTGGGGCCATTTTCAAGCATGCCAAGATTCTGATTCTCATGTCTGAATCCACGTGCTGAATCAGATTCAAGCATGTGTCTCCAGATCACAGTTCGTCTGTGGATGAGCAGAGCCCCACCCACCCCCAGCCAGGCCCTTAGCACCAGGCCCCACCGCCTATCTCTACAACCGCCTCCCTGCTGTGCTGATGGAAAGCAAGTGGGGGTGGGGTTTTCCCAGCTGGGTCAGCTCTATCACCAGCTCGCTGAGGACCCCGTCACTCAGAAGTGAGACCCCACAGCCTCCACTGCAGGAAAGCCACCGTGAGATACCAGGGTGAGAGTACTCAGGGCATTTCCAGGACTTTTCAGCAACAGAAACCTGGCAGTTTTATCCTAATAAAATCAGAGCTGGGAACGATGCCTGCCACACAGCTGTTCTAGGAAACTACCAGAACCTATCTTTAGCCCCAGTGGCATGGACACAGCCTCCTCACAAGCCGGGTGTGTCTTTGAAGAGACTGGTGCCTGGAAGAGACTTTGTACTGTAGAATAATTTTTTAATTAAAAATATATAAAACTTCTACTGCATCTTTTATGTCTCCAATATATTAAAGAAATTGCTTACTGTATCAACCAAATGGTTCAGATTCATCACCGGTTAATATGAAATCTAGGAAACACTTTGTAAAAGGTCAATTAAGAAAAGAAAATGAATTAAAGAAAATGCACAAAACAACAAACACCCAAAGATGTTCAGCTCAAATATAAACGGGTTAGTTTCATCATATAATTGCTGGAGTAACTCGTTTTTTAATAAAAATAGGAACTATGTATAATATATCATGTAGCAAATTGTTATTATAATCAAGTCATTTTTAAGTAGCCAAATAATTAATATAGCCCTACTGTTTGAATTGTTCCCTGTATAGAAGATATTTTTCAGAGTGCACAATGAAAAATAATAACTTGCTCTTAAAACTCAAGTGATTGAACGACCTGTATGAGACATAACATTTACCAGAGTTGGGTGATGCTTAACTCTGAGTGAAATGTACAAGCCTCATTAAAAATTAATAAAAATCTCAGTGATGTTATCATTCATTTCCCCTAAAGGGCTCTCATTCTCTTCTTCCCATCAGAAATTAGTGTATGAAGTCTAAACTCTACATGAAGTCTAAACTCTACGCATTACAGTACAGTAATTACCAGTACACATAACTGGTAATATAACCTAAGAACTGAGAGTTTTTTTCAGAAACAGTCTTGTCTAAAATTAAAAATTGAATTATTTTTCTTACCTAGAATTCCCCTTAAACTGGAATCAGTCTTCATAATGTGGAGGAACTGAAAGAACATCAGTCAACTTTTCCTTTAAATATCTGAGGATTTTTAACAGAAAAAATGGTTGCTTAGCAATTCAGTTAACACTAATTATAAGATGGCAGAAACAATGGCCAAACTTCCAGGTAAGGGAGCAAATGCTTTTCAAACACTTTAAAAGTTCTGATTTACATAAAAGCAATTAAAATGTTAATTATAAACAAATCCCATTCATCTATTAATTCGAGTCTTATCCACAGTTGAAGTTTAACCTACTTCAACTTTCTGTGTGTGATAAAATCTATTAAACTGCTTCTCTACACTGCTTTGTATCCCAAATGTATGGTACCTCTTAATCATGATAATAGCAAATTTGAACATTAATTAGATAAGTGTTTGCTATACATCAGGCACTTCGTTCAATATCTGACTACAACCTTACATGGTCTTTTATTCCACAAATAATTACCAAGTTCCTAACTCTGTTCTAAGTGCCAGTGATAAAACAATGAGCACACCTACTCCTGCCTTCATGAGGCTCAAAGGCTAGAAGGTTTGAGGAAAGACAGGCACGTGGGTAAATGTGGAAAATAAGCACGCTGTTAGGAGGTGGATATGCTCTCATAAACAAGGCACAATTATTGCCCCTGTTTTATAATGAAGGAGCTGGTATTAAGGTAACTTGTTTGAGGAAACAGGGTTAAAAAGCCACAGATGAGGAATTTAATTAGCAGTTTGTCAAATTCTACAGCCAAACTCTTAATCAGTGTACTTTGTTACTTGACCATGACTTGCATAGGGTAATACATACATACACACAAATACGCATATTATATACCATAACATATATTTATATAATACACATTATGTGCATATATACATATATATACACTGTGTGTGTGTGTGTATGTGTGTGTCTGGGGTTGCTTTCTATTAATTAGGATCAGTTACTCATTAACTCATTCAAAAACATATATGAAGTGCCTGGCGTGGGTCAGACATTATAAATACAGAAATGAATAAAACGGGCTTTGCCTGCTTGTGACTTATCTCAATCAGACTTCACAGGTGGAAGGAAGGAAGGAGGGAGGAAACAGGAAGGAAGAAAGGAAAGAAGAAGGAACAAACGAAAGAAGGAAGGAAGGAAGGAAGGAGGGAAGGAGGGAGGGAGGAAGGGAGGGGAGGGAGGAACAGGAAGGAAGAAAAGAAAGAAGGAAGGAAGAAACGAAAGAAGGAAGAAGAAAGGAAAGAAGGAAGGAAGGAGGGAAGGAGGGAGGGAGGGAGGGAGGGGAGGAGGCAGGGAAGGAGGAGGAAGGGAGGAGGTGAGGAGGGGGGAAGCGAGGAGGGGAGGAGGGAAGGGAGGGAGGGAGGAAGGGAGGAAGGAAGGGAGGAAGGGAGGGAAGGAGGGAAGGAGGGAGGAAACAGGAAGGAAGAAAGAAAGGAAGGAAAGAAGGAAGGAAGGAAAGAAGGAAGGAAGAGGGGGAAGGGAGGGGAGGGGAGGGAGGCCGGGAACGAGGGGAAGGGAGGGGAGGGAGGCCTGGAAGGAGGGAGAAGGGAGGAGAGAAGGGAGGAGAGAAGGAGGGAGAGAGGGAGGGAGGAAGAAAGGAAAGAAGGAAGGAAAGAAGGAAGGGAGGAAGGAGGAAGGAAGGGAGGAAGGGAGGAAGGAGGGAGGAAACAGGAAGGAAGGAGGGAAAGAGGAAGGAAGGAGGGGGAAGGAGGGAGAAGGGAGGGAGAAGGAGGGAGAGGGAGGGAGGAAGGAGGAAGAAGGAGGAAGAAGGAGGGAGGAAAGAAAGAAGGAAGGAAGGAAGGAAGGAAAGAGTGAGCACTACTGCATTTGTTGCTGCCTCTGAAGGAGCCCAGACAGAGCTGATGGCCCCTGTAACAAGGGAGACCTACTGGTCACCTGGCAAGGTCCTGTTGTTTGACCAATATTGTCTCCTTCAATCCTCACAAGTTACTAAATATCAGCAAATTGGAATGGTTTTTGTAAGAAAAGGAAACATTAGTCATTTCTTAAAGAACACAGCAGACATGTGGCCTACTATTATTAGTTATTTGCATTGTGAAGGATATGAATATGGCAGCTACTGTAACTGGCAGAATCTCCAATCTTTGCTTCAGTCAAAAGCCTACTGGCGGGGTGTGGTAGCTCATGCCTGTAATTCCAGCACTTTGGGAGGCGAAGGCAGGCAGATCACCTGAGGCCAGGAGTTAGAGACCAGCCTGGCCAACATAGTGAAACCCCATCTCTACTAAAAATATAAAAATTAGCCGGGCGTGTTGGCTGGTGCCTGTAGTCCCAGCTACTCAGGAGGCTGAGGCAGGAGAATCACTTGAACCTGGGAGGTGGAGGTTGCAGTGAGCCGAGATTGCGCCACTGCACTCCAGCCTGGGCGACAGAATGAGACTCCATCTCAAAAAAAAAAAAAAAAAAAAAAAAAAAAAAAAAAAAAAAAAGACTGTTGCCATCTTATCTCTAAAGCCACCAAGTTGACTATCTTAAAAGCATGCCTCAATTCACATTTGAAGTCTTAACCAAGCCCTGTCCTATGGGGGCGTGCAATGTTTACAGGTCTATCTAAATGAAGATTATTTGGGGGTACTTTTTTTACTTGTCCTTTCAGCGCCATTGCCTGCTAATGATCATTTTTAGAACCCGCATTGTTTACAAACAGATTTTAAATTCTCCACCCCAGCCAGGAGCTCTAATCCGCCCCTCCTCCTCCCAGGCTCTCTGCAGCTCCACTTCATCTCCTGAGATGTTTTTCTCAGCGCCGCATTGTTAAAGCAAGGAACATTCTTCCTATTTTAATCTCCCTTCCTCCCACTTCTTTACTTGCACTGTTTGGATAAATAACTTCAACTTGGAGAGAATGATAAACATGGATCAAAAACAACAAAAGAAGCAAATTACTTCCCACCTACAATGCGGCATAATAGAACTAATCATCTCCAGACATCCACCTGATTTACAGGTGCAAAAAATGCCCACCTCAGGATGTGTTTAATTCCAGAACATGTACTAGAAACACTGAATATAAAAGTAATTAACTAGGTGTCTAGTTTTTTAAATAATGCCATTTGAAATGCAGCCGCCCCTGTAGGCTGTGGGGGCGGGGGGGCTGAATGAACAGTGGTGTGATCTGGAGGGAACGTGGCGAGTTTTCAAAATCACAGCTCGTGTGATTGTGGCCTCAGCCAGGATCAGAGCTCCCACACTGCGGAACGCTGATGAACAGGCAGCCTGGACCAGAGGGCTAAGCTACCACACCACTGCACAGGATGAAATTCATTAGCTTTCTTTCCTATCTTTCCATAACCTGGGTGTGAACAACTTTTGCAAATTAAAATGACCCGGTTTTTTCCCCCCAAATGCCCCTAAATCTTGACTTAGATAGCACAGCCCCCTGACTTCAGAACAGCCAATATAAGCTGTACAGTCCACAGCAAACTGTTGGGCTGTAAACCTTATATTGGCTGTTCTGAAGTGTAACTGTCAATCAAAAATTTTTTTCTTCGTAAATTACCCAGTCTCAGATGCTTCTTTCTGGCAGTGTGAGAACGGACTAATACATAACAAAACTGTTAAAATTGCTTTGTTTCAGGTGAGGAAAATGAGGCTCACACAAGTAAATAAACTGCCCAGCATAAATTACCAACTAGGGCCAAGCCAAGAGGTGAACATCAGTTTGACATCAAAACCCACGTGCTCGTGTCTCGAAAAAGAAGCAACGTGTCAGTCAAATCAGGGCTGTGAATACCACAGGCACTCATTAAACGCCCATTGTGTGAAAACATTCATTTACTCTATAGTTTCGGAGTGAATGAAATGGCTAAAGCAAGAACAATACAAGCAGGAGAATCACTTGAACCCAGGAGGTGGAGGGTGCAGTGAGTGGAGATCACACCACTGCACACCAGCCTGGGTGACTGGGCGACAGAGCGAGACTCTGTCAAAAAAAAAAAAAATACAAGCCGACATTATTAAATGTATTTGCAGATAAAGTAGCAGACCTGGATAAAGAAATAATTTTGTAGAGACAAATAACAGTGACTCTCCATCTGTAAACCTCTAGATACGTATGTCAGGTTGTTATAACTTGCACCAAGTACCACTGAAGGGAGCAAGTCAAAGTCCATTGCCTCTTATTTTTTTCAGTGAGTCTTTGAACATGCAAGCTGCACACAAAGGCCAAACAACTGAGAGGAGTGTAGTCTCAGTCTCATCTCCAGGAACATTTACACAGAGAGAAGACCAGATCCCTTCCCGATGATGCGGATTCATTGTCCCCAGTGACCAATGTGCAGAAAGGAAAACTGGCTTCACTCTAGAAATTTAACCATGCAGCAGTCAGGGGTGCCTCAGGCCTTCAGAAGTCCCCTCTGCTCTGCCTCCCTCACTTGAGACCCTGGGGACACCTTGCCTAGTTATAAGCCTTTTCTTTGGCCTGGAAACCCATGGGCTTAGCCACATGAGCTGAGTCTCATGTGCAAACACCAAACACCATGAGGAAAGTGCAAGAGCAATGCTTCTCTGTGAATACACTGGAGGACAGCTCTTTATGCAAACTAAAATGTTGAGCTAATTCTTCTGTTGGCCAAAACCTTTCAGTGTATCCCGTCATATGAAAAAGGTAGGTGAACAGTTCCATTCCAGAAGATTCCAGGTTAGAAATGGAGCTACACAGCATGGGCCATCGCTTGTGGCTCATAGCTTGAGAAAGTGGAGGGCATGACCCCCACATGGAGAACCAGAGACATGCTATGAACCTCCACCCATGTGACAGAGACGCTGGCCATTCACATGTCCATTGAATCCCCATCCCTGACTCTTCACTTCATGGCAGCTGAGAAGGCAGCAGCTTTCTTCTCCGAGCTTCTACCTGTAGTTTTATTTGACTGTGTCTTCTGAATTACAGTTCAATAGTCCCATGATTTTGAAACTTCCCCATTCCCTTAGCTCTTTATTCCTACATTTTTCTTCTTTATCCATTGTATTTCCTTATATGTGCATCACACCTGGGATAGTATACTGAGGAATCCAAAAATAAACCTGACACTTATCTTTGAGTTTCCAGAATAAACACTTTAGTATAAATCATTGTTCCAAAGATGCGCTTCCATGATCACCACTTTAGCCAAAAGTTAGTTGCCGTATTTCTCTTCTTTCAAATTAAATATTTTATCAAGATGATACATTAACATATTCTTAAGTCAACTAGAAATATTTGGCTCATACTAATCACAAAAAAGACCCTCCTTCTCACTTAGATTCTTAGAAGCAGACACTCTAAACTGTCCACGTGCTATTAAAGATATAAGAACATTGTATTAATGCCCTTGCAGGAACAAATGCAGCCACTCTCAATTACTCATGCTAGTGGGAATATAAATAACTTGGGAAAATGAAATCCAATGAGCTGAGAAGCTTTCTTCCCCCATTTATTTCAACCTTTCCACCCCGCAAGCATTTGACAAGCACCACTAACAAGCAGCAAAACAGACTGGCTGATTCCATCTTCTCTCCTTCCTTTCCAGCATGTGGCTCAGGTACAGAGGACATGAACGAACTGGCTGATTCCATCTTCTCTCCATCCTTTCCAGCATGTGGCTCAGGTACAGAGGACACGAACGGACTGGCTGATTCCATCTTCTCTCCATCCTTTCAAGAGTGTGGCTCAGGTGCAGAGGACATGAACGGACTGGCTGATTCCATCTTCTCTCCATCCTTTCCAGCATGTGGCTCAAGTGCAGAGGACATGGAGGCATTTTGAGGCACCGCATCCCTCCATGCCTTGTCATCCACCTCAGGATGCTTCCATGTCCTCTGCACCTGAGCCACCACCTGGTGACCCCACCTGCACCTGGTCACGCCTCCACCTCCATATTTCTTTTTAAGAAACTTATTACGAAAGCCCCTTCCTCTCCCTGTCTCTTTGTCCTCATTATCTTGACTGACTCATTAAGAGGTCTGCATGAGCACTTAGGCCTCCCTCATGTAGAAAAGTACATTTTAAATCTTTTTTGAAAACCTGGTTTTACCCTCACGCTTTCTATCCTTCTCATGACATTTGAATGAGAAGGAAAAAATAATAGTACAGAGGGTCATCACCCTTTATGGAATCAGATTGCAGAATTCACTACCGAAGAGACCCTGGGAAGTTACTGAACTTCTCAAAGCTGCCTTTTCCTTATCAATGAAATGGGGATTGAAACGTCATGTACTTCCTGGGTTACTGTGGAAACTAAATGAGATCACATATGTGATAACCTCGTGCAGTCCCAGCAGTCTACTCCCAGCAGTCTACTACGTGACCAATAAATAAAGTGAGGACCTTTGGCTTCTGCATTCAGAATTTCAACAATAGGCCAGGCACAGTGGCTCACGCCTGTAATCCCAGCACTTTGACAGACTGAAGTGGGCAGATCACCCGAAGTCAGGGATTCGAGATCAGCCTGACCAGCATGGTAAAACCCTGTCTTTACTAAAAATACAAAAATTAGCCAGGTGTAGTGGCACATGCCTGTAATCCCAGCTACTTGAGAGGCTGAGGCAGGAGAATTCCTTCAACCTGGGAGGCAGAGGTTGCAGTGAGCCAAGATGGCACCACTGCACTCCAGCCTGGGCGACAAGAGTGAAACCCAGTCTCAAAAAAAAAAAAAATACTTCAACAATAACCCCATTTCTGTCTCATTTATTCTCTTCCTCTGTAGTTTTTGACGATCATGACTGTCTTCTTACTTACTGATTTCTCTCTCATAGCACATACCATGCCAATCACAGAATAAGAAAATCTGAATTTAATTTTAAATTAAATTTTAAAACCCACTATTTTTAAATTTAAAGTTTTAGAGCAGAGATAAATCCTACTTGAACTTGAAACAAGATACAGGGAAATGTTAACACAGCGCTGAAATAGACACAGCAAAAGGCCAAGAATGAAAATACAGACTTTTGAAACCGAGTATATTTAGGGTACACAGTTTAGAAGGAAAACAGTCTACATTAAAATATTGCAGAAGTGACCAGACATGGTGGCTCACGCCTGTAATCCCAGCACTTTGGGAGGCCGAGGTGGGCGGATCATGAGTTCAGGAGATTGAGACCATCCTGGCTAACATGGTGAAACCCCGTCTCTACTAAAAATACAAAAAATTAGCCAGGCGTAGTGGTGGGCACCTGTAGTCCCAGCTACTCGGGAGGCTGAGGCAAGAGAATGGCGTGAACTCAGGAAGTGGAGCTTTCAGTGAGCTGAGATTGCACCACGGCACTCCAGCCTGGGAGACACAGCAAGACTCCATCCCAAAAAAAAAAAAAAAATATATATATACACACACACACACACACACACACACACACACACACACACACACACATTTTGCAAAAGCACAGGCAGAAGAAACATTTCAATGAGAGGCAGAGTAAAATCCCCACCACACCACACCACCACACAAAACAAGGCGTTAAAGGGTAAGACTTCCAGACACAGTGGTGCAGAGATATGGCCAGTTTTGTACGATGTGTTTGCCGTGTAATGAGAGAGATTTTATGGAAAGAAAAATAATAACAAGCAGGCTGTCTTCATCCCAACACCACTCCCAAACGCACCTTTTGGGGTCCATCTTTCTAATCGCTTTTAAATCCAGCTTGTGCATGTCCACACGACTGCAATGACTGCAGAAGGGGTGTTCCAGTTGGGGGGATTATCTGAGCATCCTGCCTCTTCCCTCTTTTCCCTGTTTGTGATTCACCTGCTCATTAGCACAAGTTTGAAGGATGAAGAGATGGAATTAGCCGGTCAATTTCACTGCTTGTTAGTGGTGCTTGTCAAATGCTGGCTGGGTGGAAAGGTTGAAATAAATGGGGGAAGAGAGCTTCTGAGCTCAATGGATTTCATTTTCCCAAGTCACCCCCGCTCCTATTAGCATGGATCATTGAGAGTGGCTGCATTTGCTCCTATGTAATCAGATAATCTGTAGGGAAATGGAAATTTGATTCCTATATGTCTCTATTTTAGATGCTTAGAAAGCACATCTGCAGAAGCACTGCATTGCTTAATTTTGAGCAAACTGCAAGTGGAAATGAGAAGCACTAATGAAGATATTTGTTAGCTCATTATGGGGGAAAACTCAGTTATCAGAGAATTGAAAGCAGGCAACTTTTCTGGTCTCAGGGAAGAGCGCAGGAGAAAGCAAAATGCATTTAGAATCTAACTAAAGAAACATTAAAAGCATAAATGAAGTATGAGATTCATTTACAGCCTATTCAATAACAGTTAACATGTCAGGGATCCAAATTTCAGCCCCGCAAAGGACTCACACAGAAACCGATGATGTCATACATCAGAGAACGTGGTAAATTAGATGCTCTGTGTGTGTGAATTCAGCTCTGCACCTGACAAGCTTCCCGGGTTACTTTACACATCCCTGTCATCACGCATGGGAGTCAAGGGACCTGCGCTCTGTTCTCAGTGCCCAGGCAAGTGGCAGAGTACCCTGAATACAGCAATCGTTCCCAGGCCTGGGGTCCCTTCTGGAAGGTATCAGTGAGACTTGCTGCCCAATGGACAGGTGGATGTAATTCCTTTTCCTCACGGATACCTTCAATCAGAGTAAAATGACTCTGAGTATCCCTCTTGTGGATGCACCTTCAGGCCCTCACACCACATGCACGATGTGGCCTGCCCACCGGGCCCCTGGAACTGAGACCTTGCATTGTTGATGGACAGCCCAGTTCAGAGTCAGGGAGTCAGGGAGGGGTTGTTTCCCACATGTAGAAGAAGGAAGAAAAGAAGGACAGGCAGAAAGACAGATGTGAGCCCAAATACTACTCCAGTCTCTAGGAGCCTCTCCAACACGAGTAGTCTGTGAATGTGTAAAGAGTAAGATGTGAAATAGGGATATATACGCGTATGCATAAATCAACTCTGTTAAAGACAGGAAAGGTATTTAAAATAGAACATAGCAGTGGCATTATCTGGAGTGCGGTCAGTGACATGTGACTGCTGCACAAAACCATCAGCTCCCTCGCAGAGGAAAGGGCTGCGTCCACCTCCCCACAGCCCCGCGCACTCGGTCTAGGTGATTGCGTGTCCCCATCAGCTCCCTCGCAGACGAAAGGCCTGCGTCCACCTCCCCACAGCCCCGCGCACTCGGTCTAGGTGATTGCGTGTCCCCATCAGCTCCCTCGCAGATGAAAGGCCTGCGTCCACCTCCCCACAGCCCCCGAGCACTCGGTCTAGGTGATTGCGTGTCCTGAGCTAACCCAGAAGTGGTGATCAGCCAAGGCGTCTCACCGTGGAAGAGCCGTGCTGGCCCTCTGTGGGCTGCTCTGATGATGGAGTCCAGCGCCACTCAGGTTCGCCTTCAGATGTTCTGAATAGGCCACTGGCATCTCCCCCCAGGCAACAGGCATGAGGGGTTCCACGGACTGGAGAGGGAAACACAGAAACCTAGAGTTTGGAGACTTGGGTCCCAACCCTACCGCTTCAACAAACCAGCCCTCATCACCATCCACAAACGGTGATGATGAACTGGGTTACACATCGTTGTCATAAGATTCTAAAGTGGTCCTTCAAAAGCAGAGAAAACTAGACACGAATTGCATATACGATGTTACGCAATTTGACTCAGACAGAAAAGTATCCCCACATCATCTCATTTTCACCAACACATTGTGACATGATTCTCCTCTGTGAAGCCACGAAGGCAGAACAGGGAGCGACTGAATTTTTTTGTCTTGCCCGGACTCAGCATGGACCCTGATGGGGTGGATCAGAACAAGTTGGTTGCAGGAATAAAGGAGACTTGCTGGTCTTGGTGCCCTTCTCAGCAAAACAAGCTTACATGTGACTTACAGAGTTTTCAAACAGGCTCCTGGGAAAGGGACAAAGGCGTTTAGAGGAATATGAAACCAAAATTGGCAGGAGCAAATGTTTTGCCCCGACGTTCCTGTCTCCCTTGCTCTGCGATTGCACAATTATTTCATTGGCAGGAGACTCGTCCACACCCACACCCACCATGCTCGAGGCTCATCTTCCTCTTGAGTCCACGCCTCCATGTGATACAAAGAAAAACAGAGGACACCAATTCCTGGCATCTGACTCCTCGGGTTTCAGTGAGATTTCTGCCTGTTTTAGTCTCAGGCGTGGGCTACACACAGAGCATCCTTCATCCTCCCCTGCTCCTCTCCAAGGAGATATTGGGGCATAACTGCACATGGCTTTACAAGGATGAGGATACCTGCTGCCAGCTCCCATCCACTCCTGGAGAAGACGGGATCATTTAGGAGGCAGAAGCAGATGGCCAAGTCCACAGGTTCCCCTTCCTGGGCTCGGGTCTGCTGTGCACACTTCCAGTACAGGACAGACAAGCCACACCACTACCAAGACCACCTGGAATCCACTGGGTGCCCCAGAGAGCCACAGCCACTTTACCCAGGAGAGGGGCACCTCACATGTACCCCTCCAAATGCTCAGAGGCCACCTGGGCAGGTGCAAGGTGGAGGCAGAGCACCAGCAGGACTGAGTGTGGACCCACAGGAACTTGGGCCCTCAAATGAGAAGATGTGAATGGGAAAGCCTGTGACTGACACCTGAGTCAGCGTAAAGCGTGCCTGTGTGTATGTGTCTGTGTGCATGTGTGTGTGTCATTAAGAGGTGACAGTGTGCTGGCAGTCCTCACAGCCCTCGCTCGCTCTCGGCGCCTCGTCCGCCTGGGCTCCCACTTTGGTGGCACTTGAGGAGCCCTTCAGCCCACCGCTGCACTG
Source organism: Nomascus leucogenys (assembly GCF_006542625.1). Taxonomy (NCBI): domain Eukaryota; kingdom Metazoa; phylum Chordata; class Mammalia; order Primates; family Hylobatidae; genus Nomascus; species Nomascus leucogenys. The sequence goes on along the minus strand of NC_044384.1, from coordinate 148,195,894 downwards.
TGGGAGCCCCTTTCTGGGCTGGCCAAGGCGGGAGCCAGCTCCTTCAGCTTGCAGGGAGGTGTGGAGGGAGACGCAAGAGTGGGAACTGGGGCTGCGTGCGGCGCTTACGGGCCAGCTGGAATTCTGGGTGGGCGTGGGCTTGGCGGCCCCGCACTCGGAGTAGCCGGTCAGCCCTGCTGCCCCTGGCAATGAAGGACTTAGCAATTGGGCCAGCAGCAGCGGAGGGTGTACTGGGACCCCAGCAGTGCCAGCCCACTGGCGCTGCACTCAATTTCTCGCCGGACCTTAGCTGCCTTTCCGCGGGGCAGGCCTCGGGACTGCAGCCCGCTATGCCTAAGCCTTCCCCCGCCTCCGTGGGCTCCTGTGCAGCCCGAGCGTCCCCGACGAGCGCCACCCCTGCTCCACGGCACCCACTCCCATGGACCACCCAAGGGCTGAGGAGTGCGGGCACACGGCGCGGGACTGGCAGGCAGCTCCACCTGCAGTCCCGGTGCAGGATCCACTGGGTGAAGTCAGCTGGGCTCTTGAGTCTGGTGGAGATGTGGAGAACCTTTATGTCTAGCTCAGGGACTGTAAACACATGAATCAGCACCCTGTGTCTAGCTCGAGGTTTGTGGGTGCACCAATCGACACTCTGTATCTAGCTGCTCTGGTGGGGCCTTGGAGAACCTTTATGTCTAGCTCAAGGTTTGTAAACACACGAATCAGCACCCTGTGTCTAGCTCGAGGTTTGTGGGTGCACCAATCGACACTCTGTATCTAGCTGCTCTGGTGGAGCCTTGGAGAACCTTTATGTCTAGCTCAGGGATTGTAAATACACCAGTCGGCACTCTGTATCTAGCTCAAGGTTTGTGAACACACCAATCAGCACCCTGTGTCTAGCTCAGGGCCTGTGAGTGCACCAGTCGACACTCTGTATCTAGTTGCTCTGGTGGGACCTTGGAGAACCTTTGTGTCAATACTCTGTATCTAACTGATCTGATGGGGACGTGGAGAACCTTTATGTCTAGCTCAGGGATAGTAAACGCACCAATCAGCGCCCTGTCAAAACAGACCACTCGGCTCTACCAATCAGCAAGACGTGGGTGGGGCCAGATAAAAGAATAAAAGCAGGCTGCTTGAGCCAGCAGTGGCAACCCGCTCGGGTCCCCTTCCACACTGTGGAAGCTTTGTTCTTTTGCTCTTTACAATAAATCTTGCTACTGCTCACTCTTTGGGTCAACACTGCTTTTGCCAGCTGTAACACTCACCACGAAGGTCTGTAGCTTCACTCCTGAAGCCGGCGAGACCACGAGCCCACCGGGAGGAACAAACAACTCCAGATGTGCCGCCATAAGAGCTGTAACACTCACCACGAAGGTCACGAAGGTCTGCAGCTTCACTCCTGAGCCACCGAGACCATGAACCCACCAGAAGGAAGAAACTGCAAACACATCCGAACACAAGGAGGAACGAACAACTCCAGACACGGCACCTTAAGAGCTGTAACACTCACCGCGAGGCTCCGCGGCTTCACTCTTGAAGTCAGTGAGACCAAGAACCCACCAATTCCAGACACAACGTGATGCCCAAAGCCATGGCCGACGCCCGGTGCCATCACTTCCCCACGTGTCCCCCTGATAACCTCTGAATTTCCTCCTCACATGCAAGAATGAATTAAGAAGACAGAACTTTAAAGTGGGCAGGAAACTCAGAGACTGTGTCACCCAATCCCCTCACATTAAAGCTGGAGAGGACACGACCCAGAGACACAAGGGACGTGTCCCCAAACCACACAACGGATCAATGTCACAGTTGATACTGACATCCCGTCCTCCCGGCTCCACGATTATTTCTGCCGCCCCAGGCTGCCTTGATTCAGCTGTACAAGATGTAGGCTATATAAAAATAAGTGATAATCTATAGAAAGTGCTCTCTCATGGAAGGAAGGTAGCCAGCCTGGAGAAGGCACCCGCCCAGCTCCCAAACTCACACATAAGAAGGTCCTCGTCACAAACTGACGCCCACACCAGCAAAGCCAGCTGCAGGACAACAAGAAAGGCTGTCCTGCAACAAAGCCAAGAACCCTGATGGCCTCAGCTCACTCACTCATGTTCCAAATGTCTGAGGGTCTTTTACATGCCTAACATTGTTCTGGTTCGGGGGAATGGAGTGTGGATTGAAAAGGATTACACCAAATGCCTCCACTATTTAACAATAATAATAGCAGCCAATGGTTTAGAAAATTCACAGTTGGTTCATTCAGAAGTTCCAGGTCATGGTCTGTGAAAATAAAGAACAACAGAGTTAGGAAACCACACAGCAGAAAGCAACATCAGACTTTATCAAATCCAACCCCTGTTTTATTTAAAAAGAGAAAACAGAAGTGGGATCCCCCCGAAGCTGCCTCACTGCCCATCCCAGCTGCAACCCAGGCAGGTGTGAGAAAAACACCACACCATTGTCTCTGTACCCTCACTCCCAGCTCTTCCCTGGAAAGCAGGTGGATTTTCTAGGAATCTGTGAGTCAGCACATAACTCGCTTTATTTCTGGAGCAGAGCACACGGAAGCGGGGAAGGAGTGTGGCCTGCTGCCTCCACCAGTGTCACGACAGTGGGCAGGAGACGCACGGCCTGGAAAGCCACACGCGCCCTTGGTGCTTACTCTCTGTAAGGCTTTTTTTTCATCCTAGGGAAGGGACCCACTTCCCTTCACCTCATCCACATCCCAGAGGAAGAGAAATCCACATAAGCCACTTACGTCTCTTTTTCTTCCAAATGTTCATTGTTTCCTAGCCAACCTTGTCACAGGCCTTCGGTGGTACCCTTATGAAACTTCCGTTACATGTCCTGATGAGCTCCTCCCTGCACTATGAGACCTATGACTTCAGGGAACTTTCCAGGACTTCACTCCTACACAAATAACTTTTTTTCTCCTTTTGCTTGTTTCTTTCAATGTAACTTTCCTAATTATATCAACCTCTCCAAGACAACCACTCCTCACTGCTCTCAAACTAGAACACCGTTTACAATACCAGATGCTGCCCTCTGCTGTCCAAAAGTCAGTTATACAAAAGCCTCCCGAAAACCCAAAAGGAAACTCCCCCACCTCTGCGGGAGTCTGTTTCTCATGTGGCAACACTAGACACTGGACGAAGGCTTGTCCTAACCCCCGGCCTCCATCAAACCATGCCCAACCCTGGATACTGGACAAAGGCCTGTCCTAACCCCCAGCCTCCACCAAACCATGCCCAACCCTGGATACTGCACAAAGGCCTGTCCTAACCCCCGGCCTCCACCAAACCATGCCCAACCCAGGACACTGGACAAAGGCCTGTCCTAACCCCCGGCCTCCACCAAACCATGCCCAACCCAGGACACTGGACAAAGGGCTGTCCTAACCCCCGGCCTCCATCAAACCATGCCCAACCCAGGACACTGGACAAATGCCTGTCCTAACCCCCGGCCTCCATCAAACCATGCCCAACCCTGGATACTGGACAAAGGCCTGTCCTAACCCCCGGCCTCCACCAAACCATGCCCAACCCTGGATACTGGACAAAGGACTGTCCTAACCCCCGGCCTCCACCAAACCATGCCCAACCCAGGACACTGGACAAAGGCCTGTCCTAATCCCCGGCCTCCATCAAACCATGCCCAACCCAGGACACTGGACAAAGGCCTGTCCTAACCCCCGGCCTCCATCAAACCATGCCCAACCCTGGATACTGGACAAAGGCCTGTCCTAACCCCCGGCCTCCATCAAACCATGCCCAACCCTGGATACTGGACAAATGCCTGTCCTAACCCCCGGCCTCCATCAAACCATGCCCAACCTAGGACACTGGACAAAGGCCTGTCCTAACCCCCGGCCTCCATCAAACGATGCCGAACCCTGGATACTGGACAAAGGACTGTCCTAACCCCCGGCCTCCACCAAACCATTCCCAACCCTGGATACTGGACAAAGGACTGTCCTAACCCCCGGCCTCCACCAAACCATGCCCAACCTAGGACACTGGACAAATGCCTGTCCTAACCCCCGGCCTCCATCAAACCATGCCCAACCCAGGACACTGGACAAAGGCCTGTCCTAACCCCCGGCCTCCATCAAACCATGCCCAACCCTGGATACTGCACAAAGGACTGTCCTAACCCCCGGCCTCCATCAAACCATGCCCAACCCAGGACACTGGACAAAGGCCTGTCCTAACCCCCGGCCTCCATTAAACCATGCCCAACCGGTAGTCTTTGGGGACATTGGAAAATGGACTGCCCCTAATGAGGACACCTTCCCTGTTCGGGTGCGGCTCATGATGAAGCCCCCAGACCATTACACGAGGAAATCTCATCACTGCCGGCACTCACCACGGAGGACTGACTGTGCCCGGGATCCTTCACCCCCACTTCCAGTGAGTCCACAGAACCCAGGGTAACTGGGACGGTATCTGGTAATAGGCCCTGGTGAGAAATGAACCATTTTTAACTTCTGGCTTCTTCAAACTTCATAGGAAAGGAAGAGTGGGAAAGATCAGGTCTTTTTAGGTTGCGTGTTGTCTGTGTGACTTGGCAGAGTCTTAATGACAACACGTAAGTGTGTTGGAATGAAAAACATACAAGGGGATGCTTTTATTTGCTTAAAATTCTTATCAATAAAATACATTGGAAATGTTTGCATTTCCGTAATTGATCAGTTTGTGCATTAACGTCAAATTAAATAAACATGTTTTAAGTGATATTTTTAAAAACTTTAAACAGCAAGCCAGAGCTGATGAGTGACGTTAAAATCCACAAAATCCTGAGACAAGGTTTCAGAGTCACAGGTTTTTATCCATGAAGCAGACTGGGAATGTTTCCATTTCCAGAACTGATGAGCTCACTGATGATTCTCAAATTAAATAAAAGCCTCCGAGCTGTTCCATAAAAAGTCTCAAAAACGTGAACAGAAAAAAGGGCGATTCCAAAATCAGCATGAGCTTCAGACGCATGGGACCATTACAAGCAATCGCCGAGCCCTTCGTATTAGGACAAAGAGGGGCGTTACGGAGCCTCCTCGTTTATTACGTGGAGTCAGAGCTACTCCGTGCAGTTGCATGAGCTGTCCAGGACTCCTAACCACGCCAGGGAGAGCAGCCCGGAAAACAGGAGCAGGCTGTGTGCAGGGGTTCCCCACCTGAACCCCAGCTCTTTGACGCCCCAGCTCTGGGCCTGAACCCAGCCGAAGTTTCTCCCTGGCACAGCAGTGACGGTGACGTCTACCTCACAAGATTGTTGGGAGGGTTGCCTGCAATAAAGCATGCAAACGCCTCCACTACAAGGGTTTAAACCTATGACAACTCCAAAACAAGATGAAAAGAAAACCAGTAAGGTGCACCTATGCCTATGTACACATAAAGTATGTGTGCGCATATGCAACTATCACACTCGTAACACCACGAATCTATAACAAGTGAGTCCACTTGTGCAAGAAAATATTAATAACGGCCACACGTTGTGGCTCACACTGCGGGAGGCTGAGGCGGGCGGATAGTTTCAGCCTGGGAGTTCAAAACCAGCCTGGGCAATATAGCAAAACTCTCTCTCTACTACAAATACAAAAAGTTGGCTGGGCATGGTGGTGCCTGTAGTTCCACTGCTGGAGCCTGGGAGGCAGAGGTTGCAGGAAGCCAAGATCATACCACTGCATTGAAGCCTGGGCAACAAAGGGAGACACTGTCAAAAAAGAAAAAGAGAGAGAGAGAGAGTGCCCAATATATGTAAATGCGCTTGAGTCATCCTGAGTAAACTGAGAAAGTACTGATCAAACCTAACCCTTTCAAGGTAGAGAAAACATGACACCCTCCAAAGTCAGAGACAGTTGCTAGACGCCATATAACGTACGTGCGTCTACTCAGCCAGCATAGCTAGTACTTGCCAAGTTCCAGGGACTGTACTGAGCCTCTGTAAACAGAAGCAAACAGTGTCTCCCCACTCTTCGGGATCTTTCAGTCTAGTGAGAATTTGATGTAAAGTAAAACTTCAAATACAGATGTGAAATGGTTCCCTATTAATTTAAGGGGTGATGTAATAATATTCATTCACAACACAAGGGCTTTTTTGAGAAATATAGACAATATTGTCTGGGAATTTTTTTTTCTACTAAGAATAGCTGATAGACCAGCAGCTGACGCCAACCAGGTGGGGGTACAAAATTCAGTCTTGAATTATCCATGATCTCCAGGAAAATGTTCCACAATGCTTTGACTTTGCTCAGGCTCTCCTTCTAGCCAGCAATTCTCCCTCCAATTCAACTTCCCACACATTTGGAGGCTGAGCTACCCTGGGCCCCTCTTCCAGCAGGCCCTCCCGGGTGTCTTGGAGAGATGTACTTCTCCCCTCTCCACACCTGTGCCAGGCTCTGTCACGGTCAGCCTTGCACACGCAGGAAGCCACTCTGCTTACTGGCGACACAAATGCACGGCCTTCCTCAGCGGCAGGGACGGGGCTGGTTCGTGGGCTTAGGCCCCAGCAAACAAAACAATAGCTGGCTCGAGTCCGTGCTTCACAGATGTTTTTAAAGGAATTAAATGGTGATGATGTTTAAAGCAGAGGTCCTCAACCCCCAAGCCATGACCTGTTAGGAACCCAGACACACAACAGGAGGTGAGTGGCAGTCCACCAAGTGAGCCAACGAAGCTTCATCTGTATTTACAGCTGCTCCCCACTGCTCACATGACTGCCTGAGCTCCGCCTCCTGTCAGATCAGTGGCGGCATTAGATTCTCATGGGAGCTCGAACCCTATTGTGAGCTGTGTGTGCGAGGGATCTCGGTTGTACGCTCCTTATGAGAATCTAACTAATGCCTGATGATCTGCCACTGTCTTCCATCAGCCTGAGATGGGACCCTCTAGTTGCAGGAAAACGGGCTCAGGGCTCCCACTGATTCTACGTGATGGTGAGTTGTGTAATTATTTCAATATATGTTACAATGTATAATAATAGAAATAAAGTGCCCAATATATGTAAATGCGCTTGAGTCATCCTGAAGCCATCCCCCTCACCCCTTCCGTGGAAAAATTGTCTTCCACGGGTTCCTGGTGCCAAAAAGGTTGGGGATCACTGATTTAAGGGAACTGTGGGGTTAAGGTGTGAGTTAAATTATCACCCGCAGGGCAACTTAGTCATCATCTTAGCATTGGAAAGCTAAGGAGCTGGCTATGGTTCCCCTCTCACACTGTCACACAGGGGAGGGGAGCAGGGACACCAGCGGGTGGAAATCCCACCTCCCCACAAGGTTCAGCCATCCTCAGAGGCTTCCCCATGCCCCGCAGGGAGCCCAGGGCTCTGCCCCACCGTCCTAGGCTTCATCTGAGCCTAGCTTTGACCCCTCTCCTCCTCTGCCTTTAGTGAGGCTGATGAAGCACCCCTGACATTCAGCCGTTCGAGAGCCCTCCATTGATTCTTCCAGGAAGAGGACCGGATCTCATCAACTGTCCTCTTCCCACGTCTCTCATCAGTCCTTGGTCCTACAAACCGATAGGGAACTCCTCCAAGACATATGTCCCTGAAGAGAAGGAAGAAGCCCTCATTATACACGATGAGATTTGGTTCCTCTCAGGTTATTGTGACCCCTGGGGATGTTCAGCCCCATAGCTAATTGGCTCAAGGAAGGCATTGAAGGTCAAGAGGAGACTCTTGGGCGTCTCCTAAAAGGCTCAGTAAAACCCTTGACGGTAGCCCAGGAACCTGGGTCATTGCGGGCCTTCATGTTGACAGTACAGGCACACACATGACCACAGATGTGTCTGTGAGTTCTCTGGCTCTGGAATGACTTCATTTCGTTCATCTAACCACCTCACTCATGGACATCTACCTGACTGAGGACTCCTCAATCTGCTTAAATCCTGGCAAGCACAGGACCTTTGCAATAATTTTTTCCAGTCATGGACATAACTTACAAGCACTGCTGAATGTGGAGCTACTTGGCTCTACACAATAATAAATGTAAGTCATAAAATCCAAAACATATGCCAATACAGGACTCAAATATAAATAGCTAGCAGACATTATCCTGAAAGATAGTTTCAGTATAATTTTATGACATTGCAAGCAGGGAAGTCATTACTTTACCCTAAATTCTTTTAAAGAAAGTGAGACCTCCTCCCAAGAGGAACATGAATTTGGTCCCAATAAATTTTGACTCAAAGTACAATTGCATTTTGTGATTTGATCTCACCTGAAAATCCAACCTCACATGACTGAAAAGATTGAATAAGACTGTGAAACTTGAGTAAGAATTTAGGTACCTCATAGTCAGCCTGCCATCTCTCAGAGAAGAAATTAACGATTCCAGTGACTTCTGAGGTAATGGAGACAGTGACAGGCCACGGCTGTCTCTCTCCCTCTTCTAAACTTCTCCTTCTCCTTAAAATAACCAGTGAGTGCTATGACTGTCATCTAAGACCACTCTTAAGAAGCAGAAGCGGCCAGGCACTGTGGTTCACGCCTGTAATCCCAGCACTTTGGGAGGCCAAGGTGGGCGGATCACGATGTCAAGAGATCGAGACCGCACACACCTGTAGTCCCAGCTACTCAGGAGGCTGAGGCAGGAGAATCGCTTGAACCTGGGGGGCAGAGATTGCAGTGAGCAGAGATAACGCCACTCTAGCCTGGAGGATAGAGCGAGACCCCATCTCAAAAAAAAAAAAAGAAGCAGAAGCATTACATTAATGCAGGTACAGTGATCCTAATTAGCTCTCATTATATCATTTAATGCACATGATAGTTTACGTATTATACTTCATGTTTGCGTGATTTTGACTTTCTCATACATCCAATGAAACACAGAGCTACATATGACAATTCCCTTCTCATGACTGACAAATGTGATATATAATTATTTAGGATTTGCTCAAATTCACAGGACTAGCTGGTGATAAGGTTGTGGTGAGAAGCATGGGACCCATGTTCTTCCCTCACATCCTCTCCATTACCCACTACAGACCAGTGGGTCAGGAGGTCACTGCGAGGTGTGAAAAACAACCCTCTTATTACAAGGACTATTAGGCAACAAAGCCCATGTTCATGAGAAACAGTGTAACTGGATCATTTGGAGATTTCTTCTTCCAGGATGATTCAATTATTATTTTCATTAACAGTGAGGTAGGAGGTGGAACTTGACTCCAGAGGTGGGGCTTGGACAATGGACCAGATTGAGGACTAGCTAAAACACAGCCCCTGGGGCAAAAGCAGCTTTTGATCAGACATGCCTGCCAGTGTGCCATGTCAGTTTAACGAGGAAGCTGTACCTGAGTGAGGCAGGGAGTGTGTAGAGAAGAAGGGCTCAATTTTGCTGTGAAACTAAAACTACTCTATAAATAAAGTCTTTTAAAATAAATAACACACGAATGGAAAGTGGACAAACTATATATATACACACATACATATATATACCCATATATATATATATACACACACATATATACCTATACATATATATATACACACACATATATATATACAGGCACACACACACATATATACATATATATATATAATATATATACAAAACTCTATGAATTATTGCCAAATGAACACAGTAACGTAGCCACCATACCCATCAGGAAATGAACCTCTAGGACGCTCTCAAGGGCTGTCTGTGCTGGAACCTCACAGTGTCCTTTCTCTGTGCTATCAGCCTCTGTGTCCAGCTCTGATCCTGGGAAATGAGGAAGCTGTGTTAGACCAGGACAGCTGGGGTCAGCAACAGGCATCCAGGAGGAAACAGGTTCAAGCTAAGGAGGCCAGAACAATGCCAGCCCCTAACGGAAAAGGCTCTCCCATAACAAGAGCCTCAGGCACATTCGTAGACAAAAAAAAAAAAAAAAAAAAAAACCTATTTACGAGCAGGGAGGTTAATTCTAGCGCCCCACGCACCATTCCACAGAGGCGGCTGCAGTCATTGAACACGGCGACTTTTCTAGGTGATGGGGGACTTCCATGACCTTAAGTCAGACTTGATATTCAAGCTGGTATTTACCAATTATAATGCTGCAACATATAATGCTAGATGAAAAATTATAACATATGTGTGACTCTAGAGAGACCCAAATCCAGGTAGCCTCATTAATCTGCCGAATGAGGGGAGGGTGCGATCTCCGTGGTCTGCAGTGTTATCCCAAAAGTGCCCATGTGTTCACAAAGTTTTGAAAAAATCCACACGGCAAAGCTCAGTCAGGTGTCTCACTGCCACTCTGGTATTAAATGCACATTTGTTTATCAGCACGCAGCAGCCTTTAATCCCCCTTCATGGCCAGAAGCAATCCCAGCTGACATCTAATTAAAATGTTCCGTTCTAAACCTGTTGAGGTTACTGTCTTAGGTGGTTCAAGTTCCTCGCCTGCCCCATCGGCCACGTGTGTAGAAAAGCATGTCTGTGCAGAGCCTGCCATTGCCCTTTGGAAGAAGGGAGAACTGAGACCAGCCGAGGGAGCCCACACTCGTGGTTGGAGAGGCGTCCTTCGATTCCAAGCAGCAGAGTTAGGAACATGTACTGCCCCACTCAGGAGAGCGTGGGTTGGGGGTTAAGTGCCCCCAGCCCAATCGCTGCACAGGGAGCTCCTTCCTCCGGGACCCCCCTTCCACTCCCTGGAAATATCGGAAGAGTTAACCCCAAGGTCTCTTGGCTTTTCAGGCCAAGACTCTGTAACCAGTTAGTAAGGACCCAGCATCAGAGTCTGATCAGGCTTTGCGGTAGGATAAGTCCATAGCAACAGAGGTTAGCTTCAGCTAACATGGTGTGTGGCTGTAGATATCCTGGTAAGACCACCTTTGTTTCAAGAACAAGCAGCTCTTGTTAAGGAATCCCCTGTGCCTTCCCTCCTATGCCAGCCACCTCCCCACAGCCCCAGCAAGACACCTGCAGTTTCTTGCGCTGAAAACCTGACCCCACTGACATCATCACTATCACCCCTGTACTCTGGGGTTAAACAACACGGCAGCAGGATGACCTGACCTCCTCACCACCAGGAGATTCAGGCTGCCTGAGTAACAAATGCACCAGCCAGATGCAGGGCAGGTCAGACGTGCAGAAAGATGACTTTCCACCTGCAGCTGAGCTCACCTGGAGCCAGCCTACGGCAGACACTCCCTTTGCATTGGCCGTCCAAGTTTTAGGTGGGAATTTAGACAGTTTCCAAAATGTATGAAATAGTTCTGTTCTGCTTCCATTGCAGCCTTTGAAAACTCTGCTCTGTATCACTAAGTAAATTACCTGTTAGCTTGGCCTTGTTTTAACGAGCCAAAGGGTAGATTGAGAGAACCAAAGGAATCTGTCAATGTTTTCATCAACTTGTCAGAAATTCCCTCTGTTAGTCAGACAGTCAGACTTGTATCAAAGAAACTAGAGACCCTAGTTTCTCTATGGTTATGATTAGAATTGAATTAGCTAAATCGCCATGTTTATTACGCAAAATTGTTCCAGTTTAAATCCAAGAAGAGATGAACGTGTTCGTGGTAACATATTACAGATCTAATGTATGAGAACAGTAACTTCAGACAATGCTGAGGGACGACGAAAAGTGTAAAACGAGTATTCAGTGACGTAGTGATAGCCTGGCAGAGACTCCTCCCTTATTCATATTTGATACCTTTATGAGAATAAAAAATTGTACTGTTCAAGCGCTATCGAGTATTTAGGCATATGTCAAGAGAGGCACAATTATCTTGCTTTCTGGGGAAATGTGACGGTGTCATGTCCCATTTCATAAATGATAGAGGTAGCCTGATTGACAAGGTGATTTTCATGTTACCATGAGGCAGGAAACCCCAGCACCAGGCTGTAACTTGTGTCCTCAGAGCCGCCAAGCAAAAGTGTTGGGCGGTGATGCCCGCTGCCAGAACAGACATAATTGGTTGGAAATTGAGGTTGCACCTGCTGAAACTGCCAGTGGATGTTCAACCTGCGAGCATTGTAATTAGAGCAGGAAGAAGGCAAGAAAGCTGGAAAGCCAATTCATGCTCTATTTGGGTACACAATCTGACGGGGAAAAGCTCACTGGCACCGAAAGTCCACTCAGCCCTTCATCAAAGGAGAACACGGAATGTTCATGGCCAGATAAAATCGTTGTTCATTTGTAGGTTTTGAAAATTCATGTTGGGTAGCACTGTATCACTGAAGTTAGCACTGATTGATCTGATGTCCTAAGCACTAGACCTGCTGATTCCCCAGCAGTCCTGTGAGGTGGGGGGAGAAGAGTCTTCCTTCCCATCATAGACTAAGGAATCAGCGTCTCAGAGATGCTAAGTGATTTTTTTCAACATGCAAGACACCAATCGAATGTGCTGAAGTGGAAACCAGGAGAGCCCAGCCACCCCAGGGCAAGTGTGTGCTGAGACTTTTCCCTTGGAGCTGCCCGCGGCCGTACACTGGGGGGTGCTCACTGGAGCCAGACAGGCTCACACAGACATGGGACTCGTGGGTGCAGGGTCTGAGCTGACCTCAGAAGGCAGAAGCATTCCCTTTGAAAACTGGCACAAGACAGGGATGCCCTCTCTCACCACTCCTATTCAACATAGTGCTGGTTCTGGCCAGGGCAATCAGGCAGGAGAAGGAAATAAAGGGTATTCAGTTAGGAAAAGAGGAAGTCAAATTGTCCCTGTTTGCAGATGACATGATTGTATATTTAGAAAACCCCATTGTCTCAGCCCAAAATCTCCTTAAGCTCATAAGCAACTTCAGCAAAGTCTCAGGATACAAAATCAATGTGCAAAAATCACAAGCATTCTTATACACCAATAACAGACAGACAGAGAGCCAAATCATGGGTGAACTCCCATTCACAATTGCTTCAAAGGGAATAAAATACCTAGGAATCCAACTTACAAGGGATGTGAAGGATCTCTTCAAGGAGAACTACAAACCACTGCTCAATGAAATAAAAGAGGACACAAACAAATGGAAGAAAATTTCATGCTCATGGATAGGAAGAATCAATATTGTGAAAATGGCCATACTGCCCAAGGTAATTTATAGATTCAATGCCATTCCCCATCAAGCTACCAAAGACTTTTTTCACAGCAATGGAAAAAACTACTTTAAAGTTCATATGGAACCAAAAAAGAGTCCGTGTTGCCAAGACAATCCTAAGCCCAAAAGAGCAAACCTGGAGGCATCACGCTACCTGACTTCAAACTATACTACAAGGCTACAGTAACCAAAACAGCATGGTACTGGTACCAAAACAGAGATATAGACCAATGGAACAGAACAGAGCCCTCAGAAATAATACCACACATCTACAACCATCTGATCTTTGACAAACCTGACAAAAACAAGAAATGGGGAAAGGATTCCCTATTTAATAAATGGTGTTAGGAAAACTGGCTAGCCATATGTAGAAAGCTGAAACTGGATCCCTTCCTTACACCTTATACAAAAATTAATTCAAGATGGATGAAAGACTTAAATGTTAGACCTAAAACTGTAAAAACCCTAGAAGAAAACCTAGGCAATACCATTCAGGACATAGGCGTGGGCAAGGACTTCATGTCTAAAACACCAAAAGCAATGGCAACAAAAGCCAAAATTGACAAATGGGATCTAATTAAACTAAAGAGCTTCTGCACAGTGAAAGAAACTACCATCAGAGTGAATAGGCAACCTACAGAATGGGAGAAAACTTTTGCAATCTACTCATCTGACAAAGGGCTAATATCCAGAATCTACAAAGAACTCAAACAAATTTACAAGAAAAACAAAAACCCCATCAACAAGTGGGCGAAGGATATGAACAGACACTTCTCAAAAGAAGACATTTATGCAGCCAACAGACACGTGAAAAAATGCTCATCACTGGCCATCAGAGAAATGCAAATCAAAACCACAATGAGATACCATCTGACACCAGTTAGAATGGCCATCATTAAAAAGTCAAGAAACAACAGGTGCTGGAGAGGATGTGGAGAAACAGGAACACTTTTACACTGTTGGTGGGACTGTAAACTAGTTCAACCATTGTGGAAGTCAGTGTGGCGATTCCTCAGGGATCTAGAACTAGAAATACCATTTGATCCTGCCATCCCATTACTGGGTATTTACCCAAAGGATTATAAATCATGCTGCTATAAAGATACATGCACATGTATGTTTATTGCGGCACTATTCACAATAGCAAAGACTTGGAACCAACCCAAATGTCCATCAATGATAAACTGGATTAAGAAAATGTGGCACATATACACCATGGAATATTATGCAGCCATAAAAAAGGATGAGTTCATGTCCTTTGTAGTGACATGGATGAAGCTGGAAACCATCATTCTCAGCAAACTATCACAAGGGACAAAAAACCAAACACCACATGTTCTCACTCATAGGTGGGAATTGAACAATGAATACACTTGGACACAGGAAGGAGAACATCACACACCGGGGCCTGTCGTGGGGTATGGGGAGGGGGGAGGGACAGCATTAGGAGATATATCTAATGTTAAATGATGAGTTAATTGGTGCAGCACACCAGCATGGCACATGTATACATATGTAACAAACCTGCACGTTGTATACATGTACCCTAGAACTTAAAGCATAATAAAAAAATTAAATTAAATTAAATTAAAAAATAAAACAGAAGGGAAGACTTGAAAAAAAAAAGAAAATTAAATGACTTATGTCTAGTGCCTGGTACATTTCAAGTGGTCATAAGTTCCTTTCATTCTGAAATGTGTGAAATGACAAGTTGATGAAAATAAAAGAAATATACCAATAAACAAAGGAAAGAAAATCTGAGCCTTGAGCACTTTCAACTAACCAGAGACTTCTTTAGTCCCACCTTTAAGGTAAGGTGAAAATAAAAAGACATGGTGGGTCTGTGTTTTCAGAGTCACTGGCGACATGTAACCTTCATGTTTGCACAGCTGTAATTTCTCATTCATGATGCTGGTGCTAAGCTGTTGCCACCTACACGAAAATACCTTTCAGCCTGTTCAGGAAGCCCAATGTCCCTACCAACAGCCTTCATGGCCCCACAAGCCCATCTTAGGGGGACTGGCCCAAGCAGGCCTTGTCTGTTTACCTCCAAACAAGGATTACCCTGAAATTGAAAACACCAGGAAGCACCGCAGAACCTACAAAGCCAATTAATCAATTAAAGCATGAGAGAGAGGGAGAGCAACCTTGGTCCGAAGTGAAAGAAACGCCAGGGCACCCACCCTCTTCAGCCTCTGAAAACCTCCGTGCTAAACTTCTCTGCGCGGCACCAGTAAAGTAATCAGGTATCTGAGGACTTCAGCAACAGCACACAATGAATTAACAACCTGAACATCTGGCCATCCGCGGACAGGACAGGAAAATATAATGCTGAGGCCAGGTCTCCTAGAGATGTCTCAGTATTTTACCACAAACATCCGAACTTATGTCTTTCTTTCTCTAATTAACTATGACAGCTCAATTTCTGAGATGTCTGAGAGAGACCAAGTCCAAGAGCAAGATCATAGGAATGGAAAATCCAAAGAGAGATTGCAGTATAAAATAAAAGGCATAAATAAGTTACTTTGAATTCAGTTAATAAAAATTGTATTTCCGAAACATGAGTCTTAAACTCTAACATTAAATACAAATTGATTTACTTATGCAAATGATGGGTGAGCGTTTTTGAGCAGGCATGCACATACGACTATAAGTAAATTTAAAAATAAAAATAATATGTCACTTCTTTCTACGGAACAAATAAGCGTGAATTTTCTTTGGCATTACATTGAAAAGAACATAGGCCTTCCAGCTAGATTCAAGTCGCCCACTGATGTCTCTTCATTTGGGTGTGGCACGTCGCAGACACCACCTATGGGCATATGAGTCTGCTGTTTGGGGAGCTTCCGGCTTCTACCCAGGGTGCAGAAAGCTGGAAGGAACATTGCTCCCTCTCAAACAAAAAGAATAAAGCTGGAAAACTATAAAATTACAACTTACTTGAATCAGAGGAGAGTTGAAGTTTCAGGGCAACCCACTAGCCCAAATTCTAAGGAAAGACAGGCCCCCACAAGAGAGACGACGGGCACACCGGCTAAACATCAAGGGAACGGGAAGAGGGGCACAGAAAGGCCCGCCCTGCTTGTGGAGTTTTGAAGAGCAAAAGCTCCGAGAGGACAGTGACAGCACATCTCTCCATCTCTCCGAGTTGGAAGACTGCACCCTCTGAAAGAGGAAAGGAGGAAGACGCCAAGTCTTCCATTCCAAGCACTTTTATTTTGTGCTTAGAAGATGCCAGATGCTATTACCCCATTGCTCCGTTTCACAAATCTTATCCAGATTCAATTTTTAAAACTGGTGGGGATGGTGCATAAACTGCTTAAAGACAGAAGCAGCAGCAGAGGAGGATGAGAACGTGGGAAGCTGGAACGTAGCTCTTTTGACTTCGTCTAAGTCACCCGGAAGGACCATTGCCTTGCACAGTGAAGATGGATGGACCCTAAAGAGCAGGATGGGGACGTCCGTGGCCTTCCACTGCGTATGCCAGGAAGACTTTCTGTAAAGCAGTGGCACGGTGAAAGCGATGACTGACGAGGGGAGACCCATTCTTACTCGTAGTCACTAGATACAAGGGCCGAGGAGCAGGCCTCCCGCTGGAGTCCGCCCTGCGTGTTGAGAGGCGCGCACACAGCGGCCGAGGGGTCCACGGCCAGGACATCAGCCACGGCTCAGCAGAAGCTAGGAGGGAGCTTGATAACTTAGCTCCTCTCTTTCACTACCCTCCACGTGGAAAACGATTTCATCTTTTCCAAAACTGGGCGATCGAGAATGTCTAGCTGTCTTTGGTCCTATCCTTAAGGAACCTCACAGTCTAATTTGGAGAACATTTCATATTTTAACTGTATTTCTTATAGCATACAGCATGAGTCTAGCCCACAGTAGGGGCTCAATCCATTTTTTTAGCTGGATTCAAAAAAAAAAAAAATTCATTTTCTCCATCAACCTAGCTTCCCAGCATACTACTTCAATATTTCATTGCAAAAATAGCCTATAAATATGAAAGGAAGTGGTACCATTGAGAATATTTTTTAAAAATTTTGATAGGTAATTTATTGTTATTTCTGAAAATAACAGATGTGATGCTGTTCAAATGTGGCTGAAATGACGGCCTACGAGTCACAGGGTGTGATTTGTGAGGCTATAATCTGTCCCACCTATGAATCACGCAGCATGATTTTTCTTGCACACTGTCCTCAGCTCCATGCTCCAAAAATGAGCATAAATCTCAAAGGAGTGGATGCATTTAAGCAAGCATATTGTGAATGAGCTTAAATATATGCATATTCATGATGGAAAATAATAAATACAAAAGATAAACATATAGATAAAAGATGCAGAGGGGCCGGGCATGGTGGCTCACGCCTGTAACGGTGGCTCACGCCTGGCACTTTGGGAGGCCGAGGCGGGCAGATCACTTGAGGTCAGGAGTTCGAGACCAGCCTGGCCAGCATGGTGAAACCCCATCTCTACTAAAAATACAAAATAAAAAATCAGCAGGATGTGGTGGCGAGCCCCTGTAATCCCAGCTACTCAGGAAGCTGAGGCACAAGAATTGCTTGAACCCAGGAGGCGGAGCTTGCAGTGAGCCAAGACCACACCACTGCACTCCAGCCTGCGTGACAGAGCAAGACTGTCTCAAAAAAAAAAAAAAGGGCAGCGGCAGTCGTCTTCACTCCTGGAGTCAGCATGCCCGTGGCTAACTTGGTATAGACATGTTTCTAACAATAGTTTTATTGTTAGACTGGTAAACTCAAAACAACCTGGTGTGTATCCATCCATAATTTCCTCCATATTAATATAAATACATATGAATGTGCTTCCATATATGCATGCATACACTTTTACATAACATTTGTATAAAGTGTTGCGGTCAATATTTGCTTTACAAAAAAATGAGGTCTTTTATCTTCATCTTATTTACTGAACAGCACTGTGTGGAAACCTCACTGAATTAATTGGCATAAATCAAATACATGTTTTAAGGCTGCATAGTATCACAAGGTGTCTTTACACTTACTGATGAGCTTTCACTGGCTCCAGGAGTTCTTTGGGTCACTATGAGCAATGTTACTAGAACATCCTTGTTCATAGAGACTTTTATGGTACTGGTGTTTCTGTGCAATAGTGTCAGAAGTGGGTTGCTAGGTGACAGGGCAAAGGTATATTTAATTTGCATAGAATTTGGCATCCTATTCTAAAAAAAACATGTTGTAACAGTTTCTATTTCCGGCAACACTGTATCTGTGCCTTCTTTTCCACATAGCTCTGCTTGGCAGTATGTTACTGTGTTTAAAATTTTTACCAGTGTGATAGATACCAGTGTTACCTCATTGGTATTTTAACTGGGACTTTCCAGTCTCCTTGTAGTTTTAAATGTTTATTCATATGTTCAATGGTCATTTTCATTGCTCTTCTATGACCTGCTAAGTCATAACCTTTGCTTATTTTTCTATTTGTTATTTGTCTTTTTCTTTTAATTTGTAAGAACTCCCTGTATATGACATAAATTCACAAGTATATTTTTCCATATCGCTTGTCTGTTGACTTTATTGGAATTTTTGTCACCTTTCTATGTAACTTTGAGCATCTGGTCTTGACTAAAACAGTATCTCAAATCTCTAAGTAGAAGAGTTGTTGGGGAATTTTTTTACACTTTAGGAGCACAAAGTTGGATGATATAATCTTCATAAAAGATTATCATCTTTATTTTATGAATGACACTCTTATATTTATTTACTTCAGTGTTTGGTTAGTTGTTTTTCCATAAGTTACCAATCCAGCATTTAAAATAAAAGCTGGGACTTTGACAACACCTACATCTCAGCACACGGTAGCCCTCCCTCACCCGCTGTGTCTCTGGGCCTGAAGTGGCCATCATGCTGCACTCTTGCTCAGCCTCCTTCCTTTCCTGTCTTTGTGTAGTTGCATTTTTTTCCGTTGTCACGATGCAGCCTCGACCTCAAGGTTCAGGTAAGCCTCCCACCTCAGCCTCCTGAGTAGCTGGTACTACAGGTCCACAAACCACAGTGGGCTAATTTTTGTTTTTTGTGGGGTTTTTTGTTTTGTGGTAGAGACATGGTTTCACCATGTTGCTCAGGCTGGTCTCAAACTCCTTGGCTCAAGCAATCCTCCCACCTCAGCCTCTCAAAGTGCTGGGATGGCAGCCGTAAGCCACGGCACCTGGCTGAAATTTATATGTTGACCCCCTAATTGGGGCCCTGATCCAATGGAGCTGCTGTACTATTCAGAAGAGGAGGAGACGCCAGGGATGGGCACCAGGAGGCCCACATGAGGACACTGTGGGAGGGCGGCCATCTGCACACCCAGGAGAGAGGCCTCGGGAGAAACCAGCCCTGCCACACCTTGCTCTGGGACTTCCAGCCTCTAGAACTGTGAGGAAATAAATATCAGTTGTTTAAGCCGCCCACTGTGTATTTGATTATGACAGCCTTAACAGACTAACACACTTGAAAGTAAAATATGCTCTTACATATTACTACATATTAGCACCTAGGATTTGCTACTGAAGTTACATGGTCAGGTAGCGTGTGAGATGAATCTTCGGGAACTGGAGCGCCTTCTCCTATCGTCACAGGAGAACGTGGCACTGATCACAAGTCCCTGCAGGTCGTTCATGCATCTGTGAATCCTCTCCTGATATCATGGGCTTTATTTGGTGGCTCACAATTTACTTTACTGTTCAATTGGTTCATTCTCCCACCCAGGCAATATCGACCTGATTGTGCTGGCTCTGTAGTGTGTTCTTCTCAGTCACAATCCCCCTCCCTACTTCAGCTATTGACATTTTAACTCTTTCTGGACAATTTTTGATTATTGATTTTTCAAATCCAGAAAGTTTTGATGGGATTTAATTTTGAATTGAATGAAGCATACGGGGATTGGAGAAGAAGGCATTACACAGTATCTTCTCTTGCTAGAATGTGGAACATATTTCTGTTCTGTCAGAACCTTTTGCCGTGTTTTTCAAAAAGTATTTTAAATTTTCTGTATGAAGGCCAGGCTGTTCCTGTCCTTCTATCTACTAGACCTGATTGTTAGTATGAGTGTAAGTGGACCGGGGTCCTTCCCCTCTCCATCTCTAGACGCTTAGTGAGTTTAAAGAAATGCGAGGAGGTGGAGCCAAGATGGCCGAACAGGAATAGCTCCGGTCTACACCTCCTAGCATGAGCGACGCAGAAGACGCATGTTTTCGGCATTTCCATCTGAGGTACCGGGTTCATCTCACTAGGGAGTGCCAAACAGTGGGGGCAGGACAGCCGGTGCAGCACACTGTGCGCGAACCAAAGCATGGCAAGGCATTGCCTCACTTGGGAAGTGCAAGGGGTCAGGGAGTTCCCTTTCCTAGTCAAAGAAAGGGGTAACAGACGGCACCTGGAAAGTCGGGTCAGTCCCACCCTAACATTGCGCTTTTCCAAAGGGCTTGGAAAATGGCACACCAGGAGATTGTGTCCTGCACCTGGCTCAGAGGGTACTACGCCCACGGAGTCTCGCTGATTGCTAGCACAGCAGTCTGAGATCAAACTGCAAGGTGGCAGCGAGGCTGGGGGAGGGGTGCCCGCCATTGCCCAGGCTTGCTTAAGTAAACAAAGCAGCCAGGAAGCTCGAACTGGGTGGAGCCCACCACAGCTCAAGGAGGCCTGCCTGCCTCTGTAGGCTCCCCTTCTGGGGGCAGGGCACAGACAAACAAAAAGTCAGCAGGAACCTCTGCAGACTTATATGTCCTTGTCTGACAGCTTTGAAGAGAATAGTGGTTCTCCCAGCATGCAGCTGGAGATTTGAGAATGCGCAGACTGCCTCCTCAAGTGGGACCTCCGAGCAGCCTAACTGGGAGGCAACCCCCAGTAGGGACAGACTGACACCTCACTCAGCCGGGTACTCCTCTGAGACAAAACTTCCAGGGCAATGATCACACAGCTGAATTTGCGGTTCACGAAAATCCGCTCTTCTGCAGCCACGGCTGCTGACACCCAGCCAAACAGGGTCTGGAGTGGACCTCTAGCAAACCCCAACAAACCTGCAGCTGAGGGTCCTGTCTGTTAGAAGGAAAACTAACAAACAGAAAGGACACCCACACCAAAAACCCATCTGTACATCACCATCATCAAAGACCAAAAGTAGAAAAAACTACAAAGATGGGGAGAAAACAGAGCAGAAAAACTGGAAACTCTAGAAAGCAGAGGACCTCTCCTCCTCCAAAGGAAGGCAGTTCTTCACCAGCAATGGAACAAAGCTGGACGGAGAATGACTTTGACAAGTTGAGAGAAGAAGCCTTCAGACGATCAAACTACTCGGAGCTACAGGAGGAAATTCGAATCAATGGCAAAGAAATTAAAAACTTTGAAAAAAAATTAGACAAATGTTTAACTAAAATAACCAATGCAGAGAAGTGCTTAAAGGAGCTGATGAAGCTGAAAGCCAAGTTTCAAGAACTACGTGAAGACTGCAGAACCCTCAGTAGCCGAAGTGATCAACTGGAAGAAAGGGTATCAGTGATGGAAGATGAAATGAATGAAATGAAGCAAGAAGGGAAGTTTAGAGAAAAAAGAATAAAAAGAAACGAACAAAGCCTTCAAGAAATATGGGACTATGTGAAAAGACCAAACCTATTGGTACTGAAATATGGGAAAAAAAAAAAAAAAAAAAAAAAAAAAAAAGCCTTCAAAAAAAAGAAATATGAAAAAAAACACTCAGATGTTGTTGGGTGTACCTTGAAAGTAATGGGGAGAATGGAACAAATTGAAAACCACATTGCAAGACCTAATATATAAAAAAAAAAAAAAAAAAAAAAAAAAAAAAGATATTATCAGGAGAACTTCCCCAATGTAGCAAGGCAGGCCAACATTCAGATTCAGGAAATACAGAGAACGCCACAAAGATACTCCTCGAGAAGAGCAACTCCAAGACGCATAACTGTCAGATTCACCAAAGTTGAAATGAAGGAAAAAATGTTAAGGGCGGCCAGAGAGAACGGTCGGGTTAACCACAAAGGGAAGCCCATCAGACTTACAGCTGATCTCTCGGCAGAAACTCTACAAGCCAGAAGAGAGTGGGGGCCGATATTCAACATTCTTAAAGCAAATAATTTTCAACCCAGAATTTCATATCCAGCCAAACTAAGCTTCATAAGTGAAGGAGAAATAAAATACTTTACAGACAAGCAAATGCTGAGTGATTTTGTCACCACCAGGCCTGCCCTACAAGAGCTCCTGAAGGAAGCAATAAACATAGAAAGGAACAACTGGTACCAGCCACTACAAAAACATGCCAAATTGTAAAGACCATCGAGGCTAGGAAGAAACTGCATCAACTAACGAGCAAAATAACATCATAATGACAGGATCAAATTCACACATAACAATATTAACTTTAATATCATAATGACAGGATCAAATTCACACACAACATCATAATGACAGGATCAAATTCACACATAACAATATTAACTTTAAATTTAAATAGGCTAAATGCTCCAATCAAAAGACACAGACTGGCAAATTGCATAACGAGTCAAGACCCATCAGTGTGCTGTATTCAGGAAACCCATCTCAAGTGCAGAGACACACATAGACTCAAAAAAAAGGGATGGAGGAAGATCTATCAAGCAAATGGAAAACAAAAAAAGGCAGGGGTTGCAATCCTAGTCTCTGATAAAATAGACTTTAAGCCAACAAAGATCAAAAGAGACAAAGAAGGCCATTACCTAATGGTAAAGGGATCAATTCAACAAGAAGAGCTAACTATCCTAAATATATATGCACCCAATACAGGAGCACCCAGATTCATAAAGCAAGTCCTGAGTGACCTACAAAGAGACTTAGACTCCCACACAATAATAATGGGAGATTTTAACACTGCACTGTCAACATTAGACAGATCAACGAGACAGAAAGTTAACAAGGATACCCAGGAATTGAACTCAACTCTGCACAAAGTGGACCTAATAGACATCTACAGAACTCTCCACCCCAAATCAACAGAATATACATTCTTTTCAGCACCACACCACACCTATTCCAAAATTGACCACATATTTGGAAGTAAAGCTCTCCTCAGCAAATGTAAAACAACAGAAATTATAACAAACTGTCTCTCAGACCACAGTGCAATCAAACTAGAACTCAGGATTAAGAAACTCACTCAAAACTGCTCAACTACATGGAAACTGAACAAACTGCTCTTGAATGACTACTGGGTACATAATGAAATGAAGGCAGAAATAAAGATGTTCTTTGAAACCAACGAGAACAAAGACAACATACCAGAATCTCTGGGACACATTCAAAGCAATGTGTAGAGGGAAATTTATAGCACTAAATGCCCACAAGAGAAAGCAGGAAAGATCCAAAATTGACACCCTAACATCACAATTAAAAGAACTAGAAAAGCAAGAGCAAACACATTCAAAAGCTAACGGAAGGCAAGAAATAACTAAAATCAGAGCAGAACTGAAGGAAATAGAGACACAAAAAACCCTTCAAAAATTAATGAATCCAGGAGCTGGTTTTTTGAAAAGATCAACAAAATTGATAGACCACTAGCAAGACTAATAAAGATGAGAGAAGAATCAAATAGATGCAATAAAAAATGAAAAAGGGGATATCACCACCGATCCCACAGAAATACAATCTACCATCAGAGAATACTACAAACACCTCTATGCAAATAAACTAGAAAATCTAGAAGAAATGGATAAATTCCTCGACAAATACACCCTCCCAAGACTAAACCAAGGAGAAGTTGAAGCTCTGAATAGACCAATAACAGGCTCTGAAATTGTGGCAATAATCAATAGCTTACCAACCAAAAAGAGTCCAGGACCTGATGGATTCACAGCCAAATTCTACCAGAGGTACAAGGAGGAACTGGTGCCATTCCTTCTGAAACTATTCCAATCAACAGAAAAAGAGGGGATCCTCCCTAACACATTTTATGAGGCCAGCATCGTGCTGATACCAAAGCCTGGCAGAGACATAACCAAAAAAGAGAATTTCAGACCAATATCCTTGATGTACATTGATGCAAAAATCCTCAATAAAATGCTGGCAAACCGAATCCAGCAGCACATCAAAAAGCTTATCCACCATGATCAAGTGGGCTTCATCCCTGGGATGCAAGGCTGGTTCAACATACACAAATCAATAAATCTAATCCAGCATATAAACAGAACCAAAGACAAAAACCACATGATTATCTCAATAGATGCAGAAAAGGCCTTTGACAAAATTCAACAACCCTTCATGCTAAAAACTCTCAATAAATTAGGTATTGACGGGATGTATCTCAAAATAATAAGAGCTATCTATGACAAACCCACAGCCAATATCACAATGAATGGGCAAAAACTGGAAGCATTCCCTTTGAAAACTGGCACAAGACAGGGATGCCCTCTCTCACCACTCGTGTTCAACATAGTGCTGGAAGTTCTGGCCAGGGCAATCAGGCAGGAGAAGGAAATAAATGGGTATTCAATTAGGAAAAGAGGACGTCAAACTGTCCCTGTTTGCAGATGACATGATTGTATATCTAAAAACCCCATTGTCTCAGCCCAAAATCTCCTTAAGCTGATAAGCAACTTCAGCAAAGTCTCAGGATACAAAATCAATGTACAAAAATCACAAGCATTCTTGTGCACCAATCACAGACAGAGAGCCAAATCATGAGTGAACTCCCATTCACAATTGCTTCAAAGAGAATAAAATACCTAGGAATCCAACTTACAAGGGATGTGAAGGACCTCTTCAAGGAGAAGTACAAAGCACTGCTCAATGAAATAAAAGAGGACACAAATGGAAGAACATCCCATGCTCATGGGTTGGAAGAATCAGTATAGTGAAAACGGCCTTACTGCCCAAGGTAATTTATAGATTCAATGCCATCCCCATCAAGCTACCAATGACTTTCCTCACAGAATTGGAAAAAACTACTTTAAAGTTCATATGGAACCAAAAAAGAGCTCGCATCACCAAGTCAATCCTAAGCCAAAAGAACAAAGCTGGAGGCATCACTCTACCTGAGTTCAAACTATACTACAAGGCTACAGTAACCAAAACAGCATGGTACTGGTACCACAACAGAGACATAGATCAATGGAACAGAACAGAGCCCTCAGAAATGATGCCGCATATCTACAACTATCTGATCTTTGACAAACGTGACAAAAACAAGAAATGGGGAAAGGATTCCCTATTTAATAAATGGTGCTGGGAAAACTGGCTAGCCATATGTAGAAAGCTGCAACTGGATCCCTTCCTTACACCTTATACAAAAATTAATTCAAGATGGATTAAAGACTTACATGTTAGACCTAAAACCATTAAAATCCTACAAGAAAACCTAGGCAATACCATTCAGGACATAGGCATGGGCAAGGACTTCATGTCTAAAACACCAAAAGCAATGGCAACAAAAGCCAAAATTGACAAATGGGATCTAATTAAACTAAAGAGCTTCTGCACAGCAAAAGAAACTACCATCAGAGTGAACAGGCAACCTACAGAATGGGAGACAAATTTTGCAACCTACTCATCTGACAAAGGGCTAATATGCAGAATTTACAATGAACTCAAACAAATTTACAAGAAAAAAACAAACAACCCCATCGAAAAGTGGGCGAAGGACATGAACAGACACTTCTCAAAAGAAGACATTTATGCAGCCAAAAAACACATGAAAAAATGCTCATCATCACTGGCCATCAGAGAAATGCAAATCAAAACCACAGTGAGATACCATCTCACACCAGTTAGAATGGCCATCATTAAAAAGTCAGGAAACAACAGGTGCTGGAGGGGATGTGGAGAAATAGGAACACTTTTACACTGTTGGTGGGACTGTAAACTAGTTCAACCATTGTGGAAGTCAGTGTGGCGATTCCTCAGGGATCTAGAACTAGAAATACCATTTGACCCAGCCATCCCATTACTGGGTATATACCCAAAGGACTATAAATCATGCTGCTCTAAAGACACATGCACACGTATGTTTATTGCGGCACTATTCACAATAGCAAAGAGTTGGAACCAACCCAAATGTCCAACAACAATAGACTGGATTAAGAAAATGTGGCACATATACACCATGGAATACTATGCAGCCATAAAAAATGATGAGATCATGTCCTTTGTAGGGACATGGATGAAACTGGAAACCATCATTCTCAGTAAACTATCACAAGGACAAAAAACCAAACACCGCATGTTCTCACTCACAGGTAGGAATTGAACAATGAGAACTTATGGATACAGGAAGGGGAACATCACACTCCGGGGACTGTTGTGGGGTGGGGGGAGGGAGGACAGACAGCATTAGGAGATATACCTAATGCTAAGTGACGAGTTAATGGGTGCAGCAAAACAACATGGCACATGGATACATATGTAACAAACCTACACATTGTACACATGTATCCTAAAACTTAAAGTATAATAATAATAAAAAGAAATGCTACGGACTTTTGTATATTTATTTTGAACATAACCAGCATAAGACATATTTTTATTTATAGTTTCTTTTTAACTAGAATCTCGAGTATTCCCCATCAGCAATTATAAAATCAGCAAAGGTAGACAGTGTAATGTCTTTTGCCTCATATCAATTTGGTTTGGTTCACTTTACTGTCTTACTGCTATTTTTAGAAACTTCTTGTATAATAATATTAATCACGGAATGATCCATCTAATTCCTGATTTTAATTGACACTTTTTGAGTGTTTCATTGCTTAGATGATATTGTTTGTTCTGGCAGTATTTTCTGCCCTATCTATCTTACCTTCTTGTATTCCTAATACACAGAGAGGTGTTTTAGGACTGCCTGCTATATTCTACCAAGTGCAGTTTTAGCATATAATAGTATGGTTATTTGATTTTTTTCTCTTATTAATGTGCACACTACATCAACAGATCTCCTGAAAATAAACTTCCTTTTGACTCTTGAAAAAAGCCGCAACAGGCCCCAGTGTAAGTCTTTAATATTGTATTATATTCTATATACATACATTTTTATTCAGAATTTTACATCTCTCAACTGAAAATCAAAGTAGACTATATTTATAAAGTTTTGAAATTAAAGTTGCATGGTACTTTTAACACAAATTGTTCTACATCACATAGATTAGTTTAAACAATGTTCCATTTATCTTTTCTTTTTTTTTATTACACTTTAAGTTTTAGGGTACATGTGCACAATGTGCAGGTTAGTTACCCATCTTTACACGTGCCATGTCGGTGTGCTGCACCCATTAACTCGTCATTTAACATTAGGTATATCTCCTAAAGCTATCACTCCCCCCTCCCCCCACCCCAAGGACGTTTACCTTTTCTTAAAAGCAAGTTAGATATTAGTGGCAAAACCCCTGACTCTGGTGACTTCTAGAATAACAAACCTTAGATCACCTTGCTAAGCTCTAAAACGGTAAGTGGTATGTTCAAGACCTCCACACCTTCTTTGTTAAGGAGTATTTCAAAATTGTTACCATTGTTGTTTCAGTTTTGGTTTTGTCAGCAAACTCCTTGAGAGGTGACAAAATAAAACTTTATTTTTAAGCAATGGTTAGTTTTGTTAGCTGGTTACTTATGGGCAGGCATATCCTAATTGATATGGAATTTGGTAACAAGAAAAGACGTGCTCCAAGAAACAGACCCTGAAGTGTGGAAACAAGTGCCAATGTGTGGCTCAGTGGAAAAGGCAAGGCAGCAGGTGTCAAGGAGAGGAACAGCCCCCCCATTCCTTCTCGAAGGAAAGAGGGATGCTTCCCATACCTTCTAGAAGGAAAGACAGATGCCTCGGGCCCCAGCTCTTTGTGCTTCTACCACTGTGAGGGCAGGAGGTAGGCATGGCATGAACCTCTCTTTTGAACATGTCACCTACCATTTTTAATGTAAAAAATCGCCTTCTACTCATTATGAAGTTATGGAGCAGAACTTTGTAACATTTTCCTGTGGTATTTACACAGAAAACTATCTATAATATATGTGCATCTTGTATTGCACATGGCATCTTTTTAATTTATAAAGCATTTTCACGCATCCAGCTGCACATGAGCCTCTGGGAAGTCCGTAAGCTGCCCCATTACACACAACACTCGACAAAGATGGGGATGAAATGGCTCTGGCAGCTTGGACCATTTGTCAGAAGCAGAAATGGAGTCTGAACCACGTGCTTTGATCTCCAAGTCCAGTCAGAGGGCCACTCACTATGGCTACCTCAATCAATATTACTAAAAACCTCTTCACTCGCCACGACTACCTCAACTGATATTACCTTGCACATACGACTCACAGCAAACCACAGAGCTCCCTTCCCAAGCACAGCATTCGCGCAGCACCGTGGGTATGTGACTGTGGGTATGAGTGAGCCCTGGGAAAAACAAACACAGCCCCCAGATGCAAACTGTAGCGTCAGTTATGAATTACAGCACCTCTTATTTCAGAGACATTCTATAAACACAAACAAATAAATGCATGACAAGGCTAAGACAATTATATATATGTTATATACATTTATAGGTATAAATATATATTCAAATATATATGAGAAATATAATAAATCAATAAATGTGGCTATGATCAAGTATTTCCTGTTACTCTTCGAATCAAGAGCTGTCAGACTTAGAGAAACCAATCATATAAAACTGTAGTAAGTTCTCAGTAAATTTTAACTATTATTGGCCATGACAATGAGCCAGTCTTGTGCTAAGCCGTCTCTGTGCCCTGTTAATTTTTGGCACTAATCGCATTGTATGGGCTTTTATGTATTTTTCCATTGTATTTTTAAATTATCCTTCCATGAGTACTTTATGCTCGCAAAATCATGAAAAAAAAAATCTGTTGTTAAAAAAATACACGGGGCCGGGCGCGGTGGCTCACGCTTGTAATCCCAGCACTTTGGGAGGCCGAGGCGGGCGGATCACGAGGTCAGGAGATCGAGACCACGGTGAAACCCCGTCTCTACTAAAAATACAAAAAAAATTAGCCGGGCGTGGTGGCGGGCGCCTGTAGTCCCAGCTACTCGGAGATGCTGAGGCAGGAGAATGGCGTGAACCCGGGAGGCGGAGCTTGCAGTGAGCTGAGATTGCGCCACTGCACTCCAGCCTGGGCGACAGAGCAAGACTCCGTCTCAAAAAAAAAAAAAAAAAAAATACACGGGGTCTGTACCTAGGCTAAGCCCAGAAGACCAGGGCGTGAATCTGCGACCCCAGGGAGATAGATGGAGTCTGACTTGAGGTGAGCACTCTTGCCCTTGGAGTGAATTGCTTCCCTTTGAGAATGTGCCCATCATCACTCAGCTCTGACGTGAGGAGGACATCTGGTACGTAGCCTTTTCCAGCAGACAGAGGACACCTGCAGATGTAGGTCTGGATATCACCACCTGCAGACAGCAGTTGAAATGGGACAGCCAGTCAGGCAGCACTGGGCAAAGTCAAACGAAGCCCTGGCTGTGTCTCCAGCCATGTGGCTCTGCACTCAGCTCCCATTAGAGGGTCTCTCCAGAGGGATGCACAGATGATCTTCAATGAGGGCATCCACCCCTCCACAGGTGCTCAGGCCACACTGCTCATGCACCAGGGGTCTTCAGTGAGGGCGCCCACCCCTCCGCAGGTGCTCAGGCCACACTGCTCACACCTCTGCAGGTGCTTGCACCGTACTGCCCTCTTCACTCTGCTCTCACTCCGCCCCCAAGCACCCTTCATTTGCTCTCTCCTCTCCAGCCCCTTCTGTCCCCAGTGGCCCATCTGCCTCTGTATTTATCCTGTGCTTGTGGTGGGCGTGATCCATGAGAAGCTGTTCTGTCCCTAGTGGAATGAGGATGGAGCCCAGGCCAAGGGTGTCCAGCAGTCAGACGTGATGGGCAGATTCCAGAGTGCTCCCAGGGCTATCATAGGGCCTCACCAGTGACCTCAGCCAGAAAATGGGCACCCAGGAACACAGAATTAAGGTACCTTCCATGACCTAGAGCAACTACCACATCCCTGAGAAAAGGCAAGTATAAAGAAAAAGAACTAATCTTTATCGAAGCAATTATTGAGCCTCGTGTTACCGAGAAATCGAGGTTCAGAGATGTAGGTGTCTCTTCAAAATGCACACAGATCCCAGACCCTGCAGCTCCAATTCCCCAGCTCACTCCACTCTGCCTTCCTGCTCCTCTGGCCCCAGGGCAGAGCAAATGCTTTCTAGCCCCTGCACCGTCTTGGGCAAAGATCCCACCTTGCTGCTCCATTGCACTCCTGCAAAATTAAGGGACTGCATTAGACCATCTCTGGGTTCCTTATGAATCTAGGACTTTCTGGGTTGTGCAGAGATATTGCTCAAAGGTCACTTTGTCATGCATGAAAAGCATGTGGAAAACCATGAAGAACAACCAATGAAACTCCTTTTGCTCCAGAGAATTCAAGGATTCTTCCTCAGCTGTTACATCTTCACTGCAATAGATGACCATACCACACGCTGGAGGATCAAGATCAAAACTGTTCAGGTTTAGCTGCCGTATGTTATGTAGGAGTCCTTTGGGAGCTGACCCTGGGGTATTAGATCTTCCTTACTGTAATGACCTCGAAGTAATGCAGTGTCCTGAAGTGAAGCTTCTTTTCCATGACTCTTGTCTTTTGTTGTCTCTTTAAAAAACACCAAGCTATCAGATTGCAACTACTAATATACACATAACTCAAGCTTTAATTGGAGTGAGACTAATTATTCCCACTTATGTGCTAATGATAATGTACTATGCATGCTGCCCTTTCTTAAAATGAGTGATTTATAGATCATTTTAGTAGCATTTTAATCATTTCATTCTGTTTTTTAATTCAGTATATTAATCTGTGGAGACACACCAGCAGCATTTAAAATCTTCATGTACTTAGAAAGCAACATGAAAAGAGGCACTTTCATTATTCATCAGGCGGAAGAAGACAGCTACAAAGACAGAACTTCATGTTTTTGCATCTAATATGAAAATGCCCACAATTTATATCAAAGACTACCAAGCAAGCAGCTTGATGAAGAGACTAATTTTGAGATATTGCTATGTGTCCACAAGAAAAGGGGGCAACCCAGGTAAGTATCTCACTTAATTCATTTTACCATGCACTCCCCAGCATTCCATGAAAGAGCTTCATATGTGTTTTTGTTTGTTTGGATTTTTCAGAAAAGTTAAGGTGAGTGCTGAGAAACACACAAATCAAGCACACACACACACACACAACCTGGCCTATGAAACAGCAGGTTCAATCAATAGCTACTTATTGAGACACTGCAGCAAGAAGCAGCTTTCACAGACAGTACAGAAAATGCTCTACCCGGATTTTCTACAAATGGAAGACATGTGAGTGAAGAGAAAGGACACAAAGTGGGCGGGTGAGTCATAGAATTGAAATGTCTCTCCTGCTACCTTAGCCTCCTGCAAAGGGTGTTTATTTGTAAATGATGATTCTCCCTCACTGAGTGTTGTTGGTATAAAGAAATGAATATACGTGGAAGTACTGAGGACAGCTCCCAGAATACCTTTTAAGAGAAGTGGGAAGAGTGTGAAGGAGGGAAAGAAATATCCCTCATGCCATCATTTCCCTCCCCCTCTCTCTTCCCTCCCACTGTGGAAGAAATGTCCCAGGGAGGAAGAGAAGCTAGGAGGTGTGCTCAGGGGGAAATTGGTATTTCTCCTCTTGCTCCCAAAGAGTCATTGTCAGAACCCTCCTAAATACTGATCAGTGGAGAGATTTGTGCTCCTAGTACTTCTAGCCTAAAACAATAAGCTGTACCATGCCATACAGCAGCTATATATTACATCCCAACCACATTTTAAAAAACAACATCCTTAATCCACACAGAGCAAAAAAATAATCTGGCCTTTCCTTGAGTCTTGAATTTGATGAACAGTATTTATCACTCATACTTCTGACAGGATTCACATAGCAAGGGTGTGCTGAAAGTATCATTTTTTTATGGAAATATCCCTTTAGCTGAAGGGATGTAATTTAAATTCAAGCTGAAAGTAAGTAAACTAAACACTACTAAGGGGAAAAATCCCTTATCAGGGAAATAAATATGCAGAAATTCTCCTTGAGACTGTAAAACTGAGCAAGGTTAAATCCAGGCAAGCCCATCTGTTTACAGCGTGGATTGATAAATCGAATAAGAAAAGGTTAACCATAATGCGATCAAATGTGTTTTGTCTTCCCCAAGAGAATGTTAATTGCATAAAGCATGCTACAATAAGCTAATTACTTACAACCTTGATGATTTTATCTGTTGGTGTGTCAGAATGTACTGTCATTGCCATTTCTTTTAAATAAAATATTGATTCTTCCACAATAAAAAGTCACAGGAAATCAGTTGCTAGATAAGGTCCTATGCTTGTGGGCAGCTTTACCTACCACTCTCCATGTACCCGACATATCCCCATGAGCAGGCTCCTCACAGCTCCTGCTGATACAGGGAAAGAACATTCCTGTGTTGAATCACAGTGGATACCTTTTGTTTTTACTTCTAGAGAATATGTTTTCTGTTCTCCATCACTCCCTGGTGTTAAAAAAATGCCAGGACTCAATCCCATAGGTAGCATCACTGGTGTCATCAACCTGGGAGGTACATCATTGTCACAGTCATCACCATTACCACCATTATCATCACCACCATCATCAAAACCATTACCACCATTATCATCACCACCATCATCAACACCATTACCACCATTATCATCACCATCATCACCACCATTACCATAATCATCATCATCACGATCATTATCATCATCACCATCACCATCATCATTATTACCATCACCACCATCACCATCAGCACCATCACTATCATCATCACCATTCTCATAACCATCATCATTTTCATTATTGTCATCATCATCACTGCCATCACCATTATCACTATCTTCATCATCAAATCCTATGCCAGGTGCTCACAAAGACTAGATTTCACTTTCTTATTGATTCTCTTAGCAACCCATGTAATAAGTACTATTTGTCATCTTCAGTGAGAAAACTGAAGCTAAGGAGTTGCTAAGTAAACTTCCCAAGATTCTAGAGTTTGTTACAGGGAGATATCAAAATTATTTAATGTTCATAAAAGCACAAATTACAATCACATTCACAGTATATTTTCAAATAAATAAATGACAAAAAACATGAGGAGCTCACCAAAGATGACCTACATATATACATGCCCTATGTAACAAATAGACAAGCAAATAAACAGCCCCATTAAAAAGTAGCAAAAGGAGAGAAACAGACACTTCTTAAAAGAAGGCATACAAGCAGCCAACAAGAATATGAAAAAAATCCTCCACATTACTAATCGTCAGAAAAAAATGCAAATCAAAACCACAGGATACCATCTCACATCAGTCAGAATGGGTATCATTAAAAAGTGGGAAAAAAAAGATGCTGGTAGAGAAAAGGGAAGGCTTATACACCATTGGTGGGAAGGTAAATTAGTTCTGCCACTATGGAAGGCAGCCTGGAAATTTCTCAAATAAGTAAGAATTGAACTACCATTCAACCTGGCAATCTCATTGCTAAGTATACACTCATAAGAAAATAAATAATTCTACCAAAAGGATATATGCACTCTTATGTGCATTGCAGCACAATTCACAATACCAAAGACCTAGAATCAACCTTGGTGCCCATCAATGGTGGACTGGATAAAGAAAATGTGGTGCATATATATCATAGAATACTACACAGCCCTCAAAAAATGAAGAAATCTTGTTCTTTGCAGCCACATGGATGCAGATGGAGGCTATTATCCTAAGTGAATTAATGCAGGAACAGAAAACCAAAAAACACAGATTCTCTTTTATAAGTGGGAGCTATACATCAGGTACTCATGGATATAAAGATGGAAATAATAGACACTGGGGACTACTAGATGGCGGAAGGAAGGAAGGGAGCAAGGGATGAAAAACTAACCGTTGGTTACTACGCGCTCACTTCCTGGGTGACAAATTGAATTGTACTCCAAACCTCAGCATCATGCAATATACTCATGTAACAAACTGCAGAGATATCCTCTGAATCTAAAATAACAACCAAAATTATTTTAATCTACGTACTATAAACTATTGCTACCACCTGGACTAGTTATTTTGCAAATAAAGTTTTGCTAATAATTAAATAACAGAAATTTCTATTTAGATAAGTGAAAATTACCAGACTATCCCTGTTACTCTGTCAAAATCTTAAGTGTCCAGAGCAAAAAATAAGTTTTCAAAAAGTAACTGAAAAGGAATTTCCAATGACAGAAGAAAGTCAATATAAATTATGGTACATGGAGTAGCCTTGCTCATTCTATTACAGGCATGATTGTTACATCTGTAGAAAGACAGAAAAGTGTATACACAATATTGTGATGTGAAAAAATTGTTGGAAGCACAGAACACATACATGTTACAGTTCCCATAAAAACACAGATGACTGTACGTTATGGATTCAATAATAATAGTTCAAAATAATAATTAATTGGTAGAAGAGATGGAATTATAAATTCGTAATTCTTTTATCTTAGCAAAACTATTATCTATTTTTAAATAGCTATTATTGCAAAATTCTGGAGAATTCTGTTATCAATCTCTACTGGACCTTTTACATTTATTTTCATCCATTTTCTAAATGCCTTCTTCTTATCCTAATTCTAACCCTAGAACAGGGATCTGCCTTTCAGAAGTAAATACCAAGGTGTAAAGCTTTCTCCTATTCACGACTGCAGGTGCAAGGGTGCATGAAGATCAGGTGGCCAAAATTCTCCCCCACCACACACACATGACATCCTGGCTTACAAATGCCTTCCACACATCTTGAGAAAAGGAGCTTAGAGTTCAGATTTCTGCTTTGGTGGAATGTAAGTTCCTTATGGGAACTTTGATCTTCAAGACTTTGCTTGGCTAGCCAGGTTGTTACTATCTAATTGCTAAATAACAGCGCATATTCGCTCTTCAGTTGGTTGAA
The DNA here is from genome assembly GCF_006542625.1 of Nomascus leucogenys. Taxonomy (NCBI): domain Eukaryota; kingdom Metazoa; phylum Chordata; class Mammalia; order Primates; family Hylobatidae; genus Nomascus; species Nomascus leucogenys. The sequence continues at coordinate 148,160,939 of NC_044384.1, read as the reverse complement.
GGAGCATTTTAGAGTTGGGGCTGGAGTAAGACAAGGGCAGAACATTCAAGAGGAATAAGCTGTAACGGCATGAAAGAAGTAATGCTCCTTTAGCCAAGATCATTATTTATCCTAATACATTTCTTCCCGTTTGTCTCTGCTTACACCAGAAATTCGGCTTTATCTGCATGTGGCTGTGTTTACAGCACAGGGCAACCAGTCACCTGCAGTGGTGTCCCTACCGGTTGACATTAATGAAGTTACTGCTCACCCTAACCCTAGTGACCGTTAACAACATCTGTGAAGCAAAGCCCTGCTTTCCCAGAGCTGACTTTGTCAGGTGGCTTCCTAGCTCCTTTGTGTCTAAATTTTTTTTTTATTGTCATTGGCACATTCCAACACTGTGGAATGACTGGATGACAAGCCAGGTAGTTGTTGACTGAATCACACTGACATATGTGCATTTCTGTATAGCATCTTCCGTTTTCTGCTTAGCAAATGTTCTCCAGGTGGGAAGGTGTCTACCTACAGCTTCTTTAGGGGCAGGACCTTGCATTATCTAGCTTCTATTCCAGTTCCTTTTGAATATTAGAGCCTCAATAAAGGATGTTTACTAAATTATTCTATTTTCATTCTTCAGAAAAAGTCTATCACTCAACAAGGTTCAAACCAATTGAATTGACAGGTGACCTTTCATTATATTCCAGTCATCTCTTTCTGACACATTATTCTGGTCTCTTGGTCTCTTGGTGTTTTCTTGCCTGGTATCTCACCCTGGCTCATGGTTAGTCTCAATCTTATGACTGATTTTTCAGCAATTTCAATTTCAGAAGATAAACTTGTTTCTAAGTTTCAGTTTAGTCACCGTGTTAGAAATCATTAACTTGCCTGTTCCTCCTTGCCCTAAAAATGCTCCTCTCTCCAAAATAAAAACCATTCTCATCCAGGTATGTGCTCAGGGTCTGCAACCATTCGCATCCCAGGTGAGATGGGGAAGCCGGGTCCATGCTCAGGGAATTACTCTTGGTTGGCAGCGCTCCCGAGTCCTCGTGGCCCGGCTATAGTAAATGGTCAGCGCTCCCGGGTCCTCGTGGCCCTGATGTAGTAAATGGTCAGCGCTCCCTAGTCCTCGTGGCCCAATGTAGTAAATGGTCAGCGCTACTGACTGAGTCCTTGTGGTCCGATGTAGTAAATGGTTAGCGCTCCCTAGTCCTCGTGACCCGGATGTAGTAAATGGTCAGCGCTCCCGAGTCCTCGTGGCCCGGATGTAGTAAATGGTCAGCGCTCCCGAGTCCTCGTGGCCCGGATGTAGTAAGTGGTCAGCGCTCCCGAGTCCTCGTGGCCCAGATGTAGTAAGTGGTCATGGTTTTGTTCTTAGGTTGCTCCCACACCACCTTCAAGTTCTGCAGGTGACTCACATATTATTCTCTGCACTTGAGTTTCTTTATGATTGCTCTCAACTTCCACCCTTCCACCAGGAATTCTTGTACTGGGATTCTGGGGCTGGCGTGCTGATATCTCCTGGCCGGTTTGTCTATTATGATCCCCTATCTGATGCATCTGTCAATAGCCCTTGTTCCCAGCTCGCCTATTGGGAAACCCTGTGAGGCATTTCCGACACTCAGTGCTTCCTGGAATCCCACCTGTCATTTGAGACCATCATTTCTGGTTTACTAAATTTTGCCTGCCTGGCTTGACATTTTTCCATCCTCAGCAGTTGGGTCTGTTCCCCCCGATAGGTGGATTCGCACTAAATCCTAGCTCTTTTCACTTGGCCCAAAGCTTGAAGCCAATTAATTCCTTCAGGCCTGGCCAGATAACAAAGCATACCACAGATGGGTTTCGGGAAATCAGTGATTTGCATGGTTCTGTATATCCTCTCATAAAAACGTGCAAGGTTGGGCAAGGGTAGACATGGAGATGCACAAGTCATATCACTAAATATTTTAAAGTTAAAATCAAGGAGCATTATAGCAAAATGACCTAGAAACCCCTGCCCTTTACAAACATACTTTCATAATGTCCAGGTATCCCATATTTTCCCTGAGAGCGGTCCGTGTCCTCGTACTCTGCCCCTGGATGTGATGGCTTGCTGCAGAAGAGCGGGTGTTTGGCCTCACCCAGCCTCTGTGTCAATGCCCACAGCGGCACATCGAAGCTCCAGCCACCTGCCAATCCCTGCCAGCAGGTGTCTACTGGGTATACACCAATAAACAGATGTGCCCCTCAACCAAGGAACCCGGGAAGAGGCCCAGAATCCCCAGAACCAGGTCCAATTCATCAGGGAATTTCAGGCCCCGGGTACACCCCCTGGCCCTGCTGATCCCTCATCATGTGGTTCATGAGAGAGCCAGGGCAGAGACCAAGGCAGCTCCTGCTGGATCCCAGGGCACAACTGCTCTCAGAGATAGGGTTTGCTAGCAGGAAAGGTGCTAGGACCACTGAGGGCATAAACTTGATCCGTCCCCCAAAAAGAGGAAAGGCAGCACCACAGACACCACTAAGGGTGTCTCCTTGGAGGGAACTCACCTGAATCACTGAATATTAACTTCCATTTGAAACCAATGCACCCAAAACAAAGTTCATCTACTAGACCCTCTGTGTCAGGGGGCTAAAGGGGAAGAAGGGTGTAGATTCCGGGGCTAAGAGGGAAAGGAATGGCAGATGTGGGTCAGTGTTGACGCAGCCCTGGGTCCAGCAGGAGCTGCCTTAGCATAGAGAAGTCAACCAGAAATATTGTACCCACAAGATCCAGGAGGGGAGCTAGCCAAGGTGGCAGCGAGGACATCCAGGTCCCCCACCCATGACAGCTCCTGCAGGCTGTCCATCAGCAAGATGGGGTTTCCAGGGTTCCCAGCCCTGGTCCCCCATTATGAACTGCGAGGAGCAGAAAACTGTGGCTTGAGCTCATCCCAGTGGTCTCCCCAGCGGATGTTGGGGTCAGGATGGCTTCCTTGGATTGCCGCAGCCTATGGGAATCTTGAACATTTCAAGGGGTGAGAAAAGCCTCAAAGAGGAGGTAGAGAGAGGGACGTCCCTCCAGATAATCTGCTGCAGCACTGAAGTCACGCCAGTCATAACCTATGGGGGCAACAGTCGCTATGGCGCCAAGAGACACGCACTCTTCCTTTCTTGGATATGTTTCATCAAAGGCTTCAAATCTTTCTCAAAGTCAGTTGAATTTTAACCGACCTTGAGGATATACGTGATGCATGTAGATTTTGCCGAGCTGTGCACTTTGAGAGATTGAGTTTGTTTGGTGGGGTTTGGTTTTTTAATATTTCACACCTCACATGTGGGGTATGAAATCCTTTCTCTTCAGCACTGTGGGGAATCATTAACCGTGACACCCCGGGTAATGAGCCTCCAGTACTGTTGCCATAGCCTGCCTGCCAATGTGCACTGTAGCCATTCGTTTTTGCACAGATGTCCCCATGGCACCTGTGGATGATGTACAAAGATTAAGCACAAGTTGTTCTGACCCAACCTAAAAAGATTATATATAAGAACAAAGAAGACATTAGCAAGTATTTGTAAAACAGCTAAAAGAACTGCTAGTACTAACAAAACATCAAATGAGCTGTGAAAATATGTCACCTTTCATTTTTATTTCATGCTTCTGGAGCTGACATTTCATTGAATACATACTTTTGGACACTGGGAATGTGGTTCAAGTAAATCCAGTCCACCAGTTTTATTGTTTTTTTTTTTTAAGAAATTTAATTAAACATATTCTAAGTTTGCCAAGATCAACTCAACTTTCCCTTTGGTTGCACTTCTGAAAACATCCGAGCACTCAGCACACAGGATCCCTCCAGCTTTTCCTTCATACCTGCTCACGTCCTTTATTGCCTTTGGATGCTGTTAAGCTCAGAAGCAAATTTGTTTTCATCTTTAGTCATTGTGTAGAATCTCACCAGGGCACTAGCTTCTATGTGCTCACTTCTTAACTGTCCATCTTTGTTTTCTCTTTGACTTAACTTAGCTATGCCTTATGTTACTGTACTACATGCATTATTACAAAATTTGCCTCTAAACAGTTTTGAAATGAGGGAGAGCATAGACTGACTGACTGGGTGGTTGAATAATATATTATAGCTGATATAGATAGATCAATAGATAGATGATAGATAGTAGTTAGACAGATGATAGTAGATAGATGAATGGATGGATGAATAGATGGATGGATGGAAAATAGACGGATAGATGGATGGATGGTAGATTAGACAGATAGATAATAGAATATTTAAGATGTTATTGATCATCTACACCTAAGTTGAAAAATATAAACCAATTTTTTACCATTGGTTACCAAGTTTGAGTTGAGGAATAGAGTACAAGAGAGAGAATTGGAATAAAATTAAGCAGGAAATTACCGCTCTCTAAAAATTTTTTTACAATAAGCACTTACTACTTTCAATGTCCTAAAAATGTAAAAAATTATAAATATATATGTTCTATAAAAATAAATGTTAAATGAAGCATTAAACATGCAAATAAATGTAAAGCATATATGAGGCTGACAAGTAATGTGTCCTTAAATTTTACCTATAAAATGCTGTGAAACATATAAACATATGGAAATTTATAGAGAATCAATTATTGGTTTGCTTCATGCAGAAGTAAAAGGAAGTTAATTCATTAATTCCTAACGCATTTTCAGTAGCTATTCTATGCTGCTGCTGAGGATATAAGGGTAGACAATGTCAAGTGCTCACACGCAGGATGTCTCACATGTTAATGTCTGTTTAAACCAGGAACTAGGATTTCAACAAGTCTCACGTGAATCAGGATAAGCCAAAAGCCTACTTTCTGATCTATTATAAGACCCCTCAATAGACACCTTCGTGATATACCAGCCTTATATTTGGAAGATGGGAACACGAGTATGGTATCTGAGATTGGAGGCGGAGCACAGAGTGACCGGGATGGTTTTTAACCCACTCTCCACAATATAAGCTAAACATCTACAACTTTTGGTACATTGATAGTGGTACATTAATTTTATTCTGCAGTGAAATATTATAGCACACTCATTAGCTGTTTCTTCAAATTATTTAACATTTGTCTGCATAGTAGATATAATCCATGGTAAATTTAAATAAAGTACAGGAGATTTTTAAACAAAATATATTAATAATGTAGAAATAGGTACTTTATGTGTAAATACTGAAAAATAATGAAATCTATAGGGCAAATACAATTGCATGAAATAAAACATGGACTCTAATAATAATGCACATACATGCACTTCTCACTTCCTTTTCTCTTTTCTTCACTTTCACATACTTTGACACAGGCACTAACATTTTCAAGAACACAGGTTTAGTATTTAGGAAATGCTTTTAAATTTATAAAAAGAACCAAGTTCTAATATTCACTTTGCCTCAGGAAAGCCAATCTTTTATTATGTGAGGATAACTATTTACCCTTTCCCTTTTTATGCAAACCATGTCACCACCCGCAGACCTCATCAAAGTAAATGGGTGGTGGGTCTCCCCTGCCAGCCTGCCTTGAGGTTACTGCCTCCTGCATCCTTGCTTCTGAGGCTCTATTCTGTACTTCTGCTGTGACACCCCTCTTAGTATGTTACCTCCTTGATTTTTCACATATCTACCTCCCAACTAGAGAGAGGGGCTTTGTTATGAGGAATAAATGATAAAGTGCCTCAAACAGCAACATGGTGGATAAGGTCAAATGAGGCAAAAAATTGATGCTATAAATACCATTCTTCCTATTTCAAAGTAGGACACCATGTAAGCCTGTGAGTGGGAGAGGAAGGAAGAAAAAAGGCTGGTGGCTGTTCCTTGAAGGGGGAGGGGGCGGGCTGATGGGTTAACCGGCCTCAGGAGGTCAGCAAAAGGAAGTGACCACTGGCCTCCCTTTCCCTCGCAGCTCCCTGGGCCACTACAAGGAAAACGCAAGGGGAAAAGAATGGTGGGGAAGTCCCAGCTTCAAGTGAACTTTGCAAATGTCTGCTTCCTGAAATTTGTGGTGGGGACAATGAAGCTTTGGGCTCAGGAGAGCGCTTTTCCCTGAAACTGTGGGAGGGAGAACTCAGAGCACTACACGTGGCTTTTCCAGGAACTGGCACTGTCCACGTGCTGTGGGAGGAACTGAGAGCATGCAGTGAATTTCTTTGCAGTTTTCGCTAATTTTGACATAAGTAACTACAGTATCTTCAAGCTGCTGTGCCTGTGTATACAACAAAGTAGACCTCACTCCACTGAAACTGATGTTTCAGTCGCCATGCGTGCTGGACATTCTAATACTTGTGTTCAGCTCATGTTTTATGGTTTAAGAATTTACTTTTCTCACCTGAAAGGATGTTTTACTTGTTTTTAACTCCTTGACCAAATCAGCCCTTGCTAATTGGGTGTCATCAAGTCTAATGTTAAAGAAATAAGAAAAATTAGCCTTTCAGAAAGAATATTAGAAGCATGAGAGAGATAATTTTATCAATTGTGAAACTGATTAGGTTAACTGTTCCAGGCAGTATATGGTGTTGCATCGTGTTTTAATTAAACTCATAATCCTAAAATGTTCTGCCAGGGGGGATATGAAGTAACCAGAAGAAAAGATTCTAAAAGCTATTTAAAATCAAGAACAAAAACACGTAAAATTTCTTATCCCATAGACCCTTTTACAAATAATGATGTTTCAGTGCATATAATACCACATTTATATGGAAAACACACACACACATTAAATATTTAAAAGAAGAAACAATGATTCAACAAAAAGAGATCTTGCCATGGCCAGGTGACGGTGGATGGCTCTGTGACAGGGCTAGATCCTGAGCAGACAGGTGCAGAAATTCCTCAGAATGCCAAAAAACACTGCATCTGCCCACGATTATAGGCAGTTCCCAAGGGCAAGGCACTGCATAGCCTTACAACTCCTCAATGAGTGTAGGTACTCAGAAAATAACACTATTAGTTAGCCCGCTGTTCTCAAATAATGTGCAAACATTCACTAAACTGAAACTGTACAAACTTGACAAAAGAAGTGACCTGTTCAATGGAACTATGAATTAAATTGTCATAATTGACATGTAAATAATACCGTAACTTTGACAAAGCTCTTCCACGAACATTTTTCTTATTGTAGATACCAAATACATTCAAGGGAATATAAATAAACTTGCTAAGACTTAGCCCAGATCTCTGCTACCCTGCTGGGATTTTTCTGTCTTTGAATAGATTTGATAGTATTTGATGTATTCTTTAATCCCTTTGACCTTGCAAGTAACATCAGGTAACAACCACATCTTTGTCATGTATTGACAATTTTGCTCAAACATTATTATGTATGTAAATAAAAGTCTTAAGTCCATCCTTTCCTTGGGAAGTCCTCATTTTACTTAGATTACTCAAGCAAACACGAAGTTCCACCTATTGGACACAGCAAACAATCTTGTCAAACTATGGAGTGGCTAATTTTACCATCCTGCAGATGAGAAAATGAAAAGTCCCTGGCTCATAACTGACATTGTTGCAGTCTTTGAAACTCAAGATCTTCTGGTTCCAAAACCTCTAGACTCTGTCCTTGCTTTCACATTGGATGGCACCCAAACAGCAAAAATATTAAAATGTTGCAAATTGTTAATTTATACCACTCCTTAAGCTATTCTTATGAGGCTGGTCTAGTGGTGATAAGCTTCCTTAGCTTTTGTTTACCTGAGAAAGTCTTTATCTTTCATTTTTGAATGGCAGATTTCCTAAGCATACTATTCTTGATCAGAAGGTATTTTTTGATTTCATCACTTTGACTATATCATCACACTACCTTCTAGCCTGCAAAGTTTCCCCTTATAGTCTTATGAGAGTTCCTTTGTACATAGCAAGTCATTTTTTCTCACTACTTTGAAAATTCTCCCTGTCTATTGGCAATTTGATTATAATGTGTCTCAGTGTGGATCTCTTTGTATTCATCTGACTTGCTGTTTGACTTCTCACATTGAGGTTTCTATTTCTTTCTCCATGTCTCAGAAGTGTTCAGCCACTATTTTTGTGAATCAGCTTCCTGCCCTGTTCTCTTCTCCTTCCTGAACTCCAGTAACATGTGCATCCACCTGATGGTGCCCCACAGGTCCCTTAAGCTATCTCCACTCTTACTCCTTACTATTTTTTCCCCTCAGATTGGTTGATTTCCAATGCACTCTCTTCAAGTTTGCTGATTCTCTCTCCTGATTGATATTGTTTGCTGTTGAAGCCCTCTATCAAGTATTTTAGCTCAGTTGTATTTTTAGCTCTATGATTTCTATTTGACACTTTTTAATATTTTCTCTCTTTGTTGAAATTCTCACTTTGTGTATGCATTGCCCTCCTGACCCCAGTGAGCATTTTTATCACTATTATTTCAAATTCTCTATTGGGTAAATCACTTATCTCAAGTTGTCACTGTTATTTCAGATTCTCTATTGGGTAAATCACTTGAGATAAGTGATTAGGCCACATCTCCTCATATTGTATAGCCACATAACCACCTGAGGCAAGTGATTTACCCAATAGAGAATTTGAAATAACAGTGATAAAAATGAAGATCATTTCATAAGGGTCAGTTACTAAAAATGTATCTTGTTCTTTTATTTGGAACATATTTCCCTGTCTCTTTATTTTCCTCAACTTAACTCTCCGTGTTGGTTTCTGTGCATTGGATAAGACAACTCTCTCCCATTCATGTCAGAATAGCCTTTGTAGAAGACGGACCTCACCAATCAGCCTGATCAGAGCTTCTAGGTGCCTTTCAAAAGTTTGTGCTTGTCTAGTTGCTCTCTTTGTTCATAATGGCCCTTATGAGATAGTGTGTGCAACATCCTGTCAGCCCCACAATAGGAAGGATAGAAGCTCGTCCCTCAAGACACAGCTGGGAAAGCTAGAATGGTAGATGTGTGCTCCAGTAGTTTCAATCCTCAGGGAGAAGCTGAGAGCTGGAGTTTATCTCCCACTTATTCTGCATTAAGCCTGGGAGAGGATCTGTGGCAAATGGGTGCACACTCATTCACACCACACACTCTGATCCTGTTTAAAACTCACACATTTGTTCTCTGTGATCTAGGGAGACTTGCGAATTCCAGGTCCCTCTTGCTTCCAAAGGTAGGCAATTTAGGAGGCAGTTCCTCAAGTGGGAGCTGTAAAACTTGGGATAATCAATCTGTGAAAAAAAAAAAACTTCCAGGGAGAATCTGGATTTATCACTAGAATGAGCCAGGGAAGAAAATGTAGAAGTTCACCCATTCCTGCTCAGGCTCCTTCACACCCTACTGCCTATCTGCCCTGTAGACTCTCAGATGCAGGCTAGTGAAAGCCTGACCCTCAGGTATGTGCAGACAAGCCCCTCCCAGGAAGAAAATGGGAGCGGTGCATTTTAGTCTCTTCTCTGCACTAATTCTGGGGTGCGTTGTCACTGAAAGTCCTCAAATGCTCACTTAAAACCACCTCTTTGCTCTCTGTGGTCTAGGAACGCTCGCAAACGCCCAGTCCCTTTGCTTTTAGAGCTAAGTGACTTACGAAATAAAGCCTCCAGGCGAACCATAAAAGCTGGAGCACCATATCTGTAGTGGAAGCCTTTCACTCCTCAGGGAGTAGTTGGGAGCTGCGGGTTCCTTTTTCATTATATTGCACAGTGCTTGGGGAGGGACTTGTGCCTGATATGGCTCAGCTTTTCCTACATGTTTTGATGCAGATGTTTTCTCAGTGACTCATGGTGTAGGAATATCTCAGCCAGTTTCTGAATTCTCTCAGAGGAAATGTTCCACATGTAGATGTTTATTCAGTGCACCCATGTGAGGAGGTAAAGCCAAGAGCCTCATTCTGCAATTCTCCTGACATCCTTCCTCCTGCTGTATTTTTCAATTAGTGTAATTAGAGGCCTCTAAGCAGCATTTTTGTCTGTGTGGTTTGTTGTTGATGCTGTTGTTTGTTTTTGCTTTCTTTCTGATAAAACAGGTGATCCAACCCCAGCAAACATTTAGGCAATGCCTACAGTGTGCCAAGGAACGCACTAAGCCCTCATATGCTTCTTCAGCAATAGTATCTCTTTAGTATACAAAAACACAAGATTCACCTGATCATTTTTTTTTTTCCTGTTGGGCAAGAAAATATTTAAGGCTTTATCTTCAGCTTACTCATATCTGGGAAGAGTGTTATCTTAAATGTTTCTTTTCCCTAGTTAAAAAAAAAATAGCCATGAAAAAGATTTCCATAACCCTTAGGTTTAATTTGTTCCCAGGTTAGTAATAGGTGTTCTATTGAGAACCCCCTTACTACAGACTACCAGAAGAAACACTATGATTTTCCTTCTATTTCTATGGTCGGCAAATCGGCGTTAAGAGTACCATATATATTTGCATTAATTTTAAAAAGCTATCCAACCTCAGTGCAAATGTCTGCAATAACCCGTTCCTATGGCATGGAGGTGGTTATGTGGTTATAAGATATGAGGATATGTGGCCTAATTTTCAGTCCTCACACAACTGACACGGAGTTGGCTCTGTGTTTGTGTAAAAGGGAGCTGATGGGAGATTGAGGAAGGTGAACCCCAGGCCTGCTCAAGGAAGCACACGCTTCCCCAGAGAAGTGCCTGGACATGCAACTGATCTACTTCCAGTTTCTCAGAGTTGAAATGGGAGAATAGGCCCCATCTCATGGAGTCATGAAGAACCCCAACCACAGAGGTGACTTAAGGCTTCCATGGCCAGCCTGTCAGTGGTGCAGCCCCTCCCGGGAGTCCTTCTGCTCTGCTGACCACTGGACATTACCTCTCGCAAGCAACGGAGGTCCTGTCGGGTTGGCCTACTCTTTCCTTCCGTTTCTTCACTTTCTTGCTCCTATTTTCATAAAGAGCAAGTTCAACCACACACCCAGGTAAACTTGCAGTAAACATCAACCAAATACCCTGAATCTAAAATAGAAGTATAAATATATCTAAATATTTCAGTTCTCAAGTTTCCATTCACTTTTAGCAACTAGTGACTGGTTTCTTCTAACATAGAGGTGTGTAATATTCCAATCAGGATAATTATTTAAAAGCAATGTTTATGGGATCCTATCATGTGACACGCCCCAAGTTAAGTATTTTACAAATATCTCATATATTCCTCATGGAAATCGGAGGAAAAGGTGACATCAGCCCCTGTGTACAGTTAGGAGCCCGAGGCCAAAGAAAGGGGCCCACAGCCCTGGTCACAAAGCCAACCAGATCAAAGCCAGCCTCGTCAACGTGAATATCCACATGCTTTCACTGAAAAGTTTCATTTTCTCACACAGATTTAACTTCACCGATTCATATTATTGTTTTGTGTTGGGTACCTAAATCACATTTCTTCTTTGGCAAGGCAAGACTGAATTTTCACTGAAAATAAAAACAAGCTGACTTGAGTGCAAATCTTGAATCAGGCTAAGGGAAATACTGACCACCTATTATGGTCAAAACCTTAAATATATACAATTTTTATTTTTCAATTATACCTCTACAGAGCTGTAAAAACAAGATTACTACAACCTCAGCATCAATGTTTTACCCAATTCCAGTGAAGAACACGTGATCCTTTAGACAGACACATGGCACACTAACTTTCTCCCTAGTAATGTTCATTTTTCTTCTGTATTTTTCCTTTATCTCAGTTTTCTTGTTTACTTTTACATAATTTTTATACTAACATGAGCTCTTCTTGGAATAAACATATATATGACGGATATGACAGCAACAACTTCTGGGAAGCTGCTTGCTGATCAAATGACGATATATTTATAGAATTCTGTTCAATTAAGGCCATTTTGTTGCTTAATGTGTCACAGAAATATTTGAGGAAAGATAGCTGAATATCAAGGCATTTCTGTTTTCTAAAGCTCCACAGTAATGAACTCACAAATTAAAGTCACCTATGGGGAATATTTCAGTCTGAATTGAAGGCAAGTGACGTATTGATTGAGAGCACCTTCAACAAAAATCAACGAGAACAAATGTGTTCAAGAAGAAATTGAGAAAACTCAATTGATCCATGGAGGACCACACCCTCCAGCTCCCTCGGAGATAGATCATTTAGCTCAAACTTTTTATTTTCAATTACTGAGTAGTATCATTGAGATACACTAAGTTACCATTTCTGTCTGCTACATTAAGTGTTAATGTTCCCACCCAAATCTCATGTCAGATAGTAATGCCTAATGTTGGAAGAGGGGCCTGGTGGGAGGTGATTGAAACACAGGGGCACATTTTTCCTTGCTGTTCTTGTGAGAGTGAGTTCTCAGAAGACCTAGTAGTTTAAACGTGTGTAGCACCCTCCCCTGCCTTCACTGTCTTCCTCGTGCTCCAGCCATGTTGGACTTGCCTGCTTCACTTGAAATGCCTCATCTTGTTTTTACTTTAACTCGTTACTTTGAATTTTGTCCTGCTTGTCTCTTTAATCACCTAGGCTTCCTTCTCATGTAAATAAGACTCTGTAGCTGGCAAGGCCGGACAAACTCCAATTGACCCCTTCATTTACAAGACACTAAGGGCTCCTTACCCAACCCCCTTTGTAAGGAGTTGGCCTGGGTAAACAGATCCTCAGCATTTCAAAAGAGCCCAATTAACTGATAAGGTACTAACACCAACAATGTATGAAGTTCCCAGGATTTTTCTCAAACAGATAACAACATAAAACCTTGAGTTCCTGTCCGGCATAGACCCTGTATCTAATTATAATGAAAGATTTAGAAACTTGCACCTGGTACTATTGCTCCTGTAACCATTTGTCTTTTGTTTATCACTCTGTAACCATTTTGCTTCTTTTGATCCTTCCATGTTTTTACTTCTATAGAATTATTGCATTTGAGTCCCCCTCCCATTCCTAAACCGAGGTATAAAAGTTAATCAAGCCCCTTCCTCGTGGCCAAGAGAATTTTGAGCATTAGCCGTCTCTTTGGCTGCCAGCTTAGGAAAGGACTCTTAATTCATCTCAAAGTGTGGCGTATTTTCAGCTTGCTTAGGTACAACACCCCTTTGCCTTCTGCCATGATTGTAAGTTTCCTGAGGCCTCCGCAGCCATGCTTCCTGTACAACCTGAGGAACCGTGAGCCAATTACACTTCTTTTCTTCATCAATTACCCAGTTTGGGGCATTTCTTGAGAGCAGTGTGAGAAAGGACTAATACAACACCTTTCATTCCCCAGGTCAGCACCGTTATCAAGTAGATAATTGGGACCAGCTGATGTAGTTCATTTGCGGGATTATCACTGGGTCTTCATTTTCTTCACCAACTATACTATCTTCACAAACTATAATAAGATTTAGCCAAATGTTATATATATTACATAGCTTTATATAATTACTAAATATTTTATATTAATAATATATCTTTTATAAATATGTAAATTATATGTATATAATTTTTGAAATAGATGCACTTATTGGAATATATATATACACAAGAGTGCCTATTATTTCAAAAATTATGTAAACGTAAACAAGAAAACAGATAAAGGGAAAATAGGATAGAAGAAAAATGAACGGTACTAGGGAGAAAGTTAGTGCCCCACATATCTGTCTAAAGGATGTGTTCTTCACTGGAATTGGGTAGAAACATTGATGCTGAGGTTATAGTAACCAAATCTTATTTTTCCAGCTTTTTTGAAGTATATAATTGAAAAATAAAAATCGTATATATTTTAGGTGAACAACTTTACATTTCACGTGCATGTACTCCGTGAGGTAATTACCATGCTCAAGTCAATTAACATATCCATCCCCTCACATGGTCACCATTTCCTGGTTTTTAGGGTGAATAATTAAGTTTTAAATGGCGGTTTGCAAAGAAAGCAATGACTGTGTTAGCATATTCATAGACCTCAATGAAATCCATGATTACAATTTTGAAAAGAAACCCCATTTTCCTTATCAGGTTAACTTGAGACAACATCATCTTAGAAAAGCTGCTGGTTGGCTTGAACATAGAAATCAGAAGTATGTTCCCAGAAAAAAAAAAATAAAGGACATAGAAGTGAAACCTCAGGAAAATAGATTCAAAACATAGGGAAAAAAGCACACATATGAAAAAAATTAGTCTTCCCCAGCCCTAAATGTGGGCAGGGCATAAATGAGATAAGCAGGACAGGTGGAGATAGATTTGGATTCTAAGACTTTTCAGCTTCTTCGTGTTCTCCTCTAAATAGGGATCTTTTCAGGTGAGAGACCCAGTAAAATCTGGCTGATGGCATTCCAAAGACACGTGGTTCTATGGAACCAGTTACATGAGGAACCAACAGTGAGCTGACAGCCAGGTTCTCCTGGTCTGACTGACCCCTCCCAGGGGCTACGATCCTGCCACCCTGAGGCAGAGGATGCTCAGACAGGTCCCAGAACCTCTCCTGAACTGAGTTGAGGGGAGCGGGGCTTAACATCGGACAAGTCCCAGAACTTCTCCTGAACTGAGTTGAGGGGAGCGGGGGTTAACGTTGGACAGGTCCCCAGAACCTCTCCTGAACTTAGTTGAGGGGAGTGAGGGATAACGTACAAAGTACAGAAAAGATACAGAATGGCGAAAAGAAATGGGAAGATCATAGAGGTCTGTCTCATCTGAGGTCTTCCAAGCTGCTCCGTCTCGTGTCCCCTTAGAAAACGCAGCTCTCCTTTCAGAAATAGCACAACTTCAGGGAACAGACGTCCCTTTGAAGGATAGCATTATCAACATAGGAGGGAAATTACCTAACAAGTAGAATCCTGTAGTTCAATAACATACACTTTGATAGCTTAGAAAGTAAGCTCCATACGGAAACTGATGCTCATCTTTGGGGAGTGTCTTGGACACATATCAGGGTTAAAGAACACACATGCCAGACATTGCTACTAGAAAGCATGCCTTCAGCCTAGAAAATAGAACTGGACTGCTGCAAGCACCAAGTCCCCCCATGAAGGAATCTGGACGTATGAATAAAGATGCCTCTGCCTCACCCTTCAAAAACCCACTACTTAATGAAAGACACACATTCACACACCCCTTTCCCATAAACATTCCTGATGCTTCCCCTTTGAGGAAAATGGCCGACAAGGATAGTATAGAAAAATTCTTCCTACAAACAGCTAGAAATGCTATTACTTCAGTGATTTGGTTTTTGTTTGCTTGTTTTGTAATACTTGAAAGACCGTGAAGTCCTCAGTGGCAGGAGAGAGCATTGGGACAGGAAGAGCTGAGAATGTCAGCTGGGCCAGGCTCACTGGGCTACATGGCCGACCAAGATGTGCTAACAGATGAGCACAGGATCCTATGGCCAAAAAGGACAGGTCAGCATCACATGCCAATTAGAAGGGGGCCAAAGTCCAGACACTGGCAACCCCCACTGCTGTGGGGATGTGGAACAGCAGGAGCCCTCACCACCGCTGTGGGAATGGAAAATGGGGTGGCCACTGTGGAAGACAGTATGACTTCTTACGAATCTAAATAGACTTATACCAAACAATCCAGCAGTACCATCGTACACTCCAGCAATCACACCATTCAATCCGGCAGTCACACCATACAAACTGGCAGTCGCACCACACACTCTGGCGATCACACCATTCAATCCGGGAATCACACCACACACTCCGGCATTGGCACCATATAATCCGGCAGTCACACGCCTTAAAACCTGCCCATGGATATTTCTATGCGTATTTAGAATTGTGACATTTTCCTGTTGGAATAGTCCTTTCACCATTGTATAATATCCTTCTTTGTCTTTTTTAACTGTTGTTGCTTTAAAGGTTGTCTGATATAAGAATAGCTGCTTCTACTTGCTTTTGATGTCCACTTGTATGCAATATCTTTTTCCATCCCTTTTAAGTGTATGTGAGTCCTATGTGTTAGGTGAGTCTGCTGAAGACAGCAGAAAGAATACAAAATTTTCAAATCACAAGACAATACTATGGAAATTCAATTATAATGAGTTGGATAAACCTATACAAAATGATCATTTTTAAAATATAATTGTCTCAAAATAAATAAAAAGAATAACTAGTCCTATAACCTTTTATGAAAGCAAACCACAAAAGAATATAAGCCCTAGACCACATCACAAGTCATTTCCACAACATTTTCAAGGAAGACCTAATCTATGATTGATACCCAGACCAGAAACGGTAGAACTTTAATTACAGGAAAGATAAATGCAAACATTTCCAATAAAACATTTGCAAATATGTCAGCAACCTTTATTTATACAAATATCATGAGCCCAATAGTTTAACAAGAGTATCCATGAATATAATTTAACACATTAACCAGACTAAAAGAGAAAATAGGAAGATAAGTATTGCAGTAGCTCAGATAAGATACTGAAGAAATTTAACAACCATTTGTCACTTTTAAATCAACACAAGCAACTCTTAGCCACTAGGAGCAGGAAGGAACTCAATTATCGTAACGAGTGGAACCACAAAAGCTTACCAGGAGGCTCACTCTAGCCAAACATCGTCAGAAACATCCCGCAGGTGTGCTTGCTGCAACACTCTGTCCTCTTGGCTATTACCAAGCTTACCAAAAGCTAAGCCTCCCTCTAGCCAAACATCATCAGAAACATCCTCCAGTTGTGCTTGCTCCAACACTCTCTCCTCTTGGCTGTTGCCACGCTTACCAAAAGCTTACCAGGAGCCTCCCTCTAGCCAAACGTCAGAAACATCCAGCAGGTATGCTTGCTGCAATACTCTGTCCTCTTGGCTGTTGCACTGGACATTTAATCTGAGAATGTAACACAAAAAATAAAACTCAGGAGAATTGTAAAGAAAGAAAGGAAATTTTTATTTGCAGGCAAGATGGTCATCGACATAGAAAAGCAAAGCAGATCAAAAGTGATTAGCTGTAATGACAGAGTAAAACAATGACAAGGACAACGCCATCTCAGAGTCATCAGCCGAGTCACACGCATCCGCTGCGTTGAAGAACGCAGAGACCTCTGTGCACACACAGCGGCACAGGGGCCAGAGGAGAAACTTCACAGCCTTTCCAGAGAGCAATTCGGCAATCCCCGCTGAAGCCGGCACATCATTTCTTCCACCCAGCAGTTCTGCGTTTACACTTAGGAAACTCTCATAAATATTCACAAAGAGGGGTTAATAAAGATGTTTATTGAATTCTACTTACGGTATCAAAATTACAAACAACCTAATTATTTCTCAGTAGAAAAATATAGAACTACTTAGGCGGATAAAGAAAAAAAAGAGGGCTGGGCGTGGTGTCTCACACCTGTAATCCCAGCACTTTGGGAGGCCGAGGCAGGCAGATCACCTGAGGTCAGGAGTTTGAGAACAGCCTGGCCAACTTGGCAAACCCCGTCTCTACTAAAAATACAAAAATTAGCATGGTGTGGTGGCGGGCGCCTGTAATCCCACCTGCCTCAGCAGGAGTATCGCTTAAACCCAGGAGACGGAGGTTACAGCGAGCCAAAATCTTGCCACTGCACCTCAGCCTGGGCAACACAGCGAGAATCTGTCAGGAAGGGAAGAGGAGGGGAGGGGGAAAAAAGAGGCAAGAGAATGTTATGTACCAACTTCAAGCAAGACAGTGGTAAACTCTGGAGTGGAAGAGAGGGAAAGCATGGGTGTCCAGGTTTAACGACCTTGAATATTTAAGTGTGTACACACGTGCCTGTGCGTGTCCCTGTCACATGTTTTTCTGAAGTGTCCTAAGTGTTTTAAATTTTTAATTATAAAACTATAAAACTAAAATAGATCAATGCATAGCAAATACGGAAGGGAGAGAAGGAGAAATGGAGGGAAGAAAAAGAGAGGAGAGTACCCCAGCAAAAATTTCCAAAATTATCCTTTAAAAGTTACACAGTGGCACAGCTGTTCTTGAATTGGTTATGTACAGAGAGAACAGGCTCAGCTGGGTTGATAAATTATAACATACGCAGCAGGGTTTAATATGTACCAGGGCTGATTTACAGGTTATTTTTAACTAGATATTTCCTCAAACATCTCTAGTCCTGCCAGGTGGGCTAATAAGAACAAATCTAGCAGAGGCTTTGATGTGATTTGCTTCGATTTGTTTATACTTTAGGTAATACTGATGGAGCACCTGTCGTGGGCCAGGCAGGACTCTCAGAGCAAAGGTGCAGCTGTGAAGAACACAGGTGTGCTGCCCTCATGGAGCCACAGCGCATAAATAGTAAGGATTCCACGTGTTAATTGTCTGCATGTTTACAATAGTACTGTAAGTTTATTGGAAAACAGAGTTAATGAGTGTAAACATTTCTTCTATGACCTTGTTCACATTCACTCTTTTGCTCAGTAAATCCTTTGCTCACGAATAATTCTAAACAAAACTTATCTTAGTGCCAAACTAAGTTATCTCACATTTCACATTAAAGGGCCCAAAGAAAGTGAAATTGTACCAGCATTGTGTATATCAGTTAATAACGTGAACTTTTGCTGTAATAAATGCAGTGTCCACCCACTGTCATATTGCTTGATTCCAAACCCTAGCGAGCAGCTATTCTGTGCACTGATGGCACTAAGAGGCAGAGGAGCCCAGGGCTGGGTGGTCAAAAACGCTCAGGGAATGAGCGATGGAATGAATGAATGATGTCACTGCTTGGATAGAGGCAGGACATATTTTCTCAAAACACTGTAAAGCAGGGAGCAATGGTGTAGACATGGAATACTTTTTAAAAGCTTGCTTATGGCCAGGTGCGGTGGCTAACGCCTGCATTCCCAGCACCTTGGGAGGTCGAGGCCAGCAGATGGCTTCAGCCTAGGAAAGACCAGCCTGGGCAACATGGTAAAACCCCATTTCTACTAAAAATACAAGAACTAGCCAGGCATGGTGGTGCATGCATGTAGTCCCAGCTACTCTGGAGGCTGAGGCATGAGGATCGCTTGAGCCTGGGAGGCAGAGGTTGCAGGGAGTCCAGACTGCACTCCAGCCTGGGTGACAGAAGAAGACTCTGTCTCAAAATAAACAATATAAAAATAAAAGCCTCCTTGTACTCAGGTAGCCTAGTAGACAGATAAATAGAAGGACTTGGGTTTTTTTCTTTTTCTTTGTTTCAATCTTAAAAGAAAAAACATGGAAATACATACCTGCAAGTTTTCCTCTATTTGGGCTAAAGAACTGAAGCCATACTGAAAACAGCCACTCCGTGACAGCAAACGGCAGCCTGGAGGTGGGGTTGGAAGGTTCCCACTTCTGGAGCAGGCTCTGCCCATTTGATGGAGCAGGCTCTGCTGATGCAGGCCCCACCCACCTGGTGGAGCCTGTCACGCCCACCTAATAGAGGGCCACGCCCACCTGCTGAAGCAAGTCCCTGGGTTCCCTATCCCTCTGGCTGGCTGCAGCCTGCCTGAGGCTACCACAATCAGCATACAATCCCTTTCCCAGCAAGAAGGTCCGTGCTGGGCCCAGGCTCCCTTCTGTGCTTCCAGGGAGCTTTGAGGTCACTGGTGCCAGAGCTCCAGAAGATTTAGTTTTATTTTGCTCCTAGGTCTACACCTTGTTGCTGTCCCCACTGTCCTGACATCCAGTCTGCCACTTCCGCAGCACCTGTCTGGGAGGCACGCTCTGCCTCATTAGGGAGCTCACCTGGGCTGGGTCCTGGGTGCTGCTCTCTCCTGTCTGGGCCTGATTTCTGCCAGTCGCAGGTAAGTCCTGCAATGTCAGGATTTACCTGCTCAAATACCACCTGCTTCTTAGTTTCTCACTGAGTGGGGTCTCCCAGACCAGCCGTCCTCATTAGTATGGTGACCGATTTCTTTAAACATTGTGAATGGTTTGACTAGGATATGGGAATGAAGAGGAAACACACAAATGGTGAAGGCTGCTGTTACAGCCATGTGTCTGAATTGATGGTGCAGCCTCTGCTATCACTGAACCAAGAGAAGATCTCTAATGGACTTGAGAGTTCTGCAGACTGATTTGGACAAGGAATCATGAGTGGTCAGTGCACAAGGCCAAGGGCATGGGGTGTGTTTATTCCCAGACACTCACCTGATGGGCACAGCTGCGTTCAGCCCTCAGTACAGCTAAAGGTTAGGAGCAGATATTTTGAATTTGCTAGTCATCAAAATGAGAAAGACAAATTATAATGCCTTAAAATTTTAGATCTGAGAATAGCTTAGAAAACCTTTGAACTACATGATTCTACCTGAAAAACAAAGACACGAGAACCTTTGGGAGAGGCCTCTTGTGGGAAAGAGCAACATACAAGACGAAATCCGAGCCTGTGACCAAGGGGTGTGACCGGGGGCTGTGACTGGGGAGTGTGACCAAGGGGTGTGACCGGGGTTTGGGGGCCACAGCGGGGGAAAGCAGAGTCCCCTTGGACACATGAACGGAGCTCAGTTTGAGAACTGCTGACCCAACTTTTACAGAGAAGAAAACTGAGTCACAGAAAAAGAAAAGCAGTTTGTCCAAGGGTGCGGTATTTGTTTGTTTTCATACTGCTATGAGGACTGCCTGAGACTGGGTAATTTATAAAGGAAAAAGGTTTAATTGCCTCACAGTTCATCATGGCTGGGGAGGCCTCAGGGCACTTAACAATCATGGCAGAAGGCAAAGGGGAAGCAAGGTGCCTTCTTCACAAGGCAGCAGAAAGAAGTGCTGACTGAAGGGGGAAGAGCCCCTTATAAAATCATCAGATCTCGTGAGAACTCACTATCAGGAGAACAGCATGGGGGAAACCAACCCCATGATTCAATCAGTTCCACCTGGTCCCTCCCTTGACACGTGGGGACTGTTGGGATTCTGGGAATGACAATCAAGATGAGATTTGGGTGGGGACACAAAGCTGAACCCTATCATGTACACAGCCCAGGCTCCAACAGAGCCAGGACCAAAGCTGGATTCTGTGTTCTTCCTGGTGCACTCCGGGATCGTTGCTTTTTGACAGCAATATATTAAAAGAATTATGTTTGTGTTACTGGGAAGTAGACTCACATCTTAGTAACATAAAAGCAGGTACGAATGAATGTGAATGATGAACCAGAGTGGAAGCAAAGAATTAAAGCAGTGCAGAGGCAGTGAGGGGCTGGGTGTTTCTTTTGGTGTCATAAAGTTCAATCGGTTTGGGATCATCTATTTTAATTTTCATTTTAATGTACCTTTTTAATATTCCCTTTTATTATTCCCCTTCAATATACCTTTTAAATATGCCCCCTTTAAAAAATGTGGTCATGATCCTACAGGTAAAATGATGTCTAAATAAGATATTCATCTATTTTTAAGCCAGTGAAAAATGAGACTATTATAGGCAATCTTTCCTTTCATTCATTATTTAACTGCAGCTCAAAAAGGCAATTAAAAAAATAAAGATCACAAGCGTTGACCATGTTTAGCCTCTACAAAGCAAAGGATAAGAGAAGTTTCCAATGGCCCCCAACCACTGCTTTTTCCCAAACATGAGAAAGTCTTTATGAAAATTGAGAGGCAGAACCATGACGGAGAAAATGCTCAAGGGCAGATCAGGACAGCGGGATGAACACAGCTCCCTGAAGACCCAGAAACTCCTGACTCAGGTCCTTCCTCACCCTGGGATAGCTTTGCAGTATCATATGCTTAATGTGAAATATTTCAATGCTGCAATTTACTGCTTTGAAAAATGAGTGAGCCCGCACCCTTTGACATGCCTCTTTGAAACATGGAATATTTAAAATTCATACCCAAAGTTAATGTATAGATAAATCACACATTTTTATGACTTCACTGATGTAATAAGAGCCTTGTAATATCTCAAAAGATATGTTTTATCCCTCCTAATGTGTGTGATGTGCAGATTAAGAAGCTATATTATTACTTTCAAAATGACCTGCTATTTCCTGGAAACTGTAATTTGCTGGACCTGTCCTTGTCACTGGGGTAAGTATAATGCCTTTAATAATCTTCCACTCACTAACTGATGTGTTTGCATCAAAAAGACGGATCTGGCTTGGCGGCGGGGCAGGCGCTCCGTGTCTGTTCTCCCAGTGACACCTAGAGGCTTCACAGGGCCTGGAGCAAAGTGAAGCCGGTTGGAGGACTTTTCTCCAGGTTCACTGAATTTAGTCATAAAAATGTTTTAAAGGCTGAGAATGAGAGCATTTCAGGGCACGATTGCCTTATAGCATGACTCCCAAGGGGGGCAAAGAGAAACTGGGTGAGAGGCAGCATCCACAGGAAAGGGTCTGGCTGAATCCTATGAAGACAAAGAAAAGCCACTGAGAGCTCTCCTATAAACGGCCACCCTCAGTTGAGCTCAAAACTCCAAGCCACTGCGAACCAGCCTCGAGAAGGCTTTTATACAGAGTTCCTTTTCTTTTTTTTTTTTGAGACGGAGTCTCGCTCTGTCGCCCAGGCTGGAGTGCAGTGGCGCAACCTTGGCTCACTGCAAGCTCCGCCTCCCGGGTTCACGCCATTCTCCTGCCTCAGCCTCTCCGAGTAGCTGGGACTACAGGCGCCCGCCACCACGCCCGGCTGATTTTTTTGTATTTTTAGTAGAGACGGGGTTTCACCGTGGTCTCGATCTCCTGACCTCGTGATCCGCCCGCCTCGGCCTCCCAAAGTGCTGGGATTACAAGCGTGAGCCACCACACCCGGCACAGAATTCCTTTTCTAACAAGGTAGGCATCAAAGGTGATCTAAGGGAAGCAAGTGTGTTTTAAAAAACACCCTCACGCCTGTAATCCCAGCACTTTGGGAGCTGTAGGCAGGTGGATCACCTGAGGTCAGTAGTTCAAGACCAGCCTGGCCAACATGGTGAAACCCCCTCTCTACTAAAAATACAAAAAATTAGCCAGGTGTGGGGGCGGGCCCCTGTAATCCCAGCTACTTGGGAAGCTGAGGCAGAAGAATCGCTTGAACCCGGGAGGCAGAGGTTGCAGTGAGCCAAGATCATGCACTCCAGCCTAGGCGACAGAGTGAGACTCTGTCAAAAAAACAAAAAACAAAACAAAACAACAACAACAAAAACCCACCCCAGGTGGCCCATGCTTTCAGCCCGAGACTCTCAGAAGAAAGCGCAGAGGCCCGTGTGATTGGCCAACATCCAGCCCACCTGCCCCAGGCCACACTGTGCTTGAGAGAGAGCCAGAGCGGCTAGCAGGGGCATCTCAGCACCAGGAAAAGCGGCTGGAGTTGACTCAACAGATCGCAGACTGCCAGCCGAGGGCTCCACATTGAGTCATCTCCTGTGTGCTGTGGTGCGCGTGTGCCCCTGATAGACAAAGGTAAACCTGGGTGTTGGTGATTTACTTTATATGGGAATCACAAATGTCATCTATAATTTTATCTAGACGTATGTGATGGAGATACATACTTTGACCAGTTGTGTTAATTATTGCCAGCAATGTATGCAAAAGTCAACTTTCTACTCCTAGGGGGACAAAACAATTCTGAAAGCAATGAGGAACAAGCTCAACTTTCCAACAGCCTCATTTTAAAAAGTGAATGTGGAGAGGAGGCCTAAAGACAGAATGGATATATCTATCCCTCAACGTCTATAAGACCACATACAAGTGGGACAGGAGGAGAGACCCGCACTCCACGTAAAAACTTCCATGAAAATAAACGGTAAACAGTGAAACAGGAGAGGGAGCCCAGAAACACACCCGCGCACGTATGGTTGACGGTTTTTGACAAAGGTGCTGAGAACAGACAATGGAGAAAGGACAGTGTCCTCACACAACGGTGTTGGGGAAACTGGATCTCCACAGGCAGAGGGTGAAATTGGCCGTTATCAGACACCATATGCGAAAATCAACTCAAAATAGATTAAAGACTTCAATGTAAGACCTGAAACTGTGAAGCTCTAAAAGAAAACAGGGGAAAGCTCCATGACACTGGTCCGGGCAAAGATGTTTTTGGATATGACCCCAAAAGCACAGGCAACAAAAGCAAACATAAACAAATGAGACTGCATCAGACGGAAAAGCTTCTGCACAGCAAAGGAAACAACAGAACAAAGAGGCCGAGGCGGGTGGATCACCTGCGGTCAGGAGTTAAAGACCAGCCCAGCCAATATGTTGAAACCCCGTCTCTACTAAAAATAGAAAATTTCGCCGAGTGTGGTGGCAGGTGCCTGTATCCCAGCTACTTGGGAGGCTGAGACAGAAGAATCACTTGAACCTGGGAGGTGGAGGTTGCAGTGAGACAAGATATCGCCACTGCACTCCAGCCTGGGTGGCAGAATGAGACTCTATCTCAAAAAAAAAAAAAAAAAAGGAAAAGAAAATATTATGCAAAAATACATAAGGAACTCAAACACCTCAATAACAATAAAAGAAATAACTCAATTAAAAACTGGGGCAAAGGCTCTGAAGAGACATATCTCAAAAGAAGATATCAGAATGGCCAATCTGAAAAAAAATGCTCAACATGAATAATCATCAGGGAAATGCAAATTAAAACCATAATGCGCTGTCACTCACACACACCAGTTCAGATGCTGTTGTCGAAAAGAGACGCCGTGTGTTGGTGAGGGTGTGCAGAAGAGGAACGCCTTGTGCTTTGTTAGTGGGGATGTCGATTAATACAGCCACCCTGAGGAGCAGCGTGGAAATTCCTCGGAACACTACAAATAGGATTACCATACGACCCAGCAATCCCACCTCTGGCTATGTACCCAAATGAAATAAAATGAGCGAGTGGAAGAGAACCTGCACCCCGTGTTCACGGAGCGCTGTTCACAGTACCCAAGATAGAAATTCAACCTCAGTGTCTATCAAGGGATGAAAGGATAATGGAAATGTAGAAATGGAATACCAAAGTGAGCCTTAAAAAAGAAGGAACTCCTGTCCTTTGTGGCAACATGGATAAGCCTGGAAGACATTCTACTAAGTGAAATAAGTCAGGCTGAGAAAGACAAATACCACATCTTCTCATTCATATGTGGAATCTAAAAAAAGTCAGACTCATGATAGAATGGTGGTTAAATGGTGGTTACTGGAGGCTGGGGGGAAGGCCAGATGGAGAAAGGAGAGATGACGGTCACAGGGTACCAAGTTTCAGTAGGCCAGGAAGGCTAAGCTTAGAGACTGATCTCACAGAGTGGTCAGTATAACAGATAATAATGCATTGTGTATTTCAAAATTGCTGAAAGAGCAGAATTTCAGTGTTTTCACCACAAAAAAATGGTCAGTTTGTGAGGTGATGGATGTGTGAATTAGCCTGATTTAGTCATTCCACATTGTAAACATACAGCAAAACTTCACAGCTCACCCTGTAAATATATACAACAGTTATTGTGAATTAAAAATAAAATATTAAAAAATAATCACGTAGACACACACGCACAAAGAGGAATGGTAAAGAATGGCCTAAAATTGGGAGGCTGAGGCGGATGGATCATTGAGGTCAGGAGTTCGAGATCAGCCTGGCCAGCATGGTGAAACCCTGTCTCTACTAAAAATACAAAAATTAGCAGGGCATGGTGGTAGATGCCTGTAATCCCAGATACTTGGCAGGCTGAGGCAGGAGAATCACCTGAACCCAGGAGACAGAGGTTGCAGTGAGCTGAGATTATACCACTGTACTCCAGCCTGGGTGACAGGGTAAGAATTTGTCTTAAAAAAAAAAAAAAAGTTCTATTCCTTTGTTGAATGTTGAACATCATCATTACTGTAAGTGTACTTTTATGAAATTTAATTTCTCCATCTGCTTATGGTGTTTAATTTTCTAAGTCCCTAAAGTTCCCATGATGACTCCTACTGTACTCCTGGGTTAAAGGTTTTGTGAAAAGAAAAAAATGCATGGTTGGCAAGGTACGGTGGCTCACATCTGTAATCCTAGCACTTTGGGAGGCCGAGGCGAGCAGATCACTTGAGGTCAGGAGTTCGAGACCAGCCTAGCCAGCATGGCAAAACCCCATCTCTACTAAAAACATGAAAATCAGCCAGGTGTGGTGGCGGGCACCTATAGTCCCAGCTACCTGGGAGGCTGAGGCAGGAGAACGGCATGAACCTGGGGTGCGAAGGTTGCAGTGAGCCGAGATCAATCATTCTATTGCACTCCAGCCTGGGTGACTGAGTAAGACACCATCTCACAAAAAAAAAAGAAAAAAAAAAAAGAAGGAAAGAAAAAAGAAAAAAAATTCACGCTCGGCCGTCAGCCACATATTTGTTACCCATAGAGTGAGGCTGGTGCGTATTTTCACTCTCAGCCATCGAAACACTTACAGAATCCGAATGATCCTCCTTTTCTGGAAATGAAAGTGCAGTTGTGATACAGTATAAGGAATAGGTCTTGGCTTAATGTTTGTACAGTAAAGAAACCTTGTGTGAATCCTTTAGAAAGTAGCCAGTTTTTTAATAAGTGGTATAAATCCCTCTTCGTTCATCTGCAGTACATCTCCCTGTTCCATGTCCATTTAACATAAAATGAGGTCTACTTAATCGTCCAAATTAATGGTGCCTCTGTTCCTGGGTCTCTCTCTCTGCACGAAGCAGCACTTCCTCCAACATGTCCTTCTGAGGCTTGAAAAACAACATAGTTCCCAGTAAGGGATCTTGGGCTCATTTTCTAACCTTACACAATTTCATTCTGGCTAGGCCTGAGAAGGTAGAGTTGAAATAAATTAATTGGGTTCAAAATTATTTATTAAAAATGGGATATGATCACTTCTCTGCCTTTGGCTAAAATCAAGCATAAAAATTAGTCTATGGGCAGTCTTACTTTTGTAAAATGCAAAATCCTTCTATGTCTCACGTGAGCTGAACACACTAGCACATTCTCCAGGTAATAAGCAGGAATGAGTGAGTC
This sequence comes from Nomascus leucogenys, assembly GCF_006542625.1. NCBI lineage: Eukaryota > Metazoa > Chordata > Mammalia > Primates > Hylobatidae > Nomascus > Nomascus leucogenys. The sequence goes on along the minus strand of NC_044384.1, from coordinate 148,134,274 downwards.
TGCAAAAAAATGTTTGTCTCACTCTTGTTAGCCCTTGCCTCCGTTTTGGAAGCCAATGACTCCTAACATTGTTAGTTTGATGAACTATTGTTTTTTTTTCATGCTGAGTCAAATTTCTACCATTTACACTCCCACAGACACAACCTTTACTCTCTTGGGCTCAGCATCTCCCAAGAAGATAACTTCTTCAGCTCGGTGTCAGCAGTTTTTATCTAACGATTCTCAAGAGGTGGCCACAGAAGCTGTTGAACTGATAGATATTTTTAGCAGCTATCTGATTTATTTAAAAAGCCTCACTTCCATCCCTCAGCCCCATATTTCATAATCCTGTGAATGCCAAACTCATTCTTCCTGTAACTGAGCTCTCAGAATACACGTGCAGTTGCACACACCTAATAAGGTTCTGACAACGTAGAGGCACTCGTTGCAAGATTTTCGCCAAGCACGGGCAGTAGATGTTTGTAGACGGCGGCTACAAGGGCTGTTTCAATGGGCATCTTGCTGCTGAGAGACTCATTTTATTTACTGTAAGGGATAAAAATTACACTTACAATCTCGCACACTACTCAGATTTCTGTAGGCCCCAGTAGCAAGCTGATGTGGGGCCTTGGGAAAGTCTCCCAAAAAGAGCAAAACATCACATTCCATGGGCGTGGTTTCTGGGGTACACAGAGCCCTGATGCCAGGACGCTCCCTCTGATGTGTGCAAGGACAACCCTCCCCTGGGTACCAGCTCTCCCTCTCTTCCTCTTCTGTACAAAACAGCAGGTCTCAGGCACCTGCCACTGGGTTCCAGGCCATCCCAGCACAGGCCTGTGGGCCCAGACATGCTGTCCCTGCCCATCTGGATGTTGCTCAGGGCCGGTCTCTGCTGGTCCCGCTCCTAAGCCGAATGTTGGTTGTGGGCTACTGTGCTCTCCTGGTTACATCTTGAGCCCGGGACAACCTGCTCCCCAAATCCCCCACCACTGGGTTCTACTTCCTTGCAGTCTGGTTTGCATGTCTCGTTAGGAATAAGGCCACTCCGTGCTATTAATTTTACTTGCTTTTCCCGGCAGAGTCTTTGACACAGGAGTTGGTCATGAGTTAGTGGAAATTACGGAATTTGATTGACAAAGCTGAAATCTACTCAAACTATGCTTTCCTTCCCCAAATTCCTTTTTTGTTTAACCAAGCCTCAACTCTATTTTTTAGCTGGACCACACTGAGGCTTCTCTTCTTTTCTCAAGTCTTATGAATACATCCCTGAGATCAGGAGTTCTCAAATTAGAATCCTCAGACTCTCTGCAAAATAAAAATTTACAAAAAAGATTTTCTTTTAAAATTTTTTGTTTTCATTTCAGTGAGAGTCCAGTAAAATTGCTTTTACCAGTCATGAAGGCTAATCACTTTGCAAGAGGTAATTTGCAATGCAAATGCACCTATTTTCCCCCTTTGGATGTAGTTTTAGCTTCTTAGGTCAGTGTTCCTCAAACTGGAACCTAAAAATATATTCTCAGAATAACATATTTTCCATCAAAGTGGCCTCTGCATTGCTCAGGTTTGAGAGACTGGACTTCTGAGAGGGGCTGGCATTGCCAGTTCACAGGTGTTACCTGATGTGGGGATTTAGAACATGTAGGGAGCCAGGCCCTCCCTGCAGGGTGTCCCCACGTACCTCCCGTCTGCTTTAGTGGCACTGGCAGGCTCTTGAGGGAAAGGCTCCAGGGTTGCTCTGCATCTCCTTTGGAGTGTGGCCTCAGCCTTGAGAGATGGTTCTCCTGGTTCTCTGGATGTGGTCAAAGGTCTTGTTTATTCTCAAAGTGGTGTGTTTGAATCACACAATTCTTCCCCAGTTCCACTCTCAGACGGTGAAGTGCTTCTGCCAGTATGTGTGGGCCGAGGCGCAAGTGCTAATTGTGTGACTGCAACACAGAGTCCTGTGGACTGGCCTGCAATAGACAGAGATGGCAACCTTAGGTTGAGGAGTGTCCTTCTGGAAGCCTCTGGTGTTATAAAGTGTCATCAGGAAGGGACGGTGAGTCCTGATGACTGTCACCTTGGGAGACTCTCTGTGTTTCCCCTTCTCCCCTGGCTCACTCCTGCTCACCTCTTGGGGCACAATAGGGTTATAATTTCCTCCAGGAAGCTAGGCTAGGAGGGATAGATGTACTAGTCAGGGTTTTCCAGAGAAATAGAGCCATTAGGACAAATAGTCAGACATAGAAAGAGGTTTATTATGGGAATTGGCTTATGCGATTATGGCGGCTGAGAAGTCCCACAGTCTGTACGGCAGGGACCCTGGAATGTCGCTGGTGTAATTCCCCAAACTGCAGACCTGAGCACTGGGCGCCAGTGTCCATGGTCAGGGGAAGGTGGATGCCCCAACTCCAAGAGGAGGAGCAAGTTTACTCTTTGGGTACCTTTTTGTCCCATCTGAGTCCTCAATGAATTGGATGGAGTCCGCCCACTCTGGGGAGGGGGATCGTCCTTACTCAGTCCATTGTATCTAATGCTCACCTCTTCCAGAAACTCCTTCACAGACACTCACAGAAATTCAGGTGTGCCAGTAACCTGGGCCTCTCTTAGCCCAGTCCTGTGGACTGGTTGAAATTAACCATCTCAGCAGGTGTGGCGTCTTCTGCATCACAGGGTGCACCTCTATCACAGTGCGCAAAACAGATGCTTCATGGAAGGCAGTGTCCATTCCTCTGGGTGTGGAGAAAGCTCCTGTTCATCTCCGAAACTTCATGCCAGGTCAGCGACTTCTGTAGGACTCAGTCCCGGGCCTGGCATAGTGCTGGGTGCCAGGCTGTGATGATCCATATGCTAACAATAAATGTAATATCAAGGAGGATAAAATTAGCCAAGTAGGTTACAGCCATAGGGAAATTACTTGTTTTTTGCTCAATTTTGATTGAGACTGACCATTATCAATGGTCAATTTTTCTGATTTTCTATGAGTCTCTTCCACAAACTCTTATGATGCCCTGCCCGCTTACACAGTATCACTACCGTCTCCCCAGTTTGCTGCCCTGAACTCAGGTGAGAGTGCACACTTGGCTTTATACCTGCTGGAGCCATTCTTCTCTTCTTTCTGTTTGGAGCATCCTAAGTGTGTTTTTGGATATGTACACACACACATGCACACATACATGGGTGCCCATGAACAGGCCTCTCGCACCCCCCAGACCCTGGCATCAGGTGTCAGGGGGAGTGGCTGGTGCTGGGGCTCAGGGAAGGATCAATGAATACAAATGAGGACATAGGTGCCTTGATTCGGGCTGTGACTGGAGCTATGGGGAAGCGTCTGTCATGTGTTTTCTCAACCTTGAGTGCAGTGGGGCTGCATTAACGATGGAAAGAAAGGCGCTGCCACAGGGTGAGGCGGGTCCATCCCTACCCGAGTGGCTGTGTCTGACCGCTACCTGTGGAACCTGCAGAAGGTTGGCACCCTGCTCTGGCCTCGTGAATCGGGAGCTGCCGTCGGCTGAATCAGGTGCTTTAGGGAAAAGGCCTGGTCTGCGAGGCCTGTGAAAACCGTGATGAATTACACCCGCAGCGAGCCAGTGTTTACTTGGTAAGGCAACTCATGCTTCTGTTTCCAAGTGCAAGCATTTGTAATGGAATGTGTTGTCTTCGAGATCGCATGGCGGAGAGAACGCTGCCCTGATTTTCTTCGCCTTTGTGATCATCAGGCTCTGAAGTTGAGGATGAGTCGGCAGAGCAGTTCTGGGGTCTCTGCAGCTTTTCCAGGAGGGCTGTCTGCCCGGATGAAGACACTTTGTCTCAGCTGTTGTTTTAGGACCGTGGGCCCTGGGGCCCAGGACAGCAGGAAGGCGGGTCCCAGTCTCCTTCTGATGGTTGCATCTGCACTCGCTAATTTTTATTTTTTATTTTTTATTTTTTTGAGACGGAGTCTCGCTCTGTCGCCCAGGCTGGAGTGCAGTGGCGCAATCTCGGCTCACTGCAAGCTCCGCCTCCCGGGTTCACGCCATTCTCCTGCCTCAGCATCTCCGAGTAGCTGGGACTACAGGCGCCCGCCACCACGCCCGGCTAATTTTTTTGTATTTTTAGTAGAGACGGGGTTTCACCGTGGTCTCGATCTCCTGACCTCGTGATCCGCCCGCCTCGGCCTCCCAAAGTGCTGGGATTACAAGCGTGAGCCACCGCGCCCGGCCTCGCTAATTATTTTTGACACGAGGACATTTATCGGTGAGGGTGAGCTGTTCGGAGTGCCTGGAGTGCTCCCAAAAAGGAGTATTAGAACAGCTCAATCCAACTAAAAAAAAAAAAGCAAACAAACAAACAAAAAATACCAAAACTGCTAAATGGGCTTTAGGACTAACAGCCAGATCCCAGGTACTACAGTGAAGTTTAAAGGGTAATAATTTATCCTAACAATTAAGGGAATATATTTTGCCACCTTCTCCCTGAGTGGACGCAGTGAGTGGATTTGGTTGTGAAGAAGGCAGACATTGCCTTTCTTATTGAAAACATGGGTTCATGCAGCAGAGAAAGTAAGTTGGCAGGGATGGGTTTTTTCTGCTCAGGTAGCAGCAAGAGCAGCAAAGCGATCTGTTTAAACACCGACCTTCTGTGTTTTCCTTGAAACAGAAACAGAATTTTAACACTGGCCTAAATGATGGTGAGAAATGAACTCCTGGTTGCCGACCAAACTTCCCCTTCTCATCCCGACGACGCGGGACGTAGGGTAGACGGTTCCAACGCTGACAAAAGTTCCACAGTTTGTTCCTTTCCACGAGGATGCAGTGCCAACTCAGGAAGCCTTTATGGAGTGCCTGGGAGGTGCCCGGCCCTGGGCTTGGTGCAGGGGTGGGCGGTGGTGACAGACAGGAAGGTCACTGTAAGGGGCACACAGGGCTTTATACTATGTGGAAAGACACACGCCCGTGAGTCTCCCAGAAATAGCACATCAGGTACTGCAATGCATGACAGCTTGGCTCTGCAGAGCTGCGGTGAGCCAGAGAAGCCTGGGCAGAGGTGGGGTCGGGGAGACCCTCAGGGAAATGCAGATGCAAGCCTGGCCCTCAAGTGTGGGTAGCTGTGGAGAGGCAGAGAAGGAGAGGACCCACTGTGAGCATTCCAAGGCCAGCACAGTCACGTCCAAAGCAGGAGGCCGAGGTGAAGTAACTCGTGTCTCTGAGGGAGAGAGACAGAATTTTCTTCACACGCCAAAGTTAGGTTCTAGTATCAGAGCCCTGCTTATCCCCCACTTACTCTCATACGGCCACATCTCCGGGGCTTCCGCCTCTTCTGTGGTCCCCGTGTTCATCTGAGATGCTGCCCTCGTGGCAGAAGATCACTTGCTGGGTGCTCCCAGCCTGGGCTCTTTAAGATTCGAGGACACTCTTGGGACCCATGGGAGATGAGGCAGAGGCACACAGGGAGGCCCCCATGTATTTTGTCTAAATATTTTAGACGTTATCGCTAAGTCAGTAACTGCTGCATGTGTTCCAGCCCCTCAGCTTGACAAACATACATGCAGGAATACAGAGCACGGGCGTTGGTAGGCAGCAGCTCACATCTGGGTCCTGTTTGTGCAGAGCCCATGCTCAGCCACGTATGTGCTGGCTGCTTTCATGCCACAAGTCCAAGTTAGGAGCTGAGACAGAGGCTGTGTGGCCCACAAACTGAACCTATCTACTATCGGGTGCTTTATGCAGAGCCTGCCAACCCCTGAACTAGATTGGTCTGTATTTAGAATTCTTATTTTCTTAGAGTTCCATGCCAGGGAGTGGGGGAATGGGGAGGGCAGGCCCTCGGCAGGGACCTTCCCCCTTCCCATCCTGCCCATTACCAGGTCCCCAATCAGGGGCCCCCCATGTATGTGTGTGGTCACCCAATCCAAGACCATGCGCCCAAGCTCCATCACATCTTTCTATAGACTGCTGAGCCCGGCCAGCTCTTAGGCCTAAGGCCTGCTGTGATGAAGCCAGGTTCATGGGAGAGGCCCAGGTGAGCCTGGGTCAGACGTGGGCCACCTGGGTGATAAGGGCTAGGGGCTGGTGTGTGTGTGAATAGCACACACAGTCACACAGTGTACATGGAAGGGGCTCAGCTTCCAGGTGGGGGCTTGCCTTTGCCCTGTAGGAGCAGTAGGAGGACCAGCACAGGAGCTTCCAAGCAAGAGCCCTGAGCAAGAGCCCCTCTCCCCTGGTGTCCAAGGATGGTTCTGCTGAGCCAAGGGAGGAATACAAGAAGGGAAGCTTGAGATGCTACAAACAACGAAATGGCACCCTCTGTGCAAATCCTGGTGAGTGCACTTGTGGGTGTTGCAGCCACAGGCTCTGGAAGACACCCCTGCCTGGGCGAGCCATCCAGTCCTTCTCTTGCTGTTGGGGCCCGGATGCTCCAGCAGGCACATTGGGCTGGGATGACTCTTCTTTGCCCTGACTTGATGTGAGCCCAGTGGCTGCTTTGGACGTGTCACCCTCAGGGGGTTTTGGTTGGCCTAAGAATATTGATAGGGTGTCCTGCATTGTGTGTTTTCTATTTGTAATTCTCAAGCATGGCTGATATTTCACTTAGTATCCAAAGGAGTAAGAAATCCTCACGTTGGATTCCATGAACGTAGGAACCCCAGTGTTTTCTGAACAGCCTTTTCCTCTGTGTTCCCAGCACACAAACTGTTAGAAAGATTTATGTTAGAATCCACCCAGCATCTGCTACCCAGAGCCTAATTTTGCCTTCCCTCTGAACTGAATTTTTAATTTTTAAGGCAAATACTCGCTGATGTTTGTGCCTCCCCACTTTATGCTTATTCTTCACCTCAGCCCCTGCACCTGGGGAGCAAACCCCTGTCCTGGAGGAAGCCTGATTCGCCACCTCCATTGTTAGAAAGCGCTCTCAGGCTGACGTAACCCCGTCCTGGACCTGGAGGAAGCGTGATTCGCCGCCTCCATTGTTAGAAAACTCTCTCAGGCTGACGTAACCCCGTCCTGGACGTGGAGGAAGCGTGATTCGCGGCCTCCATTGTTGGAAATCTCTCTCAGGCTGGCGTCACCCTGTCTTGAACCTGGAGGAAGCGTGATTCGCCGCCTCCATTGTTGGAAATCTCTCTCAGGCTGGCGTCACCCTGTCTTCAACCTGGAGGAAGCGTGATTCGCCGCCTCCATTGTTGGAAATCTCTCTCAGGCTGACTTACCCCTGTCGTGGTCCCAGAGGAAGCCTGATTCGCAGCCTGGATTGTTGGAAAGCTCTCGCAGGCTGACGTAACCCTGTTCTGGACCGGAAGGAAGCCTGATTCGCAGACTGGATTGTTGGAAAGCTCTCTCAGGCTGGCGTCACCCTGTCCCGGAGGAAGCCTGATTCGCCGCCTCCACTGTTAGAAAGCTCTTTCAGGCTGACGTAACCCCGTCCTGGACCTGGAGGAAGCCTGATTCGCTGCCTCGATTGTTAGAATTCTGCCTCAGGCTGAGGTAAGATTGGCTTCCCGGCCGCTTCTCCCTGGAGACCCTAGTTCTGCTCTTTGAAGCCAAGCAAGATTACTCTTTAGAGGGCAGCTTTGCCTGTATTTGTAGATAGCTTTTACACATCTTTGCTCCCAAATCAACAAGGTTTTCCCCAGGTACCACCTGGACTTTTCTTCTGTCAGCATTTCTCACGTGATGCTGAGTCAGGAGCCTTTACTGTCCTCACCCTCGTGTGGGTGGGAGCCTGGTTTCTCATCACTCTGGTTAAACTGTGCCTTATGTGGGGTGCTGCTTTTTAAGGACCATCAGCTCTAAGCTGAGGCTCTGTTTCTTGCACGTGCTTCCAAGCACGTCTCTTCTTCCCATCTCCATTGCCACCCCAAAGTCACTCCCCTCAGACAGGGACGGCAGCATCTCAGTCATCACTCTGCACCCCATTTGACCAGCTGGAGAGTCCTGTGTCTTCACACAACTGCGAGAATGATCATTTGAAACTATGCATTCCATAATAGCTTTATGTTAAATTCATTTCTCAACTTTCATTGGCCTTTGGGAAGATGTCCAGATCCCTTAACATAGCTTACAAAACCCTCTCAAACTCACGGCCCACCTTTCTCTCCAACTTCATTCCCCCAGCCCCCACGTCATCTGAGGTTCAAATTCCATAGACCCTCTTGATAGCTGAGCACAGGAAGCTCAGGGCCCTGCGTTTCGGGCATTTGAAGGGCTCCGCTGGTCGTGGCTTTGCCCCCCATCTCCTCCGTTTCCACGCGACTTGCTCCTGCAGACCTCAGCTTCAATGCCGCTCCGAGAGGCCTTTCCTTATCTCTGAGCCGGGAGAGGCTTCCCACGACAAGCTCCTCTATGGGATTCTGGTTAATTACCAGTCAAACGTCCACCTTTCCAGCCCGCCTGTAAGCTAGGCCAGAACAGGGGCCGTAGCCCTCCTTTCAGCCGCGTTCTTGTCACCTGCGTGGTTTCCAGCGCACAGTCGCCTCCTACGCGTTTGCCTTGTGAGGGATGAATCGGTATCGTAGAGCCATTCTGAGCTATTCCTCTATTAAGTGATAGGGATACCATGATGACTAAGAAGCGTGCTGTGATCCCTGGGGTTTATGTAAATATTTTGTGCTCCTGAGCGTTCCAGTAGGTGTAATATCAACTTTATTAAGCCCAGGTGGTGGTGGTGTTTAAATGCGATTTCATCTTTTATTATTTTAATTTACGAATTGCTCAGTTGATCTTATTTGAAAAGAGTACCCACATTGTGCCTGCTGGAGCCATATCTTTATAAAAATTCTGAAAGCACGGGGAAATGATGGAGTAAAATTATCACTCTTTCTAACAATGTCTGTTTTGACTGGAAGCTCTGATGCATAATTTTGTGTCAACCAGAATAAAAGTAATCTTTTTTTTCCTGGTGATGCTTTATAGTTAGATTGTAGGGAATCTTCATAAAATATGCCAGCCATGCACCTTTGATTCAATATTCATGTATTCTCCCACATACGGAATTTCACGGCCATGTTTAAGGGGAATGAAACGAGGCCTCATAAAGAGTGGCAGCTTATGCAGCTTACTTTTTAAAAGAGACTCTGAGAAACCTTTAGCTTTTTCAAACTTCCAAATTTTAACCCCAAATCCACTAGAGCCCAAATACCCACATTTGTCTCTGAATAGTCGTTTGCTTTTGGTTAAGGATGATTACACTAGCACAATTTTTTTTTTTTTTTGAGATGGAGTCTTGCTCTGTTGCCCAGGGTGGAGTGTGGTGGATTGATCTCGGCTCACCACAACCTCCGCCTCCTGGGTTCAACAATTCTCATGCCTCAGCCTCCTGAGTAGCTGAGACCACAGGCGAGCACCATCACACCCAGCTAATTTTTGTATTTTTGTTACAGACGAGGTTTCACCATATTGGCCAGGATGGTCTTGATCTCTTGACCTCATGATCTGCCCACCTTGATGCCGTCACACATATTTCCCTACGCAAGCTCCCTATTGATTGGAATGATTAGTATTTCCAGTGGATCGATTTTCAATGGTGGAAGAAATTTGTCACTTGCATAGGTTTGTCATTTGCCTAGGAGAAAGGTTGCTTGATCTTAGAAGCGTCATTGCTTCTTTTTGAGAGGAAATTAAATTTCAGAAAAGGCTGATAATAGATGAAGTGAGAACTGATTGAAATTATCAGTCACTCCTAATACATTTTGAGTGGACAGAGCTATGTGGAGGAACTTCTAGGCTGCACATGAGGTGGACATATTCCAAAGGCCCATGTGAATATACACATCTGTATTCTGGGAGGAGAAACATATGCATGCCTTAGTAAAAACCAGCCAGTAGCACAGAAGAGCCAGCTTTTAATGAGCAGAGAGCAGGGTGGGAAACAGGAGACAGGCCGACTCTGGTTGGGTGGTTAGGAGTTGGTAAGTCCACAGGGAGGATACATGCGGAACACCATTGAGTGGTATTAGCTTGGTGGCTTTGGGCAGCCAGAGTTGGCGTGGATGGGTAGATGACGTCAACAGAAAGAATGAATAATCCTGCTGGGAGATACTTTCTCCTGCCACGACTTTGCTCAGCGCTTGACACGAGGATTCGTGTTTGAGATGAAACATCATTCAAGAGTTTTACTCACAATTTATGCCACATATGCAAAAACAAGCAGAAGAAGAAACGAAAATATGTAACATACGATCTTCAAGAATAATTCAGGTATTTAAATAAATGGGAGAGATAATTTTTGCAAGCTTCTTAATTACAAATAATAGGACAGTTTTTAAAGAAGTTTGTTTCCTGTTTTCCCTAAGCATAGTGTATGCAAGCATAAAATTTCCGTGTGCCTGTCTTGCTATCTGTCGGTGACAAAGATATCAAGTTCCTCTCCTTTAACAGGTGCATATCAATATGTTTTTATTTATGAGTGAATTCATTTAATTCCTGGATATGACAGTTCTCATATATTTCTATAAGCTGATTTCTTTGTTATCATAAATTCTAAGTCAAAATTTCTATACCCAAAAGAGCATTTTAAAGGTATCACAACAAATCATTCAGCTATAGCCAGGGCTTTATCCAAGCTCCTGGAGACATAAACACATTGATCCTACAGAGATGCTGATTTCTCTGGTGCTTTCGGAAGCACCGATGGGAAAAAACTGAATTTAAAAGCCCGTTAAGTAAGTTTAAGAGTATTATCTGGTGTGTCTGAAGTTGCAGTGATTTAGGTTTTATTTTTTCAGACACCAAATAACTCTCCTACTTAGTGTTAATTTATGTTTAAAAAAATAACAATTTTCATCTCTAATTAATGCTTCACTTAACCCAAGCTGGAGGTAAGGGAAGATCATCAAATAACATGTGATTTAGCTCTTGTGACACAAACATGTGAAGGTCTCGGTCATTTTGATTCCGTTAAAATGAGCTAAGCTTTTCATTTCTTTTTCCTATCAAGAAAGGCTCTCGACTGACTGTGTGGTCAGGGTAGGAGAGGCTGAGGAAGGATGGGGGCCATAACCTGGGGTTCGGTGGGAAGTCCGGGACGGCCTGGGCCTCAGGGACAGCTGCAGCCAGGTCAGGAACACGTGCTGCTCTCCTGCTTGGCCATTTTGTCATTGGCGTTCTGTGTTTTTTGTTGTCTGTGTGTTTTCTTGTTTGCGTTGGGCTCTATGAATATTTTTATTTTGACTTGAGTGAAATCTTGGATTCACCAAAATGTCTGACAAATCGTTCCCCTATCCTCCACCCCCCACCCCCCACCATCCCACCTGATTTGGTCAATCATCAAACATTAATTGAACATTTACTGTCTTCCTCGCCCTCTAGTATCTACAGTCATGCCTCACTTAATGACAGAGCAATCTGTTATTAGGCATCTTAGAATCTGTGAAATTTCTTAAGTAAAATTGGAATATTGTTATGTTTGGATTAAGTATGACTGTGCTCAAGACAAACTCATCTGCTTTTCTATCTCCATGTAGATTTTAATCTACATCTTTTGGCATGCATCGGCATATATGTACCATGCATGAATGTGTGTGTGTATGGGTCACTGTAGTGTATGGGGCTACTGTAGAATATGTGGTTTGTTGTTGACTCAAGCGTTGTTATGGGGTACATGACTGTATTTGTGGGATGTATTGTAAAGGTAGATCAAAAAAATCTACTTTGACTTTAAGACATTTAAAATATACCTTTCCTGAATTTGTCCACAATGCAAATTTAATTTCTGAAACCTAAAGATAGATAAAACTCATTTTAATTGAGATGAAAACATAATCTGAAACCTCCCGAAATTTCTTCAGGGGTAATTTAGGCTATGATTGATGACTGTCATAACTGTACCACTTTCTTGATGTGAGAATGAGTCAACCCTGAAGCCATAGGTCTTAGTCCATCCAGAATTTTGTAACAAAAATTCCACCACTGGGGCCTTTGAAAAAGTAGATGTGCCTTTCCCACAGTTCTGAGGCCGGAAGCTGGAGATCCGGGTGCTGTAGGCTCTGTGTCTGCTAAGGGTTTCCTGACTCATAGATGGAGCCTCTTTGCTGCATCCTCACGTGGCGGAAGGGGTGAACGAGCCCCCTTAGGCCTCATTTATGGGGACACTAAACCCATTTGAGAGGGCTCTGCCCCCATGGCCTAATCACTTCCTGAAGGCCCCACCCCTTAACACCCCCTCATACCATCACTTTTTGGGTAGGAATTTCTACGTAGGAATTTTAGAAGGACACAGACATCAGACTTCACTCTGTTAAATCCAATATTTTATTCCGTTAAATCTAAAAGCTGTTGATGGTGAGATACACCACAGCTGTATGCATGACTGAAAAAATGCTGCTGATACAATTATGACCATGCTTAATTTGTACATTTTAAAAAACTCTTTAAGACATACACAAATATAGATTCTAATCTAACTGTGTTGGCATGTATCTGCATATATATGTTACATATGATTGTATGTATGTGTGTGTGTATATATATATCTTATAATACATTGATAAAGGAATTCCTAAAATTTCACAGAATCTGCCTTTTCTTACACATTTTTACATCTCGGACCCACGAATATTCATAATTTTCCACCTGTCATTATTTCCTGCCATCAAGAGTATTGAAAATGCAGGGTTTGTACAAGCCTGCACTCCGGTAGTCATTTCCAACCCTGACACTGGCTCTGCACGCTTAGTGCTGATGTTCTCTGGAATTCTTGATTTTACCAGAAGGTGTCAAGGAAAGATCCTCAGACAGTATTCCTTCTTTCTCCCAGGGCCCTTGCGTGTTGTGGGGCCTGAAGCACCCGGGCTGTGGCTGTCCTCTTGCGTCCTGGGATGACAGGAAAGTCCTGGCTCTTTCTGTCCAGCTTGCTTCCAGTCGTCCAGGTCCAAGCCATCAGAGCATATGGGATTTTATTTCAGATGACGCTTTGCCAGTCTCACGTGTCTGTCCTTCTTCCCTGAGGGTGTCTCTGGGCTCCAGGGAGCTTCTTTGCCCATAGGATTCTTGGAGGGGATCTGCTCTGTTTGTGAATTCCCACCGCCTCACGGCTGAAGTCTCACAGATAGTACCACCATCTTCCTGGAGTGACTGGGAGAGACACCTGGGATCTTGCTGGGTCAATAGTGACTGTACAAGGCCATCCATGATAAAATGCGTTCCAACCTCAGAGACATGAAAATAAAAGTGAAAAAAAAAAAAGGCATCTTAGAATCTGTGAAATGTTGGAAGTAAAACTGGAACACAGTGGTTATGTTTGGATTAAGTATGGCTGTGCTCAAGACAAGCTCACCTGCCTTCTGCGTCCCGCTTCTGCCTCCTTTGTATGGTCTCCAGCCTGGAGCTGGACGTTGGAGTGAACATGAGTGTAAACACAGAAAGTGTCGGCATGTTTTCAACAAGGAAATTCATTTCTTTGCTCTGTGTGTTTGTGTGCCTGTCTAGGACAGTGTTGTAACTTCAGGAAAGATTAGAATCAGTGAACTCCTTCAGGAATAGGACCAGGAATTCTATCGGTACTCTTTTTACCTTCTTGCCATCTTTCCTCAATTATTAATACATTACTCTTGCACAGGAGGCAAAGCTCAGAGGTGTTGTGCTCTTTTTTTTAAAAAAAGCAACAAGTATTATAGATTTTTATTTTAGTAAAAGAAAATTGAATCTTTTGACGGGAGTTCCTATAGATTCTCATTTAGTCCAAATTGTCAGCCCAGAAGCCCCAGTGAACACAACCTGAATTTCAGGCTTTATACCACACGATACAAGAACCTGCAAATAAAAGAAAAATTCAATGACTTTAGGATTCTTCTTGCTTCTCTTTTGCACCTGAGACTTCGAGAATACAATTCAAAAATTTCCCAGCTTAAACATTACATTGGTTTAAAGTTTCAGATATTTCAAAGCCCTTTCTCTGGAATTGCCTTATTTGGTCCAAAACCCAAATCAAAACACCCTACAAGGGAAGAGCAGAGAGGGCTTGTTACACCCATTTTTCAGATGAGGAGACTGAGGAACAGAAGAGCTGAGAAGGCACTACTGGTGCTCTGTCCTGAGTCCTAGAACTGTTCCAAGAATACTGGCCTGATGTTAGCAAGCACCTTTCCCACGACCTGGCACTACCCACCTTTCATTGCTGTGTGGGCCAGAGTCAGAGGAAGTGTGGGGCCCAGAGAGCATGCGGGTGAGTACGCCTGGACCCTCTGTCAGTCAAGATGTCCTTGGGTTTTCTCCTTGCTGCCCTGTCCTTGTAGAGCCACACCCATCTCCAAACCAGCTGCATCGACACCTTTGTTATTATGAGGATTCGATTGTAAGTTTTCTATCAGGCTATAGAGCTTAATTTAATGCAATGGAGAAATCTCCAATAGTAAAGCCCTTAAGTTTTTTTTTTTTTCTTTGGCTTTGGACTTACAAAACCTCTCTCATCTTGATTGCCCTTTCTTGGCATAATAAATCAGATGTCCTTTTGTCCAAAAGGTGCAGTCATGGAATTGGCTACCCTATATCTTAGCATGCTGTCATGGAATCAGCTGCCATAGATCTTAGCATTCTCTCCTGAAATTGGCTACCCTAGATCTTAGCATCCTTTAAGTCTCAATTGGATTTTCTTCCTCAGCTCCTCCAGGCAGGTGTGCGGGCTCAGCCACTGCACTTTCAGTCCGCTGCATGCATGTTCAAGGTGAAATATTTGGTGGGGTTTTAGGAATTCTACTCGGACTGCAGAGAGAAGTGTGGCCCATTTTGCTACAGGGCGCTAATAGACCTTTGTGATCTATCTATGGTTTAGACACCTAGGATGTGCAGCTTTAACTGTGATTAATGGCCTCTGAGAGAATGGAGTGGAGGACAGAAGAAAATGCAAAGCAACTGGACGTTCCACATGAGAAGCTGTTCCAGAATGAGGAGCCATTCCAGAATGAGCTGTTCCAGAATGGGGAGCCATTCCAGAATGAGAAGATGTTCCAGAGTGTGTAGCCATTTCAGAATGAGGAGCTGTTCCAGGATGAGGAGCTGTTTCAGAATGAGGAACCATTCGAATGAGCCAGAATGAGGAACCATTCTGGAATGGGGAGCCGTCAGATGGACCTTCCAGAATGGGGAGCCATTCCAGAATGAGAAGCTGTTCCAGAATGAGAAGCCATTCAAGAATGGGGAACTGTTCCAGAATGAGAAGCTGTTCCAGAATGAGAAGCTGTTCAGAATGGGGAGCCGTTCCAGAGTGGGAAGCCAGTCCACAATGGTGAGCCATTCCAGAATGGGGAATAGTTTCAGAATGAGAAGCCATTCCAGGATGAGCTGTTCCAGAATGGCGAGCTGTTCCAGAGTGATGAGCTGCACCTTGTACCTGCCTCACACCTGATCACATAGCCTTGATGCCAGAAACCTAGAGTGCTCTATTTAGAAACGTTAGGCTGGCAGCAGGAACCCCTGAAGAAACTCAGGACGCTAGGTGCTTGAGTGCGCAGCTAACCTGCAGGAGAAACATCTCCCTTCTGCTGACCTGGGGCTTGACTCTTCTCCCACAGGAGGGGAAAAGAGGTCTCCACCCACAGTCCACTGTTATTCTAGGAGAATCCTCTGGCCTCCTGCCCAGGAAGTGACTGAGAGAGAGAGAAGCTGAAGCTGCTTTAACCTTCAAGATGAGCCTGTTTCTTCCACGAGGTTTTCTCTTGCCTGTACACGTACGTATCTTTACGTCTACGAGACACATCCACACTCTGCTCACACAGGGTTGCCAGGGCCAGTGCCTTCTCTCCCATCCTGTGTTTGCATTTGCCATTTGGTGGGCCTGTCCTGCTGACCAGCAAGTTTGTGTACTGAATTTGGTGACTTTGATCTTATGATTCATGTTTCCCAGCGAGGTACTCTGTGTCTTTGCTATTAATAATGTGTTATTCAAGGGCTGGTTGGAAGATTGCATATTTAAATTGAAAACATTTCGTCTAAAAAGGGGTGTATAGAGAGAAAGAAAATTTCAGCCAGAGAGAATTCTTTTTTCTTCTTGAGACAGGGTCTTGCTCTGGAGTGCAGTGGTGCTATCATAGCTAACTGCAGCCTTGACCTCTCAGGCTCAAGCAATCCTCCCGCCTCAGCCTCCTGAGTAGCTGAGACTACAGGAGTGCACCATCATGCCCATAAATTTTTTGTAAGGACAGGGTCTTGCTTAGTTGCCCAGGCTGATCTCAAGCAGTCCTCCCTCCTCAGCCCCCCAAAGTGCTGGAATTACAGGCGAGAGCCACCGTACCTGGCCTTCAGAAAGAAATTGTTTAAAAACCTCCTTAGGGCAAGTCCAGAACACAAAGGAATTCAAAGAGCACCAACATGGGATTAGCGAGGGCCGGGAGCTAGGCCTGTGCACTTGTATCACTGCATGTTGTGCTGTTTGAGATGGCAAATCTGTCTTCCATTACTCTGTTGAGCAGTTAACCCTGAGAAGAATTATTTCATTTTAAATAAAAAACATACCCTATACTGGCTGCTGTATTATAGGGCATAGCTTGCCTGGAAAATGGAAGTCAGGCAACATGGCTATTCTGTGGAAACGTCTGAGCACAAAGAAGAGGCAGAAGGGAATGTGGAGGCCTGGGATGTCTTGGAAATGAGCAGGAGGATGATTGCAATGGCCCTTCAATTAGGTTCAGGCTTCTGCGGGAAGGTGGCATCCAGGAGCCCAGAGCAGGGAGACACACCTGTGTGGAAGTCCAGGCATGCTGTGACGGAGAGGCCTCCACGTGGCCTGCCATATCCTGACAGCCCAGATGGGGCGAAGGCAGACCTCCACAGGAGTAGACGCCCAGAGGCTGCAGTGAACCTTGCAGGGAACATGGCCTCTGTCCCCGGCTGCAGGGAGGAGCCCAGGCTCTGGAGTGCAAGACGGTGCCAAAGGCAGCAACCTGCAGCACAGGGCTCCTTTCCCAGGGACCCTCATTTGCAAGATGCACGAGTAGTTCACAGGGCTGCTCTGACTGTGCCCACAAGGCTCTGCCCAGGCTTGGGGGGTCTTCCGTGAAGGCAAGGACCAGGGCTTCCTTCTGTGCTCACATAACCTTTCCAGTCCTCAGAAAACTCAGCTGGGAGAGCATTAGCCCTGGGGTTCTTTCTGGTCCTAGAAGCTCTTCTACAGGACTCCTCGAAATGCCCACAGACCCTATAGACCCTGCAGCCTCTGCCCGGCATATCCATTGGATTCAATTAGGCACAACTCAGCTCGGCTCCAGTCAGCACCATTTCTTGGGATGTGCAGCGTTTCTGAGCCTTTTGTGAAGACAAAGATAAATTAGACACAGACAGCATTGGAGACGCTTGCCATGTTGAAGAGGAGACGAGCACAGAAACAGCTAGCAATGGTGCCAGACAGAAAGTTATGTGCCTGATGGGGACGAGAAACTGGGGGGGATTTGCAGAGGAGACATGATTAATTCTGAGCAGAGTAACAGAGAAGGCTTCCTGGATGACACAGAACTTCAGAGGGAGGATTAAAGGACAAGTAAAGCAGGATTTTTTATTTTAGCAACAGAAACAGATGTGAATTGGAGGCAGTGGCTGAGCCGTTCCCATCGATGTCTGGAAGTCCGAGAAGCTCCACTGGGGCTGCTAGCTGACAGCCGACCCACCTGTTATCAGGGGCATTTGGACGGCTCATGTGCCACGTCGGGGACATAGCGTGCAGCATCTGCCCCCTCTGTGTTTTCCTCTCACATGGGCTAGGGGCTCTGTCCCATTCAATAACCAGAAGATTAAATGCAGACTTTACAAAGTTCCTCATTTGGATCACGCTATGCCCACATCCTAGAAATATCTATGGAAATTAATTTTCCCACTGAAGGAAATGGCATGATTAAAACCTTTTTAGATTATATGAGTAAATTGATAGGGTGAGCAATCATCTTAAAAAGAAGGACACTTTGGGGAAACCTCCCCATTCTATTTTCCTCTGTAAAACAAACTGAACTCCTGTGGTTTTCAGCCATTATAACATTCCTGTCCCACTTGAAATGCAGAAAACCGGGTTAAAAAAATCCTAAGCGGACCAAGCAGAACAAACACTGCAACCCCTTTCTGAAAGCGGCCTTCATTTAGACACCAAAAGACAGGATATACTATTTCTTTATTTTTATTTATTTATTTTTTTGAGACGGAGTCTTGCTGTATCACCCAGGCTGGAGAGCAGGGGCATGATCTCGGTTCACTGCAGCCTCTGCCTCCCAGGTTCCAGTGATTTTCCTGCCTCAGCCTCCCGGGTAGCTGGGATTATAGGCACACTTCACATGTCCTGCTGACTTTTATATTTTTAGTAGAGACAGGGTTTCACTATGTTGGCCAGGCTGGTCTCGAACTCCTGACCTCAGGTAATCTGCCGAACTCTGCTTCCCAAAGTGCTAGGATTACAGGTGTGAGCCATGGCGCCCAGCTGGGAGATACTATTTCTAAAGCTCACACTTTTCTGATTCCTCTCTCTATGTGTAGATCTAGATGTAGAAATGGATTGGTAGAGAGACAGAGAGGTGAACATACATAGATGATAGATGAATATATAATAGCTATATTGATTAGATAGGAAGATAGACGGATAGAGGATAGATAAGAACAGATGATAGGCTGGGCGTGGTGGCTCACACCTGTAATCTCGACACTTTGGGAGGCCGAGGCAGGCAGATCACAAGGTCAGGAGTTTGAGACCAGCCTGACCACCATGGTGAAACCCTGTCTCTACTAAAAATACAAAAATTAGCTGGGCATGGTGGCATGCCTGTAATCCCAGCTACTCAGGAGGCTGAGTCAGGAGAATCGCTTGAACCCGGGAGGCGGAGGTTGCAGTGAGCCGAGATCACGCCATTGCACTCCAGCCTGGGCAACAGAGTGAGACTCCAACTCAGAAAAAATATATATATTATCCATAGATAGATAACAGACAGAAGATAGATGATAGGTTGATGATAGATGATAGATAGGTGATATAAAGATCCAGTTATAATTAACAGAATACTTTTGCAAATTTATGAATGTCTTTTCTTAAAAGTTCATAATGGCTCTAAGATATTTTCTCTTTAAAATAATAAGTTTCGCAGCACGAAGTTAACATTAAAACTTAAAAATGGATGTCCTTGTAGGGATGCATACGGACACAGAAGTGAAACGCAGACAGGCTCCAGGCAAAGGGGCTTTCGGAAAGCCCTCCCCTCCTCAGCTGCCGGCCCCCCAGCCTCAAGTACGGAGTCCCCAAGAATTTCAAACGGAGACACAGTGAGCTGTCCCTCAGCAGCGCAGGAAACACACATGCGATGTGACGGCGGGGCCTGGAGGGGCACTGCTGCTCTGTGGTAGTGGTTGGGGGTGAAGCCAGCCCAGAAGGCAGGTCCTGGCTGTAGAGAACCACGGGCGGCTGGAGCAGGCAGCCTTGGGTTTTGCCTGGGGCTGAGGTGGTCACAGCGGTCCGTTGATGACATTGTCTATCTACACATAGGGAACGTTTTTGGTGCTATATTCTGTGGAAATCTACCGGCAAGAATCCTAATTTTGGGTTTAGTAAAGGATTAAACGATGTCACGTGTCCCCTCCCATGTACTGAGTAATATGAAAAATCACTCCTGTAGCAAAGGCAGACGTTCCTACACATGTGAGATGCTTCCAAGGCGTGGCTGTTCATTTCCGGACTCACTGCTTCTTACAGTTACACTTGGCTGTGAAGCGAGGGGAGTGCGAAGGTCTCAGCGTTCCTTGGCCATAGACGGTAGAACCTCGGGGGTAGAAACCACTGGCTTCAGCTCCAGGAAGCCTCAGACATGGGGACAGCCCCCTCACCTGGCTCTCTGAGGCTCTGCAGTTCCGCTGCCGTCTCCCCTTTGATTTTTCAGATTGTGGGTAGCTCAGGACCTAGCAAAGGGGTGAAAAATATGTAGTCTACAACACTGCTTCTTAAATAGTAATGCCCATGAAAATCTTCTGGGGGCCTTGCCAAATGCGTGCTCGGATTCAGCAAGTTTGGGTGGGGCTTGAGAATCTGTATTTCCAACTCACCTGCTCCTAGGTGATGCTGCTGCTGGGCTGCATGCTCTGTCTTGGGTAGCAAGAGTGTAGGGATGAGGTGTGGAAGGAGGGAGACAGAGTGAGAAAGAGGAAGCGGGAGAGAGGAAGACAGAGGGATCGCCATGGAGAATTAGCGTGCTGCAGTTTACCTGTATGAATTGATTAACACTTGGGAGGCTTAAAGTTTTTTTCTCTCAGAGAGAAATAATTTTTCAAAATCTGATCATGCATTGTGAGTCAATACAATATATCCTATTTAAAAATGTTTAACATGTAATTATTATTGTCCCCAAAGAATGAAACATTCCCTGTTCTGTGCCTCAACATAGAGACAAAAGATTGATTTGAACTCTACTTAATGATTCTACAGCTTAAGGGGAATGACTTAATTATAGAATTTAACATCTTTCCTTAGGAAAAGAGGATTCAAAGAAGAAGTGTACCTAGGGGTGGGGATAAGGAGCAAACATGGAGATTGTGATTTTCTAAGACTTTGCTATGGCCACTCTCCTGCACGCTCGCCCTTGATCAGAGCCACACATAGGGTGTAATTTTACACATTCTGAATGCTGCTTATAAGTATTTTACAAAAGTCATGGTGAATATAAATTTCTGAGAATTAGGCTAAATAAAAAAAAGTTCAAGTAGATTAATTCTTATCCCAATGGCTTCCTTTTAAATGTATGGTGAAGTCATGGTATACTCCACCCTGAAGCTTCTGAATGCATTTGTATTGATCAGCTCATTGAAGAGTTTGCAGTGGTCAGAGATAATTGAGAAAGAAAAAACTGTCTCAGTAAGAGGATACTTGGAGTCTTCCAGGTAAGAATACATTTGGAATCTTCTGGGTAAGAGGACATTTGGAGTCTTCCAGGTAAAAGGACATTTGGAGTCTTCCAGGTAGGAGGACATTTGAAGTCTTCTGGGTAAGAGGATATTTGGAATAGCTTCTGTCCCTTTGCCTGTCTCCTGTAGATAATCCTGATGTTTAATATTGAGCCCTCAGCAGAGCTCTCTTAATATTTCCATAGTGCTAACCACTTTAAGGATCAGATGCAATATAGCGTTCTTAAATTTAAAATACACCTAATTTTGCATACCATTACTTGCCTTAAATTGTCATCATAGCCATCACAGAAATGTACTTACATGCAATTTTACAAAGTGTCTCACATTTTTCAGAAAATCTAGGGGTGGCCACTTCTTGAAACGTGAACTAAAATGAAGAAATCCCAGTGAAACTCACCTTTGATTTTGCATCACAGTGAATTCTGAGGCAGAGTGGTGGCCTCTGAGCTCGCGTGCACGTGTAGCCTTCGGCATTGAGTCCGCCTCAGGGTTTTGTTCTGATGGCAGTCGATGCTGAAGATGTAGCTTTACCACAGTTGGTGGTAGCCATCAGGATCAGAGTGTCTATCAGTTGTATTTTCTTAATCAGGATAGGAGGATTCATCAATAAACTCCGGAACTATACAGGACTCCCCCAAGTTAGTTCACACCACACCTTGTCCATTATTCTTCAGCCTCAGAGCTTCTGCTTCCATGCACTGCTCCTTTATCTTGTCTAAGTTAGTAAGAAAAACAACACGTGTTTCTGCCTCAATTTTGAGGTTGTTTGTTCCAAAATAACTTTTGAAAGAATTTTGCGGGCCAGGCGTGGTGGCTCATGCCTGTAATCCCAGCACTTTGGGAGGCCAAGACTGGTGGATCACTTGAAGTTAGCAGTTTGAGACCAGCCTGGCCAACATAGTGAAACCTGTCTGTACTAAAAATACAAAAAATTAGCAGGGTGTTGTGGTGGGTGCCTGTAATCCCAGCTACTCAGGAAGCTGAGGCAGGAAATTCCTGGAACCTGGGAGGCGGAGGTTGCAGTGAGCTGAGCTTGCACCACTGCACTCCAGCCTGAGTGACAGAGCAAGACTCTGCCTCAAAGAAAAAAAAAAGAATTTTGCTTTTTTATATAACGTGTTTGAAGAATTCTAACTGCAGGGGAAAGACAAAACTCCAACCTCAGCCACCACTTCTTCAAACAAAGAGTGATCTTGCCTGGTACAACCTTCTGCATCCATTGAGTTGCATCATATCTTGACTAAAAGAAGAGACACTTTCTAAATAGCATTAAACTAGATGGCACCTGCAGGTGTAGACCTGAGTGAACAATTGGCCTCAGATGTTCTCATCAAGAATAGCTCCCTCTGTTGTTATTGTTCTCAGGTATCTTCGTCTTAAAAAAATTTTCTTAAGTGACTTTTTTTTTTTTAAAGAAATAAACTTTTTTCCCCCCACTTTCTCCTCTTTGCAAAACTTCTTCAAAACTTGATGCCTTGAGACCGTGACCTATCCCCAGCCAATCATCTCAGAAGTGTCTGGGTTTATTTCATGGTTCTTGGACCCTTCTCTGACTGCGTGGTTCTTGAAGGTGTCTTCTGGGAACTTCAATTTTGATTTAAATCCTGATTTCTTTGCTTTGGGGAAGAAACTTTAAGCCTCAATTTAGCCTGCTGTAGGACTAGGGGAGTCACGTGACCTCACTCACGCGCTCTTGCGAGGATTTGCCAGGCAAAGAGCCTCCAAAATGCAACAGAGAACTTGCTGTAGGACTGGGGGAGAAATGTGACCCCATTCGCAAGGTATGACGAGGATTCACCAGGTAAAGTGCCTCCAGAAGGCAGAGGCTGCGAGCTGGGAAATGGACCGTGGGTATGGAGGAATAGGTAAGGCCCAGAAGGCAGAGGGCTTGCTGTAGGTCTGGGGGAGTAATGTGACCTCGTGGGGTGTTGGGAGGATCTATGAGGCAAAGCGCCTCCAGAAGGCAGCAGCGGGCTTGCTGCTGTAGGTCTGGGGGAGTAATGCGATCTAACTCATGGGATATTGGGAGGATTTACCAGCATCTCCTGAATGGAGCTAACTGCTTCCTCTATGAGTGGAGAAGTAATGTGACCTCATTCATAAGTTATTGCAAAAATTTACCAGGCAAAGCGCCTCCAGAAGGCAGCAGAGGGCTTGCTGTAGGACTGAGGGAGTAATGTGACCTCGCTCATGAGGTATGTTGAGGATTTACCAGGTAAAGCGCCTCCAGCACGCAGCAGAGAGCTTGGTGGAGGCACTCAATGCATGCCGGCTGTTTTTCATTATGAATCAACGCCGTCAGATGCAGAATACAATGATTAAAAAACCTGCGGGTCTTCATCCCTGAACAACACAACCGAACCAGACAGGGGTTAAAGCATCAGCAGCAGGTGTTCTGGGCCAGGCCTCCCCCAGTCTTTGAGTCAGGGATGCTCTCAGCAGGGTCGCTTCGCCATGTGGATGGTAACAGCCTAGCAGTTTCCACAAATGGTTAACGGGATTGGGATGCGTCAGTGGTGTCGCCTTGCTGCCCTGAGACAGTGTGTGTTTCACTGATTTTCATGTTGTCGGGGAGCGTCGCAACTGCCAGTTTCTTTGTATTAAAGGACATATCCTAAATTCTAGAAGGGGTGTTGCCAATTTGCAGAGATACGGCTTCAATTCTCTTTCTCTGTTCTAAACTGCAAATGAGCTTGAACTTTTGCAGGGCACATGGCTTCACAATGGCATTCTGAATCTAGTTTTGCTTATTAATTGAGCAGACAACTTTAAAGGGATCCATCAAGACCTAGATTTTGAGGTGACACAAACTTTGGTAAATTTATCACCCTTGTTAATTAAGTCATCATTCTTTTGCAGAGAAAGATCTGTGTGTCCAATGTAAAGTGCAAATGCTATGTAGCTGGGACATTTCCCGTGGTAACAACTCTACTATGTACAAAGCTATAGTAAAATCTAGGAATATATATGTTTTGTTGTAATTTCTTTTCTTCAGCCTTTTTCAGTGTAAGACAGTTCCTCAATGCAAACAAAGCAGATGCCCATTCCAGCAACGTATGTGTGTGTGAGTGTGGCGTGTGTTTTCACATATCTGTGTGTAACAGTGTGCATATGAGCATGTGTCTGTGTGTGTCCATGGCAATCTCAGATTCCCAGACATCACACTGATAGTTGCATTAAACCAATTTTCTTAAAAACCATGTTTGGGCCGGGTGCCGTGGCTCGCGCCTGTAATCCCAGCACTTTGGGAGGCCAAGGTGGGCAGATCACGAGGTCAGGAGATCGAGACCATCCTGGCTAACACTGTGAAACCCCGTCTCTACTAAAAACACAAGAAATTAGCTGGGCATGGTGGCGGTTGCCTCTAGTCCCAGCTACTTGGGAGGCTGAGGTAGGAGAATGGGGTGAACCTGGGAGGCGGAGCTTGCAGTGAGCCAAGATTGCGTCACTGCACTCCAGCCTGGGCGACAGAGCGAGACACTGTCTCAAACAAAAACAAAAACAAACATGTTTGAAGGTAAGGAAATATTTTTTGGAAACTTCAGATGCTTTTCTCTCCTTGGTATGAACCATTTGGAGTCCCATCCACACCGTTCTGCAAGCTGCTGACACAAGCTGGGAATTGTATTGGGTCTGGGATGTGACAGAGCTGCCGGCTGTCATTTGATGCGTGAGGCTCCTCTTCCAGGCAGCTTTCCTAAACTTGGAGATGTTTTATATATTCTGTTATGGGGGGGGCAAGGTGCTCTCTATTTGGTCCGACCTTTCCCATACACTAGGTATCAAGGGCTGAAGCATTCAGGACACAGCAGCCCCTGGATCCATCGGAAGATCTGAGATTCTCTCTGTAAGCAACCACTCAGTAAGATGGCAGGACCTTTCCTGGCTTCAGTTTCTTCACCCCTAAAACAAACATGGCACTGCACCCGTGATTCCCGGATGACAGTGGCAGGACAGGTGTCTTAGTATTTCCATGGGAAGTGGGGGAGGATCCTTTAAGGATCCCATTGGATGATGGCATCTGGTTGTTGTCTGTTGGTCTTGGTGTCCATGTTTAAATTATTCTGGAGCTTTGGCTAGCGTGCACGAGGGACGCTGCCCATGTCCCTAACAGGGGCATGGGGTTTGTCCGTTTCTCTAATGAGGGCATGGGGTTTTTGGCATGGCGGGGCTTCTCTGCTTCTGAGGTCCTGCATTGCTCAGGCAGGCCCTGGCTTGAATGGGGAGGCTGGCGTGAAGTGAGAAGGCCCCAGTGAGAGCCTTCTGAGAAATATCATCCATCCTGGGTCCTTCCATTGAGGAGGCTTACCTCTCTAAAAATTCAGATTTGCCGAAAAATTCATGATTATTCCTCCTTAACTAATTTTAAAATGGAAAACTTTTTCTCTACCATCGCGCTGTGCCTCATTTGCAGTTAATGCCACGGGGTGACGTAGGTTTTCTAATTCTCCTAATCTGTAAGGGGGGTTTTCGTGGAGGCTCCATCTCCATCCTTTCTCGTTAAAGGCGCTCCATAAAGCAGCTTGCACACATGTTTAAACAGTTCATTGTCAATAACTTTAACCTCCTGCAAAAGCCAAATACAGTGGTCTGTGTGGCTGTGCCTACCTATTATGAAAGAA
This sequence comes from Nomascus leucogenys, assembly GCF_006542625.1. Lineage (NCBI taxonomy): Eukaryota > Metazoa > Chordata > Mammalia > Primates > Hylobatidae > Nomascus > Nomascus leucogenys. The sequence continues at coordinate 148,108,860 of NC_044384.1, read as the reverse complement.
ACCCAAGAGTTAATTTCTAATCTGCAGAGGAAAATCTTTCCAGCTGTCCTCATTTGGTGTGTTTGTGGGTCTCTGTACGTGTGAAAACAGTGAGAAAATGGCAGTGGAGACATTTGTCATCTGCAGAGTAAAAATATGTTGTTTTTTTGTCAGGAAAGTACTGGTGATGTCTGCGGGAGTGGAGAGAGAATACATCCGTTGTGGCAGCAGGCCTTTGGGGTGGTGCAGAGGGAGAATGCCATGACCTCAGACATCTGTTCTTCCGTGCCACTGGGCACGTGGCTGTGAAATGCGTCCTCAACTGGCCTTTTGCTGTTTTTCTCCCAAATTTCATACCATGAGTCTTCATCTCAGGCTCCTCTTCGTTGATTTGAAGCCCCTAGTCCTTCTCCAGTTTTATTTCATTACAAGACAACATCAGCCTCTGGATCTGCCGTGACGTCCTCCCTCTGCTCCCTACATCTGTCTATCCCGCTCCATGTAGGGGACGTCCCTCACAGTTCCCGAATTCTTACTCCACGCCACCAGCTCAGGCTGAACTAGTTTAGAGAGTTTATTCCATTTGCCCCAAATACTGCCCTTTGGAACCCGCCAACAATTCATGTGTGCTTCAGATAGCCTCGTCCAGGCAGCAGTAGCTTTCTGAAATTGAAATTTTTATCTATTTACAAACATTTTTATGTTTAACGAAAAGTAAAAATGTGCCTAACAAGTATAATTAACCCTGAAATTAAAAAAAGAAAAAGAATATAAAGTATATCAAGAGTATCCATAGGGGAGGTAGTACTTTGTGTGGAAAGAGCATGGTTTTGAGGTTTGGATACATTGTGTCTGAGAATTTTGTTATATTGTTGAAATATTACATTTAACGTTTGGTGTGGGTAATACGGACTTTAGAGGGTGCGTTGAAGCTTGATTAATGTAATCAGTGTCACTGTACCCTAGCATGTCCTGTGTGTATATATGTACGGGAATACACCATGGTTAATATAATCAGTGTAATTAGACTCTAGCATGTCCTTGTGTCTGTATATATGTACAGGCATACACCCATGGTCAATTTAATCAGTGTAACTGGACTCTAGCATGTCATAGTGTGTGTGTGTGTATATATATATATATACGCATACACCCATGGTTAATGTAATCAGTGTAGCTGGACTCTAGCATGTCTGCGTGTGTGTGTGTGTGTATGTACCCACATGTACCCATTGATATGGTTTAGCTCTGTGGCCCACTCAAATCTCTTCTTGAATTGCAATCGCCACATGCCGAGGGAGGGAGGTGATTGGATCATGGAGGTGGTTTCCACCATGCTGTTCTTGTGATAGTGAGTGAGTCTCATGAGATCTGATGATTTTATAAGCGTCTAGCATTTCCCCTGCTTACATTTCTCTCTCCTGCCACCCTGTGAATAAGGTACCTTGCTTCCTTTTTACCTTCTGCCATGATTGTAAGTTTCCTGAGGCCTCCTCACCCATGTGGAACTATGAGTCAAATAAACCATTTTCCTTTATAAATTACCCAGTATCGGGTATTTTTTATAGCAGTGTGGAAACGGGCTAATACACCCATGATTAATGTAATCAGCATAAGTAGATTCTAGCATGTACTTATGTGTGCATGTATGTACATGCATATGCCCATGATTAATGTAGTTCAACTAGACTTTATCATGTATACGTCCTTGTGTGTATACCTGCACAGGTGTGTTTATGTATATGTGTATATGTGCATTTGTGTATATAAATCTGTGTATAAGTGATTTGAAGATTAACTGTAAACAGACATGGAGAAGAAAAACATAGCTATTCAGCAACATGCCCCTGGCGTGTGTAGTCAGGCAGTCAGTGCTATCTGCTATGAGGTACCTGTGTAGCAGGTGGGATAATATGATATAGAATATGGATGGGATGCTCGGCTGTGTGTGCCCAAGCTAATCTAGTCTGCCTTGACTTTCTCCTTTCCTCCTCCCTCCTTCCCCTTAGAGTCATCTTGTTGACACTACGGACTACAGAGTTACGTGTAAGTGGCTTCAGCGGGGAGCAAACACACGAGCTCTGTTTGCCTTCTCCACCCAGGGAGAACCTTTTCTGCACATCTGGTTTCCCCTTCACTATGTGAAGCAGTGACATTCCCGAATCTCCATCTCCGGATGGAGAAAGTGCGTCCATAAAGCTTCCACAACTACGTGTATGTGTGTGCCCTACACATGTGCTCGCATTTGAACCACGGGGTCTCCCGGGCTTATGATCAGCTTGCCAAAAACTTTAGATCTCATTGAAAGCGTGTGCCCTTTCACCCGTGAGCTAAACCTTGGGGAATCACACAGACTTTAACTAACCTAAGTGATTGAATACCTCTCGTTCATTTGGTTAGTGGACATGCTAATAGGGTGCAGGCCACTTCCCTGGAGACATTTTCCGAATGGGAAACAGAAAACAGTTGTGAGTCACACACACAAAAAAGTTCCCTCTGGAAACATAGGTTGGATTCTGTTTCCTCTACTTCTAAAAGACTATATTTAAACTGGTTCTGGTTAGTAAAGACAACATAAATATCTTTTCCTAAAATCTGTACCGAATTACTTCACTGAGAAGTCTCTGAGGATGTGCAGCCAGGACCGCAGGTCATACATTTTAGCCGCATTGGGTCACTCACCTGGAGAGCCCATCCACAGCCCCCTGCCTTGCCCCACAGAGCCTGATTCACTGGGAAGGTGGATCTGCTCGTTCTGTTTCTGATTAACTCACGGGTCTTGAGGCCGCTGTTGCAGGGAGATACAGAGCTGGAAAACACCGCTATAGACCAGCACATCTTCACATTTTGGTTTACATGGATCATTTTGAGAGTATGATTAAACATCTAATCTCTAATTAAAAAGAAATCCATGTGTATAGCTCTTTCCAACATGTCCCATATATATTCAGAAATAACGGCTTTTTAATACAAAAGAACTTAATTCTTCCGAACATCGTATCTGTGCCACCTGCAGTTGCAACCACGTTCAAGGTAGAGACTGACTAGCTTGATACAATGGATGTTTAGGATTATCTCTTGCAGGGAAAATGGAGAAAATGTGCTTTTTTAATATCGCTGTTTAAACCTAGATAGGTTGGCCATTTTAGAGTTTACTTATATGATGTAAAAAGTACCTACCAGGGCAATAGTTTTAAAACCCTTATTTCCAAAGCTGATAAATGCTTCTGTGCGTTGTAACTTAATTGTTATAAACAGCCTTTTGTCCATCTCTCATTCACTCTGCTCCAGGCCTGCCCATGTCTCAGCTCTGTCCAGCTTGAATTAAACTGTCGTTTATGTTGAGAAGTGTTAATAAGTCCCTAACACTTCTCAGCTGTCCAATCTCAGCTCAAAATAGCTTCCTCACCAGACATCTCTTTAGGGGCTACGGTCTGCTGGCCTCATCGGGCCCAAATATGTATTGTCAGCCCACAGAGCCACGTGGTTTAGATGCTGGCTGGTTTGAGAAGTAACCTGAACATGATGTTGGCCAGGCATACACTTCGTTTTGCCACAGTCTTTGCTATCCCCTACTGGCCACCCTGGCCGATTCAGCGCTTTATGTTAGTGCTGTGCCTTTCCTGAGTAGCTCTGGTTGACTTCTAAAAGTAATGTTAATTCAATCTCCCTTTCTGTCTTCACCTCCCTATCTTGTGACTATTTATACACACTACATTTAGTAAATATAGTGGATAACTATGTATAGTGCACCAAATGTGTTAGATTAATATTATTAATATTAGCTCCTTTTCCCTTGGAACGTGATTCTTCCTTCTTAACACCTGGATTTATTTCTGGGGTGTTTAAATCATTCGAATAATTTTGTTTAAATCATTTAATTTAAATAATCAATTGTGAAACATTTAAATTATGTATACTGGCTGGGAGCAGTGGCTCACGCCTGTAATCCCAGGACATCGGGAGACTGAAGCTGGCAGTTTGCTCGAACCCAGGAGTTCAAGACCAGCCTGGGCAAGATGGAAATGGCCTGTCTGGCCGGGCGTGTTGGCTCATGGCTGTAATCCCAGCACGGTGGGAGACCAAGGCGGGTGGATCACCTGAGGTCAGGAGTTTTGACCAGCCTGACCAACATGGTTAAACCCCATCTCTACTAAAAGTACAAAAACCAGCCGCGTGTGGTGGCGCATGCCTGTAATCCCAGCTACTCGGGAGGCTGAGGCATGATAATCGTTTGAACCCAGGAGGCGAAGGTTGTGGTGAGCCAAGGTTGCACCCCTGCACTCCAGCCTTGGTGACAAGCAACATTCTGTCAAAAAACAAAAAACAAAAAAAGAACCCACTTCACCTTTACAAAAAATACAAAAATTAGCTGGGCGTGGTGGCACTCGCCTGTAGTCTCAGCTACTCAGGAGGCTAAGGAGGAAGGATAGCTTGAGCCCGGGAGGTTAAGGCTTCAGTGAGCTGTGATGGTGCCACTGCACTCCAGCCTGGGCAACAGAGGGAGACCCTGTCTCAAAAAATAAAACTAAGAAAATAAATGATATGTGCCGAATACCACTCCATCCTAACAACGAAGCACATCTTACTCACCGCTGTATAACATAACGTGAGGGTGTCATCCCCACTCTAATAAGCAAGGGAAAAGAGGCAGTAAGCTTTTGGAGAATTATCAGGTGAAATCCCTGGTAAAATTTCATTATTGTCATTGTACTTGTAAAAAATACTTATAGTGGGGGTCTTGTCCTCGAAGAGGGCATGCTCTCTGGGGACCGCTGGATGACCTGAGCAGTGAAGGAGACGGTGGTGCCACTACATTAAGGCCAGGCACGGTGGCTCACGCCTGTAATCTCAGCACTTTGGGAGGCCCAGGCAGGTGGGTCACTTGAGGCCAGGATTTCGGGATCCACCTGGGCAACATAGTAAGACCCCATCTCTACTAAAAAAAATACAAAAATTAACCAGTGATGGTGGCCGGTGCCTGTAGTCCCAGCTACTTGGGAGACTGAGGCAGGAGAATTGCTTGAACCCAGGAGGTGGAGGTTGTAGTGAGCCGAGATCACGCAACTGCACTCCAGCCTGGGCAATAGAGCAAGACTCCACCTCAAAAAAAGACAAACAACAAAACGAAATATAACAAATCATAAGCTGTAAACAATTTTAGAGTACGTAACTTAAATCTGTATCCGTATGAAAAGCCCTTGTTCAGTTTGGCCTAGGGTCTATAGTGGGGGTCTTGTCCTCAAAGAGGGCACGCTCTCTGGGGACAGCTGGATGACCTGAGCAGTGAAGGAGACTGTCATGTCTCCGTTTTCCCAGCCCTCAGCCTCTGCAGCCACCATTCCCCTCTCTGCTGCTCTGAGTTCAATTGTTTTCATTCCACAAGTAAGTGAGGATATGCTGTGCTTGTCTTTCTGTGTTTGGCTTATTTCACTCAGCATAATGTTCTACAATTCCATCCATGCTGTCACAAATAACAGAATTTTTTTCTTTTTAGGGGCTGGATAATACTCCATTGTGTGTATAAACTACAATTTCCTTATCCATTTGTCCCTTAATGGAGACTTAGACTGATTTCATAACTTGGCTGTTGCAAATCATGCTGCAGTGAACTTAGGAGTGCAGATATCTCTTGGAGCCACTGATTTCAAATCTTTCACACCTGGAAGTGGGATTGATGGATCTCTTAATGTTTTTGTTCCACTTAACGTGGATGTCCCCCTAACTATTCTAAAGAATGTCACAGATGATCTCAGTTGGGCTAGAGTTTTTCTTGACTTCATACTTTGCATTCTTCTGGCCTTAATGCATTTTGGAAAGGAGCCAGTTATTTAGAAATGTGCTCCTGCTTTTCTAAACTATGTTCAAAAAAGAGTAAGCTTCCCCTGCACCCATGGCTGTGAATCTGTGGGACTGTCCACAGTCAAGCACTAAGGATAAAGAACAGAGAAGATTCTGCACATCCCAGGCCATTCTTGATGTTAGCTTTTACCATATGATGCTGTAGTGTGGGAAGGAACTGGGGAAATTTCTCATACTTGCTTCCAGTTAGAGGAGAATCCCTTTTCAGCAGCTCAACAAAGACCTGTTACTGATGGCTTCTTGCATGTGATGTCACGCTCTGGGGCTACAAGTCCAGTTTAATTCAGCAGCTTTTTCCAGCTGTATAACAGGAAATAAAACAGACATAGGAGTAATGTGGAAGAAAGAGGCACAGTCCCTGCTCTTTTGTGATTTATACCCAGTGTACCTTGCCCCAGTGTGGTCTTCGTTTGGTTATTCAACGTCTCTTGTATATATTATCTTTGTATATACCTTAATATATTAATAATTTAAAGCCCCAGTATAATTCCCTGCATAAAGTAAGACTGAACTAAGTCTGCTTTTTATAATGGTGAACCTGATTATGCACTGTTAACAGACAGTGCAGTAATTTTCAGAGATCATAGCACAACCACACTCTTCTGAGCTGGTTTCTCTGCCCACAGCAGCCATCTGTATTTAAACAAACCTCAAAGGTGGGGGGTGTGTGTAGAATTCTAGGTATTTAGAAAAGCCAGAAATTCAGTTTATAAACAACTGTTCAAAGCCAAAAGATATGATGTCAATTAGCATTTCTAAAATCGCTAGGTGCATGGTATTTTGCTTCATCATTTCTGTGACAGATTCCAAGCAAGCATCATTGTATGGTATTTATCATGATGGAAGGTTAGCATTCATTTGAAGTTCTGGTCATTCTCTTTTTTATGACACCACCCAGCATATCAGTTGGTTGTGCAAATGGACCTCCAGCACTCTCCTAGGTGTAGAAGACCTTTGTTGGCAAATCTCCACCTCCCCACCTCTGTTCGTATGAAAGCCCTCTTATGACTGCTGGTGTTTTCAGATGGACAGAGTGGTGGGGGGAGGGGGGGAAGTGCATGGTAATCAATGACTTCTAACACAACGTAGGGAGGATTTAAATGAGTAAACATGCACACATGTACATGCACCTACACATGCACACGCTCCCACACACACTCACAAGCAGAGCTTCATAAAAAAGTGCTTCATAGTTAATGGAGTGACTTTCATTTTATATTCACTCTATTGCTACAAAAATTACAATACCTGTAATAGTGTTTAATGCAATACTAATATCCACTCTAAAGATGAATTTGTTGCATAGAACATATTCCAAGTAAGAGTGGCCTTATGCTGGCCACTTCATTTTCAATATGGACGAGAACTGTCTCATGAGGCCAGTTGCAGGGAATTCCATGTGGGCATGGTTCTCTCCTCAGCAAATATCTCTGGCAGAAGTGTTTTGTAGCAGAATTCTCAGGAGTTGCATGGGATTCTAAACATGAGTTCAGTAATGAAACCCAGATTTACGATCTCCTTTTCACTGTCTTCTGTAAAAATGAATGCAAGACAACAGGCACAGCCTTTGAGCTCTGTTGTTGTCATTTGTATCCAAAACGCCTCAGCTCAATTCTAAGTTTCTTGAAAAACAGAAAGAGAGTAGGTATCCATCAGAAAATCTAATGATAGCAGTGGCCCAAGATTGTTTTCTTTGCCTTATGAAGTGTTACCCTTATCAGCATCAGCATGAAATAATATTTATTAAGCCCCCTCATGGGCCTGGTGCCATGCAGGGTAATATTTCTCTCTGCAGTTACCTCATTGCACTAGTTTTTCAAATGTACCTGACCAATTTTGTTGTAAAATCAGTTTCTTTCTTGTTAACAAAATAGGTTATTTTTGCACTAATTAAAATCGCAAGATAGTTGAGTTTGTTTGCAATTTCAATGAAAGTGGTTCAAAAGCTCTAAAGGGCCGGGGTGTTAAGTGTCACTGCAGCAAAGATGAACGTACCACAGGGTTCCTTAGTCATCAACCGTGGACTCGTTTGGAAAACAAGGATGGATTTGGGCATTCACAGCAGATGACACTTCCATTATCAGGACATAAATAAGCACTATGAATATGCATGGTACTTGGAAACAGGCACTTAATTTCCACAAAGACAGTCATTCTCCTTGATATGAGTTAGCTGCCTTTTGCTTTCTTTTTCTCCTAAAGTTTCCCCAAACAGTGGAAGCAGGGGGTGGGGGAAGAAAAATAAAACTACTAAAACAGATAAAATATGGAAATAGCTGTTTAAGTTTAGGATATTAACAGCTTTCTCCAATTTGCACTCCATTTGGAAAATTGTTGAATCTGGAAATGTATTAGGTATTTTAACCCAATGTGTATATCCAGATCATCTTTAAATATTAATATAGGCCTCCAGGGCATGTGCCATTGTAGCCAGGATGTAGACATAAAGTAAAACTAAATAGATGCAATTACTTTTTCATAGTGATAAATTGCCTGACATTCTGTGAGTACTTCGTGTACATTGCCTTGTTTATTTATTACATAACCAATATGGGAGATAATTTTAGCACCCACAGGCTTAGAAAGTTGGCAGATTTATCCAAGATCACACCACCCTCGAAACCAGATCTAGCTCATTAAAATAACTCACACACTTGGCCACTCTAGTGAGCTGTCTCCATGGTCAGGGTTCTCAACATGGGTTCTAAAAAACACAGGTATTTCCCAAACCCTGCACAGCAGGGCTATCAAATTTTGTCTATAGGCAGAGTTTATTTTTGCAAGAAGTGAGGATGCATCAGCTAAGAGTGATATGAGTCTGACTGACTGGTGAGCTGAGCCATTCCTACATGCCGGGGCAGAGTGGGGTAGAATTCACTTCAGTGAGATTGAAGAGGCAGAGAATGCTGTCAGGCCAGCACCCCAGAATACTCCATATTTACAGAAACATGGAGAACAATGTCTCCAGCTTATAAGAGAGCATGGTCAAGGGAATTAATAGTTTTCTTCAAGTAATGCCTTGGTTTTGCACGGCAACTAAAGGAAAGGTATAATACTCTGTGTGCAATTTAATCCCCCCAAGAGGGCTGCCAAGGTTCAGAACTCTCAAAAGTGTGTCCAGGGCTCATACAAAAAGTTGAAAGCCACCGTCCTGACTGCAGCCTGTTTGAGCGTCGGAGCCAGGAGACTTGGCCCAGTGCTGGCTCTGTCTACATCACCTTTTCCAGCTATTGCATATGACCATGATTTTACATGTGTGCAAAATCCCATGGATGTTTTTGTAAAAGGAGGAAAGTGGGATCAGTAAGTGCCTGAAATACTCAGAATTCTTCTGCAAGTAACCACCCAGATATGATCTGGGAAGCTCACTCCTCTCTATCCGTGGTTTTGTAGATCCAGCTTGTGACTCAGTCCCAAAACCATGAATCCAACAGTGGATTCTGGGAGAGATGTACCTTTTGTCTACAGCATTGCACTATCTTAAGACTGAGCAGGAGCTCCCAGAAACGATGTGTTGGATTTCCAGGGGCCTGGAAATTTGCCATCCTAAGGAGGAGTGCTAGAAGCTCAGGGATGGGTTGAGGGAGGTTCCAGTGGGTCTCAGAAACTTCCTGTGCTTATGCTCACCGTTTAGCAAGGTTTCTGTTTAATAGAATTGTCTCAGCTCCAGGTTCCCTTTCTTGCCTCCTGTCTGTCAGTTTCTGTCCATGTTTCCCTCCCTTTTCTCCCTCCCATCCCCTCTCTCTCTGTCTCTGCTTCTGTCTCTCTCTCTCTCAACTGCTGGAAACACAGCCTCATGCTTCAGGTGCGCCCCAAAGACTCGCTAGCATCCCAGTGTGCCAATTCTGAACTCCAGGAAAGGAGCCATGGAGGCTGGCAGCTGGCTTGGCTGCACCTGTGGAACCACACTCAGGAAAGGACAGTGAGTCCAACAAGCCAGTCCTCTGTTCACCTCTCCCAGTATTTGAGACTGTTTCCTCATTTGTCAAATGGGGGTGATCATATCTGGCTTTGATTTGCCCAACTATCTCACAGTTGCTGAACTTATAATATGTGTTGAGTTCTAGAGAAATATCTTACTTGTGTTCTCTTATATAGTCTTTGGAAAATCTTGATGAAATAAATATTATTATTTCCAATATATTTGTGAGTAATTTAAAGCATGTTTTTTTAAAACTCAAAGTTGGCTGAGTGCAGTGGCTCATGCCTGTAATCCCAGCACTTTCGGAGACCAAAACAGTAGGATTGCTTGAGCCCAAGAATTTGAGACCAGACTGGGTAACAAAGTGAGACCCCATGTCTACAAAAAACAAAAAATTAGGTAGGTGCAGTTGCAAGTGCCTGTGGTTCCAGCTACTTGGGAGGCTCGGGCAGGAGGGTCACTTGAGCCCAGGAGTTTGAGGTTGCAGTGAGCTAAGATCATGCTGCTGCACTCCAGCCTGGGCAGCAGAGTGAGACTGTCAAGCTAAGCAAAACAACAAATGAAGCCGAAAGTCATGTATGTAGTAAGTGGCAAAGCTGGGCTCAGATGCAGGTGATTCTGAAGTGTAAAAGCCAAGCTTTCAACCATTATGCTATAGAATAGAACAAAGCATTTAGAACTTTGCATAGCCTTGTGCAAGCAACAGTTATTTTGTACAACTTGGAAGACTCTGTGGTAAAGCCCAGAATTTGGAGGAGGTGGAGTGGCCTCCTAGCGGAAGAAAACCACATGGCTAATTGATTTTTGAAGCCCTTAGGCTCACATGCGTTGAGTGCCAACCCTGGTCATCTCCAGGTGAATGGGTGCAGGGCTACATCTCACATTCATCTGGTGTCTCTCCTGTGTGAAGCTCTGATGTTGGTCTTCTCCTGTTGAACTTATTTTCTTTGTTATGATGGAATTAGCAAGAATTAAAGGGAGGGGGTGTTGAAGATCATTAGCACCTACTCATAACTTTCTTCCTGACATAATTCTAAGATTGAAAAATATCAGCCAGAGCACTATGGAAAAAAAAAACTGTTATTTTCTACAACATTGTTTGTGAAGACAAATACCTTATGATTTCATCTGCTGCAGAAATCTCAAAAGTTTATCACAGCAAATGAGAAAGCCATTCTGGTGTTTATTTATAAACTCCAACGGGTTTATCTCTCCTTCCTGAACATTAAAATCTGAAAGGCAATTTGCCTCTTAACCAAGCAGCTGTCTCTGGGCGTCATCAGCAGAAATTTGCGCAGGGGAAAAGGCGGTCTCACCTTCAACAGCCCATGGGCCCCGTCCAGCCACTGTCGGTGACGGCATCCTCTGTGTCAAATACCTATGCTCAATTTAAAACAAAACAACAGCAACAGGCTTCTGTTTTCTTCAAGTAGCTGCAAAAATCACTTAGGGAAAACAAAAAACATCTTACCCAGTTCAGCAATCAAGAGGATCAGCATGTTGTAACCTCCATGTTTTCAGCACTAGCCACAGTGCAGGCAGAAGTGATTTTGATTTCTGTGTGTGGTTGGGGTCTCACTTTTCATCTCCACCGGTCTATGGCTCAGTATTATGCTAATGAGCACTCCTATAACTGCACTTATATCACAACTGAGCAGATCCCAACAGGATTTGCTTTGCTGGCTCAGCAGCTGCTCCTGTGATGCCTCCTTATGGATTGTTTTCCAGCGTGACTGCCCCAGCCTTGTCCACCATGACACTCTTCCAGGCCTCATGACAAACGAGCTTCTGCCCGCTTCTCACACTGCTTTATATATAATGATGAATTAAAAATCTTTGCATCTTTTATTAAATGCTCGATCTATGTGGCAGATTTCTCCGCTTGCTTTATGCAGGTGTTGGGAGTATTGCCATTCTTCTTTGATACCTTTTCTTAGAATTTCATTGCAAAGACTTGGGATCTTTTCAAAAGTTTTATGCAAAGTTTGGGTATTTGGTGTAAGCCAGAAATAAAATTCTAAAGCCCCGGTTGGCTGAATGGACCCCTGCTCTTGGCCAAGGGGATGTGAAAGAAACCTGAAAAATGAGTTCAGGCTGTGCCGGGAAAGGGGGGTCAGACACACCTCCTTATACCCTCTCCCATTGCAATTCAGGTGCAACTGACCAGCATTTACACGATACAACAGAGAACCCAAGAGTGACAAAACTGACTCTTGGTAGCAATAAGATACTCCGTTCCAGCCTGATTCTGGTATAGCATCACATAATAGATAGCAATCCCTGAAGAAATCAGAGTATTTTATCCCCAAAATATATTTATTTGGCATATTTTGAAACAGCCCCACAGAGCTATTTCTTGTGAAGGAAACTTGTATTCTATAGAGAATCTCCATCCCTTTCTAGGTCATTTTCTGATCCAGGAGAGAATTAACTGAGTCTGACACCCTTCAGAGTCCTCTAAGAGACGTTTACCATTTATTCTCTCTGAAGCTGCTACCTGGAGGCTTCTTCTACTTCCCAAGAGCCTTGGCTTCCACAACACCCTTAATCTTAACTCAAAGGATTTCATTCTACTCATTTCAACTTTTTAGGCAAAGCTTAACTCTTTGAGTCTTTGAATCCACCTATGACCTGTAACCAACCCCTCCCACCCCTGTCAGTTTCAAGACGTTTTTCCTTTCTGGACCAAACCAATGTATATCTTCCATTTATTGATTTATTTGTTTGTCTGTAACTTCTGTCTCCCTCACATGTATACAATCAAGTGGTAACCCAGCTACCTTGGGCACCAGCTCTGAGGACCTCCTGAGGCTGTGTCACAGGCTGTGATCACTTAGATTTGGCTCAGAATAAACTTCTTCAAATATTCTACAGAATTTGGCTTTTTTAAAATCAAGATTGGAAGTGCAGTTTCTGGAGTTCTTTGTGTCTTTAAAGGGTTGTTTGACTTCAGGTATGACCTGCTGTCTTATCAATGACCCGCCTCAGAGCCTGCATGCTCTTTTCGGGGTTCACAAAGAAGAAACACATTTGTTGTTTTTGTTTCTCTTATTCAAAATGTCACAATCAACAGAAGGTGTTGAGCACTGCCACAGTGAGGTGGCGCCTGGGCACTCCAGAAAGGGAGGTGAGAGGGTGTCGACCGCCTCAGGTGAGGGGGGGCACCCTGCGGGCACTCCAGCGTTAGAAGGATTGTAAGAAAGTTAAGCAGGGTCGACCTGCCTCAGAGTGAGGGGGGTGCGCCGCCTGAGGGGCACTCCCAGCATTAGACAGGGCATTTGGTTTAGAAAGTTAACAGCACCTGCTCAGGGAGAACCCACCACATGTTGTCTCATAGGAGAGTGTCACTTTTCCTGGGTACATTTTGTCTGCCCATCTGCAATTCAGAGAATCGGGAACAGTGTATTAATGAGGTAGAGGGAATCAAAAATTATTTGGGCAAACGGGCATAGCTCAGCTTGACTGCGCTTGAGGAGGAGGTTGGGGAGGAGGGGAAGCGACAGTTCATCTCCTTGTGGCCACAGATTGCAGTCACTGGAGTAGAAGCCAAGGGGGGTGTCAAAGCTCCTGATCAGGCTTAATAAAAAAAAAAAAAAAAAGGAGGCTGGGCATGGTGGCCACTTTGGGAAGCCGAGGTGGGCAGATCACCTGCGGTCAGGAGTTTGAGACCAGCCTGGCCAATATGGTGAAACCCTGTCTCTGCTAAAAATACATAAATTATTCAGGCGTGGTCGTGGGTGCCTGTAATCCCAGCCACTCGGGAGGCTGAGGCAGGAGAATTGCTTGAATCCAGAAGGTGGAGGTTGCAGTGAGCCAAAATTTCACCATTGCACTCCAGCCTGAGCAACAAAAGCACAACTCCATCTCAAAAATAAAAAAAGAAAAAAAAAAAGATACAATGTCCAAATAGTTGCGTGAATTTAGATAAGTGAAAAAGCATAAAGCTTTCCTATATCATTGCCATTTTAATTATTTATTCATTGGTTTTCAATTTCTCAGTAAATTATTGGCTCTGTCTTCAGTTTTAATGAAAAGAAATATCACTTGCTAGAGCAATGATCCTCAACTCTCAATACAGTGAGAACGCCTGGGCGGTTCAGAAACATGTGGACAGATGCTGAGACCCTCACAGAGAAATCTCAGTGTGATTGGTTTGATGGGCAGCCTCTGCATAGGTAGTTCTTTTATTTTTATTTTTATTTTCATTTTATAGAGATGAGCGTTCTCCGTGTTGCCCAGGCTGGTCTTGAACTCCTGGGCTCAAGCAATCCTCCCACCTCAGCCTCCCACAGTGCTGAGATTACAGGCATGAGCCACTGTGCCCAGCCAGACATAGGTAGTTCCTAAAAGCTTCTTGAGTTTGAGGGTGTCTGCTACAGAGGTGACCCAAATCTTATGATTGGCATTGCCAAAATTTAGTGGAAGCTTTAATTGGATCAAAAAGACATTTCAATTTTCAAGCTAAGAGAGTTAGTAAGCGCTCACCTTAATAACACACAATTTGTTTTATAGTTTGGTTTTAAAACCGGGCAAAAATCATCCGTAGGAACATGAACTGGTGTAGGTATTTGCAATAAGTAATGACCATTTTTATGGCTTTTGTACCAACAAAATGAGGATTTGAAGATTGAGCTCTAAGCTATACTAGCAGAAGGGTAAATGTTAGTATTGAGGCTGGTTTTGAATTATAGCTGAGCCAAAAGCATCTGAAAGCAATGCGTTCTTTTTCTTCTCTTCTCTAACTTAAAGCTGGACTGAATTTTTTCATAGCTGGTAAAATGAATGCTTCGAGTCTTCAACCCAGAGCTCCAAGCGGGAGTCCAGCCAGAGTGTGTTTTTAGAACTGATTTATTAGCCCCAGAAGGCCACCTAAGATCGTTGTGGTTTGCAGTGTCCTATTTTTTTTCCTGAAGTACTTTGTATCTGACTTATACAGTTACGGGTTTTAGCATGGGATTTTGCAGACAGATTGGCCACTGCTTTGAAACCTCTTCTATGATGCATATTTCATGACGAGTATCCTCAAACCTCAAACCTCTTTGGAAAAAAAAAAGTCCTGTACCTTTTTGGTTTGATTATTAAACTGGAGATAGACAAATTACAGGAGCTGTCCCTCAATTTAATAAGAAACAGTTTAAAAAACAAAACTTGGAATAATTGACAATGGCATTGAACAATAAATAACTTAATAAAGTAGAAAATGTCTAATTTTTAACTACAGCTATTTAATGAGAACATTTCAGAAAGAATGACTTTAAAAATTGAAGAGAAATCACCTCATGTCAGGAGACATGATGGACGCGCATTATTTTTCTTGGCGTGGGAGACTGTGGGAACTCCCGCAGAAGTTCAATCTGATGAGAACAATGTCTTTAGCTTAGCCCCGATCATGGAAATAAGCTCTGCCCGGAGCGAAGCGCTAAGGACCAAGCCACGTGGGTCAGGAAGGGGAGAATCTGGGGTCGAGACCTGAACACATTACTCTTAAATGCTGGCCCCTGTTTTATTGGTAGACAACTAATCCGTGTCCCATAAATTTGAGAACATTTAATCCCAATAATCCCTCTCACAGTTCTATTTTTGTCTACAATCCCCAAAGCGGATATTCCTGTGCTTTCAGGGTGCACCATGGAAAGGCTGACAGCCGCAGACTTTATCACCTTTCTGATCTTGTGTTCGCCTCTGCCTGGTACTCCCTGTCTAAGAGATGGCATCACCAAGGGCCTAGTTTCTATATTCACAAGCCAAAGAACCCCTGAAGCCCCCCTCCCCTTCATTTTCCCACATGAACTCATCAGCGAGGACTTGGATCCTCAAGAACGCTCCAAATGTGCATTTTTCTGTCTACGGCCCGCCTGGCCTCCATTATCCCTGACCTTGATTCCATTCCTGGTCTCCTAAGCTCTGCCCTCCTTACCGGCCTGCAAGCTTTTGGGATTCTCTACACTGCAGACAGAAGGACATTTCTAAATTTAAATCTCATTCAGTCCTCTCCAGTGGTCCCTCTGCCACCAGAGTGGAGGCCCATCTCCTCCATATGGCTCCCTACCCCTGCAGACCTCCTGCGTTTTCCTGCTGTCTCCTTCAACATCATCACCATCCGCACCTTGCTCTCTCTCCTTAGCCATAGTTAGCTTGCAGTTTCTCAAATCTGCTTCACTCTGTTTTGTGGTTAGAACTCTGGACTTTCCATTTCCATGTGAAATATTTGCTTTACTCTTTCTCTGGGTAACCCCTTCTCATCCTTCGGAGCCTAGCTCAAAAACATCACCTTCCAGGAAGTCCTTCTTACCTGAGTCAGATGTCTTCCCAAGACTGCACGTCCTACCATCATCTCTGGCATGATTTACACCTCATCCAGAAATATTTGCACTATTTCTGTCTCATGCCGCTTGCAAACTTCTTGAGGCGAGAGATTCATGTCCTTTTTGGACCCTCGCTGCAGCAGGGATTCATCTGATCAGCCTGTGAAAAATCCACCCTCCTGTCTTGGTACGCAAAGCTTGGTGCTACTGCAGTGAGATTCTGGAGAAGGTGTACCATAAGTAGTTAATTCTCCCCATAGCCTTTAATATGTTCACTGTTACCCATGAAACCACCTTTGCAAAGGTTATGGCAGGAAGAGAAGCCTAGTGTGTCTGACTCCGCCTGGCTTCCGCCTCACAGGCTGGCTGGCCTTGCTCATTTGCAGACATGGGCCGAGCTAACTATGGGAGGAATTTAGTTTACAGTTTCACTTGGAAACAAGGATGGCCATAGTCCCTCCCTAAAACAGATCCCTCCTTGGTCAGGGACGGAACCTAATGGAAGGCCACAAGATCAGGATTATGGGAGGGGCCTGGGCTCTGCTGAATGTAGGCATAGTTTCTATAATCCCTTACTGCTCAGGAGTCATGTGGCCAGAGGTCACAAGATTTGTGACTTCTCCAATTGCTCCTATAGATAACATCACTATTGCAGGACCTAAGATTTGTCTTTGGAGATGTTTTTCAGACTTTTTCATTCTGGCAACCACTTGACGCCATCCACATCCATGACTCATGACTCAACCAGCCCTGTGGCCCCCACCCAGAGGCTGACTCAGCACACGAGAACCTCTGTCCACACCCTCATGACTGCATCCCTAAATAGTCAGCAGCACCCAGTTCCTAGCCCCTTGCCACCAAATTATCCATAAACACCCTAGCCTCTGAGCACTCAAGGAGGCTGATTTGAGTAATAAATCCCATCTCTTCAGTGGCTCGCCTAGCCTTAATTACTCTTTCTTGACTGTAATACCAGGGTGTCAGTGAATTTGTCTGTGTGGTGGGCAGGAAGAACCTGTCGGACAATCACACCCAGCTTTCCATGTGCATTAGATACCTTCTTTTACCTGTTCCCTCTCAGAATCCCAAGGATTCAAAGGTTTGATTGGAAGCATTTCTGGGATAAATGTTTGTGTACGTGATTTCATGCTTCCAGATTCTTACAATAATCACGTGGTATACAGATGCAGACCAAGTATCAAATATCTTAGAAGCCTAGGCTTGTTCCTAGTAGCATTATTCACAATAACTAAAACATGGAAGCAACCCAGTGTCCACTGATGGGTAAATGCATGAGTAAAATACAGTCTATACATACAATGAATTTGTTTTAAACACTGGGTCTCACTCTGTTGCCCAGATGCTGGAGTGAAGGGGTGTCAACATGGCTCACTGAAGCCTTGACTTCCTGGGCTCAACCACCCCTCCCAGCTCAACCTGAATATCTGGGACATGAGGTATGTACCACCATGCCTGGCTAAGTTTTTTGGTTTTTGTAGAGTTGGTGTCTCACTGTGTTGCGCAGCATGGTCTTAAACTCCTGAGTTCAAGGGTTTCTCCCACTTAAGCTTCCCAAAATACTGGAATTACAGGCATGAGCCACCACCCCTAGCACCAGGGAATGTTATTCAGCCTCATAAAAAAAGGAAATTCTGACCCATGTTACAACATGGCAGAACCTTGAAGACATTGTGTTAAGTGAAATAAGCCAGTCACAAATGGACAACTACTGTATGATCCCACTTATATTAGGTCCCTAGAGTCGTCGGATTTGTAGAGACAGGAAGCAGAATGGGAGTGATGTGGGGCAGGGGGTGGGGAGAATTGGAAGTTACTGTTTAATGGTAAGAGTTTGGTTTTGCAAAAAGAACAGTTTCTGTAGATGGATGTTGGTGATGGTTGCCCAGCAATGTGAATGTCCTTAGTGCCACTGAATTGTGCACTTACAATGATTAAAACAGTACATTTTGTGTTAGTGTATTTTGTCACAATAGGCAAATAAACCCTGGTTTGGACTCTTCCAGATCTGCCTGGACATTCATTGTAGCCAAGTCCTGAGGCTGATGCCAAGGGGGTGGTGAGGATCAGGAGTTTTGCTAAGAAAAGTGTGAAATCCCTGGTTTCCACAGGCATTTGCCAACATACCTGACTCTGTGTGAGAGCTGCCATCATTCTGGAGGCAATTTCTTCTTTAACTTACTATCTTTGGATAATTTTGAAAGGGTCACAGAGCCGCAGCATCTTTCAATCTAGCATTCTGTTTTCTCAGTGATTACTCGTGATAGCAGATTGGAGAGCTCGGCGTTTCTCTGAACTCCTCATTGCATCTCTAGCTCTTATTATGTCACCATTTGATGTAACTGCATTGCCTGAATTGAGTCAGAATTTAGGTATGTTGTTAGATTTCCTGAGTCTGTTGTATTTTTGCATGAAAGTCTCTTTTCTGACCTATCACTGGACTCTGTTTTAAAACCAAACACTAATTCTGGGGAATCTAAAAAAATTGAACACATAAAACTAAGCAACCACTAGAATTGACTTTGAAGTATATATGGCACTGATTTTTTTTTCAACACAATTGTTAGCAACCCTTGTTAAAAACACAAGAAAATATCTCATGAAAATGTAACCAAGCATTCAGTTGAAAGGAACACATTTTACTCAAAGAGTAATGGGATTAAACGTTGGGGTTTGGGAGATTAGAAGTGGAATCAAGGCATATTTTGGGAGAAATCTGGCAGAAGAGATAAATTAGTGCTGACAAGAAAGATAAAAGTGGAAAGGAAGGCATTCCCTGTGCTGTTGAACACATGGAGAAGTCAGCCTGCTGTGCCCGCAAGTACAACACAAATTTCACCCCATGTGTTTCTATGTGCTTTATTTTAGAGGAAACACAGAATTGAACTGTCTGTGGTTTAAACCAATGAATGACATGCTAAATTATAGAATTGGGGCATTTTTATTAAAACTATTTCTGAAAAACCAAAACATTTGTTTCTAGAGATTTTCCAGAAGCCTGTTATCTGTGTTACCATAATATTTAGTGACATTAGGCACCCCGATGGCCAGTCTTCATGGCTGACAGCCTCTCTTCTACAGGTACTTCCTGTGGGACCACATGGTTTCCAGTCTCCAAGGTCTCACTTGGAAAATCAGACCTATTTTGTGAAAAAGGTCAAGCGGCTCCTTCGAACAGCTTTGTCTACGGTAGATGTTTCAGCATGAATGGGAGTTGAGATGTGGCCTCTCTAACTCTTTAAAAACAATTATACCAGCCTAGCAAGGTTGAAACTGACCAATTGTTCTTGACAAGTTCTGTAGCCCAGGGTCTAAAGGAGTCAACAGGAAATGTCCTTCTCTTGCCATCCCCCAAAGTTTAACATCTCTCTTGAGACTTTATTTTGAATTTTGTGGTGTTACATTTTATTTCTCTGAAATGAGCGTTAGAGGCTAGGCACGGTGGCTCACACCTGTAATCCCAGCACTTTGAGAGGCCAAGGTGGGCAGATTGCTTGAGGCCAGGAGTTTGAGACCAGGCTGGCCAACATGGTGAAACCCTGTCTCTACAAAAAAATACAAAATTAGCTGGGTCTGGCAGTATGCGCCTGTAATCCCAGGTACTTGGGAGGCTGAGGCAGGGGAATTGCTTACGCCTGGGAGGCAAAGGTTGCCGTGAGCCGAGATCGCACCACTACACTCCAGCCTGGGTGACAGAGAGAGACTCCATCTCAAAAACAAACAAACAAACAAATAAATGAATGGAATGAGCATTAGAATCTCTTTCTTAGCAGTTTATTCAATATAGTGCTCCTCCTGCATTTAGATCTTGAGCTACAGCATATTTTAAATTTTTGCTATATTAATAAAAAAATCTTAGAACTACCTTTTACATTTTTCGTGGATGTGGAACTTTTCCTATGATTAATGTGTATCTTTTATTTAAGTTTTCAAGTTCATGAGATTCTTCAAAATTCTTATGAGGAGCCCTATTTCCTAGAAGACCATACTAAACTGAGATTAAAGGCAGAATTTCCAGAACATAAACCGTGTGTTTTACAGAAACATTCTAGTATTATAGGAACTACTTACTCCTGCTCTCATTATGCAAATTAATGGTATGTATTGTCCTCATGATCTTTCTGCACATTTTATCTGCATCATGTAACAGCCACGGGATGTCATTGTTCACGAAATAGGAAGTTCTTAACCTCAAAGTATCTTAATCAAAGGTTGGCAGAGGCTGCAAGGCTGCTACAACTGACCGACAATGTGCATGTCATTTTTATGTTTTGACATTATGTGGGGAACTTTAACTGTGATGAGCTCCAACCCGCCTCAGAAAAAGTAACTACAAAGTAATTCAGCTTGGTACCATCTGCTTAGTTTCCGGCAGATTATCTTGGCCTAGGAAACTTTTACCTTTGCTGTTACAGAAGTTTTTCTCATAACGATACAATTGAAGTAATCTTTCCTTTTTTCTGTTGCAATGTCAGTGTTTCTACTGTTCAATTTTTTATGGGGTTCGTCCCATCTGCACAGGGTGGCTCATGCTGATGCTATGTGGATGTGTGTTGATTAAGTTGATAAAGAGGTTTAGATACCAAAGTAGAATTTCATGTTTTTATATTTTTTCTTTAACTATAGTAATAGAAAGGCTAAATAGAAAGACATTTTAAATAGAACATTTGCCATGAATGTGCTATTTAAATAGAACATTTCTTTAAATAGAATATTTAATATTCTAATATACATATTTAATATTTAAGTAGAATAATATTCTTTGAATAGAACATTTGTCGTGAAAGGCTAAATAGAGACACTTTAGGTAGAACGTTTGTCATGAATGTGCCTTGTTTATGAAGTTGAGCTAAGAGGGGCTGTGCACTTGGCCAGAGACTCTTCTTCCAGTGATTAATAGAATCTTTCATACCTGGGAAAACCTGAGGTGTATTAGAGGAGTTCTTGTCCTTAAAGAGGGATCGTATCGTACAGAGATATTTTAACACATAATTATATTCACACAGGTACTTAAACATCAAAAGCAATCAGGAAATATCTGCTGAAATGTAAAGGAAATGGCATAAAATGTTGTATATTTTATTCTGAGTCACCTACACCATGTGAAGTTTTAAAATGGATTAAAGACAGACATTGTGTCAAACCTGGTAAAAATTTGGTGACAGATGACCTTGAGCTTTACAACATTCACCTAGAATCGTCATTTATATAACGTGGGCAAAAACAGTTCTCCTTAAATTCATTCTAAATCGTTTTCAACATCTTTCAAAATCTACTTCTAATAACAACTCAGTTTAAAGTATGCCATTTTATGCTAAGTTAATTGTGATATTTCTTTTTTTTTCTTTTGAGACAGTGCCTTGTTTTGTCACCCAGGCTGGAGTGCAGTGACACGATCTCGGTTCACTGCAAGCTCCGCTTCCCGGGTTCACACCATTCTCCTGCCTAAGCTTCCCCAGTAGCTGGGACTATAGGCGCCCACCACCACACCTGGCGAATTTTTTATATTTTTAGTAGAGACGGGGTTTCACTGTGTTCGCCAGGATGGTCTCAATCTCCTGACCTCGTGATCCGCCTGCCTTGGTCTCCCAAAGTGCTGGGACTGCAGGTGTGAGCCACCGTGCCCGGCCTAATTGTGATATTTCTTGAAACAAAGTTTTTAAGATACTAGAGTGCCCCATTGATAGTATTTATTTTTATTTTAATTTTATTTTTTTGAGAAGCAGTTTTGGTCTGTCGCCCAGGCTGGAGTGCAGTGGCATGATCTCGGCTCACTGCAACCCCTACCTCCTGGGTTCAAGCGATTCTCTGGCCTCAGCCTCCTGAGTAGTTGGGATTACAGGTACCCACCACCATGTCGGGCTGATTTTTGTATTTTTAGTAGAGACAGGGTTTCACCATGTTGGCCAGGCTGATCTCAAACTCCTGATCTCAGATGATCTACACACCCTGGCCTCTCAAAGTGCTGAAATTATAGGTGTGAGCCACCGCTTCCAACCCAGTATTTTTAAAATATGAAGAAAAATGTCAAATTCTATCTTTATGTGTTTTACAAAAGAACAAAACAAAAATAAAAATTCTGAGTGTCTTTTCATGGTGACTTAGAAGAATTCTGTGAATGTCTGGCCTCTGTATATTTTTGTCCAACTAAAATTATAATCATTTAAAACATATAGATCATTATTTTCTTGAAAAAGAGTACACATATGGAGGAAAAGTGCCTTCTGTGTAACTTGATAGGGTGTTTTGTTATCTTCTAAATTTTCAAGACTGTACATTTATTTCACGTTTCCATTAGGTGGCGCTGTGCTAATAGTGATAGAGCAAATTCTCTCAGAGCTAATACAAGCTTTTTTTTTTTTTTTTTTTTTTCAATTCTGACTTTATTTCATTAGTTTCTAAAATGCTGTTACTTAAGATATTTGGGTTGTTTTACGGCTCGGGGTGCCAGAGAAGCAGATGCTGTCTTCGCCTTTAGTCTTAGGATCTGGAATCAGCAGCCCTGGAAACCTGAGACAGGGGGTGCGGGCCATGTCCCCTCCACAGGTGGAGACAGTCAGGTTTGGCTTGAAAGAGAAATTCCCCGAGGGAGTGAGCCAAGAAGGACGGTTCGCTGTCTTGTCAGAGAGACAACAGGGCTTCAGGAAGGTCCTGAGGGAGAATGAACGGTTCTGTGGTCTCTAACACAGTTCCTGGCTGAGATACCCGTCATCTCATTCTACCCTGGTCTGCTGGTTGGGACCATGGGCAGTGAGTCCACAGCAGGACTCCTCGGCAGTGGCTGTTGGCCGGTCACCCCGGACAGCTCAGGGAACATTCACCCTGGACAGCCCAGGGAAACACAGACCGTGGTGCCCCAGGAAAGGCGCCCACAGCCACAGCCAGCCTGGATGGGGCACCTGGAGTGTGGGGTCTTCAACACCACCCCTGAGGGCTGAAGCCCACTTCTGTCCAACGTGTCAAGTGTGGCCGAGAGTAACAGAACCTCAAGCCAAAGAGGTGGTGCTGTCATTAGGCACACACCGTACAAACACACATGATAATCGGTTGTGCTGAGAGCCTGGCATGATAGAGTTTGCGCTTCGGCCTGTGGTGCTGTGGGATTAACATGATTGATATCGTCCATTACATGTGATTTTCGATGCAGGAGAAGATGTTATTTTGTTTAAAGATGTAAATATATAAAAATAGCCAAATTAGAGACAGGGACTTGAATTCTGGGTCATTTTAAATACTAGTTAAAAGCTTTAAATGGCTAAACGTATTTTTAATACTGCATCCCGTTTATGTATTTATTTATTGCATATGGAATGATCTTGCTTAGATATCTATTTGGCACTTATTTAAATAATCTACTTGTTGGTTAAATATATGTTCCACAATAGGAAGCTTATTGAAAGAGTTTACTATAGTAATTAGGTCTGCAAAAGACATAAAAATAATACAGTTTGTCTATAGTAGATAAAATACTAAGAATAATTTCACCTTTCTCCTACAAAATAATCCATCTAAAACCCAAGTGTAGGCCGGGTGCAGTGGCTCACACCTGTAATCCCAGCACTTTGGGAGGCCGAGGTGGGTGGATCACCTGAGGTCAGGAGTTTGAGACCAGCTTGAGCAATATGGTGAAACCCCGTCCCTACTAAAAATACAAAAATTAGATGGGCGTGGTGGTGGGCATCTGTAGTACCAGCTACTTGGGAGGCTGGGGCAGGAGAATTGCTTGAAGCCAGGAGGCGGAGGTTGCAGTGAGCCGAGATCACCCATTACACTCCAGCCTGGGCAACAGTGCGAGACTCTGTCTCAAAACAAAAAACAAACAAACAAACCCCAAAAAATCAAAACCCAAGAATGGTAGGTATTTCATCTGAGTGAGCATGGAGAACCCCCGATGTCTTTGGGCCATGAAACCACAACAATGAAAGGGTTGGAAAGGCCCCTGGCAGCCCCCATGTGCATGAGTCAGGGCACCCAACTCTTCTGGAACGTAACTCAGGCTGTGAGAACCCAGGGAACAAGTCAGCATTGGGGTGAACCAGAAGCCCCCTTAAATCCAGAGTCATTTTGAAACGTGAGCCCTACCCTTTGCCACGAATGTAGAAGGAGTTCTGGGGTGTTTCGCGAGCCTGGTGTCATCTCACCCTGGGTGCTGGATGGGTATCCTCATTGTCAGCTTGGCAGTGAGCAGGCAGATAGAGCCACACGTTCTCATCAGGAACCTCTTCATTGTCTTGGGCTGGGCCACAGGATTCTGCACAGAGAAATAAAAGTCGCCAGTGGCTCTCTTTCCAGTGACTGCTCATTTCTCCATTCCACACATATTTTCCAGACATGGTATGTGTATGGATGGACTGGAAGCTGCAGAACTTTCAGTGTGGTTTGTGCTACAGCTAAAAGACCACAGACATGTGGCACCTGGCCCCATCCCAAACTCACTGCCTCGGAACCTGCATTTCCATCGGTTCTCCTGGCCACTCACATGCACGGTACAGCCTGAGAAGCCCTGTCTGGAGTGTGTTATTGCAACCTGCCAATCCTTAGTGCCAAAGAAGGGGCAAATGTCACTTGCAAAGCTGCAATTTTCTCCACTTACCTCTTTTTGAGGATAAAATAGGTGAAGGCCATGGCAGCAGGGAGAAGGCTTATGGTCTATAGCTAATTCACCCGGGGAAAGTAAGTGCATTCTGTAATTAATCGCATCTCCAGTTTGCCCATTATCCTGATCCTTCTACTCCGATTCCTTTATAGCCCCTGGCCTTTGTCCATTTTGTGGCTCCTTAACTACCCGGTCAGAGGTGGATGAGATGAAGAAGGGAGATGAGAGGCATTCAGATCAACCTGTTTTATTATTTCCTTGGAAGCTCTTGGAGACTGCTTGATGAGTGAATGCTGAGAATAATGGGTGGAATGCATTAGTGGGTGGCTCATGCCATGATTAATCTGAGTCCTGTCCCATTATTGCTACTAACTGGCTACCCTGAGAGGAAAACGCCCCGCAGCTTCAGGGTGTAGGAAAGCGGTGCTACCGTGTCGTTAGTAGCCGAGATCCTTAACTGTTACCTTTTTTATTTGCCTTTTCTCGAACCAGTCAGACCAACGATATCGCTGTGAACTCCTCTGTAGAATTAGCTTCGGCTTGGGCTCTCGGAATCAGCCGTTACTCCCCCAGCAATAGTCTTTTGGAAATCCCCGAAGCCTCTGTAATTAAGGAATTTGACGAAGGCTCTGTCGTAAATTTTGTTTCCTCTCTCTTCTCTCTCCCTTTCCTATCCCTGTTAGTGCCCGGAAAAGCAGAAAGGATCCATGAAAACATTGCAGGAGAACACTGGTAAAGTGGTCCTCACTGGGGGCAGCTCAGGAGCTTGGAGCAGGGGGTAGAGCTCCCCTGAGTCATCACAGCGCAGGGCACTGGACCCCCAGGAACAGTGCTCAGTTCCTTCCATGTGAACTCACATGGAAAATAATCTCACCGTCCCAGCTGCAGTTCTCAGACCCTCTGATCCATACCCCAGCACGGCGGGGCGTGGTAGCCTCGCAGTGTTTGTTTTAAATTGTGCCATCCTTGGATTCCCCATTTTGGTCTCCGTTCTCCTACGCTCTCCCTGCTTCAGACAGTGGTGTCAGACAGAAGGGCTCAACTTGGTATCACTGGAAACCCAGCCAGTAGCTCATTAGCTCGTCTTCCGGGCAGGTTGCAGCGATCCTGCAGGCCTGACGGTGAGGCCTGTGAGCTGGAATGAGCTGCACTGACAAACTTACCTCTCCAGTGGGCAGGATGGAGCCACCCATTCAGGCTGAAAACTCGTGTATGTTCTCATGATCCGATGACCCAAGGAAAAAATAAAACCAAATCAAACCAACCAACCCTCTCTGCCAGGAGGACAGAAAGAATGCCCAAATTTACTATTTTATTTTTATTTTTTGAGACATGGTCTCGCTCTGTCACCCAGGCTGGAGTGCAGTGGCACCATCATGGCTCACTGCAGTCTCAACCTCCTGGGCTCAAGTGATCCTCTTGCCTCAGTCTCCTGAGTAGGTGGGACTACAGGTGTGTGCCACCACACCCAGCCAATTTTTTGTATCTTTTTTAGAGATGGGGTTTTGTCATGTTAGCTAAGCTGGTCTTGATCTCCTGGCTTCGATCTGCCTGCCTCAGACTCCCAGAGTGCTGAGATTACAGGTATGAGCCACTACGCTGGTCAGAATGTCTCAAATTTATTTAAGGAAATAATCTGTTTGCCATTTTTTAAAAAAATTGGACTAGGAAAATACACACATTGGGTATGACACCTTTAAATCAGGATATTTTTCTCTGTCTTGTCGGAGGTGTCTTTCAGATGTCCCTTTATTGTGTAAACTTCTGACGGCTTGTGCTCAGTCTCTGGCAATCTTGAGAACTCTTCTCTGCATGCAAAGTTGCATATTTTTAACACAAAGGAAATGAGCAATCTTGTAGGATGCTTTTATGGGTATCTGAAAAGTCCATTATTTTGCCTGCTTTGATGTCCTTATCAGGAACACAAAGCAGAAACAACTTTCTAAACAAATCTCAGCTACTTGAGATGCCGTATGTTCTATCTTTTCACACTTCCTTTTTGTTAGCTGCATTATATCTTATAGCAAATTCATCTCTTGGCCCTTTGTTCACAGAGCAATGCAGAACGTCTTAGTCCCTGTGATAATAATAGTAATTATCAGTTATGCGGAGCCTTGCCTCGCCAAAGCCCTCGGCAGTCATCAATTAGCTAATTCAAACAGCATCCCTATGAGAGGGCTGCTCTTGAGAATATTATCATGCACAACCAGTATGTGCTGACCTTTGACTTTGCTGTGAGAAGGACCAGGTTGATGGCTGAATTTAAAGGCTGGTATAATTTCCATTCATCCTAGTTGATGCTTCAGTGAGTGCATCTTTTCAAGTTAAATATAATTAATAAATATACACTTTGAAGTGCTTTATATACATTTCTGTGCCTTCATAACCAAACAGATCTTACTTCTCCTGCATCAATGCATACTTTGTCTTACCCATTTTACGTTGCAAATGTATATTCCAGGAACATTTCGTAAGCACCTGTTTTGAGCCAGCACAATGTTGGTCTAGGACCTCTGAATACAAATATAAGAGAAACACAATTCTGTTCTCAAGAAATTCACACTCTAGTTTTGAGACCTGTAGACCAATGGTTATAATACAACGTATGCGTTCCAGACAAAAGTAAAGTAAAAAGTGCAGTGAGGACTCTGGGCTGTGATAAGTAGGACATCACATGTTCACGTCAAGAGGGTGGGTAGTGTTCACTGTGCCCTCTGACGCCACCAGAAGGCAATAGAAGTAAATAGCACATCAAAACTCAGAGGCCCAACAGAGCAGGACTTATATGAGAATTTTACGCATTAGAAACAACTATGAGAACAGAAAACAGTTCAAAGCTAATGAGTGAAGTGCACACCTTCAGATGTAAGAAAAAGAGCAAGACCCAACCTCATAAAAGCTGGAAGAAGGTAACAGTAATGGCAAAGGCCTTGAAGCTTCATCAGTAGCAGAGATAAAGCAAGGCCTTAACAGAGCCAGATGTTTTTAAAACGACAGACAAAAGGAGCATGATTTTGGCGAGGTTGACTGAGATGAAAAAGAGAAAGGAAAATTGATAATATTAGAGAATAACATGTTGGCATAATCACAATCGTATGAGATATCAAAATTAGAAAATATGAAAAATTTTGTTAGTTTTTAGTAATCCGAGATAAAATGGAATACTCTGTAAATCTCAGATAAAATGCAAATCTTATAAAAGTGGAAAAATTATTAAATAGTATATTTTGTCAAAAGAGAATTAAGAGTGTAGAGGTCTGAATAATTTTATCAAGGAAATTGAGTTAGTAGTTTAAAAGATTGCCACAGGGATTTTCCAGTCCCAGATAAATTTACAGGTGAGTGCTAGCACTCAGATAATTACGTGGATGACTTCTACCAAGATTCTAAAGACAGTTTGTATGAGTCTGTTTTCACACTGCTTTAAAGAAATACCCGAAACTGGGTAATTCACAAAGAAAGGAGGTTTAACTGACTCACAGTTCCACCTGCCTGAGGAAGCCTCAGGAAACTTACAATCATGGTGAAAGGCACATCTTCACAGGGTGGCAGGAGAGAGAAGGAGTGCCAGCAGGGGAAATGCCAGATGCCTATAAAACCATCAGATCTCTTGAGAACTTACTATCACGAGAACAGCATGGGGGAACGGCCCCCAGGATTCAGTTACCTCCCACCACATCCTATGACTCGTGGGGTTTATGGGGATTACAATTCAAGATGAGATTTGGGTGGGGACACAGCCAAAGGATATCACAGTTCCAATTTTACAGAAGTGGAAAAACAAAACAGAATAGAAGGAGGGGGAATTTTATTCACCTAATTTAATGAACAGTGCAGTCTCGATGCCAAAGCCACAGGACAGTAGTAGAAAAGCAAATGGCAGGACAATCTCAATGATATGTGCAATTCCAAAACCAAAAGCAAAGTGTTAGCAAAGGGAAATCAACATCATTTTACAGATACACACATTTCCAAGTCGGTTTGGTTCTCTAATGCAAAGATGGAGGAGTAGTAGAAAACATTTAAAAGTTATTCAGCTCAATAACAGATTAAAGAGAAAATTTGATTATCTCAATTGATTCAGCAGCTTTCACTTATTAATTATTATATATAATTATTAATATAATTTCACTTATTATAATTAATAAAAGAGAGTTCTTAGTACAAGAAGACTTTCTTAACCTCATAAAAGATAACTACAGAAGTCCCACAAAAAAAGAGTCTTTATAGAAAATATAGATGCATTTATTTAAGTAAGGTAGACAGACAAGAATGTCTCCTTTCATGGTACCCATGTAACATTTTATTGGAGGGCCTAGCAAGTGTTTCTGCAAACAAACAGCAATCGTAAGATATAATTTAAAAATTATATGACCAACAATGTTATCAAGTATCTAGGCATGAAACCAATGATATATGTGCAAAACTGTACACAAATATGCCAAACATTTATTAAAAAGCATTAACAATCATCTTAAGATATTCCACATCCATGGGTAGTACTCAATATTAAAGTGCTTTCAAGTGTACCCCCAATAATCTGTAGATTAATTTTAATTCCAAAATCCAAGCAGTGTTTTTCATATAGATGTTGCGCAGATTTTAGTATTTACAAGGAGTAAAAGGTTAAAAATAATCAAGATAATATTGATAAGGAGAATAAAGCAGAGAGAGTTGCAAGACCTGGCATGAAGTTAAAATAGTCAAGTCAGTGAGGACTGACTCCGGGGACAGAGAGCCCCGCAATGTATGCAGGTGTTTGCGGCCCCCATGTGGTTGAAGAAACGACTCACTCCTAGGTGTGTAGTCCAGAGACAGGAAACACAGGTCCATACAAAAACTTGTACAAACATGTTCATAAGCAGCAATATTCATAATAGCCAAAAAGTGGAAATAATCCAAATTCTCAGCAGCTAATGAATGGATAGATAAAGGAAATGTGGTATAACCTTAGGATGGAAGATGATTTGGCAATGAAAAGAAATAAAATACTGATCTGTGCTATGTTGGATAAACCTTGAAAAGATGATGTTAGTGAAAAAGCCAGTGACAAAAGGCCTTGTATTGTGTGATTCCATTTATATGAATTGTCCAGTATGAGCAAATCTATAGGGACAGAAAGTAGATTCGTGGTTTCCTAGGACTAGGCGGGGGGAATCCAGAGATTGAGCGGCCGTGGCTGAGTACCATGTTTCTTTTCCAGGTAGTGAAAATGTTTTATAACTGGTAGTGGTGATGGATGCATAATTCTGTGAATATACTAGAAACCATTCAATTGTACACCTTACATGGATGGGTGAATTGTATGGACTGTAAATTTCCTTCTTAATAAGACTGTGAAAACAGAACAAAACAAACCAACTCAACAAAACCAACCAACCAACCAACCAATAAACAATGAGATCACGAGGGGAAATCTAAGTAAAATCAAGGCATTATGCACAAGATGGGTGGGGAAGAAAGAGTGCCTGTGTGAACTGCATTGTTGCAGGGGAGAAAGGGATACTGACGGCCTCAAGTTTTCAGCTAAGGCTTTGTCAAAACAGCCCACATAGCTGATGTGAAAACAAACCCTAAGGTCATTATTTTGAGGGGTTCAAATAGGAAATTTCTTCAAAGCACCTTGATAATTAAGAAACAAGCCTGATGGGATTATCTGAAATGTACAAATTCTGAAGGGAATGTTGATTCCCATTGTTAGTATAATTTCTAAGAGTAGTCTAACTTTCAAGTGTTTTGTTCATTATGGTTTTCCTCATTTCTATTTAGAATAAATTACATTGCTATATTATTCTCCTTAAATCTTGGCTTTTTAAAAGAATAGCAGCTGCAGGGAAACTTAATTTTGACTCATTTCAAAGCTCCTAGACAGCAATCCTTCTTACTTCTTTGCCTCTTATCTGTACCAGTTTCCAGGTAAAATACAGGCCAGCAAATCCTAGAATTTTCATTCATCTGAAGAAGTAGAAGGGGTTTAATGTAAATTAATACATGCATAATTTTGAACACAATGCAATTTTGCACTTATAAAATCTCCTCATAATGCCATATTATCACTGTAATGATAACAGAACATAATATGATACCACATTTTCTACTAATATATGTATGATAATTGTGCTTTCCAGAAATATTCTACCTTATTGGATATATTATGGCAATTTAGAAATAAGCATGCTTGATATGCCAACAAGTGATGTGGATCAACATTTAAACATGAATATTTGGAAAACAAATTTCTGTACACAAAATCCCATCTTCTCATGCTCTCACAATGTAGAAATACAGCAACAATGGAGTTGTAGTGCTATTAAAAAGAAAGGTTTGGCTTTCTGGAACAAATTTTTGTGTGACAGGTAGTTGTCTTCTGTAAGAGAGTTTTATTAGAAATTTGTGCTTGTATTTGTAGATTGAATGAGAAAAATCCTTAAGTAAAATTATCATTGTTATTGTTTGTAATAGCCAAGAGAAATTTAGCACTGGACTGAAAGCCTGCCCCACTTGCAGGCCAGAATAAAAGAGCACTCCCATTGCACATCCAGGGCTGTTGGTTGGTGTCTTCTCAGTGTTTGAAATCATCCATTGTGCATCCATTAATAAACTGTAAACTCTTTCAGGGCTGAAGTTTTAGATTTTTAAAATCAGTGCTGTCCTCCACACTAGAATCCTTCCTGGCACAGGACTGAGAACCCAGCAGAGCTCAAGATTGTGGACTCTGGAGCCCTACTGCCTGAGATGCAGGTGTCGCTGGCTGGCTTTTGCTCAAGGGGTCACTTGCAGGATTAAATGTGAAAATGTATGAAAACACTTAGAACAGCACCTGGCCCAAGGTAAAAATATACAAGGCTTGGGTATTTACAAATGCTAGTAACTTTTTTTGTGTGTGTTGCTCCCACATCCTGCAAGCTTTATAAGCTTTCCCATCAACCTCTTTTGCTTCTGTCTCACTCACTGACTTATCTGCTTAGGTCCTGCCATTCTACCATGTTAACCGTCATCATGACTCTCAAAGTATCCTCATCTGCATCTCTGGAATTTCCTTTAAGCTACTTCCTGTTAATTTTTTTTTATTTTAAAATATTGAATTGTCAAATTAACATTGAATATTTTTAAGGTGTACAATGTGATGATTTGATATGCATATACATTGTGTAGTGTTCACCACAAACAAGTTAATTAAAACACCCATCACAAATTCCAATGCCATTCTTTACAAAAATAGAAAAAATATTCTAAAATTTGCATGGAACCACAGAGGACCCTAAATAGCCAAAGCAATTTTGAGAAAGAAGAATAAAGCTGGAGCCATCATATTTCCTGATTTCAAACCATATCATGAAGCTACAGTATTCAAAACAGTGTGGTGCTGGCATAAAAACAGATGCACAGAGCAATGGAATAGAGAGTCTAGAAACAAACTCAGGTGTATGGTGTCCCCTAATCTTTGACAAGGGCACCAAGAACACATAGTGTAGAAAAGAAAGTCTCTTCAACAAATAGTGTGGCAGGAACCGGATGTCCACATGCAGAAGAACAAAACTGGACTCTTATCTTGCATCATACACAAAAATCTGCTGGAAATTGATTAAATGCTTAAGTATGAGATCTGAGACCATAAACCTTCTTGAAGAAAACTTAAGGGAAATCTTCTTGGCATTGGTCTTGGCAGTGGTTTTTTAGAGAAGATGCCAACAGCACGGGTAACAAAAACAAAAACAAACAAGTGGAACTACATCAAACTAAAAAGCTTCTGCAGAGCAAAACACTTTAACCTACTGGCTTTAACAGGAACCTGGCTCTCCCAGGCATTCAAGTCTTTCCCTGAAACCCTCTCAAGTCCTGGATTTTTTTTTTTTTTTAATTTCTTTAATCCAGCAGTCCCCAACCTTTTTGGCACTAGGGACCAGTTTAGTGGAAGACAATTTTTCATGAACCTGTTGTGCAGGGGGACGGTTTAGGGGTGATTCAAGCATGTTACATTTATTGTGCACATTATTTCTATTCTTATTACATTGCAATGTATAACAAAATAATTACACAAGTCAACATTGCATAGGATCAGTGGGAGCACTGAGTTTGTTTTCCTGCAACTAGATGGTCTCATGTGGGGGCGATGGGAGACAGCGACAGATCATCAGGCATTAGATCCTTGTTAGGAGCACGTAACCTAGATCCCTCACATGTGCAGTTTACCATAGGGTTTGTACTCCCACGAGAATCTAAGGCTGCCGCTGATCTGACAGGAGGAGGAGCTCAGGAGGTCATGTGAGCAATGGGGAGGGGCTGTAAATACAGAGGATGCCCCCACTCACCTCCTGCTCTGCAGCCCGGTTCCTCACAACAATAAAGGCTGAGGAAATGTGTCAATCAAGCAATGAAAAAAAAAAGTAATTCTACATCTCAAGAATAAAGACATTTTAGATAAATAGAATGAGCACAATTGCTCACTTAAACACATAATCTTCTAAATGATGTACTTATATGGAAAACAGGATCTACAAAAGAAGTTTTAAAGGCAACAAAAATAGAGAATTTGGGTATACTAAATACTGCATAGAGATATTAGTGCCAAGGTTGTGGGGTTAAAACTAATAAATAATCCATTTATTATATGGATATGTGTATGCATACAGACACACACATCTGAATAATGTTTATTATATGCACACACATCGTATAGTAAAATGCATAAAAATTAGTGCAACTATGGGTTTAAACTAATAAATAATCCATTTATTATATGGATATGTGTATGCATACAGACACACACATCTGAATAATGTTTATTATATGCACACACACATCCGTATAGTAAACACTGCATAGAAATATTAGTGCCAAACTTATGGGTTTAAAACTAATAAATAATCCATTTATTATATGGATGTGTGTATGCATACAGACACACACATCTGAATGTTTATTATACGCGCACACGCATCTGTATAGTAAACACTGCATAGAAATATTAGTACCAACCTTGTGGGGTTAAAAATAATTTAGAGCAACAGTTATGGACAACTGTGCCTCAGTCCAAGACTTCAGGTTTGCACAGGTCCTGTCATTTGGGATGAGACAGGAGTAGGGGAGTGGAAAGAGAGAGACAAGGGACATGGAAATGCCGGTCACCAAGCATGCAAACATCAGTGTCTTTCATCAACTCTTGGACATCCTGCGCTCTTTCTAATTTGAATATCACCTTTCTCTTACTTCCTCCGTTATCTCTCTTGAGACAGCTGGAGATAAAGGCAGCTTCCCTTCAGGGAGTGGTGCCCATGGTGGGTCTTGCCCTGGTTGCTGTGATGACTTGATGATTGGTTGTGGTCAGTTCATTCTTTCCCCCTTCTTCTACACCTGCTACTTGGCATTGTTTTATAAGGAAGTGTTACCCCTTCTACTCAATTATGTACATTTATTCCATTAACTACTTTAGGTATGGACTTGTGGATATTCATCTTATTCTGCGGGTTATGATGTAATACTGTCGTTATTGATTTCCAGTTGATCCAGCTTTGGTGACTGGCGGCCCCTCTGGCTTTGGAGTGACTCCAATGTTCCTTCTAACATTCTCCCAGCCTTTCTTTTTTTCCCCCTTTTTTAGGGGGGTGGGTATATCCTTACTTTGCAGCACCACATGTTATTTCCAGACTCAGGTCGTGGAGTCAGCCACTTCTCCAAGCAGACCTGATCCCTTTTATTAGAGAATGGCTTTTATAAATCATGAATTTTACACAGGTGTGCTCATTGCTACTGAGGTATCATCATTTCTAGGCTGCTCAGTGGACAGTTGTGGAAATAAATGCATGTATATTATTAACCTGTACGCATACACACACTTCCGTATTTATTTCTATGTGTATCTATGTCTGCATCTATATCCATGTATTAGAGAGTGAGTCAATACTGACACCTCCAATTTTAATCTGACACTAGAGGAATCATTCCACCAAGCCTCCTTCCTTATTCGTAACTTCCTTCTCTGACAGTGAGAACCGGACTCTCATTATCCACAACATGTTTATTTGTTGGTTCTACTCCTGGCATAGACACAAAGCGGGTTCAGGATTGCTGATGTATCCTCCCCGGAGAAGCAAATCCACTGAGCAGAGCTCAGCCTTTGTGCAGAGTCCTCTCTTCATCAGCCTCTTCTTAGTCTGTTCAGGCTGCTCTGACAAAGTATTATACATGGGGTGACTTGTCAACAGCAGACATTTATTTTGTGGAGGTTGAGGTCGGAGCTCAGGGTGCCAGCATGTTTGGCTTTGGGTTGATTCAGGCTCAGGGCTTAAAGACTCTTGTGCTTTTTGGGATTGTGGTAAGTTTTTCTGCTATCTGTTTGCGTATTTTTGGTGAGGTTTATTTCTTTGTATTTGATCTTTGTGCTATTTTTTTCTACCATTGTGTTCTCTGGCTCATTATATTTTGGTATACAAAAGCTTTTGACTTTTATATGTTAATTTTATGTGTATTCTCATGATTTGTGGGAAATATATTCTACAGACTCCCTACAAACACTGGATTAGCAAACACCAAACCATTGCACCTAAGGAAATACTAGGTTAGATTCCTCTGAGCTTTTATCACATTTTCTTCCACTCATCAATACCCAGGCTTCCTTAATGTGTTTGTTTTACTTCCTGTTTATTGGCAACCAGCAGTCTATTTATTATAATTATTATTTTATTATTATTATTATTATTGTAGTCAGAACAGGTAACAGAAGATATATCCTTTTAACAAATTTTTAATTGTGCTGTATGGCATCTTTAAGTAAAAGCCAAATATTGTGCAGAAGATGTCTGGAACTTTTTCATCTTGCATAAGTGAGACTTTGAAGAGAACCTGGAGGACATGATGCTAAGTGAAACGGCCAGTCATAGAAGAAAAATACTATGTGAGTTTTCCTAATTGAGATATCTGAAATACTCAGATTTGTGGATGCAGAGAATAGAATGGTCGCTTGAAAGGGCTGGAGGAGGAAATGGAAGTTGCTGTTGAATGTGTATTTCTGTTTAAAGGCAGCTGACTTAATATCTACTGTTGACTCATTCTCTTTGAACTCATGGCTATCATCACTGTAACTCCTGGTGCTCTAGCAAATGTCTTTTCCATAAAGCACATAGAAGCAGCCTTCATGCACTTAGAAGCAGCCCTCAGCACTTCGGTATTGATTGGGGCCATTTAAACAGTGAAATCACCAACATACATACTCACACATGCAAAAGCAGGGCACTAAATCCACTGTGAAAAGGACACGTGTTTCACCGTGTGGAGCCTTGTTCAACCTCAGCTGGGCGGCTTGAGGCTTTCTGCCCTGTGCACCTGTGTGAGTGACCACCAGAGCGCCGTGATGTACAATGTTATTATTTTACATGTATATAGATTGTATAGTGATTACCACAAACAAGTTAATGGGGCAGCGGTTGCAGAAAACAGTCTGGTGGTTCCTCAAAAAAACTGAAGATAGAACTATCATATAACCTGCCAATCTCTCTTCTGAGTATGTACCTAAAAGAATTCAATCAGTGTCTTAAAGAGATATTTTATATCCACGTTCATAGCAACACCATAACAGGCAGAGGGTGGAACCAACCCAGGTGTCCGTCAGTGGATGAATAGATCCACATACTGTGGCATCTATGTGCAACAGAACAGGATTCAGCCTTAAAAACGCATCTATGTGGCTGGGTGTGGTGGCTCATGCATGTAATCCCAGGACTTTGGGAGGCTGAAGCGGATGGATCACCTGAGGTCAGCAGCTTGAGACAAGCCTGGCCAACATGGTGAAACCCGGTCTCTACTAAAAATACAAAAATTAGCTGGACATGGTGGTAGGTGTCTGTAATCCCATCTACTTGGGAGGCTGAGGCGAGAGAATTGCTTGAACCTGGGAGGTGGAGGTTGCAGTGAGCGGAGGTAGCGCTACTGCACTCCAGCCTGGGCGACAGAGTGAGACTCCATCTCAACATAAATAAATAAAATAAATAAACAAATAAATGCAAGTTGCAGTGGGAAGACCACCTACAGAGTAAAGAAGACATCACTATTTATTAAAGAAGACATAAAAATTATTAAAATTATATTTAGACTTTTTTTCAGAAAAATATAGATATTAATAAGCTATTTTGGCAGGCATTCTCTTAAAATTACTTTATATTAAAGTGATACTTCTCAGTTATGAAACTATAAACAATTATTTTAAATAACATTTTGTTTATGTTTCTATATTTCTTAAGGTATTTTTGAAATATTATTTAAATGACTTAAGGCAGATCATAAAACAGTTACTTGGCGGAGGGATCTCAAGTGATTTGAACAAAATGACTTTAAGCAGTTCCTGTTGCAATATTTTATTTGATAATATTACTTAATAATGATATAATACTTATACAAAAATATCCAGTCCTTTTTTACAGAAGTAATAAAATTGTTATAGTTATATCCTTTTACATCGAAATAATCTTATACTATGTTTTTCTAGATGTATTCTGCTACACCAAAGTATAGAAGTTTTGAAAGACAAAAATTGCCATATGTAGTATGGAAGAATAGCAATACCGTTTTTAAAAAATGAGGTGCATTAAAATAAATGTCATATTTGAATGCATTGATCCATAAATGTGGATAATTGAACAACACACACATTTACTAACCGTGCCGTGTGCTGATGTGAATCTTCTTCTGGTGGCTCCTAGAGAATGGGGTTGGGGTGTTGGGGACTGGGGAGGTGTGGAAGGCCTTCACTTTCTTGGTGTTTGCTTGGAGTGGTAGCAAAATGCTTGTCCTTTATTTTATTGAAACATGGATACAGTCTCAAGAAAAAGAAAAGAGCTCTTTTGCTTGGTAGCATAATATTCTAATTTTTTTCTTAATTTCTTCAATGCAAAAATTTGGAATATTTGGGGCAAAATTTTGTCTCGTCTAAGAATACACTTGTTTCTGCAAAACTGCTTCTTCTGTGTCCCAACCTCTTGCAGACATCTGGGAACCTGGGGGATACCTTTCCTTAGGGGATAGCTCTTCCTTAGGAGAGGCACCCAAGAGGACTGTGCCTATTGCCTTTCAACATCTTATATTTGATGCTGAACCCAAAATGAAACTTAGACTGAGCTCTTTACCATAAACTGATGGAGAAAGCTCTAAACGAGGTATGGGCTTTTCTATTTATTGTGCTTAAAGTACATATGGTCTTGGTAGGGACAGCTGGGTCTTTGCTGGACTCACATCACAGTATTGGCCGGTGATTACTGAGTGTTCCTGGGTCCCACGCACTGTTTCAGTGCTTAACATCTGTTAACTCAGTTCTTAGCAGAATCCCAGATATAACATTTTTCTATGCTTAGCTTTACAGGCAAGGACTGTGAGGTCTGGAGCGCTTCAACAACTTGCCCCAGTATTATGGGGAACTAACTGAAGGCATCCACCTTCCAACCCTCACCATCTGCCTGCAGAGTGTGTGCTGTTCACCACTGCGCTGCTCTGCTCTGCCCGGCTATGAGGTTGGCCTGGGGTCAGTGAGACTGAGATTCATAACACCCCGTTCTGCTCTGTCTCCATAGACCATCATCATTCCTACTTCCTTGACTTTAGGTGTGGCCTTTTACTCGTCATAACCAGCGAACCGTGAGTGGCAACCATGGAGAGCGTGATGGGGCTGAGGTATGTGATTGGCTCTCCTGGTCCTGCGCTTGCCCTGGAATCCGGATGAACAGCGCAGGGCGTGAGGCTGCTGTCATGAGGGGCGGAGCCTCTGTGAGCCTCTGTCGCTTGTGTGGTGGAGGATTCTCAGCTGATTTTAACAAAATGACTTTAGCAGTCTCTGTTGCAATATTTAACACTATAACCTTAAGGAACTTTGATTTTAAATAATAACAGATCCTATCACATAGTAATAGACATTTTTTCTTCTTTCACATGCGAGAAAAATATGGAGATGCTTGGTATTAAAAAACCACATGTGCAAAATGACTCACGTTTTTCATATTTAAATGTTCAACGATATTAAATATTCATGAAGTTTAAACTGGCCAAGTATCCTAGTATAGTATTCAAGGACAGCATAAATAGAATCAGAATAACGACATGAATGAGGACCCATTAGCTCCATGTGAACTTACTCAAAAAACTCTATCCCAGAACTTCCCCCAAATTTTACGATAAGATTAGATGAATATTAAACAGCCATTAAAAATTGTAATACTATCTTTGAGGTATTTTCAATGCCTTTAATAAGATGGCATTAATCTTTTCAGAGGAGACCATTGGTGAGAAATGTTAGGCAAAAATATTTAGTGCTAAATCTCTCGTGATGTTTTTTAAATTTCGTTTTTGTCTGTACACATTTTCTAAATTGAAAATTAAACATTAATTTTTAAACATATGTTTTTGAGGAAGAAGGAGTTACCAGTTCATTAGCAAGAGGCACGTTTTTGTAGGGCAGTGAATTATACTGCTATCAGATTTCCTAAATTATAAATAACATGAACTGAAAGTGTGAATTTGAAATCTCAGATGGTAAACAACGATTTATTTTAATAACATAAACTAGAAATATCAACTCCATCCCATTCCCTTCACATATAGTGTAAAATGGATACTTTTTTTAGGGAAGACAGCTATAATCCCCTCCTTACCACGAAATAACAGACCTATAAAAATATAACTGTGAAAGCAATCTATTCAAATGTGCAAATGAAGATA
Source organism: Nomascus leucogenys (assembly GCF_006542625.1). Taxonomy (NCBI): domain Eukaryota; kingdom Metazoa; phylum Chordata; class Mammalia; order Primates; family Hylobatidae; genus Nomascus; species Nomascus leucogenys. Next base: position 148,069,478 of record NC_044384.1, on the reverse strand, counting down.
CATAAATTTTTAAAAATCGAATATATAATTTCAAAGGAACTAAATCCTATTCCTTCCTAAACATGATTAAGTGGAGATTGTTTTATGTATTTTACTGATAGGCAATATGAAGCCAGGTCAGAATATAATTTCTTTATGCCAGACGAGAATGTATAAAATAAGCCGCTTCATAGTCAGAACCTAATTTGTTTCTCTCTGAGTTTGATGTCAATCAACAATTTGGATTTGAATTGCCAAAAGGGCTTAAAATTTCATTGTTTATCCCTTTCCATCTTGTTCAAGAATCTTTGAAGTTGTTAGAGGATTTTTCTGTGTATTCTTGGGAGTTTGGCAAGAAAAGAAAGCAAGCTATTTTCTAGGCTCGGGGATTCTGAGATATGAGTAAATTATGTGATCTGACTATGCAGAAAGTGAGTTTGAGAACCTCTGCTGGAAGCTGGCTTGTCTGCAGAGATTTAAAGTCCAAAATGCTCCCCTAAAACCAAGTCACCTCCCATTGTTTTATCTAAGCATGTGATTTATCCTTTTATTTTCCTTCCCTTATATCTCCTGGAAAAACAATACTCTAATGGTTATTCTAGCAGACCCACATCTAGTAGATACACAGAAACAGAGAGTCATGCTCCCGGTGTGGTGTCCCCCTGAAAATCTGTCTAATGTAGACATGTGAATTAAATTTAAATAAGGGCCCTACCTTGCTTCAAAATGAGTTGGAGCATGTTTCATTTAACAAGTGCCAACTTTGAGGGCACTGGACACCTCAATGGGGTTAGGGACCATATGGCCGTGACAAATACGATCCTGCACCTTCTAAGGGGAGAGCTCAGGAAGAATCACCTCCTGTGGGAGCAGACTCTGTGGGAGCAGACTGGGCTCCTTTCAGAAGTGTAATGGGTGATTCTACATCAGCCTGGTGAGGCGGTGGCACCTGTGGTTCCGTCACAGAGTCGTCTGGGTGTGCTGTGAAGTTACCATGTGAAAGGGACTTGGCTTCAAGTCAGGAGAATTTGGGTAAAGCAGATCATCCCCCATAACATGGGTAAGTTTCCTCTAATTAATTGAAAACCAAAGACTAGGGTTTCCCAAAGAACACAATCTGCCTGAAAGATTGCATGATCAATTTTTTACCTATATTTCTAGCCTGCCAATCTGCCCTATAGATTTCAGACTTGCTGTCCGTGCTGGGGGCTGTCCATGTCCAGGGTCTGTCCATGCCGGGGTCTGTCCATGATAGGGTCTGTTTATGCTGGGGGCTGTCCACGATGGGGTCTGTCCATGATGGGGGCCATCCATGTCCAGGGTCTGTCCATGCTGGGGGCTGCCTATGCCACTGTCTGTCCATGATGGGGTTTGTTTATGCTGGCGGCTGTCCATGCTGGGGGCTGCCTATGCTGTGGTATGCCTATAATGCGGTCAGTTTATGCTGGGGGCTGTCCATGCTGGGGGCTGTCTGTGCTGGGATCTGTCCGTGCCTGGGCTCTCTGTGCTGGGCACAGTGTGGGGAGGCTGAGTCATGAAGCTTGTAGCAGGAGGATTGGATGACTATCTCTGAACACACTTGGGGATCAGTGACGGCTGTTATTTGAAGCTGGGGAAGAGTGGGCTAGGTGGGACAGTTTAATGGATGAGAGCTCAGGGAAGGAGAGAGGGAAAACAGGAAGAGAAGTCACTGGGCAGGGAGAGGAGGTGGGGTGGAGTATTTATGGTTAGTGACAGGAAGGGAGCTTCATCCTACTGCGGAATAGAAAGACGCTGTGCTTGTCTGTCAGCGATGGGAAGATGAAGCATTTCTGTGGGAACAGCCGTGTCCCATCATCAGCTGCAATGAGGAAAGGAGGGCTGGACAGTTTGCAGACACAGGGAGTGTAAGATGCACATTGCAAAGTTGAAAGCAAAACTTACAAGAGAAATGAAGCAAGACCGCAAGATAATGCAGAATGACGGGAATACAGGGAGTCAACGGGCATCTAAGGCATAAGGACCTTGGTGTCAGAAAGGCAGAAGTTTCAGAGAATTTATTGCGTGTCAGAAGACAGGCTGTTCTGCCTTGAGTTTCTTCTGGAGGAGAACACAGGCCAAGTATCCAGTATAGTATTCAAGGACAGCATAAATAGAATCAGAATAATAACATGAATGAGGACCCATTAGCTCCATGTGAACTTACTCAAAAAAGTCTCTATCCCAGAACTTCCCCCAAATCATCACTAAGAACGTATTTGTTGGTTCACAATATATTAATTAAATAGAGCAGATAAATGCAAAACTCTTTGTCTTCTTGTAGAGAAATGATAAAGGATATACTAAGGCATTGATACTGCACAGAAACAGGAGGAATGCTTTCTTTCCATTTTTGGTGCTTATTTTAGATTATAGTTTTGCAATGACAAGTACATTTTGTGCAATAAAGAAAAGTATCATTGTATATAAAAGGTATATTTTCTCACTGAAGAGTATTTATAGGAGTAATCATTCAGAGCTTAGGGGGTGCGGACATTTGCAGGGTCCACAAAAAAGGAAATATATATATGTATTATTTATACATATTATATAATAAGTATTTTTATATATACATTTATATATATATATATATTTTTTTTTTTAGCCAAATCTTGGTTTGTTCCTACCCACAACTTTCTGGGCCGTTAGTTATCTGCTGCACCAAAGGTCCTTAGCACAGTGCAGAGTTTTTGACTTTATGTGATTGCAAATCCCAACCTGCAAAACAGAGGTCTTCTCTAGCTTGCTGGTGGCAGACCAGGAAAGCTAACTAAAATATTCAGTATACTCATGTGCAAAGGAGAATATGAATTTAACTTGAACTTAGTTTCAAAGATTAGCTTATAAATGAAAAAACTTTTCCCAGAGTTTTAACCTGCAATCTGAAAACTCAAGCTGTGTTCTTCTCTCAGATTTCAAAACTAATGATAGTGATTCTACAGTCTAAATTTAGTTGACAGTTCTGAGGATGATTGATAAGGGACATTCCAGAGCATCTTAGCTGTGCAGCCTTAAGCAACACAGTCATTTGGTTGAAATATGCAGTTATGAGGTCAATGAGTAAGAATACTTTTTACTAATGACGAAAGTTTAAGAGATGATTTTCTTAGCTACTTTCTCCAAGGTAAGATTTTAAGGGGTTAAAAATTCTCAGAAATATTCTTTCCATTGTATTTGTCATTTCTTAGATATATCCGCAATGCCCTCTTAATGCTATTTCAAAATATAATACAATAATAGGATGCTTTAAACCAACTATTTCTCCAGGCTTTTTAAATGAGCTAGCTAAATAGGAACCATGGGTCCGGGAATTTCTAACATTCCTATTAAAAAAGGTTACCCCACTGTCATTCGAGGTTAATAATGAGGCGTTGGGTTAATTAATAAATGCTAAATTGGCCAGTAATATTTTAAATTGTCTATAAATGATGGCTAGACAAAAGGAGTATAAGCTGGAAATCATTTATGAGCTACCCCAGTGATCAATCTTACAAATGTTTCTATAAATGACTCACCATATTTTTCAAAGTGAAAAAAGATTTAAGCACCTAATTTACAGCATAATATGACAAAACAAGTTGGAAATAAGTGTGAGAGAGAAATTGGATACAGTTTGAAAAGGAGATTCATTTACCAATAAATATAGTTCCGGTAGTGTCATGTGACATCAATATAATAATTGGTAAAAAAATTCACGGGTATCATCTTTTAAATGTTTTCATAATATTATAAGATAGGAGTTGAGTATTGTGCCCATGTTCTTCAGGTGGTAAATCATGCTCACGAAGGTTCTAATCAATAGCAAATAATGGAAATGGGGTTCAACTCCAGATCTCAAGCCCTCAAAACTAGTTTGTGCACTGTTATATTCTGTGGTCTCTGCCTTCCAATGTGAGCCTGTAATAGGCACATATGGTCATATACACAATGATAGCATCAATATTTACATATATTCCTTAGAAGTGTTTTATGGCTCTGTGTGTGTATGTAGGAAATATGTGATATTTTCTTTGTGGGAATTATATTATTAATAGGATTCAATGTGCTTACATTTCAATTTAAAATTCAAATTCAAATTTAAATATTTAAATATTAATTTGACAAGAAAATGAACGTTGAAGGTAATTGTGTATGAAAAATTCCACTTATGATTATGAAGAAACTTTGGCAAAACTATAATTTTGTGTTTATATATGCTCCTCCTTATTATCATTGTATCAATTTGCATGACCACAAAGTGTATCTTTACTGCAATTATTTCAATAATAATTTATTAAGTGTATCTAATGCATCTGGAAGCTTTTGCTTAGAAGCACTTATCACACCCTAATGTATTTGTATGCTTCAATATTTATCTTTTGTTTAATAAATTTGACAGTAATATCTGTTGTCAGACGGCTTTGAGTCAAAGGGGAAGAAAAAGGTAAGAAATCAGTTACTTTGCAGCGTGTTGTAGCCTGTGGTAAAGAACACTTCTGAGGGCTCTGAAATCCTGCAGGTTGATGAATAATTTACCAGGTAGACAATGTTGGGTGTGCATTCTAAGCTGAGGGAGTGGCACACTCATGGGCTCACTGGTATATGAAAGCATGACATATTTGGGTTCAGTGGAGCTGGAATGGGCAAGATACAGGTGAATTAGATGAAGTTGCACCGGTCGAGCTTTGGCTGAGGCATGGGGGTGTTTTTATCTTTGTTATTTACTTCCTTTTGATTGTTTTGGCTTTATTTGCTCATTTCTCCCCTAAGTTCTTGAGGTAGAAGCTGATATTATTGATTTGAGGCTTTTTCTGTGTTTGAATGTATTCATTTCGTGCTTTAAATGTCCCTGTCAGCACTGCTTTAACTCTACCCTACACGTTTTGATATATTTCTTTTTAATTTTCATTCTGTCTTTTAAAAATGTATTTGAGGCTTCCATTTTTATTCTGAATGTTTTAGATGTGTCATGTTTAGTTCTCAAGTGGGTGGAGACTTCTCTGTAATCTTTCTGTTATAATTTCTAGTTTGATTTCATTTTGGGTAGAGAACATACTCCATATGATTTCTGTGTTTAAAATTTGTTTCATACATGCTCTATCTTGGTTAATATCCCATTCAACACATTAAAAGAATGTGTATTCTTTTGCTTTTGGGTGGAGTGTTCTATAAATATTGGTTAGATCCTGTTGGTTGATGATGTTGTTGATTTCTTCTATATCATTGCTATTTTTAAATTGGTTTATTAATTGAGTGAAGGATGTTGAACTCTCACTTTAATTTGGATTTGTCCATTCTTTCAGTTAGATTAGGATTGGCTTGATATATTTTTCAGCTTTGTTGTTTGGGGCATACACGTTTAAGATTGCTATGTCCTCTTGGTGGATTGACCCTTTTTTCAATCTTTAGTATCCCTGTCTGATTAATGTAGCCACTCCTGTTTTGCTTTGATTAATGCTTGTGTGGTACATCTTTTTTCTATTCTTTTACTTTGAACCTTCATAAACTATTATATTTGAAGTGTGTTTCTTGTAGGAAGCATACAGTTTGGTCATGTGTTGTAACACTGTCTTTTAATCTGTGTATTTGGACCATTTGTGTTAAGCGTAATTATTGCTATATTAGGACTTAATTTTGCCATTTTATTTTTGTTTTCTATTTGGTCTCTATATTTTCTGTTTCTCTGTTTTTTTTTCTTCTCTTCTTTTGCATTACTTAAATTTTGTTCCCAAATTTCATTTTGATATATTGGTGGTGTTTTCAAATGTCTCTCTTTGTATAGTGTTTTTAGTGGCTTCCCTAGGTCTTTATACTTACACAAGTTAACATTATGTACTGCTGTTATATTACCAGTTTGACTGATTTATATGAACCTTACCCTCATTTAAATTTCTTTACCTTTCTCCATTTAGTATATAATTCTCTTAAGTATTTTATCTGTACTATATACATACATATATATGTACATACATACATATATATATAATATATATATATATATGGCTGGAATGACATCAAACTATGCCATAATTTTTGCTTCAACTATAAAGATAAGAAAAAAGTCTATTATATTTACCTATACTTTTTCTTACCATCTTTTTTCTTATTTCCCATTGATTTAAGTTTCCTTTTTTAGTCATTTTGTTTCTTTTCTGATGATTTCCTTTAGCTATCCTTTAAAATAGGCCTTCTAGAGACATATTCTCTTGATATACTTTTGTCTCACAATATTTTGATTTTTTTCTTTAATTTGGAATGATATTATTTCAGGACACAGAATTCCGGTTTGACATTTTTTACCACTTGAGAAATGTAATAGTTCTTTCTGGTCTTTACAATTTCCAGGGACAAATCCACTGTAATTCAAATTACTTTTTATCTATAGGTAAGGTGTTAGTACTCTCACCACTTTCAGGTATTTTTCTTTCTTTATATTTTTCAATCTATGACTATAAAGAGTGAATTTCTTTGGGGTTCATTCAGTTTTTTGAATCTGTAGGTTTTGTGTCTCTTGCCAATTTGGGAAAAATTTTAATCATTATTTGAGTGCTTTTTTAGACCAACTTTTTTTCTTCTCATTCTGGACCTCTAATAATGTAAGTGTTATTTTTTTCTTATATTTTAACTAGTTCCTAAGGTTATATTCAGTTTGCTTTTTCCCTCTGTTTTATAGAATGGGCGTATTAGTGAGTGTTCTCTAGAGGGACAGGTCTAATAGGATAGACGTCTATATGAAAGGGACTTTATTAGGGAGAATTGACTGACACGATCACAAGATGAAGTCCCGCAATAGGCTGTCTGCAAGCCGAGGAGCCTGGAAGCCAGTCCGAGTCCCAAACCTCAAAAGTGAGGAACTGACAGTGCAGCCTTCAGTCTGTGGCTGAAGGCCCAAGAGCCTCTGGCAAATCACTGGTGTGAGTCCAAAAGACCAAAAGCTGAAGAACTTGGAGTCTGATGTTCAAGGGGAGGAAGCATCCAGCAAAGGAGAAAGATGATGACCAGAAGACTCAGCAAGTCTGCTCTTCCAACTTCTGTCTGCTTTATTCTAGCTGTGCTGCCAGCTGACTAGATGGTGCCCACCCAGATTGAGGGTGGGTCTGCCTCTTCCATTCCACTGACTCAAATGTTAATCTCCTTTGACCACACCCCCACAGACACACCCAGGAACAGTACTTTGCATCCATCAATCAGGTTGACACTCAATATTACACAATGGGTAATTTCTATTGTTCTCTATTTAGAACAATATTATTTCTGTTGTTCTATATTGTTCTATATTCTGATTGTTTTCCTTTCTCCTCCATTTTGCTGTTAAGCTCATCTATTGTGTGTATGTTTATGTGCATGTTTTATTGTGGTTCTACTTTTCAGTTCTAAAATTTCCATTTGGTTCCTTTTTATATCTTCTAATTTTTTTGCTCAGACTTTCTATTTGATGAGGCTTGTTTATTTTGTTTCAATTGTGTTCACAATTTTTCATTTTTTAGAATGACTATTTAAAATCTTTGTAATGTAATTCCAATTATCTGTCATCTCAGTGTTGGTATCTATTTTTAAACATTTTATTGAGAACTCCCTGGTTCTTGTATGATGGATGATTTTTTTCATTGAAATTTGTACACTTTGGAAGTTATGTTACGTAGCATTGTCTTATTCATTTCCTTATTTTAGCTATTTCTCTTGACACTGTTTAATATGTGAAGGACAGGTGCTACTCGCTACCATCAGGTGAGGGTAGAAGTCCAGGTTCCTCTATTGATACCTAGAGAGGGTTACTGCTTGTAACTTCTGGCCAGGGTAGAATTTCTGTCTCTTCACTAGTTCTCATTGCTACCTTTCTTGCTGGGAGAGGTGAAAGTGTCTCATTAGTTGTAACTCACATGGCCTTCACTGGCTTCCTCTGTGTTTGTGAGTGTTGACCATTTTATGCTGGGCAGGGTGAAGTCCCCATTCTTGTTTGATTCTATCTCAGTGGGGTGGGGTGGAAAACCTGTTACTCCTGGACTGTTGTCAAGTCCAGTCCTTCAAATGGTTTCCACTGAAACGTGGGAGGGGAGGAAGTAGTCATTAACTGCAGGACATCAAAAGAAATTTTTTTTTTTTTTTTTTTTTTTTGAGGTGGACTCTTGCTCTGTCGCCGAGGCTGGAGTGCAATGGCGCTATCTCGGCTCACTGCAAGCTCTGCCTCCCGGGTTCACGCCATTCTCCTGCCTCAGCCTCCTGACTAGCTGGGACTACAGGCACCCGCCACAGTGCCCCGCTAATTTTTTTTGTATTTTTAGTAGAGACGGGGTTTCACCATGTTAGCCAGGATGTTCTCGATCTCCTGACCTCGTGATCCGCCCGCCTCAGCCTCCCAAAGTGCTGAGATTACAGACGTGAGCCACCGCGCCCGGCCCAGAAATTCTTAAATGCAAGCAGAGAATGAAAACAAACTATGTGTTACTCAGAAAAGCCTGAAAACTAACATACAGAGGACTCCCCAGAGGAACAATGAGTGACAGAGGCAATGGAATAGTGTGGAGATAAATAGCTCTAAGCAGTTAATTTTTCAGCAATTATGATGAATAAGGCATTGTAATATAACCACAATAGATTTTAATGTGAAAAGTTATAAGGAACACACTTCAGAAAGAAGGAAAATGATCCCAGGAAGAATCTCTGAGATAAAGGAGGAAATAGCAAGCAAACAAACTTATAAACTTGCTTATAAATGAAAACAAATATCGTTGAAGAGAAAAAAAGTAATGATGTCTGAAATTGTATGTTCTTGGAAACACAAAGTTAAAATACTGGGCAGAAAAAAACCCAACAAGTCATAACTCAAGAGAAAGAAATAAGAATTAAAATGCCTAAGATTTTATATTTTGTGGAAGCGAGTATAATTTTACTTTATACTTGGTTAATTTAAGTGTGCAATATAAAATATCAAGTGTTACCAAAATAAGAATAGTAACATCTAAGTTATTGAATTTCAGCAACAAAAAGTAACAAAGTAACAACAAACAAAAACACTAATTATACTAGAAAGTGAAAAGGAAAGACAGAAAGTAGAAAGAAACCTACCTTTTTTTTTTTTTTTTTTTTTTTTGAGACAGAGTCTCCTATGGTGGCCCAGGCTGGAGTGCAATGGCACAACTTCAGCTTGCTGCAAGCTCCACCTCCTGGGTTCACACCAATCTCCTGCCTCAGCCTCCTGAGTAGCTGGGACTAGAGGCACCCACCACCATGCCTGGCTAATGTTTTGTATTTTTAGTAGAGAAGGGCTTCACCACGTTAGCCAGGATGGTCTCGATCTTCTGACCTCATGATCTGCCCCCCTCGGCCTCCCAAAGTACTGAGATTACAGGCTTGAGCCACTGCGCCTGGCCCAAAACCTACATTTTAAAATTACAGTAAAAACAAATCTCACTCTGTCAGTTATTACTGATTATAATAAACGTAAATGAAAAAATTTTTTAGTTACAAGGCGGGATTATCAGATTATACTGGAGAACTAAATTCTGGTATGTGCCATTTACAAAAACACGTGTCAAAACAACAGAAAAAAGTGGTTTAAAAATATGTAACACAAATGATAACAACATAAACTGGATAACTTTATAATATTAGAAAAATTGATCCTAGGAGAAAATCATTAAGAGGGATAAAAAAAAAAGCTGTTACGAGGCCAGGCACAGTGGCTCACACCTGTAATCCCAGCACTTCGGGACGCCAAGGCAGGTGGATTATGAGGTCAGGAGATCGAGACCTTTCTGGCTAACACAGTGAAACCCCATCTCTACTAAAAATACAAAAAAAAAAAACAAAAAACAAAATTAGCCAGGTGTGGTGGTGGGCGACTGTAGTCCCAGCTACTTGGGAGGCTGAGGCAGGAGAATGGACTGAACCTGGGAGGCGGAGCTTGCAGTGAGCCAAGATTGCACCACTGCATGCCAGCCTGGGCAACAGAGGGAGAGTCTGTCTCAAAAAAAAAAAAGAGCTATTACAAAATGGTATAGTAATCATTTTTCTTGAAGGATGTACTAATCTAAATTTGTAGCCACATATAAAATAATGTGAGGATATTGAAAACCTAGAAATTTAAAAATTTTTTCGGGGGAAGAGGGTCTTGTTTTGTTACCCAGGCTGAATGCAGTGGTGTGATCAGGGCTCACTACGGCAGAGATGCCCCTGGTCTAAGCAATTTTTCTACTTCAGCCTCCCAACTAGCTGGGTCTACAGGTGCCATCACACCTGGCTAATTTTTTAATTTTAGTTTTTTTAGAGATGGGATCTTGCTATGTTGGCTAGGCTGGTCTCAAATTTCTAGGATCAAATAGTCCTCCTACTTTGGCCTTCTACAGTGCTGGGATTGTAGGTGTGATTCATGGTTCCTGACCAAAATAAAATTGTGTGTGTGTGTGTGTCTGTGTGTGTGTGTGTGTGCGCGCGTTTGTGTTTTCTGACAGCAGAATTCCCTGTCCCCATTATTGATTAGGGAGGCAAGAACATAAAAATAGTAAAATAGAAATTTAAACATGATTACAAACTTGACTTATTTCATATAAATATAATTGTAATTTTTTGTTTTTTAATAATTGTCTTAATTCAGAAAATATACATATTTTAGAGTTATTTGAAATATTATAAAAATCTATCTTATATTAGGTCATAAGACTAGTTGCTACACAATTCATAGAATCAGCAAAATCCTAGCTATGTTGTCTGACCATAAAATAAATAATTAATATTTAGCAACAAACAGGAAAATACCAAGAACATGTTAGAAATTAAACAAAGCTACATGTACTACTAAACAATTTATGGTTTAAGAATAACTAATGTTATAGATTATCTGGTATTTTAAACTAAATATCATGGATACTATATTTTAAAATGTTCAACAGAGTAATTTAGAAAAAGTAAAACACAATTATCCAAATTAATAAAGATCGTAAAGATAATATAAGTATATGAAAAATAAAAATATTAATGTGAAAATTTTGTTCTTTGAAAAGCTAAAACAAAGAAACAAAACAAACAAAATTGTGATAGGCCTATCTTGAGCTAGATCTAGGAGAAAAAAGGAAGAGAAATTCCAGAATAAGTAATTGTAAAAATGAAAAAGTGACATACCATGTATTCAACAGAGATTGACAGGATAATAAAAGGCTATTTTGCCGTAAAATTAGAACATTGAGATAAAATGGCCAATTAGCTAAGAATATTTTACCAAAATTGAATAAAAAAGAAATAGAAAACCATAATATCACTGGAATCAGTTTAAAAATTCTTTATTAAGTAAACAATTGGCTGAAATTGTTTTACAGAGTTGTTCTTCCAAGTTGTCAGAAAACAGAGTATTATACTTTCTATAAGTAATTCTAAGGTACAGAAAGAGAGGGCAAACTCTCAATTTTATTCTGTAACACTAGGAAAATTCAGATGCCAAAACCATACAAGACAGAATAGGGAATAAATATTATGAGGGAATAAAAAAATTAAAAAAAAATTCCTGTCCAGTCCACCAACCTTACAAAACTCAAGAAGGTTGGCCGGGCGTGGTGGCTCACGCTTGTAATCCCAGCACTTTGGGAGACCGAGGCGGGTGGATCACGAGTTCAGGAGATCGAGACCACGGTGAAACCCCGTCTCTACTAAAAATACAAAAAAAAAAAAATTAGCCAGGCGTGGTGGCGGGCGCCTGTAGTCGCAGCTACTCGGAGAGGCTGAGGCAGGAGAATGGCGTGAACCCAGGAGGCGGAGCTTGCAGTGAGCCGAGATTGCGCCACTGCACTCCAGCCTGGGCGACAGAGCAAGACTCCGTCTCAAAAAAAAAAAAAAAAAAACTCAGGAAGGTTGAAGTTGGAGGACCCACGTTTTGCTGTTCACAAAATTCCCTTTTTCCACTTTCCTAATGTAAGATAATGCTGGAAAGTGAACACTCAGCCAGAAGCCACATTTCTCATCCCCTTTTAAGTGGGTGATACGTTAAGATGGATTTGACCAATGGGATGTGAGTGTAAAAGATTTATACCTCTTTCAAACTTGGCTCATGAAAAACTGCATGTTTGATCCTCTGCGCTCTTTTCCTCTTCTGATTGGCTGGAATGAAGACAGTCCTCACCAGACACTAAATCTGCCAGCACCCTGACTTTGTGATTCCCAGCCTCCAGAACTATGAAAAATCAATTTCAGGAATTTATAAATTTTTCAGTCTAAGAAATTTTGTTATAGTAGCAGGAAAAGCTCAGGATAGTATTCAATAACTACTTGCTGAATGAGTGAACAGTAGTATTTACATAGCATATTAAGTTATATTCTAATATTGTTGTTATTCAAATATTCTGTATTCCTATTTGTGTGTTCATTAAAGTAATATTTTCATAATATACAAACAAATAGGCTGCTTCTAAAATTCGTCTATAAAACATATATGAAGAGTGAAATCTCTGACAGTGAGTTCGTTTATAAATAAGTAATACAGTTTGTTATTGATTTTGGATCATGAAGTGGAGAGTTTATTCAATGTAACAAAGAAATACTGGAGAAATCTAATCCGTGAGTCTGTAAGTTTTTAGAGAGCTTTTATTGAGTTTCTTTACAGTACATCTGTTTTTCTGGATTAATTAGTACTTCTCCTAGAAGACAAATCTTATGTCCAACATAATGTATTTTCTTTTCCTTCAAGAAATTAATGTGTAACCAAAAAATGACGGAAGGCTGCTGAGCTGAGATTACTACACCAATGCGCATTCTTCACTGTAATATACCACAGATGTATTTTCCATGTCTAGTGAAGCAAAATGTTGCCTAGATTAAAAAATATGGAAACTGGGGATTCCCAGGCAAGATGGCCAAATAGGACAGCTCCAGTCTGCAGCTCCCAGCAAGACCAATGCAGAAGGTGGGTGATTTCTGCATTTCCAAATGAGGTACTTGGTTCATTTCACTGGGACTGTTTAGACAGTGGGTGCAGTCCATGGAGGGGGAGCAGAAGCAGAGTGGGTCATTGCCTCACCCAGGAAGCAAAAGGGGCTGGGTAACTCCCTCTCCTAGGCAAGGGAAGCCATGAGAGACCATGCTGTGAGAGATGGTGCTGTCCGGCGGAGATACCATGCTTTTCGCACAGTCTTCACAACCCACGCACCAGGAGATTCCCTCGGGTACCTACACTACAATGGACCTGAGTTTCAAGCACAAAACTGGGCCGCTGTTTGGGCAGACACCGAGCTATCTGCAGGAGTCTTTTTTCGAACCCAGTGGTGCCTGGAACACCAGCAAGACAGAACCATGCACTCCCCTGGAAAGGGGGCTGAAGCCAGGGAGCCAAGTGGTCTTGCTCCAGTGGATCCCACCCACACAGAACCCAGCAAGCTAAGATCCACTGGCTAGAAATTCCAGCTGCCAGCACAGCAGTCTGGTCAACCTGGGTTGCTTGAGCTTCGTTGGGGGAGGGGTGTCCACCATTACTGAGGCTTGAGTAGGTGGTTTTCTACTCACAGTGTAAGCAAAGACACTGGAAGTTCATACTGGGCCGAGAACACCGCCAAGCTGCAAAGTCACTGTAGCCAGGCTGCCTCTCTAGATTCCTCCTCTCTGGGCAGGGCATTTCTGAAAGAAAGGCAGCAGCCCCAGTGAGGGGCTTTTAGATAAAAGTCCCATCTCCCTGGGACAGAGCATCTGGGGTAAGAGGCAGTTGTGGGTGCAGCTTCAGCAGACAAACATTCCTGCCTCCCAGCTCTGAAGAGAGCAGCAGCTCTCCCAGCACAGCCCTTGAACTCTGCTAAGGGTCAGACTGCCTTCCCAAGTGGGTCCCTGACCCCCATGCCTCCTGACTGGGATACACCTCCCAGCAGGGGTTGACAGACACCTCATACAGGAGAGTTCCAGCTGGCATCTGGCAGGTGCCCCTCTGGGATGAAGCTTCCAGAGGAAGGAGCAGGCAGCAATTTTTGCTGTTCTGCAGCCTTCCCTTGTGATACCCAGGCAAACAGGGTCTGGAGTGGACCCCCAGCAAACTCCACCAGACCTGCAGAAGAGAGTCCTGACTGTTAGAAGGAAAACTAACAAACAGAAAGCAATAACATCAACAAAAGGGATTCGAAGGTCACCAATAGCAAAGACCAAAGGTAGATAAATCCACAAAGATGAGGAAAAACCAGCACAAAATGGCTGAAAATTCCAAAAACTAGAACGCCGCTTCTCCTCCAAAGGATCACAACTCCTCACCAGCAAGGAAACAAAACTGGATGGAGAATGAGTTTGACAAATTGATGGAAGTAGGCTTCAGAAGGTGGATAATAAACTCCTCTGAGCTAAAGGATTATGTTCTAACCCAATGCAAGGAAGATAAGAACCTTAATAAAAGGTTAGAAGAATTGCTAACTAGAATATCCAGTTTAGAGAAGAACATAAATGAACTGATGGAGCTGAAAACACAGCACAAAAACTTCGTGAAGCATATACAAGTATCAGTAGTCAAATTGATCAAGCAGAAGAAATAATATCAGAGATTGAAGATCAACTTAATGAAATAAAGCATGAAGACAAGATTAGAGAAAAAATAATGAAAAGGAACGAACAAAGCCTCCGAGAACTATGGGACTATATTAGAAAACCAAACCTACGTTTGATTGGTGTACCTGAATGTGACAGGGAGAATGGAGCCAAGTTGGAAAACACACTTCAGGATATTATCCAGGAGAATCTTCCCAACCTAGCAAGACAGGCCAACATTCAAATTCATGAAGTACAGAGAACACCACAAAGATACTCCTGGAGAAGGGCAACCCCAAGACACATAATCCTCAGATTCACCAAGTTTGAAATGAAGGAAAAAATGTTAAGGGCAGCCAGAAAGAGAGGTTGGGTTACCCACAAAAGGAAGCCCATCAGATTAACAGTGGATCTCTCTGCAGAAACTCTACAAGCCAGAAGAAAGTTGGGGCCAATATTCAACATTATTAAATAAGAGAATTTTTAACCCAGAATTTTATATCCAGCCAAACTAAACTTCATAAGTGAAGGAGAAATAAAATCTCTTACAGACCAGAAAATGCTGAGAGGTTTTGTCACCAGCAGGCCTGTCTTACAAGAGCTCCTCGAGGAAGCACTGAATATGGAAAGGAAAAACCAGTAGCAGCCACTGCAAAAACAAACCAAAATGTAAAGGCCATCGACACTATGAAAAAACTGCATCAATTAATGGGGAAAATAACCAGCTAGCATCATAATGACAGGATCAAATTCACACATAACAATATTACCCCTAAATGTAAATGGGCTAAATGCCCCAATTAAAAGGCACAGAATGGCAAATTGGATAAAGAGTCAAGACCCGTTGGTGTGCTGTATTCAGGAGACCCATCTCACGTGCAGAGACACACATAGGCTCAAAATAAAAAGATGAAGCAATACTTACCAAGTAAATGGAAAGCAAAAAAAAAAAAGAAAAAAAAAAGCAGGGGTTGCAATCCTAGTCTCTGATAAAACAGACATTAAACCAACAAAGATCAAAAAAGACAAGGGCATTATGTAATGGTAAAGGGATCAATGCAACAAGAGGAGCTAACTATCCTAAATGTATATGCACCCAATACAGGAGCACCCAGATTCATAAAGCAAATTCTTAGAGACCTACAAATAGACTTTGAGCCTCACGTGATAATAGTGGGAGACTTTAACACTCCACTGTCAATATCAGACAGATCAATGAGACAGAAAATTAACAAGGATATTCAGGACTTGAACTCAGCTCTGGACCAAGTGAACCTAATAGAGAGGGTAGAGAACTCTCCACCCCAAATCAAAAGAATATATATTCTTCTCAGCACCACATAGTACTTATTCTAAAATTGAGCACATAATTGGAAGTAAAACACTCCTCAGCAAATGCAAAAGAACAGAAATCATAACAGTCTCTCAGACCACAGTGCAATCAAATTAGAACTCAGGATTAAGATACTCACTTAAAACTGCACAACTCAATGGAAAGTGAACAACCTGCTCCTGAATGACTACTGGGTAAATAACGAAATTAAGGCAGGAATAAATAAGTTATTTGAAACCAATGAGAACAAAGACAAAACATACCAGAATCTCTGGGACACAGCTAAAGCAGTGTTTCGTGGGAAATTTATAGCACTAAATGCCCACAGGAGAAAGCAGGAAAGATCTAAAATCGACACCCTAACATCACAATTAAAAGAACTAAAAAACCAAGAGCAAATAAATTCAAAAGCTAGCAGAAGACAAGGAATAACTAAGATCAGAGAAGAACTGAGTGAGATAGAGACATAAAAATCCCTTCAAAAAAATCAATGAATCCAGCAGCTGGTTTTTTGAAAAGATCAACAAAATAGTTAGATGGCTAGCCAGACTAATAAAGAAGAAAAGAGAGAAGAATCAAATAGACATGATAAAAAATGATAAAGGGAATATCACCACCGATCCCACAGAAATACAAACTACCAACAGAGAATACTATAAACACCTATATGCAAATAAACTGGAAAACCTAGAAGAAATGGATAAATTCCTGGACACATACACCCTCCCAAGATTAAACCAGGAAGAAGTCAAATCCCTGAATAGACCAATAACAAGTTTTGAAATTGAGGCAGTAATTAATAGTCTACCACCCAAAAAAAGCCCAGGACCAGATGAATTCACAGCCGAATTTTACCAGAGGTACAAAAAGGAGCTGGTACCATTCCTTCTGAAACTATTCCAAACAATAGAAAAAGAGGGAATCCTCCCTAAGTCATTTTATGAGGCCAGCATCATCCTGATACCAAAACCTGGCAGAGACACAACAAAAAAAGAAAATTTCAGGCCTATATCCCCGATAAACATCAATGCAAAAATACTCAATAAAATATTGGCAAACCAAATCCAGCAGCACATCACAAAACTTATCCACCACAATCAAGCTAGCTTCATCCCTGGGATGCAAGGCTGGTTAAACATACGCAAATCAATAAATGTAATCCATCACATAAACAGAACCAATGACAAAAACCACATGATTATCTCAATAGAGGCAGAAAAGGCCTTTGATAACATTTAACACCCTTCATACTAAAAGCACTCAATAAACTAGGTATTGATGGAATGTATCTCAAAATGATAAGAGCTATTTAGGACAAACCCACAGCCAATATCATACTGAATGGGCAAGAGCTGGAAGCATTCCCTTTGAAAACCGGCACAAGACAAGGATGCCCTCTCTCACCACTCCTATTCAACATAGTATTGGAAGTTCTGGCCAGGGCAATCAGGCAAGAGAAAGAAATAATGGGTATTCGAATAGGAAGTGAGGAAGTCAAATTATGTCTGTTTGCAGATGACATGATTGTATATTTAGAAAACCCCATCATCTCAGCCCAAAAACTCTTTAAGCTGATAAACCAATTTAGCAAAGTCTCAGGATACAAAATCAGTGTTGAAAAATCACAAGCATTCCTATACACTAATAATAGTCAAACAGAGATCCAAATCATGAGCAAATTCCCATTCACAATTGCTACAAAGAGAATAAACTACCTAGGAATACAACTTACAAGTGATATGAAGGACCTCTTCAAGGAGAACTACAAACCACTGCTGAAGGAAATAAGAGAGGACACAAACAAATGGGAAAACATTCCATGCTCGTGGATAGGAAGAATCAGTATCATGAAAGTGGCCATACTGCCCAAAGTAATTGATAGGTTCAGTGCTATTCCCATCAAGCTACCATGGATTTTCTTCACAGAATTAGAAAAAACTACTTTAAATTTCATATGGAACCAAAAAAGAGCCTGTATATTCAAGTCAATCCTAAGCAAAAATAACAAAGCTGGAGGCATCATGCTACCTGACTTCAAACTATACTACAAGGCTACAGTAACCAAAACAGCATGGTACTGGTACCAAAACAGATACATAGACCAATGGAACAGAACAGAGGTCTGAGAAACAACACCACAAATCTACAACCATCTGATCTTTGACAAACCTGACAAAAACAAGCAATGGGGAAAGGATTCACTATTTAACAAATGGTGTAGGGAAAACTGGCTGGCCATATGCAGGAAACCAAAACTGGACCCCTTCCTTACACCTTATACAAAAATTAACTCAAGATGGATTAAAGATTTAAACTTAGGACCTAAAATCATAAAATCCCTAGAAGAAAACCTAGGCAATACCATTCAGGGCATAGGCATGGGCAAAGACTTCATGACTAGAACTCCAAAAGCAATGGCAACAAAAGCCAAAATTGACAAATTGGATCTAATTAAACTAAAAAGCTTCTGCACAGCAAAGAAACTATCATCAGAGTGAATAGGCAACCTACAGAATGGGAGAAAAATTTTGCAATCTATCCATCTGACAAAGGGCTAATATCAAGAATCTACAAGGAACTTAAACAAATTTACAAGAATAAAAAAAAAACTTCAAAAAGTGAGCAAAGGGTATGAACAGACACTTCTCAAAAGAAGACATCTATGTGGCTGAAACATATGAAAAAAAGCTCATCATCACTGGTCGTTAGAGAAATGCAAATCAAAACCACGATGAGATACCATCTCATGCCAGTTAGAATGGCAGTCATTAAAAAGTCAGGAAACAACAAATGCTGGAGAGGATGTGGAGAAATAGGAACACTTTTAAACTGTTGGTGGCAGTGTAAATTAGTTCAACCATTGTGGAAGACAGTGTGGCGATTCCTCAAAGATAGAGAACAATAAATACCATTTGACCCAGCAATCCCATTACTGAGTATATACCCAAAAGATTATAAATCATTCCACTATAAAAACACATGCACACGTATGTTTATTGCAGCACTATTTACAATAGCAAAGACTTGGAACCGACCCAAATACCCATCAGTGTTAGGGTGGATAAAGAAAATGTGGCACATACACACCGTGGAATACTATGCAGCCATAAAAAAGAATGAGTTCGGCCAGATGCTGTGGCTCACTCCTATAATCCCAGCACTTTGGGATGCCAAGGTGGGCAGATCATGAGGTCAAGAGATTGACACCAACCTGGCCAGCCTTATAAAACCCCGTCTGTACTAAAAACTTCAAAAATTAGTTGGGTGTTGTGGCGCATTCCTGTAGTCCTAGCTACTCTGGAGGTTGAGGGAACAGAATCGCTTGGACCTGGGAGGTGGAGGTTGCAGTGAGCCGAGATTGTGACAATGCATACCAGCCTGGTGACGGAGCGAGGCTCCATCTCAAAAACACACAAAAACAAAACAAAAAAAATGAGTTAATGTCCTTGCAGGGACATGGATGAAGTTGGAAACCATCATTCTCAGGAAACTAACACGGGAATAGAAAACCAAACACTGCATGTTCTCACTCGTAAGTAAACATTGAACAATGATAACATATGGGCATGGGGGGAACATCACACATGGGAGCCTGTGGGAGAGTGGGGGGGGAAGGGGAGGGTTAGCATTAGGAGAAATGGCTAACGTAGATGACTGGTTGATGGGTGCAGCAAAACACCATGGCACATGTACATGTATGTAACAAACCTGCATGTTCTGCACATGTATCCCAGTACTTAAAGTATAATTAAAAAATTAAAAAAATATGGAAACTGTCATTTGTTTGTCTACAGTCTTGGCAGTATTGGTGCTTTGGGACTTTAAATGCAGAAATTTTTACGGTCGAAAATTGATTCGTTTGAGAAAACAATTATGCCTTGACAATACGCTTTGTTTTGGAGGGAAAAAAATTAATCCTGTATACTGTGCTCCAAATAAGTTATTAGTTTAGCATTTTTACAGCCCATAGACAAGCTATGAAGAGTGAGATATAATATTTCCATCTCAAGTATGATTAAGTTATTCATCAAAAACATAGAAACTTATCTTGACAAGCATTTTTTTCTCTTTTGAAAGTAATGAAAAAACACTCTTCAGACAATTATATACTAAATAGAAACTAGTGAAAGTAAGCCAGTAATTGTATCTATCTTAGTAGAAATGTTAAGGTCATTAGGCCACCAGCCTCACCAAAACACTTCACACTGCATGCTTTCCTATAAATTCTAGTCACTTTCGTAGCCTTTGACCTTTATTTGAAAAGTTGCTTTAACTGTGATGACAAAAATATGAAGAATTACAAGAATAATTTAGAGACCATGATATTATTAGGTTATATTCAATCTAGAGTCATTTAAACTCAGATTTTTAAGCAGCTGTGAAGCTCATATTAAAAAATCACCTATACCATTGAGGTAACAGCCACTGCCATCCTTGCTAAGTGAAAGAAAACATTAAAATAAAAATTCAAGCTCTCTTTCTCTGTTTATTGGAGCAGAGGGATGTACTGGCTGCATCAGTAGCTCTGTGATATATACCACATGAAGATGCACTGATTTGCTTTAGTATAGAGGAAAATATGTGGAAATACAGAAGCAACTGAAGTCAATAATTGTATAATCCACTGAATTCCACAAAGATACTTCTGTCTATTTTACCAGCCAATCAAAAGGGTTAAATGAGCGTGTAATAGGATTGCCAGTCTCTGTATACAGGGTGCCTTTGATGGTGGGAGTATTCTCTGCAGTCCCCTTGGCCGTGTCACTTTGCTTTTAGTTTACACTTTTGATTGGGAAAGGGAGCTTCGGGAGTTTCCTCTTGGACCTCGTAACTCAATAGCCTTTTTTTTTTTTAACTTTAAGTTCTGGGATAAATGTGTAGAATGTGCAGGTTTGCTACATAGGTATATGTGCCATGATGTTTTGCTGTACCTACCAACCCATCATCTAGTTTTCAAGTCCTGCATGCATTAGGTGTTTGTCCTAATACTTTCCTTCCCCTTGACCACACCCCCTGACAGGCCCCGGTGTGTGATGTTCCCCTCCCTGTGTCCAGATGATCTCATTGTTCAACTCTCACATGTTCTCCTGTATGTGAGAAAATGAGGTGTTTGGTTTTCTGTTCCTGTGTTAGTTTGCTGAGAATGATGGTTTCTGGCTTCATCCATGTCCCTACAAAGGGCATTAGCTCATTCTTTTTTATGGCTGCATAGAATTCCATGGTGTATATGTGCCACATTTTCTGTATCCAGTCTATCATTGATGGGCATTTGGATTGGTTCCAAGTCTTTGCTTCAATAGCCACACTTTAAGAGGCCAGCATGGCATCTACCAACTGCTGGTTGAGACTTCTCCATGGATGCATGCTGAACTTGAAAGACACTGCAAAATGTGTCCATGGTTTGTTGAGCTCCTAGGGTGAGGGCTTAGGCCCCAAACTCTCTGATCCCTGAACAGACGCTTGACCACTCCTGCCAGCGACCCCTGCATATTCTGGAAGCTATGCATTCCCATTAAGTCAGTGTCAGTGCCAACAGATCTGGAATGTCTGGGTATTTTCCATTCCCCAGGGCAGGTTCACCCTAAGAAAGGGCTGCAGTGACTTTTCACAGGAGGGTTCACAGGATGGACTTGCATGATGACCCCAGCACTCCCCTCAGACCTGCCAGCTTCCCCTTCACCAGGGGACTGTGGATTGACTCATGACTGCGAATTCCTGGAGGTCATCACATCTTGACCGGGATGATGCAGGGAAAGCTGCCTCCAGACCTAGAGTTCCCCTAAGAACCTTTCCCTGGCTGGTGACCTCAGCAAGATGGCAGAGTCGGTGCCACAGAAGCACCAATTTGGCAGCTGCCCACATCTGAGAATACTTTTGTGGTAGCGCTTAATCCCCTGAGATGCCAGGATTCTGTTGGAGTGGGAAACCCTTGTGGCCACAGTGAAGAGGGTAACCCACCTCAAAAAATCGGTCCCTACTGCATCCACTTCCCGGACACGTCCCTGGGCCAAGCCACCACTGTCGTTTGTCTGGATGATCAGAGCAGCCTCCCAACAGGTCTTCCTGAATGTGCGCTTCCTTTCCCATTAATCTACTCTCAATTTTGCAATGAGTATTGTCCTATCATGATCATGGTTAAAACCTCAGTGTAAAAGCTCACGTCCTCACCATGGTCTACGTGGCTCTGTGTATTAGATGTACATCTCCCTCTGACCTCTCTAACCTGTCCTGTACACCCTCTACTTCCCAGGCCTGCATGTCCAATCCATGCCTGCTCCTCCTCGAACAGCCCATGTCCCCATCCCCTCCTGCTCAAGGGCTTTTCACTGTGGATGCCTCTGTACTTTCATAGCACCACGTAGATTCCTTCATGCATCTAGCGAAACTCTACATTACCAGAGAGCCTTCCATTGACCTCTCTATAGGAGTGGAAGCCGCTCTACTCAACGGCCACAAGTCCCCCCAACATAATTACCCTTATTCCACCCAGGTGTAATTATCTTCTACCACCTGGCATATAGTGTATTTTACTTACTTATTGTACTTATTTTGATCTTCCAAACCATGGTAGGAATTCCATGAAGAAACCATTTATCCCCACTGCCTCAAATTGAACACCACCCAACACATAAAGAGGCATTTAATAAATATTTATTGAAAATAAATGAACAGTTGAATGAGTGAATGAATGAATCTGTGAAAATAGTTGTGGTTCTATTTAAGGTATCTGAGATGACAATGTAAGTGAGGCAATAGATGAAGCTTGGATATCTCTCATTTAAAATGTGGATTCTTAGTGGACCCAACTAGGTTATTAAATGAGAAGAACAAATAGTTTTGTCTTGCAGAGTAAAGAATTATTACAGAAATGGAACCCATCTCCATTCAGTCCCTGAAGTCAAAGTCCTGGCCATCATCACACTTTCTTCATCTCTAGCATATAATCAGTTTTCAAGAATTTTTAGATGTCTGTGCTACTGCTGTGTGCCTTCAGACATGCAAAATTTCCTGCTTGGATTAATGCAAAGCCTCCTAATTTTGCCTGTCTCCCCTAATTTAGTCTTGCAGTGATATTTCTAAATGATTTAAATTCCAGAAGGATTTATGGGGAACCTCCCATCTTGCTAACAAGCTTTACTATGTTACTCCTTAATTTAAAATCCTCAGTGGACTTAGATGTGTCTCAAGTTAATTCAGCTTCCTTAGTTTGACTTGCTCTGTCTTTCCTTAAGTAACCTCATTCTCTTATTCGTTCAGCAACAGTTGTATCTCAAGCCATTTGGCCGGGAAATAAAGGTGAATAAGGCTGTATCCTGTCCTCAAGAAGCTTCAAGCCCAGGCTAGTCAGTGATGCTTGAAATTATATTGTAATGTGACATGGAGTGTGTTCAATTCCAGGCAGTGGGGATAGAGATTTGCACGTGGGAGAAGGTGGGTTATGAAAGCTTCTTGAGGAGGTGATGTCTGAGCAGAATGTTAGATGACAAGGAATACATGGTGAGCTAAAAAAATGTGATAAAGATAGAATATCCTGAGCAGAAAAAAGTAACATGAGCCAGAGGCCAAATGTGGAAAAAAACATGTTGGCTTCAGGGACTGAATGGAGATCGATTGCATTTCTGTAATAATTCTTTACTCTTCAAGATGAAATTACATGTTCAATTTAGCAGATAATCACCTATGGGTGAGGAGTGGTGGTAGATGAGGGGGGAAAGCCAGGTGCCTGCGTGTGGGTCGACATAGCTGATGGTCACCTATGAGTGATGAGTGGTGATGGATGAATGAGGAAAGCCAGGCAAAGGTGATTCTTGGATGATCAGGAGTTCCAGCTGACTCCAGGAAGGAAGGCCATCTGGGAAACTGATGCCCTAACCCAGATAATAAATTATTAAGCCTTGAACAAAGAAACAGGAGTGTGCTTGGAAATGCAACAACTTCCTGTGGCTGATTGGGTTCTGGGACAGAAGCGAAGAATGAATTCTACATGCTTCCTAGTTTTTCCTGTTGTAAATGAGGAGTGT
Source organism: Nomascus leucogenys (assembly GCF_006542625.1). Taxonomy (NCBI): domain Eukaryota; kingdom Metazoa; phylum Chordata; class Mammalia; order Primates; family Hylobatidae; genus Nomascus; species Nomascus leucogenys. Next base: position 148,045,667 of record NC_044384.1, on the reverse strand, counting down.
GGTGGGGTCGTTCTTTGGCTTCTCTGTTAAAATGGTGAAATGTTACAGTCTTTTATTACTACAGACAAGTGGATGGCTTCATTAACCCTCCACTACCACCAAAACAAGACAATACAAATTGTTGGGAGTTTATCTGAGACTTTGTTCTTAATAAAGTCTCCACACTTTCTGTTTGGTCAAGAAAATAATTTCATCTGTCAGGTTTTCACTTCTAGCAAGTTTTCCAAATGCCCTTCTCTCTTGTTGTGGGAAATTTACAGCTGTCTAGATGATGGATTGAGAGGGATTCGGTACTCAAGGACAGGTTAACCTCCAAGTCCTTTCAGCATTGTTCCTTAAGTCTCTGCCACTGAAGAGCCCCCTTATAATGTTCACTTTCCTCTTTCTTGACAGTGAACCACCTTATTTCCTTCTTGCCTCTAGCCTTCCCACTCAATCTCTTTGGGTCAGCTTTAAAGACACATCTTTAAGAAGAGAATCTCACTTTGGCACTCACTTGGGTGACCCATTTATGTGCTTCTTTTAAAATTTTAAACAAACAACATTCAATAAATATCAAATGGAAAACATAATTAAGCATAGCTTTCTGTTCTGGTTTTCCAGTGGAAGAAACCTAAAATGATCCTTAGTAAACTTTGTATACCCAAGTTGTAACCTATTTTCCAAAACTGGGTAACTGCATCTAGAACTTTAAGAAGTCTTTTCTAGAGCTTCATAGAGAACATCGGTTCCTTTTCAACCTCTACGTTAAAAGCTTTGGTGAATTTTCCTCAGTTAGGTATCTTGGGGGAAAGTTTACATCATTTAACCTTAAGTAAAATGAATAAATCAGTGAAGAATTAGTTGGTGAATTGCCTAGCAATTTCTTAAGAAATGGAATAAATGTATATCTTAAAAGGAAAAGGACATCCAACTTAAGAATATTTTTTCTGTCTGAGACCCAAAGACTCACCTAGCTGCTGCCATCCCTCCCGTAATGGGCTGGATCTCTCCTCCTGTTCCATCAGGTGCTGGTTTTCAGCTTGCTGGGGACAAGATTCACTGGGGCTTCTCACAGCTGCTCCTTACCTGTTAGATGGGACACTGCCTATCTCACCAGTTTGTCGCTGTTTGTCACCATCTCTAAGCTGAATGTGGTCCTTAAGCTTTGTGCCTTAGATGGTCTGGAACAATATTTCCGCAGAAGCTTTAAAGCAACGTTCTACTCTCTAATCAAGAAGAAAAAATGCTAATGTCTTAATCAGTACATGTGGTAGAGAAGTTCCTTGCTAGTCGACTTACCCAGTGTAAGGCAAATACAAGAATAATATTTTTCAGCTCCTTTACTGGCCCTTCCACAGGAGAGAATAAATTACAAAAATAATTTGAGTGTGAAACATTCAGTGGGCTAAGATTTATAATTGGGATGGATGATGACAGTATAAGGCGACATCAATACACAATACTTCTGCTGTTGTAATTCTCCTAGTTAAGGTGGTTATTCATTTCGGGAATTGCTGTATGAAACTCAACTTCTTTGACTGTCCGGTGGTGGAGGTGGGAACAAGATGAGGTGCTACCTCCTTATTTTTTGCAAAAGCACACCACTTTCCATTGTGCTACTGTTCCCTGTTGGTGTGCAGCGGGTGGATCTCATTTGACAAGTTCAGTTACAAAAGGAACACCACATGCAACTTAATTTATATTTAGAGCTCCTGGGTTTAAACCTTGTACAAACTTTCCATGAGTCCATTAAGATCAAATACAATGTCAAAGCCAAATACGACTGACTGAAATATTTGGTTTTCTATTAAAATGTGAGCAAGTTTTATCCATTTTCTAGGATCTTAAGTTTAAAGTCCCAATTATCTTGGTAATCTCAATTAAATTTTAGATTAAGTGTAATAAAATAAAAAATGTATCCTTAAGAACTCCACATCCAATCCTTACCTATCAGCATGTGTTGGAATTAACTGACCTAAAGGGATAAAGAGAAAAGTCATGAAGTTCTGAACTTTATTAAGAACATGCCCCAGAGTTCTCAGATGGTTTTATAAATGAACACATCAGACATGGTGACATAGGCTCTTTCACGTCGTCCGTGCTGCTGAGAGCTATCATGGTTTCAAATCCAGCTGTAGGCCCATGGCCACGATGGAGGGTGGATGCAATGTTATGCTTAAGGCTGAAACAGACCTTTAAATTAGTTTTGTACGCAGTGTTTCAGTCCTTGTTTACACTCTTCCTGCCCTCTCTGTTGGGAGCCTTTCCCTGAGTTGTAGCCATTCCCTCAGTTATAGAAAGCTAAAAAGTTACAGCTTTTTAATTTTTTCTCAAATATACAATCCATTCTCATACTGACAAATACCTCTTTAGTGGAAATATGTGTGTGTGAGTGTATGTGTGAATGTGAGTGTGTTGAGAGAGCATGTGTGTGTGCATGTGTGTGTGAGAGCATGTGAGTGTGAGTATGAGAGAGTGTGTGAGTGTGAGAAAGCATGAGTGTGAGTGAGTGTGTGAGACCATGTGCATATGAGTGTGAGAGCATGTGAGTGTGAGTGCAAATGTGAGTGTGTGTGCGAGCATGTGTGTGTGAGAGAGCATGTGTGTGTGAGAGAGCATGTGAATGTGAGAGCATGTGAGTGTGTGTGAGAACATGTGTGTGTGTGAGTGTGTGAGTGAGAGAGCATGTGTGTGTGAGAGCATGTGTGTGTGTGAGTGAGAGCATGTGTGTGTGAGAGAGCATGTGAATGTGAGAGAGCGTGTGAGTGTGTGTGAGAGCATGTGAGTGTGTGTGTGTGAGTGAGAGAGCATGTGTGTGTGAGAGCATGTGTGTGTGTGTGAGTGTGTGAGAGAGAGCATGTGTGTGTGAGAGTGTGAGTGTGTGTGTGCATGCACATGTGTTTTTCTTCCTTGCTCCCATTCCTCCTACTGCTCTGACACCCTCTGGCTTCATGTGTTTGGATGGGTTGACAGGTTACTTAAAGACAAGACTCACGTTTCATTCTCGCACTTCATTCAGTGCTGACTGGTTCAGGGATGGATATATGGCCTGGACCACTCAGTAAGGCCTGAGATCAGGGTTTGAAGAGAGAATTTATCTCCTATTGCCGAACTTGGTGATGTTGGTGAAAGCCTAGAATTGTTAGTGAGCAACCAGCTACCGCAATGGAGAAGCTGTGTGAGCAGGAACAAGAGACTGGGGAGATTCTCTTAGCGGCCATGATATCATGCAAGTCCTGGGATCCCCCGTGACTGGAGTCAGGACTGCCCCTGGAACTTTCATTAATGTATCATAAACGATGTTGATGAAAGATGAAGTATGACCAACGCTGCATATAGTTGAGAAGACCACGGATGGAGAAGGGCTCAGTCACTCAACGAGCTGTATATCCTTGAGAGATGGTGGCTCAGCATTGGCTGAATGAATGAAGCCATCGTTTCTACCTTTATAGGCTCAGCCATTTGTATGCTGCTCCCAAGTCCTCCCGGCTTCATTCCCCACGTCGCCCAGTGAGGTCCCTGGTCGGCCGTTCATTTTCCATTCCGCTTTCCCCCCAGATAGTCGTTTTCACAATTATGGATCTTTCCTTATGCCAAAACCTTTAACTGAAATAGCCTCTCTAACGACCTACTTTCCTATCTCAAACTTGCAATCATTTCTAACGATGCAAATGAAATTTCACCTCCTGTGGGTTCCTTTTTCCTTTGAGAATCCAGCATATTTTGGACAATGTCTATAACAGCATCTGTGATAGTTTTTCAATCTAATGAAATAGGTATGAGTTTGTTTCAAGCCATTGAGGTACAAGGCTCGTGAAATGTATTCCTTTAATTTTCTAAGGCAAATTATCTTAGTGAAGTGTCCATCCATGCATGTGGATGGATATTCAGTATTTCAAGCATTCCCTCCTTTCTCTGGGTTCTAAGGGTTTCTAAAAGAAAGCTACCCGTGTCATTAGTTGATCATTAGTAACAGAGCCCCTGGGACATCCCCACATCTCCAAGCAACCGCACAGGCCCCCGGATGTCCCTTGCTGCCTCCTCAGAGCCACAAAAGAGCTGGACCAGGTGCAAGTCCAGCCTTCAGGCACCCTCCCCTCCAGCTCCCACGCGATGACCGTCTTAGCAAGTATGTTTGTCTCTGCATTTGAGCCCCCACCTCCTCACCTCATTAATTCCTTGATCCCTCTTTCCTATAGAGTGGCTGAGAGCTTTGCGTTTTTGAGGTTAGGTTTTCGTAAACAAAGGCACATTAATTCCTTCAGGGGACAAGGGAATCATTTTACTCAGCACTATAGGGAGGGCTATGCACAATAACTCATTGTTTACTAATGAACCATGAAAAGAAAGAATTTACCACTCAGGTTAGACTCTGGCCCGCGTACTTGGTGATGTGCTGGTCTCTTCATTTGTAAAGTAGGCTTCTAAAAAGGAAGACCTGTGTCTTATTTTGCTCATAGAACCAATGTTTATATACAGAAGAATATTGTACACAATATTCTGTATACAACTTTTTATATCGAATGGTCATGGACTAAATAAATACAAGAACAACAACAAAAATACAATTGGCATAGAGTGCTAAATATACACAAATTTAGACAAAGGACCTTAAGTCCCGTTGCCTGCAGGGGCCAGCTTGGTGCAGTGAATAAGTGACCCAGGTCACTGAGCATCCAAGGGATGAGCAACTGCAAACACCACCCCAGGGACACTGAGCATCCAGGGGACGAGCAACTGCAAACACCACCCCAGGGACACTGAGCATCCAGTTGTTGACGATCTGGACGGTAGGTCCAATTTTGCCAGGTTTCTAACTTTTCAAGACAAGTTATAATAGCACATTTTCAGGGATATCATGTAACTTTTAAATATTATCTGTGAACTGATACTGTTTTATAAACATCTGTAAATAAAATGAAATATTCACACAAACCAGATGTGGCCTGAAGGCAGCTAGTTTGAAACTTCTGGAGTAGAATAATATATGAAAAGTGTGAAAAACAGGAATCAAATAGTAAGAAAGATGAAGTAGACAGAGAGTTACGTCAGACAACAAAGGCAATAATGCAGTGAGGACAGTGATAAAAACCATGGAAAATGATGCACAAACAAGGGAAAGGGTGAAGAAAAGGGAAGATGGAGAGGATTTTATAACGTTATTTCAAAAGGCTGTGTGAATAATAGAATATAAATTTAAATTGTCTTTTTCATCTTCTAACAAATGCAAAACTATCAGATGTGATGCTGTGTGACCCATAGTAACTGCAAAGTAAGAAGAATTTATGAACAGAAATATACCACATATAACAGGACACCAGAGCTATTTTCCCTCTTTCCCTCTATTTCTTTACCCTGTAGCTTAGCACAGTCAGGCTTAACGACACACCTTCCTCTTCCTTCTCAGTTATTTTTCTGGCCCACAGTAAGCACCAGACAGGTTTCTTCAGGGAATGATGTGGCTGTGTTTCCACTGGGATTCTGCTTTCTGTTTCACACAAATCCATCTGCAATCTATAAAATAGCATGATTATCATCGTGTCGGTAGGCTTTGTCTTTTGCGTTTTACTTAACATGTGTGCCAGGAGATTTGGTGATGGATGTATTTTCATAAACTTAATATAAACATAATGTCTGCTACAGAAATCTCTACTGTGATCTTAATTGATAATGCCAGGAGAGAAAGTGCTGATGGATATTCTGTTTACACCCTGTTCCTTAATCACACAAAAAAAATCATTCTGAAAGGTGGGGGGGGGGGCAAGTGAAAACTAGAGACTATTGCATTTGTGTTTAGGCAAGTTTCAAATAAAACATCAAAAACAGACTTTGCTTACATGTGTCAATGCATGAAGAAGTAGACTCTAAAATGGCCAGCAATGGTCTCCTTCAAGAAATGCAGATGCAAGGATGTAAAATAAAAAGTTGTTCTTGTACCGCCAAGATTTTTTTTAATTGGAGTTATTTTTAGTTATTATTTATATGTGAGGGCATAATAATTTGTTTCTTTCTTATGGTTTGTATTAGTCCATTCTCATGCTGCTAATAAAGACATACCCAGGACTGGGTAATTTATAAAGGAAAGAAGTTTAATTGACTCACAGTTCCACATGGCCTGGGAGTCCTCAGCAAACTTACAATCATGGTGGAAGGGGAACCAAACACGTTCTTCTTCACTTGGCAGCAGGAAGGAGAAGCGCCCAGCTAAAAGGGGGAAAAGCCCCTTATAATGCCATCACATCTTGTGAGAAGTCATTCACTATTACGAGAACTGCATGAGAGTAACTGCCCCCATGATTAAATTACCTCCCTCCAGACCCCTCCCATGAGAAATGGGGATTATGGGAACTCCATTTAAGATGAGATTTGGGTGAGAACACAGCCAAACCATATCACGGTTTTCTGGGGTCCCATGCAGGGCCAGGATCTCTGTCCGAGAGAAACACTTTGTGTCTCCACGTTTCCGTCTTCATTACCGTCATCAGCACCTACTCAGTCACTAACCCACTGAATGTGACATCCTTTCATTTTTATGTTTGCCTTCATTCTTATCTTTGCTTTTCAAAATGTTTACCTTCGCTGATGAGCTTTTTAGTACTTTGCCTTGCTTTCTTTGCTTTGCTAACAATAAACTAAAATAAGAGGAGTTTAAGAAAACCTTGGGTATGTGTTAGAAATTTATAAGCAATAACAGGAACAAAACATGTCATTTATCGATAGCATATGTGATTGAATTCCTTTCATCTGTTGTAAATCACCTTAATTTCAAACATGCAAAATAGGTCCACTGTTCTACCTTATTAGAAGAATTAGGGTCCTGAGGTTCAAAGAGGTTTACTTACTTGTCTAAGGCTGTATGGTTAGTGATGCTTCAAACCAGAACCCACTCCCAAATGACTGAAGCTAAAAATCAAGCATTTTCCACTCTGAGCCTGCATCTCATGTTTAAAGCTCATTCAGGTATAAGAGGTTGTGTCATTAAGGGCTCATCCATCCACAGATGTGTGCTTTCACTCAATAAACCTGGCCTTCCTGCTGGTGAAAGGACCAGCACCTACTCCAACACATCCCAAGGAGCTTCACTAAGAGTGAGGAGATTCCAGAAATGTACACACATGCACACGTGCACTCCCGATGTCATCCCTGATGTTTTGAAACTCACATAGAAATGCTCTAAAATCAATTTTTAAAAGCTTGTGAAATTTGTACAGATGTTGGGGCTCAGATCATAAGCATTAAAATGTACGTTCATATTTTGGACAGGTAATCATTGAGTGATTTCCTACAAGAACTTGCCAGGCTAAAAATGATATTAATATTACTATAGCATAATGTCACTTTAAACACATGTGGCAAACACTGATGGAACAAATATTGTACTTTAAAGAGATCGGTAGATAAAATTTTGGCTGAAGACTTGGAGTTTTGAATTCCAGTCACACATCTGTTCTCCCGTCCTCAAAAAGCTGAATCACCTGGGGCCTTGTTTTCTCATATATCAACTTAATGATCAGTACAATTCTGCCTAGCTCCACAGCTCCGTTATTCTAAAACGAAAAACAGCAAACACACCACTGTAGGACTACAGATCTTTATTTATCATTCACTCTTTCAGCTACAAATAATAAGCCTACATTTGATCAGTTATAGCAATGGGAAAAACATAAGAAAACCCAAACAGTAATGCTCTGCTGTCCTGAAAGTTACATTCTCATTAACAGAGATTAGCAATAAGCAAATACACAAACAATTGTATAGCCTGTCAGAAGGTAGTAATTACTACGGAGAAAGAAAAGAAATAGAAGAAAAGGGAAAGGGGATATCAGAAAGAGCCTGATGGAGTGGGGAGCCAGCCTTGATGTCATTTGAGGACCAAGGTTGGGAGGTAGAGGTGGAGACAGCTGTGACACCCAGAGGCAGGAGTTGTGTGCATGGACCTGATGGAGGGAGGAGTGGGGTGCTCATAATGGCAAGTGAGTGGTGGGTATAGTCACAGCAGGGGATGCAGAGTGATGGAGCATGCAACCCTTGTAGACAGACCATTCTAGGGTCTTTATTTAGATTCATGGAAGCCATTGGAAGCTTTGAGCAGAGCGGGCCATGACTTAGTACAGGTCAAAGAGTCACTCTGGCTGCTGCACTGAGGACAGACAGTGGGAGGAGGGGCCCCTGGGGAGCTGCTCGTGGGGAATCGCAGTAAACCAATGGGAGGTTCACAGTGAAAACAGTGGGGGGTGAAGAATGGTCAGATTCTGGATTCACTTTCAAGATGGAGCCACAGGGACTTGCTGGTTCAATTGAAAGTAGAATGTGAGATAAAGATAAGCGTCAGGAACGTCCTCCCTGCTTTTTGTCTGAGCTACACAAAGGGGGTCTGAAGGGCTATTATTGTGGGAAGGTTGAGGGCAAAGCTAGTGGGAGGAAAACCAGGAGAGGGTGAGGCAACAGAAGTCCAATGAAGGTGGGGCTTCAAGGGAGAGTTGTGAACTCGTCCCAGTGCAGCTGATGGGGTAAGTGGCATAAGAACTGACATTTTTATTTGATGTAGCCATGTGGGGGCCATCGTGACATTCCAAAGGAGTGTTTCGGGAAGAAAGACTGATGAGAGATTATTCAACAGTGAAGAGAAAGAGAGAAGTTGGAGCCACAGACATGCCCCGTTTTGAAGAGCTTTTCTTAGGAAGGGATCAGGGAAACCGAACTGTGGCTGAAGTCATGGCATCAAGTTTCTTCATTTTACAAAAAAATATTGGCAGTGTCTTTCTATGCACATGGAAATGATGTAGTTATGAAAAGTGATGCAGGAGAAATGTGGAGAAATGTGGGAGAAAGGATGGGGATTTAGGGAGGGCACGAGGGGGGGACTTGCCTTTGCCTGGAAGATGGGCAGGTCTCGTACGGCAATGAGAGAAGCAGAGGACAGGATGGAGAGTCACCAGAGCTGGAAGATGCTGTATTTAAAGTGTATTAAGGACATGAACAGACAGTTCCCAAAAGAAGATTTTGAGGCATCTTTCTGCCACCATGCAGGCACTTACAAAATGGAAAGAGAGATGTATTTTATTAGGCGTTTTATTTATTTGTCCCTACAGGGAAGAACAAACAAATTTTTTCTACTGAGATAAGGAATGCCAAACGCGAATCTGAAAGTTTGAGAAGAGAAAATAAGATGATGAATACAGCTGCTATAAGCATCTATGCGCAGCAGGCTTTCATATGGACATAAGTTTTCAACTCCTTTGGGCAAATACCAACAGGCATGTTCTGAGGCTTTGGCCATTTTAATAGGTGGGTGAAGGTATCTCGTTTTTTTTTTTTTTAGAGACAGAGTCTTGCGCTGTCACCCAGGCTGGAGTGCAGTGGTGCCATCTCAGCTCACTGCACCCTCCACTTCCCACGTTCAAATAATTCCCTTGCCTCAGCCTGAAGTAGCTAGGATTATAGGTACGCGCCACTAGTCCTGGCTAACTTTTTGTATTTTTAGTAGAGATGGGGTTTCACTGTGTTGGCCAGGCTGGTCTCAAACTCCTGACCTCATTATCCACCCACCTTGGCCTCCCAAAGTGCTGGGATTACAGGCGTGAGTCACTGCGCCCAGCCTCATTTTTTAATTGTTTGGTATATTTTTACTTCCCTGAAGTGTCAGACTACATAGCTTATATGTACTGATGATCTCCAAACATCTTTTTTTTTCTTGTTCACTAATCCTCTCGTTACTAACTCAGATTTAATATTTATTTTTTATTTTAGTTTTAGGGGTACATGTGCAGGCTGGTTCTATAGATACATTGTGCATCACGGGGTTTGGTGTACAGATTATTTTGTCACTCAGGTAATGAGCGTAGTACCTGATCAGTGGTTTTTCCATCCTCCCCTCCTCCCCACATCCTCAGGTGGGCTCTAGTGTTTCCTGTTTCCCTCTTTGTGTACTCCCATACTCAATGTTTATCGCCCATTTTCAAGTAAATGGGACTTAATTAAACTAAAGAGCTTCTGTGCAGCGAAGGAAACTATCAACAGAGTAAATAGACAATCCACAGAAAAGGAGAAAATCTTGGCAAACTATTCATCTAACAAAGGTCTAATATCCAGAATCTACAAGGAACTTAAACAAATTAACAACAAAAACAAACAACCCTGTTAAAAAGTGGGCAAAAGACATGAACAGACACTTCCCAGAAAAATATTCAAACATCTTTCTGTCGCCATGCAGGTCTTTCTAACCACAACTGGCATTTCTGTTCTCTTGAAGATCTGAAGTTTAGGCTGGGCACGGTGGGTCATGCCTGTAATCCCAGCATTTTGGGAGGCTGAGATGGGCAGATCACCTGAGGTCAGGAGTTTGAGACCAGCCTGGCCAACATGGTGAAACCCCCAGATCTACTAAAAACACAAAAATTAGCCAGGTGTGGTGACAGGCTCCTGTAATCCCAGCTACTTGGGAGGCTGAGGCAGGAGAATCTCTTGAACCCAGGAGGTGGAGGTTGCAGTGAGCCAAGATTGTGCCACTGCACTCCAGCCTGGGCAACAGAGCAAGACTCCGTCTCAAAAAAAAAAAAAGAAGAAAGAAAGAAAGAAAAAGAAAAAAAAAGATCTGAAGTTCAAAATTTCTTCAAATTACTTATTTACCTGCATAACTAATTTCATCTTGATAAGTCTTTGTCTTGTTGGAACACAGTTATTTCGAAGATACTCCTAACACCACACTATCCCTCCCATCACCCCCTCTTCTTGCTGCCAACATTTTTTTGACCACAAGCAAACTGTGCACATGAAAGCAACACAGCACAATGTTTATGAGCAGTGGCTTCACAGTCAAACACAGCAGAGTCTCCTGTGGACACAGCTGTTTTCTACAGCTGTATGGCCTTGGTCAAGACAGTTGGGTCCTCAGTTTCCTCAGGTGTGAAATAAACCCCGTAATTAAAAGTTGTTCAGTAGGAGAAAGTCAGGCAATACATACACAGCAGTAAGCACAAAAATCGTCTCCCACCAAACAAATACTAGCACTCGTTAGTATTGAAAGCATGACCATCTCTTCTGAGATCATTGCAAATTTTCCCTGCCTTTACTTCCCTCCTTGATTTCTCTGGCTACAGCTGCATCATCTTCCACTGGACTGTCCTGCTGGGTGCTTATCTTGTTGAGTCCCTCCAGTTCTCCCTCCTGTTAGCTTAGACCTTTTACAGAAATGTCCTTCCCTAACACAAGGCTAATGACATCATTTTTTACCTATCTTCCTTAGAAACCAAAATGAAAATCAAGTCCACGCTTCTTTAAGAAACTCTCAATGATTTTTGTACTTAACTTGGGTCCCACTGACTTTGTGACTTGTCTACGCTTGCAGAGCCAGCAAAGCGTGTTTGTTCAGCAATCCCAGCTCAACGTTGGGCAGCCACTGCTGTGCAGCTCCATCTGCTGGTGACACCTGCACGCATCCCTGGAGCACCTGCTCAGATCCCAGCTTTTCTCACAGGCCCTAATTCTCCATTTACACCCATGCACCTGCTCCCTCCGGGCGCTTCTGCACACCTCACCGTAGGAAGCGTTCACCTGCTTTTCTCCTTTATGCTCCTCAAAACAGGAAGCCTCCAGTAGCCGTTAAAGTGGATGGAACATAACTAATTTTCCAAATTGTATTGATGATGTTATCCACACTGCACATAACTATATGGAATGTGAACAACATTAAACACTTCACCTTTCAGTACAGAGCGAATTCTAAGTATGATGACATAAGGTCATTAGAAGACTGCACATTTTGACGAGATTCAAGTTGCTATGATCATTAAAAGTAAAAGGGACTAGGAAATAACGGTGAACCTAGGAGTGCATTGATAACAATGAAATGCATATCTTTTGTCTATTTAAATCTTAAATCGGCAATTTCAGCATATTCTCTTTAGTAATCTCAGTGGGTTTGTAGTTACTCTGACAAATCTAATATCTTCACAATGTAGATATTCAACCAGCTTATCTAGTTGACTGGATGGTACTGTGTTATCTGAATCTATTTTCCTTCTATTTGCAGAAGTACACTAGATGTCACAGGCCATAATTTAAAACTTTGCCATTTGCTAATTCCTCCTTCCATCTGGCTGGATAATCTGAGCTTTCCCTTGTGTCTCTGCTGTGTGTCTACTGCCCCAGGCCACAGGTTGAGAGTCTGTTTCCCTAAACTTCCCCTTCATGTCTTCCTCCTTCAACACCTGCCCAAAGATGCTTTCCCCATCAGTCACCACTGACCCCAAACCCTGACCATCTAGGATAAAAGTAGGTCTTAAAAATGATATTTTAGTAGCTGGCTGATCTAGTTTTGTTACAGGTTGATCAGAATGAATTTGAATTTTTTTTTTTCTAAAAAGAGTGTTTTATGTTTCTAAACTCGAGTAGAGGACTAGGCTAAATGACACTGTGGTTCCTTTCTATGTCTTCTTCTTTTATGTAGTAGAATTTAAGATTTTAAGAAAGCTACACTGAAATATTCATATAAAAAGAAAATTTCCATATGAAGCAGAAAAATCTAATCCAATCCAATCCAATTCTTTTTTTTATAATACTGCATTTTTAAAGTCAATGTTTGCCAAGAATCCTATTCATTTTTTTTCTGTTTCTTTTATGAAAGCTCATTTATTTCAAGGGCAGATTCTATCTGAATCAGCCATCTCTCTTCTTTTACAATAAGCACTGAATTTCGTTAGATGTTAGGGCAATGACCTGGTTATGTAGACTTCATTTACTGTCAAGTTTATCTCTGTCTCTGACACAATAAATAACAGTAAAATGTTATGAAAAAGGCCTATGATAGAGGCACTACTTGTGGACTATTTAAATCAAAGTACAGTATTACTTTCCTGTTTTTTATTTTTTTGTTTTAATTTTTTTATTTTTGAGACGGAGTCTTGCTCTGTCACCCAGGTTGGAGTGCAGTGGCATGATCTCACTGCAGCCTTTTTCTCCCAGGTTCAAGTGATTCACTTGCCTCAGCCTCCCGAGTAGCTGGGATTACAGGTACTCACCACCATGCCCAGCTAATTTTTGTATTTTTACTAGAGACACTGTTTCACCCTGTTGGCCAGGCTGGCTTTGACCTCCTGACCTCAAGTGATCCGCCCAGCTCGACCTCCCAAGTGCTGGGGTTACCAGCGTGAGCCACTGCACCTGGCTAGTATTAATTTCCTATTTGCAGCTGGGTGATCATCCAGTGCATGGTTTCCCAGGTGGAATGGAAATATCAGTGATACTGGCCTGAAAAATCAGGAAAGCCATCATCAATCTCACTTCCTAGGTAAGCAGTGACATTTCTTGTTCTTCTGTGTGATCTTGGCATGTCCAAGATGCTGAGTGCCAATGTCACACAGAGGTATGCCAGTTCCCATCAATGTCACACAGATGTGTGCCAATTCCCACCAGTGTCACAAAGATGTATGCCAATTCCCCCCAGTGTCACACAGATGTATGCCAGTTCCCACCAATGTCACACAGATGTATGCCAATTCCCACCAATAACACAGAGATGTATGCCACTTCCCACCAATGTCACACAGATGTATGCCAATTCCCAGCAATGTCACACAGATGTATGCCAATTCCCACCAAACCAACGAAACAAACAATTGTGAGGGAAGATGTGACAATGATTCACGACTACTAACTTAGCAGAAAACATTGAAATGCATCTTACTGAATGAATTTCATTAAATGTCTCTTCAGGAATCTACCTTCAAAAATGGTTTTAAAAAATTCTAGTGAAGATGAGCTACGAAGTGGGGCCTTTGAAGGGATGTGATTTGGATTGGGGCTTTAAAGAGCACTGAAAATTCCCTGTTGGTTCTGAAACACAAGGCTTCACATCCCTCAGACACAGCTGCTGGGACTCGTGGTTCTGTCTGCACAGCAATTTGCATTTTGCTAACCCAGATGGGGTTTCATATTTGTTTAATGGACTTTATGTTCAGCACGTGTGTTAAATAATTGGTTTCTCAAAAGTGAAAAAAAAAACGGGTCTCCCTTTGTCCCCTTCAGTCAGTAATTTTTTTTCTTCCTCCATTATAATAAATCCCAGGTTTATTATTAGCTCTTTTGTGACACTGCATGGCCTCTATTCTGCAATAACGCACTTGAGTATGGAGTTCCTGCCAGGCTTCTGGTGACACGGTAATAGCCCATCACTGTTGTCATCATCTGATGTTTAATTTTGATGGCAACGGGACACATCCTGCCAAATAAATCAATCCATGCTCTGGTCTCATTTCGAAAGATTTTCAGGTTGGAGCAACAAAAGCTGTGCTTTTGGCATAAAACTAGTTTAAACTTAAACCAATCCCTCAGTGTATTGGTTATCAGTCACCAATATCAGGAACTCAACCTAAAGAGTGGCCATATTAGGACACTACAATTCGATTTTCTTAGAATTAATTCAACTTATCATAGATAATGACAGATATGCTTCAAAAATGCTTACACTCAATGCCATTTTTTAAAAAGTAATTTTTCTAAAATTCTGTCATATGGTGAGTGGTTTCTTCTAAGCTACAGATATTTAAAAGGACTTGTTTAACATGGAATGATTATGGTTTTCTCACATCACAGAAAATATTTTCATGGTGAGCAACTTTAATTGAGAGATAAACAGAACAAAAATAGATGATACCACCAGAGCGATTGCAAAATTAGTTCAGGCCATCTGGTTTGGGAAAGGCCGTCTACCTGTGATGTAAAGAGCTCAAGCAGTGTGATGGAAATACTGGAAACCCCATAACGTTCCAATGCCATCCTGGAGCACGCCGGAGGTGCTAAGGCGGGATGCAAATTCTCTGTATTCAGAGGAAGCCTTCCAACTGAGATCGAGAATTGTCTTTTTTTTTCACATGAAGTTTTGTTTTAAGTTCTGGGGTACATGTGCAGGATGGGCAGGTTTGTTACATATGTAAATGTGTGCATAGTCACACGCACAATGTCACTCTCTGTGCACACCTCATTCCGAGGTCCCACACACTGTCCCCCTCTGTGCACATCCCGTTCCCAGGTCACACACAGTGTCACCCTCTGTGCACACCCTGTTCCGAGGTCCCACAGACTGTCACCCTGTGTGCACACCCTATTCCCAGGTCCCACACAGTGTCACCCTCTGCACACCCTGTTCCCAGGTCCCACAAACTGTCACCGTGTGTGCACACCCTGTTCCCAGGTCCCACAAACTGTCACCGTGTGTGCACACCCCATTCCCAGGTCCCACAAACTGTCACCCTGTGTGCACACCCCGTTCCCAGGTCCCACACAGTGTCACCCTCTGCACACCCTGTTCCAAGGTCCTTGTCTATCTTCCCTGGCAGCACAGCTTCCAACTCATGGGTCATTCCCCACACACTGCAGCCATAGCTTCTGGTTCTTGCCCTTGCTATATTGCTACAGTGCTTCAATAGAGCATATGCATTACTAAAATGTAAAATAAGTATTATTTTTGCTAAAGAAATATTAACTCATCCCTGAGTTAAAAGTAATTTGGATAGCCCCATCGAATACATTTTCAAGCATTATATTCTCAGCTATGATTTTCCTCAATAGATTGACTCTAAGGATAGCTCTCAATATTCCTTTCCATCATTGAGGTTCCTGTCCAAATTTGAATTCAGAGGAATGTCTGTGATCCAGAAAGTTAAGAAAATTATTTCCCAAGCTGATTATGATTTGGAATTTAATATCGTTTGGTTTATCCTAGCAGAAATTATTGTTTCTTTGTGTTGTAGTTAACTATAGAAATAATAACAGTATTCATAATCATGTCTCATAATTTCTTTGTACATAACTTTTAAGAGCAGTTTATTGTCTATTTTCTAAACATACTAATTATTTCTACATGTGTGGTCTTGGGTGTCCTCTGTGACGTTCGGCACTTATTCTCGAGGTGGGAGAACTTGAAAGGGCCATATGAAGACGTATCCTTCATGACAGGTGCTGTCCTGAAGGTCGCTGCAGAAGAAGCAGCTCAGAGCAAAGGCAGAAACGCCAGCCAGGGGGAGCTTGCAGGTCAGAGAGGCCCATGAGGTCGGGAGCTGGCAGCCGAGGCAAGGAAAGAGTGACAGAGCTGGCTGCCTGCAAGATTCACAGCAAATGCAAACATGCGCCACGTAAGACACAGAAGCACTGTGCTCAGAAAGCCAAGTCCTAAAGCAAGGCACAAATAGGCTGGGTTTTTTAATTTTTTAAATATTTTTAATTTTAATCTTTATTTATTATTGATTTTGAGATGGAATCTTGCTCTGTCACTCAGGCTGGAGTGCAGTGGTGTGATCTTGGCTCGCTGCAACCTCCGCCTCCCAGGTTCAAGTGATTCTTCTGCCTCAGCCTCCCGATTAGCTGTGATTACAGTCATTGGCCAGCATGCCTAGCTAATTTTTGTATTTTTGGGGGAGATGGGGTTTCGCCATGTTGGCCAGGCTGGTCTCGAACTCCTGACCTCAGATGATCCTTCTGTCTCAGTCTCCCAAACTGCTGGGATTACAGGAGTGAGCCTCTGCGCCTGGCAGGGGTTTTTCAGATGCAGAGTCCAGAAGCAGGTGTCAAGAAATGGGTGGACAACTGCAAGACACATGTAATCTCGTGTCCTTCTAATTCGCAGCAGGAGGAGCCCATCCTGCCTCTCCTGTCCCAGGTGGGCCTTAAGAGGAAATTGGCCGGCAAAGCTGGCAAAGGTTTTTGTTACTTGACGGCTCACGGCTCACTGTTCAGAAGTGGGTCCAGAACCTGCCAGGATAACATCTAGAGGCTTTTTCCTGTGTCTCCATTTAGAAGAAGTCAAGTACAGGAAGGCCCCCTGAACCCTGGAACTCACCAGACAAGTCATGTGGCCTCCTTGCAGCCCCGCGGTAGATCTTGGCAAGGAAAACCTTGAACGTGGTGGCAGGAGTGTATAATCCTCTTCTTTAACCCTGCAGCCGTGGCTGCTGCTGCACGAATGTGCTATATAAAGGCTCCACTGTGGTTTGAGCACTAGAGTAGCAGATTAAGATGGCTTTTCCAACAGTAATTTTTACATCACAAAATAAATAACTATTGTCCTTAGTACAAGCTTCCCTATCAAAGAACCGTTGGCCATTGTAGAGATTATAAATGATAGTGGCCCTTAGAATGACAAAATGTATATAGTCACAGTTTTATACAAAAATTCTTTTAAGTTCTATAAAGAGTGTAATACTCGTAATTTTGAATATTATACAATTTGTGTAATGACATAATAGATCCAGTTAAATATACTGTAGTTTGTGATTTAATTAGGGGGTTATGTTCAGCAATTGAATTATTCAAGAATTTTATGGGTTTTACTGTTTAAAATATGTCAGTACATTTATGAAGATTGCAATTTGCTGGACTTTCTCATTGGTGGTGATCGTCTTCAAATTCTACAGATGGTTTTGTACATTTCTCAAATTTTCTGATGCCTTAAAGATGCCTCAGGAGCCCGCCTACAGGAATCTGGTCTGCAGTAGTGTCTTTTCCAGCCCACTGTCACATGTCATTCACAGGTTCAGGATAACTAGACTAACATGAGGCATTTTGTGGGACGATCAAAAGAGGACACCCTGATACAGATATTAATAGAACATCATGAACTTCTCATTGGCAGCAGCAGGAGCGCAAGGTGGACAGCTGATTTGCCCATGCTGTTGGGCTGTAACAGAGAGAGATATTTGTCCAATGACAGATTGAGATATATGCCTCCAAGATTCCAGATGAGGCACCTCATTGGTGAATTGGAAAGAGGGATCCTGGTTACTTCACATATCTGTGTCAGGAAAGCTATAGGCACCCCCTTCCCTGGGGCAGGTGCACCTCACAGCAGTCCTGTGAGAGGAGACACAATTTGCCTAGAAAATGAGCAATGCAGCACCGTGCACTCAAGCATGGAATGGAATTCATTCATGACTGCGGCCTCATTATGGTAACTCATTCTTCTAGGTGTTTTCCTGAGTCAAGAACTGCAGAGTAAGAATCATGGTTGGTTACCAATCCATTTCATTATCGTTTTTGTCTTTATTTCATTTTATTTCAGTTAGCCAATTATGTACTCTTAAATTTTCAAATCTTAAATCTTCTTGAGATGAGAATCCTTTTCTCTGCCAACATGAATCTTACAGTGCTCACTGAATGGAGAAACATAAGTTAACACATAAAAGTACGACTAGATAACTTACTTGGAATTTTGTTGAGAAAGGGGTGGAAATAGGCACGGTGTTCATTCGATGAGTTGAATGAACCAAGCATTGTGCGGGGACTGGAGCTATCTAGAGAAAACGTCCTCGCTGAGCACTCAGGCTAGCAGGGCTGTAAAACCCAAGGACGTCAGGACACATGGTGTGATGGTGAAGTGAAGGAGGCCCGAATGGTGCTTGGAATAGAGGTGCCCGGTGACCCAGGCATTCAATAAATATCCAGTGAGGTGATAAGTGAATCGGTACATCTATAAATAAGTGAAAAGAGGAGCTCAGAGAAGACTCAGTCCGTGTGAATGGGAGGGATGCCTGAAGGCTTTAGGAAGAAAGTGTGCTGGGAAAATGCTTTCCAGGTCATTGACAGACATTTTGCGAAGGGATCATCAGCCTAAACTCACCTCTCAGATTTTTCAGTTATTCTGGAACTCCTGAATAAAATGATGTAACTATTTCAATCCTATTAGTTTTCCTCCTTTTACCATCATTTCAACAGTATTTGACCAAGAATTGCTCAGTACCTTGGAACCTTATTTGTGGGCATCGATTCAGGCCTCTGAAGAAGCTGAGGGCTCTAGGCACGTTTGCAGGGGTAAGGGTTTGCTTCTCTCAGGTGCCTGGAGCTTGACTGTAAGTTTTCAACTTGAAGTCAGGTTGCAAACTGTCTTTGGACTTTCCCGTGCTTCATATTCTCCTGACCATGCCCCCTCAACACTGGAGTTGGAGTTGCTGCATTTCCTGGTGACACTGCTACTAACGGCAAATGGATTCATTTCTGATTACCCCAGACTGGGGGTGCAGCCTTTTGAGGCTCAAGTTTGCAGTCAGGGAGGAAGATCTCCAATTGGATTTCCCTTACTGAGTGGGTTCTGTTTTCAGACCCTGGAGTCTGTGAGAATCAACACTCACATTTTCCTTTGGGGGGAAAGACAACTTCACTGGTCTACTTGTGGCTTTCTCTTACCCTAAGGGTAAGAATTCCTTACTTAATTGCCAGCTCATGGTTGCGTTTAAGAAATTTTTGAATTTTATCTGGATTTGAGGTTGATTCCATGAGGAGGTGTGGCCCAGGGATCCAGCTTGCTGTGGTATCAAAAATGCATGTCATGATTATTTTTAAAGCAAAAGGAGAGTTTTTATCCCCAGTTTGTGCATAATATATTTCTAAGGAGCTAGTAAGAAAATGTAAAGTCTGATTCCCAAACCAAGAATGTCTTCATAAGCAGAATTTAAACCTGACTTCCACCTTGAATTTACATTTTTGGAATCCTTTAAGACTTAGATATGAATTGAAACACACACACATACACACACACACACACACACAAACACACACACACACAGAAGCTTCAATATTCCCCTCCAAGGTTCAGAGTCTCCACCATCCTCCCACACATGTGGACATTAGCATAATAGGCAATGAAATAAAGAGAGACAATGAGATATTTTGTGTGAAATTGCCTTCCATTGCAGATTTAATATCAATGCAGATTTCTCTCATTTAATATTTGATTTATAAGTCTGATGATAACACCATGTTTTTCAAATTCTCAATCATAAATCAATCTTCTGTAACATATTTAAAATGTCTACAATCATATAGGAGAATGAGTCTTTTTCACCTGTTTTATTATAGATGTGTGTGTTACATGATGTGTCATTAACCCTTCAACTCCACTCATTCTTCCTAAGGGTTATTTCCTACGCAGTTCATAAGTGTAGACTTGTAGATGAGTTAAAGTTTTTGTGTTTAAGATTTTAAACCATAGTGGTTTCACAAAGAAAGACTAAGTGTGCCTCAAAGAAAATAGATCTTTGTATCTACTCGAAAAGAAATTTGGTCACAGAAGTTTAAAATATTTATGTAATGGTTTTAAGTTTATAACATATACCAAGAGTATCTTATTTGAAAAAAAAATCTTTTGAAGAGATAAAAGAGTTTCATATCTTTTAAAAAATTAATAGACTTTCTTTTTTGAGCAGTTTTAGGTTTACAGAAAAATTAAACAGAAAGTACAGAGTCCCTTGTATCCTCTGACACCACCCCGGGTCTCGCCTGTGTCAAAATCCTGCACTAGTGAGGTGCATTTGCTGCAACTGATGAACTAGCATGATACATTTTAGTAATTAAAGTCTCAGTTTGCTTTAGGGCTCACTGTTGGTGTTGTAGGGCTCTAGGAGTTTTAACAAATGTATAATGACATGTACCCACCACTATGGTATCATACACGGTAGTTTCACGGCCCAAAAAATCCTCTGTGCTCTGCCTGTTCATCCCTCTTTTCCCGTAAACTCCAGTAACCCCCAATCTTTTTACTGTCTTCATGGTTTTCCTTTCCAAGAAATGTCATAGAGTTGGAATCACACAGTATGTAGCCTTTTCAGATGGGCTTCTTTTGCTTAGTAGTGTGCCTTTGTATTAGTTCATTCTCATGCTGCTAATAAAGACATACATGAGACCGGGTAATTTATAAAGGAAAGCAGTTTAATGGACTCACAGTTCTGTGGGCTGGGGAGGCCTCAGGAAACTTACAATCATGGCGAAAGGGGAAGCAAACATGTTCTTCTTCACATTGTGACAGAAAGGAGAAGTTCTGAGCAATGGGGAAAAGTCCCTTATAAAATCATCAGATCGCGTGAGAACTCACTCACTATACAAGAACAGCAGCATGGGGGTAACTGCCCCCATGATTAAATTACCTCCCACCGGGCCCCTCACATGACATGTGGGGATTATGAGAACTACAATTCAAGATGAGATTTGGGTGAGGCCACAGCCAAACCATGTCAACATTCAAGGTTCCTACATGCCTTTTTGTGGCCATGATAGCTCATTTGTTTGTCTTTCTTTCTCTTTTTTCCTATTTTAGAGACAAAGTCTTGCTCTGACACCCAGGCTGAAATGCAGTGGCATGGTCATAGCTCACTGTAAACTTGAACTCTACTTCAACAATCTTCCTGCCTCCGCCTCCTGCGTAGCTAGTACTACAGGTGTGCATTACCATGCCTGGCTAAATTTTTTGGTTTTGAAACAGGATTTCACTATTTTGCCCAGGCGGGTCTTGAACTCCTGGCCACAAATAATCCCCCAGCCTTGGTTTTCTAAAGTGTTAAGATTACAAATGTGAGTCACAGCCCCTCGCCTTCCTTCTTTATATCACTGAATAACATTCCATTGCACGAACGTACCACAGCTTGTTTATTCATTCACCTGTTAAAGAAATCTTCGTTGCTTCCAACTCTTGCCAATTATGAAGAAAACTACTATAAACATCCATGTGAAGGTTTTTGTGTGGACCTAAGTTTTTAGCTTATTTAAGTAGATATCTAGGACTATGACTGCTGGATCATATAGTACGTTTAGTTTTGTAAGAAATTGTCAAACTCTGTTCCAAAGCCGCTATGGTATTTTGCCATCCCACCAGCCATGAATGAGAGTTCCTGTGCTCCACATCCTCACCAGCATTTGGTATTGTGAGTGCTTTGGATTTTAGCCATTCTAGTAGGTGTGTTCAGTATCTCATTATTTTAACTTGAGCTTTTCTAAAGTCTCTTTCATTTACTTAGTTCCCATCAGCATATTTTTTTCGGTGATATGTACTGACTGTCCATGTTTTAATTGGGTTATTTTCTTATTGCTGAGTTTTAAGGATTCTTTGTATATTTTGGGTATCAGTCTTTTATCAGACATGCCTTTTAAAAACACTTGCTCCTAGTCTCTGGCTTGTCTTCTTGTTGTATGAACAGTGTCTTTTGCAGAGCAGAGGTCTCTAATTTTAATGAAGTCCATTTTTTTTTCTGGCAAATTACACTCCAGGCAAGCTGAGCTCAAATCATTGACCAGAAGCATTTTAAATAGAATTTTCCCCTATGTATATGAAGCCAATACTAAGACAGCGTGCAGAAAACTCTCTTCCTGCAGGGACACGGGACGATATTCATGTCTGTGCAAAGGACAGCCTCACTCTCTGATGGTCTGATAGTGTGACTATCCACTATGCCTGGCCCACACAGCAAGCCAGACAGCCTTCAGCACCTCCGTATGCCTGACTGCACAAGGTGGATGTGTGCTGTTCTGGGCCAAGTTCTACAGATGGGCTGGGGGTGGTAAGTCAGAGCTGGTTGAGTGATTCGGTCGCCTGGGTGAGCAAGCTGCCGCAAGAACCATAGCATGCTCCCGTGGGCCCTGAGCCTGGGGCAGGGTCTTAGAGCGGTGGTTCTCTGATTCTGGGATTTCAGCGCATGTGAGAATCACCTGCAGGGCTCCTGGTAACCCAAATGCAGGAGCCCCCATCCCCCAGTGGCTGATCCTGGAAACCTTGAATGGGGCTACCTCTGAGTTTCTAAAGAACCATCAACTCTCCCCAGTGCCGATACCTCTTTCTGGAAACGGCATCAGAGGCGTGGCTGGCTTTCTATTTCTTTCTTTCACGTATGACAGCCTGGCCCACCCAGGCTCTATTCTGGGTATGAATGCACCCTCATAAGATTATCTTTCTTTTTAAAGTGAAACTAGTATCTGATGAGTGAGCCAGCCCATGGAATAGTCCAGAAAAATTCAAATATGGCATAATATGGTGAGACCAACTCTTCACTGATTTCACATGACAAACACAGAGGCTCATGTACTTTTAGGAACCCTGTTGGTTTATCATCCTCACACGTCTATGCACCCTAGGAATTATATATAAGATCCAGGCAAATAAAAGGGAGATTGATGTTATTAACCTAAGCCTGACTTTACCGTAAAGCTTGAATAATGCCATTATGTCAGTGACAAGAAATCTTTCGTCTGGATTTCCAATGCCAGAGTCATGCCAGAAGCGCTGAGTGAGCTGTCTGTCTTCTTTGTGCTGGTGTGGTCTGGCTTCTGAAAGGAAGACTAAACTCTACCCCTTAATTTATAGAAACTAGACTGAATTCTAATTTTCTTGCTGAATTATGCAATGTTTCACATTTTATTTTACAGTAGATATTAGAATTGAATGAAAATGTATCCCTGTTTTTCTAATAAGAGGCTATAACTGTAACATGGCTTTTGTAGTCTTGTGTATGTGCACAAGTACACACACAGATAAGCGTATGCACAGCTATTTATTCTCTTTCTTTTTTCTCCTCATCTGCATTACCTTTCCCCTTCCGTGTTTGCGTTTTTCAAAATCTGCTCCTCTGCTCTCGTCTTTGCTTCAGATTAGCATTAATGTCTTTAGTCACTAGGGTCTTTGCCTCTGAGGCTGGTACACTTGGCTGCATTAAATCAAAATGCATTCAGATAGGAAGTTTAGAATTACAGAACATTCTGTGTAGCCCAAGACTTTCAAAATCTATTTATGCAAAACCCTAGAGTGAAAGGTATCACAACTATATTTACTGCTTGTTTCAGGACTTTTGTGCTGAGTTCAATGTGGCACGGGGGAATTTTTAATACCTGCACGGGTTGAACTTGTGTTGAGGTGATGTCCCATTAACAAAGGACATTAATTGGTTTCTGGAGAAAAAGTAAATATAAGAAAAAAAATACATAGCAAGGATATTATGAGAAAGCACTTTCTACACATTGAGAAGGTCTCCATGCACTTATGGATCTGCCGGGGGGACGCAGACTCACAAGCAGCAAAGGGTGTGGACATACAGTGGGAAACATCGCAGGTGGTATTTAGATTGCTGCACTTATTTGTGTTAACTTCAAAATGCAGGAGTGCTGCAACTGTGGGTTTCCTTTGTTAAGCGAAAGAGGGTGAGTTTTCTGAGGCTGTCAAGAGCCTTTTGTCTCAATAAGTGACAGATATGACTAATCTTTTCACGCCAATGTCCAATTTATTATTTCAGAAAATGCTGTGATAGTTGACCACCTTTAGTGAGTAGCAAGGACTTCATCCTTCAAGAATCAAACTATGATATCATAATAAATTTTTAATAAAAATGTAATGCATAAATGAAAAATGATCAATTTCCCATGTTAACTTAGAAAAAAAAGAGTACCTTTATATCAGCAGGCATCTAACCACTTATTTTGATTACAGTTAGAAAATGTGATGGAAACCTTTATTTTCTTCCGTGAGTATATGTTGCTATGTGTAAGAAGCCCAGATGTAAGGAATAAAGACAATTTATGTAACTTCTTAATGAATTCTTATAGACCTTTAATGATGCACATAAATCATACTGAAGCAGTTGAATCTAATTGCTTCTTGAATCTGTTGCACCGCTGAGCTATACTGTTATTGATCTGAAAAAATAAAAAGGTATCCATGACTTTCATACTTTTTAATCAGTGCTGTTTATTTCCTCTTTTCAAATCTGCTGGCTGTGAAAATGGACAATGCACACATCCCTTGAGATAATATGCAACATAAAGTCGACTCTGAGATGAGCTGCATGTGTGAGGAAAGCACTCAGTGATGACACACAGGAAGACTCCACCTCCACCTGCCATTACAGGTGACAGCCTGGGGGATGCCACAAGCAGTCAGCCCTTGCCCTCAGAAAGCCAACAATATACTTGGAAAAAGAAGACATATGTTGATGGCTAAACAGGAGATGTAAAGTCTAAGTTTCCAGAGAATACAGAGAAGAAAGAAACGTTTGGATCAGAAGAATCAGGACTGACTTTCCGGAATGCGTGAGAATTGAAAAGCATCACAAGACAGACTGAAGTTTAATAGAATAAAGGAAGGGAATGAGCTTTCCACAAGGATTTCCAGGTTGGGCAAAGAACATGAGCAGGAGTAATCTTGGTCCCCTCAACATCAATAAATCTAGTGCAGTGTCTTACCAATGCAAGCATGCACACTCCCCACATATAAACACACACACACACACACACACACACACGTCTCACAGACACAAAGAGACCCTACATATACACACATGCACACCGTACACACATGTACACACTATATACACACACCCCTCTCACGTACACACACACCCCTCTCACACACACATGCACCTCTACATATATATACATGCACACCCTACACACATGTACACACTGCATATACACACACACCTCTCCCATGCACACACACCCCCCTCACAGACACACACACCTCTACATATACACACATGCACACCCTACACACATGCACACACTACACACATACACACACCTCTCCCATGCACACACACCCCCTCACACACACACACACCCCTCTACATATACACACATGCACACCCTACACACATGCACAGACTATACACATACACACCTCCCATATACACACCACCCTCTCACAGAGACACACACATCTACAGATATACACATGCACACCCTACACACACACACACTACACATACAGACACACATACACAGATGACACTCCCAAGCCCCACACCTACACACTGGCACACACCACACACACAGACACATTCGCAGACAGAGACACATAATTCAAAAGAATACATTATTTTTACCTAAATTTGTGGTTTTTAATGATGACTCACCTGCCCTCTAATCTTGGGAACTTCATGGGCAGTTTTGTTCTTTACAGTGTCAGGAACAGTGATGCTGGGATGCTTCACACCCCTGGATGAGTGGGTTTCCAGTGCAGGACCACATCCCATGCCTACAAAACTTCCAAATCCTTCTGCAGATGAGAAAACCTTCTTGTAACTACCTGAGTCCAGAATATGACTCCACTTCTTTTTCATATAAGATAAATCATTTTTACATGTTTTTTGCACACAAAAATAAGTTGTGAAAATGCTGCGCAATCTTTGATTATGAACTTTAGCACAAGTTCCTTTTTCTTGAAAAAAATACCTCCAGTTTCAATGAAATGATGGATTTTATTTGTTATTGAAGCAATTCCCATTTGTGTTTCTGTAGGCAGCATTCATAACAGTTCCTCACAAAGCTGCAAGCACCCAACAATTTCATTGTTTTCAGTGTAGAACACAGTGGTCAATTAGAGGGCAATGCATGCCCATTCTGCTGTAAACTATCCTATTTTTAAAATTTTTTATGCATATTATATTTATAAATTTTATTGATTTTACTTTTTTATGATATGCCTAGGTCAGCTATATTGTCTATGAATTTCAATAGAGGACAAAGAGGAGGGCTGATGAAACATTTCGTGTAAAAAGGATGAATTGGGTAGGATAAATTTGAAAATCACTGATATCAATATTTGTGTATATATTAGAATTCATGTATCCAAAATTCAAATTATATATGTATATATAAAATACAACACAAAAACCCACATATGTGCATATGGCTTAATGAAGTCACCTCTGTCTCTCATAGTGTTTTAAAAACAGAGAAAAATAAAACCAAAATCACATCTTATCATAATCCATCCAGGCTGCTAACAGTATACTGTAGGCTGGTGGCTCATAAACAGCTGAGATTTAATCCTTACAGTTCCAGAGGGCGAAGTCTTAGATAGAAGCATGGCAGACATGGTGTCTGCTGAAGACAGCATCCTGGTTCATGGCCAGTGCCTTCTGGCCGTGTGGGAAGGGGTGATGGCTCTCTCTGGGGGCTCTTTTAAAAGGGCACAAACCCCATCCTGAGGGCTCCACCCCCATGACCTGGTAACCTCCTTCTTCCCAACTCTCCGGGCACCAGAGCACCTGCCACACCCCATCCTTTACTTCTTTCAGGTTTCCAACCTCTATTTAAAATGCTCCTGTAACCCTCATCAATCTGTATCTACTTACCCTGTTTGGTTTGATTTTGTTTATAAACATGTTTCATCCAACAGTACAGTTTATATTGTGCCCATGTGTGGCATATCAGAGACACACAATACATTCTTGGTGGATGAAATAAATAGGTAGGAACCCAAACATACACATCTGGGCCAAAAATTTGGTACCAATTGGCTTACGGCCTGAATATTACCAAAATTTCAACATACCTGTATGTCATTAACATCTCAGTGAAAAGGCTGAGTAATATGGCATTATTAATATATTCATGGTATTTTGAGCTGAGTCCTAAACAAATTTATCTCAAGTAAATTATAAAAATTTGAGCAAAATCTTAGTGAAAATAGTAAGTCATCATACACATATTAAGTTATTTCAAGAAAGCACAAAATTGAGCCAAATATGAAATAATAACTTTTTCGTCCTAAAAGTACCTTTCCAAAGCCTGATGTTGCACTTTTCTATTGAGAAATAATTTGGAAACTGTTTACTTCATCTATTTTTTTTCTGATTTATTGGACTTTTGATTAGATATTATTTCTTATCTGTTTTCCGAGCTGCTGTACTTTGTACTATTTCGTTGAGCAATTTCTACTCATACACAGTAGCAAATCAGCTAACTCATACTCTTCATCTTTTATTAATAAAGGTGCTTTGTCTTTGGTTCTTTCGTGCTTTTTGTATTTTCTTCAAGTTTCTTAATGTAATATTTTTGGTATGCCTGCAAGATAAATTTATTAAATAATATTCTCTTCCACTTCTAATATTCATGTTGATAAGCTCATTTTTTTGGTTTCAGAAAAAAATGGCAACAAAATGGATCAGTATATTTTAAAAATAGTCTAACAATTATCATGCCTTTTTCTTTACTGAGTTATACTTACAGCTTGGAGAACTTAATTTTTTTATATATCTTTTTATTATACTTTAAGTTCTAGGGTACATGTGCACAACATGCAGGTTTGTTACATATGTATCCATGTGCCATGTTGGTGTGCTGCACCCATTAACTCGTCATTTACATTAGGTATATCTCCTAACACTATCCCTCCCCACTTCGCCAACACCACAACAGGCCCTGGTGTGTGATGTTCCCCTTCCTGTGTCCAAGTGTTCTCATTGTTCAGTTCCCACCTATGAGTGAGAATATGCGGTGTTTGGTTTTTTGTCCTTGTGATAGTTTGCTGAGAATGATGGTTTCCAGCTTCATCCATGTCCCTACGAAGGAAATGAAGTCATTATTTTTTATGGCTGCATAGTATCCCATGGTGTATATGTGCCACATTTTCTTAATCCAGTCTATCGTTGTTGGACATTTGGGTTGGTTCCAAGTCTTTTCTATTGTGAGTAGTGCTGCAATAAACATACAAGTTCATGTGTCTTTATAGCAGCATGATTTACATTCCTTTGGGTATATACTCAGTAATGGGATGGCTGGGTCAAATGGTATTTCCAGTTCTAGATCCCTGAGGAATCGCCACACTGACTTCCACAATGGTTGAACTAGTTTACAGTCCCACCAACAGTGTAAAAGTGTTCCTATTTCTCCACATCCTCTCCTGCACTTGTTGTTTCCTGACTTTTTAATGATCTCCATTCTAACTGGTGTGAGATGGTGTCTCACTGTGGTTTTGATTTGCATTTCTCTGATGGCCAGTGATGATGAGCATTTTTTTGTGTGTCTGTTGGCTGCATAAATGTCTTCTTTAGAGAAGTGTCTGTTCATCTCCTTCGCCCACTTTTTAATGGGGTTGTTTGTTTTTTTCTTGTAAATTTGCTTGAGTTCTTTGTAGATTGTGGATATTAGCCCTTTGTCAGATGAGTAGATTGCAAAAATTTTCTCCCATTCTGCAGGTTGCCTGTTCACTCTGATGGTAGTTTCTTTTGCTGTGCAAAAGCTCTTTATTTTAATTAGATCCCATTTGTCAATTTTGGCTTTTGTTGCCATTGCTTTTGGTGTTTTAGACGTGAAGTCCTTGCCCATGCCTATGTCTTGAATCATGTTGCCTAGGTTTTCTTTTAGGGTTTTTATGGTTTTAGGCCTAACATGTAAGTCTTTAATCCATATTGAATTAATTTTTGTATAAAGTGTAAGGAAGGGATCCAGTTTCAGCTTTCCACGTATGGCTAGCCAGTTTTCCCAACACCATTTATTAAATAGAGAATCCTTTCCCCATTTCTTGTTTTTGTCAGGTTTGTTAAATATCAGATAGTTGTAGATGTATGGTATTATTTCTGAGGGCTCCATCACAAGCATTCTTATATACCAATAACAGACAAACAGAGAGTCAAGTCATGAGTGAACTCCCATTCACAATTGCTTCAAAGAGAATAAAATACCTAGGAATCCAACTTACAAGGGATGTGAAGGACCTCTTCAAGAAGAACAACAAACCACTGTTCAACGAAATAAAAGAGGAAACAAACAAATGGAAGAACATTCCATGCTCATGGGTTGGAAGAATCAATATTGTGAAAATGGCCATACTGCCCAAGGTAATTTATAGATTCAATGCCATCCCCATCAAGCTACCAATGACTTTCTTCACAGACTTGGAAAAAACTACTTCAAAGTTCATATGGAACCAAAAAAGACCCCACATGGCCAAGTCAATCCTAAGCCAAAAGAACAAAGCTGGAGGCATCACGCTACCTGACTTCAAACTATACTACGAGAACTTAATTTTATGGGTAGAAATACGTTTTTTTCCCGTGTTCTAGGCTAAATTCGAAATAAATTCAAGTATATTTAAAATTTAACACCAGTAATTAACAATTCTAATTTTTATTCATATCCACTCAGGGACTCTTATTTTCACACATTATTTACTATATTCAGCTTTTTCAGATTTTAGAAAACAGTAAAATTATAATTAATATTCAGTTATAATATGCATTAGAGATTTTGAAAGAGGGAAAGGTATTCACCTCACCTATTTCTCTTCTAATTTAATATTCTAATGTCGTTTAAATTATTTGCTAATTTAAATAAGGATGGGATACAAGTGAGTTTACTAAGGGCTGGTTTTTAATAGGAAGTATTCGTGACGAAACTCTATACCATAAATTAAATTTTTCCACACAAAGGTTTTACTTTATATTTCTCACTCTTGTATTCTTTATGTTATCTGTACAAAACTGGGTGGTCAACTGTGGTGCAAGAAGTTTTGGAGCCAGAATTAGCAGAATGATGTTCAAAATTCCATCCTGGGCAAGTAAGTAGTATGCCCAATTAATTTAGGGCATATACTTTTACACTGAGGAAAAGTAAGTCTAAGAAACTTCATATATGTTATATATTTTTTGCAGAGCTATTTTGAGGTAAAATAAGAAAATACATGTGCATTTTTAAATTTGTAAAAGTAGACAATAAAATCATATTATATTTTTATATTTGGCATGGTTATATTTTTCATAAAGGAGCCCTTCTGGCTTAAATAAATTAAGACATCAAGTCTCAGTAGTTGCCTGCTCCTTTGATTGCTTGTATGTCCCATATAATTAAATCAGCATTTTCCTGAATTTATAAATGCTTCATAATTCATAGGTATTTCCCTTTCAGTTTTCCCTAAAATGGAGATTTTCTATGGTATATATTTATCGCAGTTCTTATTCTTTACTAGTTTTATCTTTATATAAGACTCATCTTGACTCTTTATATATAGCAGCCAGCCAGTAGAGAGGTTCTATACTGTTAATTGCTATTAATTTAAACAAAAAGAAGGGTTTGTCAATAAGATGTAAAGGCAATTTTGTAATTTGAAACATCCTGTTTTCACTAACAAATTAAAAACCAAGATGAGGATGATTAATTATTATAGTCTTTGAAAACATCTTTTGGGGCAAAATGTCTTTTTTATGTATAAAAACTTTTCTAGAATATTTGTTACTCCACAAATACAGAAGGTGCTGTGGGATCTCACAGTGAAGATTTTATATATATATATATATATATATATATATATACACACACACATATGTATACACATATATATCACTGTGAAGATGTATATATATATACATATATATACACACATATATATCACTGTGAAGATGTATATATATACATATATATACACATATATATCACTGTGAAGATGTATATATATATATATATATATATATATATATATACACACACACATACATAAATTTGAAAAATTCAGTTAAAGGCAGAAAGAGGAAAGGAGATTTTGTGAGTATAAGAGCTGTGTGTCATCTGCCATCACAAGTCCGCCCTGAGCCTGGAAGTGCAACCCATTCCCAGCAGGCTTTTGCAAAAGCTGCAAAGCTGACTCTTTCACTCTGTTTTCCCAGTTTTCAAGTCCCTATGCTTCATCGTGGTCTGGTGTGGATTCTGCTTTCTAATGCTGAATCTGCTACTAAGTTCAGATTTTTAAAATTATACATTTACATTAAATCCAACTTCCAGAATGTCAGCCACTGTGTGTTTCGTTTTATACACTAGCTTATCTCTAGGGCCTTAAATAGTGCCAAGAACACAGTGGCTGCTCAATAAATAATTGTTGTATGAAGGTTACCCCATGACACCATCGTATTAAAAATGGGTTGAAATTGTCTTTAAACACAGAGTGCTGCTACTGCTGCAGGCTCCCGTGCTCTCTGTGGGTCTTCCCTGAATCCTCACTCATCCTTCCCGACACTGGGCCCCTTTCTACCCACACACCACCAGGCAGAGCAACACAGAGCACCATTAAATTGTGCATTATGGAAAATTAGCTTTACTTCTGTCTAAATAAAATGGAAAGAGGCAAAAGGCAGTAACCTATAGCAAACTATTATAGAGATAAAATGCTGTAGGCATACTACGTTTTATTGTACTTCACAGATGTTGCATTTTTTTTTAAATGGAAAGTTGTGGCAACGCTGCATTGAGCAAGTCTCTCGGCACCATTTATTCAACAGCACATGATCTCTTTGTGTCTCAGTATCACATTTGATAATTCTCATAATGTTTCAAGCTTTTTCCTGATTATTATTACTATGACAGGTGATCTTTGACATTAATCTTGTAATTGTTTTGTGGTGCCAAGAGTCGTGCCCTTATAAGACCACAACATTCCTCCATCTCTGTCTCCTCAGGCATCCCTATTCCCTGAGACACCACAATATTGAAATTAGCCCAACTAATAACCCTACAATGGCCTCTCAGTGTGTGAGTGAAGGAAAAAGTTATGTGTCTCTCACTTTAAATCAAAAGCTAGGAATGACTAAGCTCAGTGCAGAAGGAGCATCAAAAGCCAAGAGAGGCCGAAAGCCCAGCCTTTTGCACTGAACAGTTAGCCAAGTTGTGAATGCAAAGGAAAAGTTCTTCAAGGAAATTAAAAGTGCTATTCCAGTGAACACAAATGATCAGAAAGTGAAATAACATTAGTGCTGATATGAACGTTTTAGTGGGCTGTATAGAAGATCAAAGCATTTGCAACATTTTCTTAAGCCAAAGCCTGATCTGAAGCAAGGCTCTAAGTCCGTTTAATTCTACAAAGGCTCAGAGAGGTAAGAAAGCTTCTGCAGAAATTTGAAATTAGTAAAAGATGGTTTATAAAACTTAAGGGAAGAAGCCAGCACCATAACATAAAAGTGCAAAGTGAAGCAGCAAGTGCTGATGGAGAAGCCGCACCAAGTTATCCAGAAGATCTAGCTAAGATCATTGATGAAGTCATCTACACTGAACAACAGACTTTTAGTGTGGACAAAACAGCCTTCTGTTGGAAGAAGATGCTATCTAGGGCTTTCATAGCTAGAGAGGAGACGTCAATGCCTGGTTTCAAAACTTCAGAGGACCGGATGACTCTCTTGACTGGGGCTAATGTAGCTGGTGACTTTAAGTTGAAGCCAGTGCTCACTGACCATTCTAAAAACATCCTAAGTCCTTTAAGAATGATGCAAAATCTACTCTGTCTGTGCTCTATGAAAGGAACAAAGCCTGGATGACAGCACATCTGTCTGTAGCATAGTTTACTGAATATTTCAATCCCACTCTTGAGACCTACTGCTCAGGAAGAAAAAGATTCCTTTGAAAATATTACTGCTCATTGACAATTCTCCTGGTCACTCAAGAGCTCTTATGGAGATGTACAAGGAGGTGAATGTTGTCTTCATGCCTGCTGATACAATATCCAATCTGCAGCCATGGATGAAGCAGTAATTTTGACTTTCCCATCATATTATTAAAGAAATACAACTTGTAAAGCTACAGCAGCCATAGGTAGTCATTCCTCTGATGGACTGGGGCAAAGTAAATTGAAAAGCTGGAAAGGATTCTCATGCTAGATGCCATTAAGAGCGTTTGTGATTCATGGGAGGAGGTCAAAATAGCAACATAAACATGAATTTGGAAGAAGTTGATTCCAACCCTTGTGGATGACTTTGAGGGGTTCAAGATGTCATTAAAGGAAGTAACTGCGGATGTCTTGGCAAAAGAATTAGAAGTGGAGCCTGAATATGTGACTGAATTTCTGCATTTTCATGATCAAACTTGGATAGATGAGGAGTTGCTTCTTATAAATGAGCAAAGAAAGTGGTTTCTTGAGATGGTGTCTATCTATCTATCTATCCGTCCATCTGTCCATCCATCCATCCATCTATTATGGAATAGTATTCAACCCTAATAAAGAAGGAAATCCTGGCATTTGTGACAACATGGATCCACTTAGAAGACATTATGTCAAGTGAAATAAACCAAATAGAGAAATACAAATACCACATGATCCCACTTGTAGTGCTTATAGCTAACAACATTATGGTGTACGCTGGAATTTTCTGAGAATAGATCTTAAATGTTCTTACCACACCCACACACAAGGTCACCAGGTGAGGTGATGGATATGTCCATTAGCTTGATGGTGGTAATCACTTCACAGTGTATATGTATATTAACATGTCATCTTGTACATTTTACATGTATAGACTTTTTAATATCAATTTTACATCAACAAAGCTGGAATGAAAAACCAAGGAGTTACTACTTGAAAGTATTTTTCTCTATGGAACACGATTATGTTAATCATAATATATTTAATGGAATAATTATAGCTATTTTAAATATTAGGTTTGAACTTTTCTTTGAATATCAATTTCTTCTTTTGTTGGAATATGATAGATATTCCCCCGTCAGGAATGATCAGAACAGCTTCTTGAGTCCTTCTGTCCTGATCTGCAATTTTTCTCCCTCTTCTGTCTTTTCTTTAAGAGTTTTCCAGGGGACTTTATAAACCCCCTTGTATCTCTGTATTAGACTGTTAATTCTATGGTTATAAATCCCAGTAAGTTTGGTTTCTCTGTAGGATGTCACTAGTAGCCTGCCAGCCTCTTCCCCAACCCTTGTGCCAATCTGTGGTCACCCATGGTAAAGGGACAGCAGGGCAATGACAGAGAAGGCCCTTCAGCTTGTTTTCTTGCAGGGCCCCTGGGAGCGCTTTGTTTGCTAATATGTATTAAAATCGACAGTCCAACAGCAGGTGTCTTATTTTCTCAGGCTTTATCTGGACAAGGGAATTTTTCATAGCAGCTTTAGGAGCCCCGTGTCCCTGAGAACACACATGGGTCCTCTCATCCCCTTTACTCCCACTCCGTGAATTGCCACCCTGGTTCAGTTCTCACACCACAGCCCCCAGCCCTGCATGCCCCGTAAACATATTGAGCTCTCCTGGGCAGGGTGGCCAGCCTCACACGGTCCTCTAAAATGGTGCCCTGGCTCCCTGAGGATGTGAGTCACCTGCTTCCCCAACTTGGTGAGGGCTTTGATTTCACTGGGCACGTGGCCCTCACTGTCCCTGGTGCCCACTTGAGGCTGGAGGATGAGTGGGAGGGCCTCCCCCTGAGTGTCAGAGGGGAATGCTATTTCCAAAGACATGGCACACATTCTGACTCATGATCCTTTTAGGGTGTCTCTGTTAGCAGACTCCTGATAAAGCTGTGGGGTGACACCCATGGCCTCTTCCGTGATGGGCACTGTGTGGGTCTGTGGCCAGAGGGGCTTCACTTCCCCCTTTCACTGCTTCCTAGGTGTAGATTATCCTTTCACATCCATGAAGGCATGTTGTCCTGACGACTTCTTCCTGGAGTTTGGTATTTTTCATATCTAGGTATTGATGTTGACATCTATATCCACATCCACCTCTGTCTGTGTATCTATATATCCACATGCACCTCTGTCTATGTATCTCTATGTCTGTCTATCATCTGGGTATCTATGAAGATGGATAGATAGCTGTAGGCACATAGATAATTGACAGATGTAGATGGATTTATTTATAGCAAATCTCAGTCTGTGAAGATCTGTTACAGTTACTTATTTATCTATCATCTATCACTTATCTATCATTTATTAGTATTTATCTATTTTATCTACCTATTGATCTATCATGTATCTATCATAATCATCACGTGTCTACCTGTTGATCTACCATCATTTATCTGTCTATTATCATCTATTTTGTATCATCATCATCGTTAGTCTACCTATTGATCTATCTTTTATTATCTATAATCTATCATTTATCTATCTATTGATCTATCATCATTTGTCTATCTACCTATTGATCTATCATCTATTATTTATCTATGTATCGACTATCATTGTTTGTCTATCTGGTGATCTATCATTTAGCTGCATGTTTAAAAGTTTAAGTTTTTAATATCCTCCTCTTCCCTTCCACCTTTTTCAAATTAAAATTGTCCTGTTAAGCAGAACGACTTTTTTCAAAAATAATATTTCTCTTTTTTTTTTTGGTTTTTACATTTTAGTGAGTTATGCACACATCCTGTGACATACAGTTGGGCTCTTTTTTTGCTTTTTTAAAATGTCTATAATTCAAAGAGGTGAGCAAATCAAGGAAAGTGGTGATGTAAGCGGTGAGAGCAGGCATGTGTTTCTTCAGCATCTTCATTATCAGAGTGGTGGTCGTGCTGGAGCATTTTATTTCTAGAAATATGACCCATGACTTCCTTCTGTGCAGCTGATGAATAATTAAAAAGCAATCTGCGTGCAGTGCTGAAGATGATCCTCCTTTTCTTCCCCACGTAGCTGTAAAATGCACACTGGATTTAGAGGATTCGGTACAAAATAAAATGTAAAATATGTCAATATTTTTCACAGTGAATACACAATGAAATAATTATATTATGGACATATCGGCTTAAATAAAATGTATTATTGAAGTTATTTTTGCCTGCTTCTGTTTACTTTTTTACTGTGTCTGCTAGAACACTAAATTATGTATGTTCTTTGCAGTCTATTTCTATTGGATGGTGCTGTTTTTGAACTTTGTAGACCAGTTGGAAAATTATTTTATTCTTTGTAATTCTGAATATGATGGAATTTGAGTAGAGGAGTGATGTGGTGAGTTTTGCCTTTGGAAAACATCACCCCCACTGCTGTGGGGAATGTCCCTAGAGGAGGAGTCAAAGGCACTGTGGAGACATGGGACAGAGTCCTTTGCGGTATTGTGAACACATGGGAGGCCCACTCTCTGCCCCAGGGCCCTGGTACCTGCTTGTGTCCCTCTCTGGAGAGTGTTCTCCACCCAGCCCTTCCCAGCAAGCCGCAGCCCACGCATCACTAACAGATCTACTCATGTATAGCTTCTTTCCAAAGTACTCTCCACAAACACATCTCCCTGCAGAATGGACAGCTTTTGAAATATGTTCTTTTATAATGGCTCCTTGTGTTTACAGAGCTTACTCCCTCTGTATTTACGGCGATCTGAGCAACACCTGCATCCTTCACCTGTGAATGAGCCCCATGAGGTCACAGCCCCCATTTAGGTTCACTTTGGGTCCCCAGCCCTCTCAGGGCGCCTGTTACATACTTGGAGGTCAAAAAGTAATGGCTGAACGAACAAATAAATCAACAGATAAGGCACTCACTTCAACTTCAGGCACTCCAGCACTGAGAAAACCTGACTGAAAAGCTTTTTTTTTTTTTTTGGTATTGAACACAAAGCAAATGGGAACGCCGACTGAGTCAAGTGCAGCAAATTCAAAACTGTAATTCCAGACACACTGAATACATTATGCCCTTTAGTAGACACCTTCTCCAGCTCAAGCAGACTCATTTAATTCCTTCTCTCCATGAATTTTATGCCCTACATTTTTAAGAGAGGAGTGGGGCTGGTGTTTAACATTCTCTCTGGGTGATGCATCTTGCATCTCAGAGCAGGGAAAATTATCATTCTGAGAAAATGCATAACAACAAAATCTGAACATCTCCAGGCCCATGCAGTGTGCACTGGGGAAATCTTTAGGTTGAATCTATAGGGTACATCCCTTGGGATCTGGGGCCCCTGCAGATGAAGGGTTGGAGCAGGCAGTCATCACTACCATGCAGGAAAGAACAATTACCTACTGACTTTTTCTAGACGTGTTTTATTTTTGCATGTAACCTTTACCTTCCTAGAAACTACGGGTCTTTGCATTGTATCCCTGCATTATCTGTCAGTGGGTCATCCCTGTATTGTTTTATCTTCCTTTCTTTTTTGGATCCTCTTCCACCGATGGATGCCAAAGAGCAACTGAAGGTACTTAGTGACCTTCACTATCAGTGTTTCGGTGTTTGCCAATTGAAATGGGTTATCTTTATAAAGGTTGGGGGAGGCGCCACTCCTCCTCTTGTCTTCTAGCATGAACAGGTGAAGGCAGCAGAGGGAAGATACAGGTCTTAGCAGCTGATATGGTTGGACTATGCCCCACCCAAATCCCATCGTGAATTCTAGTTCTCATAATCCCCATGTGTTGTGGGAGGGACTCGGTAGGAGGTAATGGAATCATGGGGGCAGATACCTCCATGCTGTTCTTGTGATAGTGAGTCTGTTCTCACAAGATCTGATGGTTTTATAAGGAGCTTTCCCCTGTTTTGCTGGCCACTCTTCCTTGCTGCCATCATGTCAAGAAGGACGTGTTTGCTTCCCCTTCTGCCATGATTGTAAGTTTCCTGAGGTCTCTCCAGCCACACTGAACTGTGAGTCAATTAAACCTCTTTCCTTTATAAATTACCCAGTCTTGGGTATGTGTTTTTAGCAGCATGAGAATGTACTAATACAGCAGCAGATAAAGATTCCATTGCTATTGTGAGCTGCAAATAATTTTCAAAGATTTAAATGGAAATTGTACTCAGTGTATTTAATTACCTCTATAACAAATCTAATATCTCTCTTATATCATAAGTTTGATTAATAGATGCTGACAATTACATTACTCTCAGTAAAATTTGGGTTGGTAGCAGTTTGGAACATTTTTGGTTGGAAATAACCAAACCTAAATAGTTCTCTAATCAGGAGGAATCAGTCATGCAATTGGGATTCAAAAAGGTCCTCTCAGGGGAAGTGGAGCACCCAGTCTCTGCA
The DNA here is from genome assembly GCF_006542625.1 of Nomascus leucogenys. Lineage (NCBI taxonomy): Eukaryota > Metazoa > Chordata > Mammalia > Primates > Hylobatidae > Nomascus > Nomascus leucogenys. The sequence goes on along the minus strand of NC_044384.1, from coordinate 148,007,449 downwards.
CACCTCCTCTCTGCCCCGTCTACACATTGGCTCTGTCCTGGACTTTGTCTGCAGACCACAGATGTGGACTTTTTTCAGCCCATGTGGCAAGTAAGTTGGCCACCTCACAGTGCTCAGCCTCAGTCTTCAGGGTGATGAAAGAATGAGTCTGCCTCTGGTTTTTCTCTGTCTCTCACACTCTCTCCAGGAATATTAAAAACAAAACAACTACATAAAACAGCAGAGTTTGATGGTTGTTTGTTACTGACTTATTCCAGATTTGACAGATAGTTCTTCCCTACCTCGACTTCATTCAACAGCCTTGTATCATGTGGCTAGATGAAGGGTAGATAGGTAGGTAGATAGATAGATAGATAGATAGATAGATAGATAGATAGATAGATATACGGATGAATGGGTGGATAGATAGAAGATGATAGATAGATAAATTGATGGATGGATAGATAGGTGGATGAATGGATATATCGATAGATAGGTGAATGGATAGATGGATGGATGGATACATAGGTGAGATAGATGGATGGATAGATAGATGTAGGTGAAAGAAATAGAGAAAGGAAAGAAGGATGGACAAAAAGGAAGAAAGGAAGAAAGAAAAATGAAAGAAAGAAAAAGAGGCCGGGCATGGTGGCTCACGCCTGGAATCCCAGCACTTTGGGAGGCTGAGGCGGGCAGATCACAAGGTCAAGAGATCGAGACCATCCTGGCTAACACGGTGAAATCCCGTCTCTACTAAAAAATACAAAAAATTAGCCCGGAGTGGTGTCAGGCGCCTATAGTCTCAGCTACTCAGGAGGCTGAGGCAGGAGAATGGCATGAACCCAGGAGGTGGAGCTTGCAGTGAGCCGAGATCATGTCACTGCACTCCAGCCTGGGCAACAGAACTAGACTCCATCTCAAAAAATAAGAAAGAAAGGGAAAGAAAATGGTAGCTAATACATTAATACATAAATGTTATAATATCCCCAAGAGTTTCATGAAGTCAAGGATTATGCCATCTGGTTCCTAACACCATTCACAATGCCTAATACATACCAACTACTTAATATTTCTTGAGTAGATGCCAAGCCAAGTTTGTATATATTTTGTTTTGTTTTTAATGTTCTATCTCAGACGCAGTGGATGCCAGAGAGTTCATTCTCATTGATAATAGATCTCTTTAATTCAGACCATTGTCCCCCTGCCACTTGCAGTCACATTCTAGCATCATGGTCAGTGCATACAGTTTAATTTGAAAAGCCATAGATTGACACTGGATTATTAATAACTGAGGTAGGTAAGAAGGGATGTATGTTATTGATTACTTTTCTGGGCTATCATTCATCTAGACAGACATTGCCCATATTATTGGAAGTATGCAGGAAGGCACAATTTTCTTCTGCAAATTCAAGTATGCAGGAAATACTACATGTACTTACCGACTGCCCTTAAGTCTGCTCCAGTCTAAAGTTTCACCTCCCTCTACTCCATCTGAGGACCAGACAAACCCAGGCAGGAAGTAGGACAGAGACCAGGGATTCTCCTGATTCTGCACCTTGTTAGGCTCAGAAGACATCCCAAAATGAAGACATCAGAAGAATCCTCAGGAGTGAAAGGTTTTCTCTTACTTCCTGCCCTCCCATCTCACAGTCCCTTTCTCCCCCGAGCCTGGCCATAGAAACTAGAATCCCTTTAACCAAAGGCAGGTCATAGAAACCAGAACCCCTTTTCCCCAAAGCCAGCCATAAAACCCAAAAGCATAATTCTAACTTTCCTCCTGCCTTTCTGTATAAAAACTGGCCAGATAAATAAATCATCTGACCTACTTTGACTGAAGGTTCTAAGATCCCCTTTCCAGAGAGGATCCTGCCCCCAACCCAGAAGGAAGAAACCCTGTTCAGAGAGGCCAAGAAAAATATTGACCCGCAGGCCTTGCTGGGTTTCCCCAGTCAGTCTATCAGCACGACAGCATGCGCCTTTTTGTCCAATCACATTTCTTTCTTTCTTTTTTTTTTTTTTTTTTTTTGAGATGGAGTCTTGCTCTGTTTCCGAGGTTGGAGTGCAGTGACACCATCTCAGCTCACTGCAACCTCTGCCTCCCGGGTTCAAGTGATTCTCCTGCCTCTGCCTCCTGAGTAGCTGGGATTACAGGTGCCTGCCACCTGTAATCCCAGCTAATTTTTGTATTTGTAGTAGAGACAGGGTTTCACCATGTTGGCCAGGCTGGTCTCGAACTCCTGACCTCAGGCGATCCACCCATCTTGGCCTCCCAAGGTGCTGGGATTACAGGCATGAACCACCGCATCCAGCTGTCCAATCACATTTCTGTATGGCTGTCCATACCTCATTGAACCTAAGCATAGAGATCGACAATTTCCCCTATGTCTTTGGGCCTTCATTCTGAAGGCTCCCGTGTCTACACACTAATTCGTGTGTTGCCCAGGTTAATTTTTCTCTGATTAACCTGCCTTTTGTAAGTTGATTTTTCAGCTAACCTTCAGAGGGTGAAGGGGAAGTTCTCCCTCTGCCCCTACAATCACTTGTCCTCAGTGGCTTCTGCTGCTATTTCCGTGGAAGCCAAGGCATAGTTTCTCAGCAGCAGCCCCAGAAGGTGACAATGTCCGCCGATCCCAGGCATGAGGCACAGACCCTCTCCCCTGGGCCCTCCTCTCTACTCATGTTGCTCAAAGCCTCTGCCCCTAAAACCTAAGTGGGACAATGAGGTAAGCTGATACTTGGTGGTGAGACTCTGACTGCCAGAAACACTGAGTTATAACCATAGAAATCCCAGAGGCAAGGAATTAAGATGTCCTGAGTAAAGTCAGAGAATAAAAATAATAAAATCTAAATTATCTCAAAAATATCCACCCATAAAGTGGAAAATCCAGTGTCCTAATGAATGCATAAACTTATTGGCTGTGATCGAAATCACGTTGGATGTTGTGTTAGTCTGTTCTCACAGTGCTGTAAGAAATACCTGAAATGGGGTAATTTATAAAGAAAAGAGGTTTAGTGGACTCACAGTTCCACTTGGCTAAGGAGACCTCACAATCATGGCAGAAGGCGGAGGAGTAAAGTCACATCTTACATGGCGGCAGCAAAAGAGCGTGTGCAGGGGAACTGCCCTTTATAAAATGATCAGATCTTGTGGGACTTACTCATTATCGCGAGAAGAGCGCGGGAAAAAAACCTGCCCCGATGATTCAGTTACCTCTCACTGGGTCCCTCCTATGACACATATAGGAGCTAAAATTCAAGATGAGATTTGGGTGGGGATACAGCCAAACCATGTCAGATATCTTCAGTTCATATCAATAAATACGGGTCAATTATAGAATTGGAAAGGCATCAGTGAATTTCCCAATTTGTTTCTCTTATAATCAGTATTAAAGTTTTCTACCTCCCTCCCTTTCTTTTTCCTGCCTTTATTTTTCTTTCTTGGCTTTCTTATCGTTTTGGTAAATCTGTAATTTTTGCTTCAGCTTTTGGCTTTAAATCCTACCTGACCCAACTTATTTAGCATGTGACCAATGGCCGATTAACAATCAAGTTTTAGAAAGCTGGAGCCATTCCTGCCTGGTTCATAGCAATTATCTTATGAATTCCTGCTTTTGTTCTCTCTTCAAGGTATGTCTGTTTTGTTCTTGTTTCTGGCTTTCAACTCACTTTTCAGAATTGTTGATGAAAAGAGTCAAACTCTCCAAAATATTTGAAGAGATTTATTCTCAGCCAAATATGAATGACCATTGGCCCATGGCAGAACCCCAGGAGATCCTGAGAACATGTGCCCAAGGTGGCCAAGCTACAGCTTGTTTTATACATTTTAGAGAGACATGGGACATCATTCAATATGTGTAAGATCTACATTGGTTTGGTCTGGAAAGGGGGGATGACTCCAAATGAGAGTGGGGGAGATGGGGGAGATCCAGGTCATAGGCAGTTGCAAAGACTTTCTGATTGGCAATTGATCAAAAGAAGTATTATCTAAAGACCTGGAATCAATATAAAAGAATGTCTGGGTTAAGATAAGGGGTTGTAGAGACCCCCTTATCATGCAGATGACTCCTCCAGGTGGCAGGATTCAGAGCTCCTATCAGATCTAAAAAGGTGCCAGACTCTTAGTTAATTCTCTATTGGGCCAGGGAAAAGATCTGGAAAAAGAAGAGTATTCTCTACAGAACATAGATTTTCCCCAGAAGAGACAGCTTTGCAGGGCCATTTCAGAATATGCCAAACATATATTTTGGGGTAAAATACTTTGATTTCCTTCCTGGCCTACTACCTGTCATGTGATGCTATACCAGAGTCAGGCTGAAATCTGACGTCTTATTGTTACAAAAGGCCTGTTTCGACAGTCCTAAGATCTCTGTGTTAATTGTACTGCTGCAGCTGTGACTGAATTCCAAGAGGAGGGGTACAATGGGGTATGTCAAAACCCCACTTCCCATCACAGGCTGAACTAGTTTTTCAGTTTAACTTTGGAATGCCCTTGGCTGAGAGGAAGGTCCATCAGTCAGTTGGAGGGCTTAGGATTTTTATTTTTGGTTTACAGATTTAACAGATTTCAGTTTTTCTCTGCTGCACCAATACTTGTGTCCTATTTTTGCTTTGCCTGGCCTCCTCTCTGCTGTGTTTAAAAGCCCAGCTCCCAGGCCAAGCTTCCAGCAGTGTGGGTGGGTGGGTAGGAGGGGCAGGATTGGGGGTGGGGTAAGCACAGGGCAGATCAGGAGTGGATGGGTCCTGAGGTGGGGGAGCAAGCTCGCAGGCCAGGGACTATTTTCACTGCTTTTCTCAGGTCCAGTATGAATCCCGGCATGTCTACGCAGCAGCACAGAGTCCTTGGGCTAAAGTTGTTTGTATTCCTCCAATAATCCATCTGAAGGTCTTAAATCATGACTTCTGTTTCTTCGAATCCCCACAGTCATGGTCCTAGACTCCCACCATTGGCTCACAGGAGTGGCTTCGTTCATAAATGCAGTTAGACTGAAATGAATAATTTTTGTATTTTGTTAGACTGATTTCTTAAGTAATGGAAATACAGCTTTTATATTCATGCTCATGGTTACTCCAACCGAAATTAGCAAAATACTCAAGAATGCAAAAACAATTTGTTATTTGAAGTGTTCACATTTCCAAATCACCTTAAAGTGTATTAAAGATAATACTATTAATAATTAAAAAGTATGTACTGGTTGGCTATTTTAGAAATATATATATGTCTATATATGACAGGGTCTCACTTTTCAGTCTGGTGCAGTGGCACAATCACAGCTCACTGCAGCCTCAACCTCCTGGGCTCAAGTGATTCTCCCACCTCAGCCTCCCAAATAGCTGGGACCACAGGTGTGTGTCACCCTGCACAGCTAATTTTTGCATTTTTTTGTAGACACAAGGTTTTTCCATGTTGCCAAGGCTGGTCTCAAACTCCTAGGTGCAAGCGATTCTCTTGCCTTGGCATCCCAAAGCACTGGGATTAAGGATGTGAGCCACTGTGCCTCGTGTGGATTTTATATTTTTTAATATGTGTAATGTCTTTTCTCCAAGCTTTTAATCTGTACATGGGCAATTCTAATTTTAAATATATATTTTAAAAATATATATATATAATTTATGTATAATATATACTTAAATATATGTACTTAAATATATACTTAAAATATTTTTAAGTATATATATATTTAAGTATATATATATATATTCTAATTTTTTTAAGTATATAAGAAAATGCTAGTTCTCATTTTTACTGCTCCAGTTATCAACTTAGAGGCCAACCCAGGCATGCCACTGTCTAGAATTCAAGGAGTACGGAAGGAGGAAGAACTTACTTTTCCATCTGTCCTCCGAAATTCCGTGTCTGGGTCTCTGTGTAAACTGACGAAACACTTTTCTTTTCCCTGTTACCAGACCCCTGACAGTCACCTGACATTCCTTGGAGGCTAGTCCTTCTCTGCTCATGTAACCACCCATTGGGTTCACCTTGCCTGCTGCCTAGACAGAGCCGATTCAGAAGAAGTGCAACAGAGAAATAGTAATTCACATGGAGAGGAACACCAGGTTTTAGGACACATCAACACTTGGGATTTCGAAAAAGTGTGGCTTCAGCAGGTGGTTAACTTTGGGGCTTCCAGATGATATTAAGGATGATGAAGTGTGGAGCAGAAGGGAGATGAAGGAAGGGAGTTTGGTGCTTCTAGGGGATGAGTTATGGGAAGGCGAGTAGGATATGCAGGTAAGGGATGTTTATGAAGGTTTGTTATGCTGATAAGAGTCATCTCAGGAAATAAGAGTTGCTCTCTTTCAGGTAAGAGAGAAGAGGACACTTTCACAACTAGAAATTTCTTTTGTAAAAGTGAATTTCCTTTACCAAAGGATTTTAGAGCTTTTCTTGCCTTTGCTGTTCCTCAACTGCAATCAGCTCAAAATAATCCTCAGGCCAGAGTGGCATAATTTGGGGTAGCGTCTTCTGGTCCCCTTCAATGTCTTTGAGCAAAGGTTCCTATTGGAAACTCTTTTTCTCTGTCTCACTCTGATGAGTTACAGTGGCACTTGCTCTGAAGTGGTTATGATAGTGATCTGCTGAGGTTAGAGTTAGACAGCAGACCCTCTGTTCCGTGAGTCACCATGAATAGCGGCCTTGGAGATCCCAGCTCTGGGCCAGCTCTGTCAGAGGTTGTAATGATTATCATTTCAGATTTGCCCGCTGAGCAGATGGTGGGCGTCTCCTAAGGCTCCTGTGATCACACGACTTTGGAGGCTCAGTTTGCGCTGGAACTGTGCACCGCTCAGGGGGAAGCAGGGCTGTACCTCTATCATGCCCTCCTGCTGACCCACACCTCGGTGGCTCTGCTTACAACATCCCCAGAGCGTCTTGTGTAGCTCTTTGGTCTTCCTAGACCCTGCCCACGGTCAAAGCTTGGCCTTCAATCCCAGCTCAGTTTTCATCTGCAAACAAGAGTCTCTAACATGACTTTGACTGAAGTGCGTCTCTTTTTCATTTCCTCGTAAGACAGCTCTCATTTGCAGCTTTTAGGACCTCAAGGCAGAGACCTGTGTTTGTCTGTTTTCTTCTCCTCCTTGCAGTTCTGAAAATGGATATTTGGGAACATAGAAAGCAAAAAACAATCAAATAAATATCTTTTTGGTGAGTGTTTGCTACCATATATGTCTGCAGGATGGCCTTGGAGAAGGCCAAATATCTTCTACTTGGTCCCCTATGAAAACCCAAAGTAAAAATTAATAAAGCAGTTTTAAGATGGGAACTTTTTATTATTATTATTATTCTGGAATTGAATTAAGGTTTGTCTTCCAGAGCAGCAAAGAAATCAATGCAAATTCATTTTAAATATTCCTGCAAGCTAAAGGAATGCTTAATATTAAATTATATGAAAACAAATTATAAAGTAAAAAAAACAAAACAGCCTCTGACAGACAGGTACAAAAGGACTTTGTAATTACCTTTATCTAGGAAAATAGACACAGAAACAGAGTGAATTTCTAAATTAGTTTGCTTATTAGAATGTATCTTATACAGAAGGGGGCATTATCTCTCTAATTAGAAAGAACCTGATGTTTTGAAAACATCCAAGCCAACTCATTGTGAAATGTTAAATGAAAATGCTGAATTTCTCTACAAAAAAAATAGATTGTAAAATGGATATCTTGTTGGCTTAACTCAATCTGTTTAAGAAACACTCCTGTAATCCCAGCACTTTGGGAGGCTTAGGTGGGAGGATCAATTGAGGTCAGGAGTTTGAGACCAGCCTGGCTAACATGGTGACACCCTGTCTCTGCTAAAAATTCAAGAATTAGCTGGGAGTGGTGGTGGGCACATGTAATCCCAGCTACTCAGGAGGAGGCTGAGGAAGGAGAATCACTTGAACCCCGGAGGTGGATGTTGCAGTGAGCCGAGATCATGCCACTGCACTCTAGTCTAGGCGACAGAGCAAGACTCTGTCTCAAAATAAATAAATAGAATACTTGTAGACAATCTATCATACACTTCCTGATACCACATACAAAGAGCAGCAACAGCAATGCCCCCCACTCCCAACGGGAAACACATCCGGATGGTGGGTTACCAGCATTGAGTCAGGGCTGGCCCCACAGTCCGCAAATTCTTGGCTTCTTGGGAGAAAAAATTTGGCCAAGAGACGGAAGTAGATTTAAGGCAGAAATGAGAATGTATTGGAGAAAGGAGAAGTACACTTGGAAGGAATGAAGCAGGCAACTCCAAAGACTGAGTGCCCCACCTGATCGTCGGCTCAGGGCTACTATGGAGTTACTATCCTCTGTTGTTTATCCTGGTCTCTTCCCCTCGTCCTTCCCTTTGGGCAGGCTGTTGGCTAATTGCCCCATGTGGTGTCCTGCTGGTGTCTGGAAGGGCCACCTGCGCCATTTGTTGGTTGAAGTTATGCACATGCTGTTTAAGGGCAATTTTCCCTTACCAGTCTAGGACCCTCACAGGAAGGTCATATAGAGGTCAAACTCTGCCATTTTGCCCCTTACTGCACATGCCTAGACATGTCCACAGGGGAAGGTCAAATGCTTCCATTTTAAGTTCTTAGTAGGAAGTCGTTGGCCACAAGCTCAGGATGTCTCCTGTTTGTTAGGAAATTTTCTTTTCCCTGTTACCAGCCCTCTGCAGTCACCTGACATTCCTTGGAGCCTAGTCCTTCTCTGCTCATGTAACGGCCCAATGGGTTCACTTTGCCTGCTGCCTAGACAGAGCCGATTCATCAAGACAGAAGAAGTGCAATAGAGAAATAGTAGTTCACATAGAGGAGGCTGTGCAGGAGACTGGCGTTTTATTATTACTCAAATCAGTTTCTCTAAGTATTTGGGAGCAGAGTTTTTAAGGATAACTTTGTGGGTGGGGGGAAGCCAGTGAACAAGAAGTGCTGATTGGTCAGGGATGAAATCATAGGGAGTTGAAGCTATTCTCTTGCACTGAGTCAATTCCTGCGCAGGGGCCACAAGATCAGATGAGCCAGTTTTTCTCTCTGGGTGGTGCCAGCTGATCCATCAAGTTCCGGGTCTGCAAAATATATCAAGTACTGATATTAGGAGCAGTTTGGGGAGAGTCAGACTCTTGTCGCCTCCAGCTGCGTGGCTCCTAAGCCATAATTTCTAATCTTGTGGCTAATATTAGGCCTATAAAGGCAATCTAATCCCCAGATGAGAAAGAGGTCTGCTTTGGGAAAGGACTGTTATTATCTTTGTTTTAAACCATAAACTATAAGTTCCTCCCAAAGTTAGTTCAGCCTACACCCAGGAATGAACAAGGACAGCTTGGAGGTTAGAAGCAAGATGGAATCAATTAAGTTAGATCTCTTTCACTGTCTCAGTCATAATTTTGCAAAGGCAGTTTCACTCATATCTGCCTGTCCACGTACTCTCATAGTGGTGGAGTCAGGGTGACAAGGGAGGGAATGGAGCTTTTGTTCTGGGGTCAACTCACTCATTCTGTAGCAGCAACAAATTCAAAGTCTCAGTGACTCACAGGCAGATGGTTTTTCTTACAACTGCATTTCTGTCCTGAGTCACCTGCACTTGGGTGCCCCAGCTGGAAGAGCCATCTTTATACCTGGTGCTTTGGGGAGAAACTTGATGGTTGGGTGCTGGCCGGTTCCACACAGGTGAGAAATTGTGCACATACTATGTCCAATTCTGGGATAGGAATGGCAGAGGAAGAGAAGGCAGGGCAGAAAATATTTGGGAACAAGAACACAGGCAGTTACAATGCGGGGGGAGATGAATCATCATGTTAGAGAGTGTTAAACCGAGATGGCTCTTGGTGTTATGCCATTAGCCCATTAATGGAGGAGCCTAAATAACTCCATCTCAGGTGTGTGGTCATGCAGAGAAAGACAGAATGACAATCTGGCATCTGACAGGTTGTGCAGTTAGACTGATTAATCTGAACCCATTTAATATCATAAATAACATTAGATTGACATGATCAAGTTTTGATGGATAGGAGCTTTAAAATCCTACAAACATTGCATATCTCGTTTTGAAATGTGGCTTTATGGGACAACAGCACGTTTTTGGTTTTAGGGGTCAAGAGAGCATCATCAATAATGTATATGGGGTAAAGTCACATCATAGTTTGTGTTGCGCTGATCTGCTAAGTAAATTCTATGATGTTGTAAAAGGTTGACATTTTGCTGAAAAACGTATATTTCTTGGTATCACACTAGGCATGCATTTTGTAAATATCCACCCAAAGGCAGTGTTGGATAGAGTAAGCAGCTGTCACAATGTGGACGTCAGGAAGGCAGGCCAGTGTGCTGGGAGACAAGGGCACTCTCTTTAAGCCTCTGCTTTGTAAGCTTCAGAGATGATGCATCCGGACAGAGACAGCAGCAGGACTTTGTGCCTCCATTGTAGCCATGCCCTGGGGGCATGCCAGCCCAGTTAAAGCACCAGTCCACCTGGAAATGCTGGGCACACGCTGGCCTTTGCTGCCTGACACAGAGTCAGACCAGCACCTGGAGCCAGGCTGTCTTCAGGACCGAGCCAGCGGTGGGGTCATTTTGTGTGGCTTCCCAGACAGTTAGCCAGGTGGAAGGGTATTTGCTGTCTGCAAGTCTCTGGAGCTACAGAATTGTGGTTTGGTGGAGCCTGCAAATATGCGACCCTCTCTTTCCAGAAATCCCGAGTGTGCAGTTGTCGCTGGGGTCCACAGCAGGGAAGACGTGCAGCTAAATGCACTCTCAGGTCATGTCTTCCTCTGTGCAAGGCTTCCTACGGTTCCTGGCTGCACTGACATGACCCACCACGCACAGGCTCTGCGCATCCTGGAGGCTCATCTCAGCTGTCATGGAGTGAGCGCTGTAGCAGTACTTGTAACTGGCGTAAGGAGTCCCCTCCCAAAACTTGCAGGAAATCTTTTGGCAGAAGCACAAGCTCCGTGTTGAGATTTTCAGAGTGAAATGTTCTTGTTCTTGTCGCCCTGTGTTTTGGAGTCATTAAATCACAAATGGGCTCACCTCTGCTGTTCAGGACAATCATTCCAGTCTTTACCTTTCACCACGGGGATCCCTGGGTGTGGATTAAGATCTTGCATCTGTGAGAGAAATGTCTAGCACCTTCTTAGAGTTATAGGGGAGAATTGGACCTCATGCGTTATAAATTGTGTTCACATATTAGCATTATTTAATGTGACTTTAGTCTTTGGACCAATGACTACGGAGTTTTAAAATATAGATAGATGAATGAGAATTTGATAGTTATTTTTGAAAAGTTGATAACATGATGGCTTTATGTATCCTGGTAAGTGAAATATAGACTAACTTGTAGAAGTTATTGGAAGGCATATTTTTTTTCTAAGAAAAACTTTGAAAGATCTATGAGCTGGCCAAAGAAGGAACGTACTGTCTCAGGAGGCAGTATGTCCTCTCTCTGGACATGTGCAAGTACAGGGTAACTTACTGTTTGGCTGGATTGTTATAGAATGGATTAAAGTATCAAATCATTGTTTATTGTTCAGTGGGTTTTTTTTGTTTGTTTTTGTTATTGTTATATAATTATTGATCTACCCAAAATCTATTAACCTTTTAACTGTGCATATAGAATACACCAGTTCCTGTGTTGGCTATACCAAGAGGTGTTAATTTTAGTATTTCCATGCTCAGCTTTCTAACTAGAGAATATTGTACATCAAAAGGAATAAGGTCCAAATGTGGCCGAATGTATTTAAACCTATCCTAATTAAAAGGAAAAGTGTAAAAAATAAACTTCCACATCTAGAGAGCCCTAGAGACTGCCAGCTATATTCATTTGTCATTCTGGCGAGGATATATTTTTGATGATTCTATCTGCATTTATCTCATGCCGAATGGTTTTGAGCACTTGGCTATGAGTGCACTGTTTGGCATCTTCTGGGAAGAGCTTGCACAAGTCCTGTGCTTATTCTTAATGGAGTTGTCGTCGTTTCTCACAATAATTTGTAGCAGGTGTTCATGCATCCAGGGTAGGAGTCATTTGTTGGATAAATAGATTTCAGGTCTTTTCTTCTGTTCTGGCTTTTTCTTTCATTCTCTTTATGGTACTTTTTTTGATAAGCTGAGATTCTTAATTTTAATGTAGTCCAGTTATCTTTGTCTCTTTTTATGATTAGTATTTTCTGTTGTTTAAAAGAATACTATTCTGGTATATTCTAATATTGTTCTACTTTCTATGTTTGGTTATATTAACCATCTTTAACCAAAACTCTCATATTCCTTCCTGGAAGGCCTGATTCATGCCTTTAAAAACTGGCACTGTCCACTAAACTAACTTGTAAGTATTTCCTAACACACAGCATTTCCACTGCTAGACAAATACGCAACAGAAATAGATTTGTATTTATCCAAAGACACTACAGCTTAAAATTTATAGCAGCCTTACCCACGTTAGTCCAATGCTGGAAGAAACTCAAACAGCCATCAAATAAGAATGGGCAGATAGATGGTGGCATGTTCTTGTAATTAAATACTATACTGCAAAGAAAAGAAGAAAATTACTTGCAACGACACGAATGCATCTCAAAAACATTATGTTGAGCAAAGGTTGCCAAGAACAAGTTTGTACATACTGTTGGGTACCATTTCTTGGCATTGAAAAACTGGCAAAACTAATGTATGTCAATGAAGATGAGAATAATGGTTACCTTTAATGCTGACACAAGTGTTGACATACGGGATGTGGGTGCATATTTTGGGGGTGCTGGACATGTTCTTTATCCTGATCTTTGTGTGGTTCCAGAAGACTAAACATACGTGAAAACTGACCAAAACGCTTGAGGTTTGTGAACCTAAGCAGTCAGTCACACTTAAATTAAAAATCAAAGGAAAAGATCTTCAATTTGCTTAACAAGGCAATAGCACCCACGTTAAAATAACAACCTCAGAAGGTACTCAAGTTATAGCTAAAGGACTTAGTTCTGAGCTTCATATTGTTAAAACGTGTATGCAAAGTTGCTAAGTATGTCTTGGGTCACATTGCAACATCCTGGGAGATTTTAAGTCTGTGGAAATATAGGGACCAGAAGGTGGCCCTCGAAAATCAAATAATCTGCAATGTCACTTCCATACGTTTTCTGATCACGCCCCTTTCTGTGAAAAAATTAATTTCCCAAGTGAAACAATTATTCCTCTGAATTGACTTTGGCTTTAAACAACAGCTTTAAAGGTAACTGCATAGACAAAATGGTGCAAGGAAACATGCAATCCACCCACTAAGGAGGAACAATGACTTAGTTACATGTTTTAATGGCTGTGGCTAGGATTCGACTGTTGAAAAAGGCTGGGATTTCTGGAAGTGATGGTGACAGGAAGCAGCCAAATGCCTAGGCAGATAGGGGCAGGTACCAGGTACCCACTGACCCCCACCTCCAAGCCAAAGACAGTTTAAAGCCTTAAAGCCAAGCTACAGGTTAGATCCTCAGACTGGATTGAGAACCTGTCTTCCAGTTCTCGGACTCGATTGTGAACCTGTCTTCCTGTTCTCACACTGGATTGATAACCTGTCTTCCTGTTCTCACACTGGATTGATAACCTGTCTTCCTGTTCTCAGACTGGATTGAGAACCTGTCTTCCTATTCTCGGACTGGATTGGGAGCCTGTTTTCCTGTCCTCAGACTGAATTGAGAACTTGTCTTCCTGTTTGGTGTGCTTTCTTTGGATTGATCCCCACCCTTCATCTATTTTATGTATACCTCCCGTTTCCTAACTGGTTTTCTACACTCTTGTGCCGGCCTTTCAGTGGTGTCTTCACTTTTGCATACTCACAAACCAATTAGCATGCACCCTCCATCCTGTGCTACAAAGAGCCCAGACTCAGTTGATAGAGTAGGAGACAGCCTGACCTCGGGGAAGACGACCTGCCTTTTCTATCCCCTCTCCAGCTCCCCTTTCTGCTAACAGCCATTTTCATTGCTCAGTAAAATTCTCCACCTTCATCACCCTTCAGTTGTCTGTGTGAGCTCATTCTTCGTGGATGTCAGACAACAGCTTGGGACCCACTGAGTATGGGTACCCAGAAAGGCCATCACACCAGTCGTTTGCCCTACCAGTTGGGGCAGCAGCTCCAGGCAATGAGTCAAGGGGCCAACTGAGCTGCTACCACACTGCTGTCCGTGGATGGCAGAACTGAGAGCACTGCAACACCTGCTCTGGGGCTTTGGGATCGCAGGCACCTCCACCTGGGCACCACTGCAGGCTCTGCATGGAGCTTGCTTCTGTGTCAGCACCGGAGCCGTCAGCCTGGACACCGAACTCGCTCACTTATGTGCTCCCTCCTGCAAGGGGCTGAGCACAGCCGGCTGAATGGAGAGGCTCCCCTCCCATGAGTCCAGTGAAGGGGCCAAGAAAAATCCTTCATCAGAAGGTCAGAAAAACCTGATCAAGGTATTTATATTTTGGCCTTTCTGACGAAGCTAATGAGCTGAGCTTAATCAAATGCAGTGACAACCCCATTCTCTTAAATGTATGAATACATTATTTCACAACCCCATTCTCTTAAATGTATCAATACATTATTATGCCCATACTTTGAATGCAATTAGGAAAAGTATCTTTCCCAGTGAAATTTTTCCCTAATACTGTGTAACAGAGAACTTCAGCAATTCTTCTATCTCAATGCTGTTTTTCAAAGCTTGCATTTGGGACCAAACAAAGGAAGAGCTTTCTAATGAAACCTAAATATTAAGTCTGTTGTGCATTTTCAAAGTTACAAGTGAAAGAAATCTGGGAATTAGAACAAAGCTTTGCCTGGGTTTTCTTTTTATTTTTAAGAAGAATGAGACAGGGAATTGCTTTGGCTTTTACTAGAAAAGTTTTGAAACCTACCCAGGTGGTTAACTCCCTATCTTTAGAAAACAACTGTCTTATTTCTGCTTTATATATAATTTTCTATGCAGCGCTCAAAGTTCTTGTTGCTCTAATCTGCTGCTGAGTTTCACATATACTCTGAGGTTCAGGGTAATGCTATGGAGTGTTTGTTGAAGCAAATGTAAAGCTCAATGAAAACCAGCATTTGAATTTTAAATAGGCATTATTCACAAAATAAATAGAACAATAACCATAAGATTCTAATATTCTTTAATCTTAAGTGGGGTTTCTAACTTTTCAAAACAGTTTTGTTATGGACAGTTGTAGCTCTTTTAAAATTATAAAAATCATTATCAAATTACATAAGGATAGCTATTGAATATTCTGCTGAGCATTGGTTGTAGGAGAGTAAGGGTTTGGTGGGGGGGTATCAGCTGGCAAAATGTTAATTTTTAGATACTTAGACATCCAAACAAAATGTGAAGGAGGCAACTGGGTATAAGATTCTGGAATTAAAATATGAAACAGGACAAGAAGTTTAAAGAGTTCATTTGAAATTCTAGGTAAATTGTAGGAAGATTGAGTTATAGATTTAGTTTTGGGGGCCACTGGTTTATGGATTGTATTAAAGCCATATCCTCGGTGAGATCACCAAAGACCAGTGTAGATACAAAAGAGAAGAATTATAGGCTGGGCATGGTGACTTAGGCCTATAATCCCAGCACTTTGGGAGGCCTAGGTGGCTGGATCATTTGAGGTCAGGAGTTCAAAACCAGCCTGGCCAACATGGCAAAACTGCGTCTCTACTAAAAATACAAAAATTACCCAGCCATGGTGGTGGGTGCCTGTAATCCCAGCTACTTGGGAGGCTGAGGCAGAAGAGTCACTTGAACCTTGAAGGTTGAGGTTGCAGTGAGTCAAGATCGCACCATTGCACCCCAGCCTGGGCAACAAGAGTGAGACTCTGTCTCAATAAAAAAAAAAAGAAGAATTATAAAAGAATATAAATTGAGACATTTAGTGTATTCAAACAATACTTTTTGTGGCAACCAGATTTCAGAATTAAAAAGTAAAAGCCCCAGATTGGATAAAACATTTACAAAGTTTATAGCTAAATATATGTTTTTCCTTGCAAATTGCAAAGCGTTGCATTTATAATCTTAGCAAGGAGTGCATGTGTTAATTTGTGAGTTTCTTTGTGAGAGCTGCGGCAGCTCCTTAGTCTCCTCATGATCCCTGGGAATTAAAATCCAATCGCACACAATTGCGAGTTCTGTGTCCCTCAGGCCTCTCCATGCCGTGTACTTGTGCGGCTTACTTGCCTTGAGGTGGGAATCTTCGGGATTCTGTATACTCCAGGCCAAACTGCAGCATTATCTGCTCCATCAGTCCTGACTGTGGCCCCTAAACAGCCAGCAGTTTCACATGAACATTGTCTAACCCAGAGGTTACATCCTGGTTTCCACAGAATCACATTTTTAATTCACGTAAGTTGTTTAGAATCAAAACAGAGTATGTGACTGTGTTAAAACAATCCAAGGCACAATAAAATGTTCAAGAGTTTATTTTAGTAAAAAGCAGTTCCTGAATTGGGGCCACTGCAAACCAGAAGGGGTTCAGGAGCTCCTCCTTGTCAGGCTGTTAAGGCGTCAATAACTTTTCTATTTTAAAGCAAGATTGTATTGCTGGAAGAGAATTCAAGGTGTCAGTCTATGAAAACAAAAGAAAAGCAAAGGTTCATATATGGAGCAAATTATGGTCTTATTGTTTGGATCCAGAGGGCAGACAGTGGAGATTTCTAGACTAGAGCGTGAAGCGCCTTTTGGTGGTGGAATGCAGGTGGTAGGTGCATGTCTGGATGTGGTATCAGGTGATGTCCTGGGGAACTCTCCCAGTGGCCCACAAAGCAGCACCCATGAAGGTTGTCCGTGTGGGATCTGTTGTAGTGATTTTTCTGAAGTTTAAAGTTATCTACTTTCAGCTTTCAGGGCTTGGGAAAAGGGCAGTTTTAATTTCCATAAAACTAGAAAATTCCAGGATTCTATTCAGTTCACTTTTTAAATCTAGGTTAAACACTTAGCTTGGGTGACTGGTGTTTGGCATGCAAACAGCAACAAACGAGAACCCTTAGTATTTGATTTATTTTTGCCAAAAGGAAAGAAAATTGGTAAACAAATGGTTTTGTCTCTTCCTTATTTGAATTTATTTTTCAGATTTTCAGATGTGTTTTGCTTTTCTTTTATCATCACAACTGCTATGTTTATGTGTGCGTTGTTGCTCTGAGAAATGGCATTACATCAGAAGCGCAGAGTGAGAAGTCTTTTATTGCTCAACATGTTTTCTTTTTCAGATAAACACTTTCGAACTAACTCTTCAAACCTCTTGTCCTCCAGTATATTTTAAAGGATTGTCTGAAACGTTCACAAGTAGAAAAGAAGTCTTTTCTGCTTAGTAACTTTCCATACTGACGTAGCTAAGTCGCTGTTAATGTGACTATGACCTAAACTTACGTTTTAACAGTGTCAACCATAAGTTACCTACTTTTTAGGCTTACTAGTCAGTGCTATGGTTTGGATGTGGGTTGTTTGTTCTCACCAAAACTCTTGTTGGGAATTGATCCTCGATGTGTGGGTCAGTGTTGGGAGATGGGGCCTAAAGGGAGGTGTTTGGGTCGTGGGAGCAGATCCTTCATGAATGGCTTGGAGCTGCCCTCTGGGTAGTGAGTGGGTTCTCGCTGGAACTGGATTGAGACTGGATTCGTTCTCACAGAAATGGAGAAGTTCCTGCGGGACCGCGCTGTTATAAAGCCGGGATGCCTCTCAGGGTTTACCTGCTTCCCAGTGCCTACTTCCCCTTGGACCTTCTCCGCCATGTCTGACAAAGCATGAAGCCCTCTCCCGAGGCCAGGGTCACACCTGTGAACTTCTCAGCCTGCAGAACCATCAGCTAAATAAACGTCTTTGCTTTATAAATCACCCAGCCTCAGGTATTCTTTAATAGCAACACAAAATGAACGAAAACTGTCAGAATGTGACAAGCTGTCACCATGGTTTCATAACAACAGCTGATTTTCATTAAGCACAATGTGAATTTAATTACTTTTAATATGACTAAAGGTGTGTTGGAAAATTTTTGTAGCAATTTTTAAATTAAGTGTATTGCTCCCTCTGTGCCATGGAATTCTGATCACTTTTCATAATCTTCTCTTATATTCTCATAACGCATGAGCAGTAGAATGAAATATTTAATAGTAGCTTTTCAACTGTTAAGCCTCTAGCGTTTGAGAAAGTCAAAATTTATCAATGCTTTTTTTTTTTTCCAGTCTGCCTATTATAATGGGCAATTTTAACTCCAGATGACTCACTTAAGAGAATATTTGTTAGTTGGTGGCAGAAAATAATGACAAAGAAAGGTCTTTATTTATTGTGGAAAGACCTTTATGCAATATGGAGACAAGAAAATGTTTTTTCCTGCTCCCCAAAGACATACATGGTCAATCAGTGTCTTCTACCATAGGGTGGGCATTTGAAAAAAGGATTGTGCAATGTAGATTTAGTTCAGGGCATTTTTAAAACGTTTTCCTGCTGTGGGAAGACACCACTATTTGCTCCCATAGCAATAATTCTCCCTTTATACCTTGTCCATGGGAACTTCATTTTGTTCGAGTTTAAAATGTTCCCAGTTAATACACCATGTTTCCTAGCCTCTGTAAAGAGGAGACCACTGGACATAGTTCTAACTCATAAGATATAATTAGAGACCACTGTGTGTTTGTTGGGAAATATTTTTAAAAGCACTGAGTGCAGGGGACCTGCCTGTCCTTGCCCTTAGTCCTGTATGTCCCCTGCCTGGTGCAAAGATGTGATGTGCAGAAGAACAGCAGCCATTGTGGGCCACTAGAATTCAATCCTCATGTTAAAGAAGTCAGAGCAGACAGGGCAAGGGGGGTCTGAGGAACAGATGGCATGACGCAGCAGCCACAACAGTCCTGAATGTTCTCCCTCCACAGTTTCTGAAATATGAGAAAAATAAACACTTCCATAAACACATATGCTTCTCCTATTTGAGTTTTCCCTCATAGGCAGCCATATGCAATATCAAGTATACAAACATCTGTCAATTTTAGTATTTCCATGTGCTTGTAAAATGGTCAAAAATACCAAGTAGGGTACTTCCGCTTATAGAATTAAACTGGCTAGTGGGATGGCCCAGTAGACCCATGAATTGAATTTTTTAATAGCAGTTCTGGGAATCTGTACTTTCCCACATAGCCTCAGGTAATGGTAATCAACATGGTTGCGTTACCATGTTTTTGAAACTACTACAAATAGAATTCTTGCAACTACTACAGTTTTGTGAAACTACTACAGATAGAATTTTCACTTGAATAATAATGAGTGAACTTTAAAATACACAGATGAGAGTGAATCAACAGTTTAGGCTCATTGTGTCATTGCAGTAAATTATAGCTCATGGACTGAGGCTAAGAGAGGGTATAGAATTAGGACAAAGGATTTTATCGTTCATCACTTCAGATAACATTTGAGCATCTAGTATGGATTAGGAATTGAGGATGCAAAGGATTCCTCAATGAGTTTGAGATTATTTCTCAAAAAAATTTAAAGTAAAATCTATATCTTCTGCATATACTGTTGGTTTTATTGGTTTACTTCAACTACCCTTGCATCTAAACCTTGTTAAGACACATAAAATATAAGAAAGAAGCAAAATCTTTTTTGTCTTTCTTTTTTTTTTCTTGAGATGGAGTCTTGCTCTGTTGCCAGGCTGCAGTGCAGTGGTGTGATCTTGGCTCACTGCAACCACCAACTCCCTGGTTCAAGCGAATCTCCTGCCTCAGCCTCCCAAGTAGCTAGGATTACAGGCACGTGCCACCATGCCCAGCTAATTTTTGTGTTTTTAGTAGAGATGGGGTTTCACCATATTGGCCAGGCTGGTCTCGATCTCCTAACCTCATGATCCTCCCGCCTTGGCCTCCCAAATTGCTGGGATTACAGGCGTAAGCCACCACGTCTGGCTGAAGCAAGATCATTTTATGAGTATTTACATGTTGCATTAACAAAAATACTTTAATATGCTGTATGCTGGGTTAATAATTGTCTGTCTCCATAAATTCTTTCTTTCCCTGAAGGAATAGTACATATGCAAGTTAAAAAGTACTCTCTCTTCCAGTCTATAAAACCTCAAGAGGCAAACTAATGTCCAGATGTGTTAAGGAAATTGTGAAAAATTTCGGGTTTATCCTGGAGAAAGTGATGTGTGTAGTGGGTTAGAGGGACAGCATTACAAGCATTTTACTCATTGTAAAACTGTTTACAAGGTACTCTTGTAGGCATCAGGGACAGAGTAGAAATGAGACAGGTTGTATATTTGATCTTATGATGCGTCCCTTCTAATGGGGGAGACAGACAGTATATACAAGACAAAACATAACATATTAGTAAGGTAATTTCAGATTCTGACTCATGTTTTAAAGACAATGGGGCAAAGCAATTTCAGTGAGTGAGGAAGAGCCAATGAGATGAGGTGGGCTGGAGGGCTGAGGATATGAACTTTGAGCTGAGGCCTGAATGACAGGAACCTCCAGCTGTGCAAAGTTCCCTATGAGGAAATCCCACGCATGACACTTGTCTGTGATGTGTGTTGTGTTTTACAGTCCTCGGACATCCTGTCTGTGATGTGTGTTCTCCTCCGACAGCCTGACTGTGATGTGTGTCCTGTTTTACAGTCCTCGGACATCCTGTCTGTGATGTGTGTTCTATTTTACTGTCCTCGGACATCCTGTGTATGATGTGTGTTCTGTTTTACAGTTCTTGGACATTGGAGAACAAGGCTCCAGGAGGACCTGGATGCACCGCACCCCTGCTGTTCTGTGAAGATGTGTCAGCCTGAGCACAGTGACTCCGACTCTTCATTATTGGTGTCTAGGATCTAGCACTGTTCCTAGCACTGCAGCGGTAAGTGTGAGAAACAGATTTCAAAAACGTTAGCCAAACAACTTGGAGGTTTCTTTCATTGTGGAGGAGGTAAGTCTGACAGAAGAGAAATGAAATTGGAAGGCCTCGGGGCTGATGCAGGAGATAGGAGGAGAGACTCCCAGACATATTTGTCTAAAAGTTGAGGAGATAATAAGAAAATACCAGTACACTCAAGATAATAAGAACAAGTAAAATTTTGGTGATTAGTGGACAGTGGAACCCATCTTCAGCAGGTGAGACTTGATTATATTCGTTTTACCCTTAGAGCCATCAGAGTTCTCTTATAGTGTTTCAAGCTTGCTTATCAGAAAGTTGTAATTTCTTTATCTAGGACAACTGGAAATTTATAAACAGGGGTCAAATGAACTAAAAATATAAACCCCTGGAAAGACTAGTATAAAAGCATTCTCCAAATATTTCTCTTCAATGTAATCATGACCCAATGCATTTGAATAATCTTTTACATTTTCAGGGTTAGAATTCACACAAAGTTTATTTTTTCCGGTTTAAAGATGTCCTAGTGAGTGGGGCTTTGGAGTATTGGAAGGAAAGTTAAATGTCTGTTGACCTCATGTTTACAATCTGTGAGACTGTTTTCTATTTAAATTATCTCATGTAATACACAGGAGTCCCAGGAGGCATGTGTGTCACTAACCCTACTTTGAGGAAACTATTTTGAGAGTCTGAGAGTTGCTCTAGAAATATATGTGTGTATTTATTTTTATAGTACTCAAAAATAAAATATTTTGTGGTGATAAATCAGAACTGAGGAATAAAGGTTTAGTTTCTGAAGTCAGTATTTCCCTAGCCAAGGCCCACAGAGCGATTCTCAGAGGTACAGTTGTTTTTTCTTTGGGTGGGGATTGTATCTTACTCAGGCCTGGGAAAGGTTTGTATGCACAGCACCTGCAGTCGGATGATAAGAAGTAACAGTGGGCTCTGCGTGGAGGAGTCGAGTTGACTAGGCAGAGGAGGGCATATAAATGTTTCCTCTGAAATGCAGGGAAAAAATTGTTTTAGAAAAAGGGTGGTCCCTCCAGAATATTTGGGTTTGCTTTCTGGTTCCACGCCAAACTTCAGAGCACATGAATATGCTGCTCTCAAATGTAGCATTGTATGAAAAAATGATGGAGATGATCTGAGGGCCCCTCTCCTTTAACCCCACAGGAAGGAAAAGATTCTCACAGTCAATGGGGGAGGGCGGGCAGGGATCGGAACAGATTTTTTAGTATTACTGGGAAATGTACATTCTTCGTTCTTACAAAATCACTATTTGCAAAAGGCGTTGCACTAACCTTTACATCTTTGTTACTTTCAAATATGAAAATTTAATGGCTGTGATGTTGGTTATGATACATTGCACTTGTTAAAATTAAGCAATTTTACTTGCATCTTAAACCTTGATGGAATGGTAATTTTCCTGGCTTTTAGTAGCTCTAAATCAAAATTGGTCAAGTCAATTTAAACACAATTTAGTAAAATAAAACATTTCCCTGTGGTCTGACAACTTCCATGAATAATGCATCTTTAATAGCTGTCAATTAAATTAGTTCTTAGAGATTTATGATGGAGGAATAAATACCTCTAAAGGTGATTTATGGCATGGACTCAGACAATGCTTTGGATAAAGGTACTCTGATGGCATATAAATTACTATATGGTGTAAAAACGATAGAAAATACATTGTACGTCGTATTTGCAGTTTCCTGCTTCTTTTTCTTCCATTGTTTCACTTGTCATTCCAATATACAAATCACAAAATTTTAGAGTTAAAAGGAATCTGAGACATTATTCAGACTAACCTCCTTATTACACAGATTACACACTATAATAGGTATTCTGTATACGTTATATGAAATGTGATGTAATTAGAGAGTGTTGTGACTCCTTCGAATGAATTCAGAAGCCTATAAACATATGCACATGAATCCCATAAAGAATCACTGTAGATTATGACCAGCTTGCACTTTGGGAGGCTGAGGTGGGAGGATCGTTTGAGTTCAGGAGTTTGAGACCCATCTCTCTCTCTCTCTCTACATACATATATATATATATATATATATATATATATATATATATATATATGGTTGCTATTGGAATTCATTGAAAAGTTTAATGTTCAACAACAGAAGACTGAAAAGTCAAAAAAGATAAGGAAATGACTAATAAGATAAATAATTTGTGGTAAAAGCTGCCATGGCAAACTTCACACATGAGCAGGTGCAGACCCTTTGCTATGTGGCTGGACAGAACCCCCCGTCTCTCTGCCCTGTGTGTGTGCACCACCATCTTGCTAAGCTGGGGGCTCTGTTAACACTGAGACTGCTGACTTTCTTTCTTCTTCTCTGTTCAGTCTTTTAAATGCGTGTTCTGAGTTTCGTGCACTCCTCTGAGGTCTTCCCTCAGGTCGTGAGGAATCAGCTCTCAGATTCAGGAGAGAGAATATAAAGGGTTTTCATCAGCACCGTTGTTTTCTGGAATATGATAAGAAGCTCCCATTCCTGGTCCACAGGTAGAGGTAGAAGCTTGAGGAATGGTCATGAGATCAATCGGGAAACTGATAAGATAAAGTCAATCAGGAATTTCTTCTGGGAGGACCCTATGATGGTACATCTGTCACGGAAGTCTCACCAAGCGCTAATGAAATGTCAAACTTACTCTGGCCCATTTAAATAAACCGAGCATTCATGCAGAAGTCGACACACAAATGGTTTACAAAGCCGCTTCAGGAATCTGTATTCCATCTCTTGAAAGTCTCCAACTTGGTCTCCCATGTTTGTTATGTGAAATCTGTCTTCCATCTTTTCAATTACTATCCCCTTCCCCACTTGATCTTCCATCCACGGAAATCCACTCAACCTGCCTAGACCTTCAAACCAATGCTCCTGTGTTTGACTTGCTAAGGTGACTTTGACTTGTACCATACTTCTAGTATATGACTTCCTTCTCCATTAACCTGCTTACAGCAAAACCCTACATGAAGAGTACTTTTCTGTAACACTGGCGTGACCCACCAAAACATAGAACAGAGGACATAGATTGCCCATTAATATTATATTAAATACATCCATAAGCCAAACTGCAAGGGTTTGGAGTTGAATATGCGACTGGAAGTAATGTACTTTCCCCAGTGCATCCTCAGCTGCCTCTTAGGTGGCTTCTTTTTCATTTGCTATTTACCATCTACTGACACCATAGTGGTATAATTCCACCAGTCCCAGTAGAGTTTAGAGCTGCCATACATTCTATACCTGATGTATTCGTCTACAACTTCTCAAATGAGAAATCAGTGATCAATTCAGAAACAGATTACAATGATATAAAACCCACTTTACATCTTAGGAAACAAATGTATGATTCACATTTTCTGCAAAACTACTACTTTTATGTTAAAAAATTAAACTGGCCAGGCGCAGTGGCTCACACCTATAATCCCAGCACTTTGGGAGGCCGAGGCGGGCAGATCACAAGGTCAGGAGATCGAGACCATCCTGGCTAACACTGTGAAACCCCATCTCTACTAAAAATACAAGAAATTAGCTGGGTGTGGTGGCGGTTGCCGCTAGTCCCAGCTACTTGGGAGGCTGAGGTAGGAGAATGGGGTGAACCCGGGAGGCGGAGCTTGCAGTGAGCCAAGATTGCGCCACTGCACTCCAGCCTGAGCGACAGAGCGAGACTCTGTCTCAAAAAAAAAAAAAAAAAAGAGAAAAGAAAAAAAAAGAAAAAAGAAAAATTTAAACCAAGAAGGACTAAGTGGTTTAGGAGATAAAATGTAAAAAACCAGGTCTAGGAGAGATAAATGTGGTTGTTGCACAGTGGTGATGCAGAACCCCCTCAGGAGACCCTTCCTCTTTTACCCCCTCAGACACATGAGGACTTTACCTGTGCTTGCACGCTGGTCCCTCAGCTGAGGTGTGTTGGCTGTGGGGGGATCTTCTCCATCACTGAAGGCTGGGTTGCAAGTTGTTATCATTTGGATTTCTGAGAAGTCTAAATATGGCCTCTCAAATGGCTGAATGTTTGGAAAGCTGAATAGGGGTTGGAGAAGCAAGTAGCTATTAAAGTTCCGAGCAGTGCTAAAGATCAGTGGAGAACTAAGTAAAAACTTGGTTGGGGACAGGCAAAGAACTGCAACAGCTTGTGAAAGAGATTGCAAGTTCACACACCACGTGGTGCCTGGGTTCTCTGAGGAGATTGCACCCAGGTAACAGACTGAGTGGTGTCCAGCATTTCTGAGTGGAATGCACCAAGGTCACAGACCAAGTGGAGCCCGGCTTCCCTGAAGGAGATTACATGGAGTTCACAGAGCAAGCGGTACCCGGCTTCTCTGAGGAGAGTGCACTGAATTCACACAGCAAGTGGTGACCAGCTTCACTGAGGAGATTGCACTGAGGTCACAGACGAAGTGGTGTCTGGCTGTCCTGAAGGAGATTGCATGGAGTTCAGAGAGCGAGTGATACCCGGCTTCTCTGAGGAGAATGCACCGAATTCACACACTGAGTAGTGACCGGCTTATCTGAGGAGAATGCACTGAGGTCACGGACTGAGTGGTGCCTGGGTTCCATAAAGGAAAATGCGCTGAGATCATAGACCGAGTGGTATCTGACTTTCCTGAAGGAGTTGGCACTGAGGTCACAGAGCGAGTGGTGCTGGCTTCTCTGAGGAGAATGCACCGAATTCACACACGGAGTGGTGCCTGGCTTTACTGAGGAGAATACACTGAAGTCACAGACTGAGTGGTGCCAGGTTCTCTGAGGAGATTGCACAGAGGTCGTAGACCAAGTGGTGTCCGGCTTTCTGGAAGGAGATTGCATGGATTTCACAGACAGAGTGGTGCTCGGCTTCTCTGAGGAGAATGCACCAGTGATGCCCGGCTTCCCTGAAGGAGATTGCATGAAGTCCACAGACCAAGTGGTGACGGCTTCTCTGAGGAGAATGCACGGAGTTCACAGGCTGAATGGTGCTGGCTTCCCTGAGGAGATGGTACCGAGGTCACAGACCGAGTGGTGCCCAGCTTCCATGAAGGTGATTGCATGGAGTTCACAGAGCGAATAGTGCTGGCTTCTCTGAGGAGAAGTCAGCAAAATCACAGACCCAGTGTTGGCTGACTTCCCTGAAGGAGATGGCACGGAAGTCACAGGCTGAGTGTTGGCTGGCTTCCCTGAGGAGAATGCAACCAGGTCACAGACCAAGTGGAGCCCAGCTTCTCTGAGGAGAATGCACCGAATTTACCCCAAGTGGTGCCCGGCTTCTCTAAGGAGATTGCACTGAGGTCACAGACTGAGTGGTATCCAGCATTTCTGAGGGGAATGTACCTAGATCATAGACTGAGTGGAGCCCAGCTTTCCTGAAGGAGATTTCATGGAGTTCACAGAGCTAGTGGTGCCCCACTTCTCTGAGGAGATTGCACCGAATTGACACACTGAATGGTGCTGGACTTCACTGTGGAGATTGCACTGAGGTCACAGACCAGGTGGAGCCCGGTTTCCCTGAGGAGAGTGCACTGAGGTCACAGAGTGGGTGGAGCCGGCTTCCCTGAAGGAGACTGCACTGAAATCACAGACCAAGTGGTGCCGGCTTCTCTGAGGAGAATGCACTGAGTTCACAGACCGAGAGATGTCTAGCTGCCCTGAAGGAGATCGCTTGGAGTTCACAGACGGAGTGGTGCCAGCTTCTCTGAGGAGAATGCACCGAGGTCACAGACGGAGTGGCGCCAGCTTTTCTGAAGGAGATTGCAGGGAAGTCACAGGCTGAGTGTTGGCTGGCTTCCCTGAGGAAATTGTAACCAGGTCACAGACGGAGTGGCGTCCAGCTTTCCTGAAGGGGATTGCACCGAGTTCACAGACCGAGTGGTGTGGGCTTCTCTGAGGAGATTGCACCAAAGTCACCGACCAGGTGGTGCACAGCTTGACTGAGGAGACTGCACCCAGGTCACAGACGGAGTGGTGCCCGGCTTCCCTGAAGGAGATTGCACCGAAGTCACAGAGCAAGTGGTGTCGGCTTTCCTGAAGGAGATTGTGCTGAGGTCACAGGCTGAGTGGTGTCCAGATTTTCTGCGGAGAATGCACCAAGGTCACGGACTGAGTGGCGTCCGACGTCCCTGGGGGAGAATGCGCTGAGTTCACACAGAGTAGCGTCTGGCTTCTCTGAAGGAGAATGCACTGACATCACAGACCTAGCGGTGCTTTTTGCATCGCTCTCCGCTGGCGATTCTTCGCCTGTCTGCAGCGTTCTCACTGCCGTTTCTGCCTGACAAACTCCTATTTATTCAATACCTCCCAGCTCACAGTCAGCTTCTCTGCAGAAGCTTCCAGTTCCTTATCCCTCTGCCAAAGTTACTTGTTCTCTTTTCTGAGCTGTTTTGCACTTTGTTCATGCTCTGGATGGTAGTTTTGAAGTCGGTCCACCCGTGGTGACTTCTTGAGGGCAGCCTGTGCACCATGTATTTTTAATTCCACAGTGGCCCGGGTCCCCCTAGGGCAGGGGGTCCCC
Source organism: Nomascus leucogenys (assembly GCF_006542625.1). Taxonomy (NCBI): domain Eukaryota; kingdom Metazoa; phylum Chordata; class Mammalia; order Primates; family Hylobatidae; genus Nomascus; species Nomascus leucogenys. Next base: position 147,980,169 of record NC_044384.1, on the reverse strand, counting down.
AACCCCCCGGGCCATGGAGCAGTATCAGTCCCTGGCCTATTAGGAGCTGAGCTGCACAGCAAGAGGTGAGCAGTGGCGAGCGAGCAAGTGACGTTTCCTCTGTATCTACGACTGCACCCCATCACTCGCATTACCGCCGGAGCTCTGCCTCCTGTCAGATCAGCAGTGACGCTAGATTCTCGTAGGACCTCAAATCCTGCCGTGAACTGCGTACGTGCGAGATCTAGGTTGTGTGCTCCTGCTGAGAATCTAATGCCTGATGATCTGCCACTGTCCCCCATCATCCCCAGATGATACCATTCAGTTGCAGGAAAACAAGCTCAGAACTCCCACTGATTCTGCGTGACAGTGAGTTGCATAATTATTTTATTATATCTTACAATGTAATAATAATAGAAATAAATTGCAGAATAAATGTAATATGCTTGAATTATCCTGAAACCCTCCCCCATGCCCTGTCCATGGAAAAATTGTCTTCCTCAAAACTGGTCCCTGGTGCCAAAAGGTTGGGGGCCGCTGCCCTAGGGCGTTGTTTGTCACCTTGTCAATGGCTCGATGGTACCAACAAAGGTGACAGCTCCTCACAAACAATCTATGCACAGTGATTACTCTGTAGAGCCCTGGAGGGTCTTTGAGTGGTTTCACATGTGCTGAATAATAATAATAGCAATGAAAACTTCAGATTGATATCATAATATTATATTGTACAATATTATATGATGTACCAGCTGAATCAATGAATTTGGTGCATGCCCAACTTAAAATGCTTTCATTTCTCTTTCATACTCAGGGAAAGGTAATGGACATTATATTCTTTGGAAAAACGATTAAACATCTAATATAAATCTAACACATTAAAATAGTTTTAAAAATGTGTTCTAATGATATTTCTCATCATAATATAATTGAATGCCTACTCTGCAACAAAGCAAAATGAAACAACAAAAACAAAAGTGAAAAAGAAGAGGAAAAAAGAGTCAAAGACAAAAAGAAAAAGAAGGGGAGGAAAGAAAGAAAGAAGTGAGGAAGGGAAAGGGGAAGGAAGGAAAGAAAGAAAGAAGTAAAGAAGAAAAGAAAATTGAACATTTTGGCCTATGCACAACTCAAAGTTTCGTAGATCACTCTGGTTACAAACCACGTATAGAGACTTAAGCACTTCTAAATATTATGACTAGTCTTTAAAAACTAAAATTCGACAGAAGCATTACCATTTTTGCTATGCCAGAACTGTGTGCAAAGATAATGAAAACACTGAAAAGTAAAATTAAGTGTTATATTTTATATAATGTGTGTGTGTAAATCAGCCATTAGCTTTAGGAACTTAAAATATTTAATAGAAGCAAACAATGCTGTGTTTCATCATACTGAGTAAATCTGTTCTTAAGATCAACAATTGTGATTATGATTTGGTGTCATATGAAAGTAGATAATTTTTACAAATGCCTAAATTGATTTGTTAATTCTTGATTTTGTTTCTTAGGCAATTGAAGCTTAAGTGACTTGGTTTGTGTTGAAGTACACGTTGAAGGATTCTTTCAGACAGCACAAAATTCACTATTTTTTTTTTTTTTTTGTCTTTGGGTAGGCTTGTGGGTCTATAGATAGGGCTTTGCTCTTTATATAAAATGAAATCAGCTCAGACATTCTTAAATACCGCTAATAAGTTACATATTCCACTGTCTTTAATGTTTTACGTTAGTATAATCTGGAAGTGACCACAAGTGACTTCTGAAAATAATTCACTAATAAACTCTTTCTTTGTCTTAGAATGAGATTGTGAATCGTAGCATTTAAGTTGGAACTGAATGTTACTGTTTAATTTCTTTAGCAGGCAGATGCTGAACTTTTCTTATTCAGTATCTGACCTCTAAAACTCACCAGCTCAGAAAAGATTATCTTGGTATTAAAAGATTTGTTAGCTCTGTTTAAAAGGTCTATTTGCTGTGCTCACTGCATCTGTAAGCCTCCTGGGTAGGGGATTGTTGCTTCAGCGCCTCTCTGACCTGCGCCCCTCTCTTCTGCCCTCTGGCTGTGGTGCCACTTTGACTTCATCACATGGAAAAATTACCACACGACCTGGACCCAGAGGGTCATAGAAGTGTCCTGTGTTCAACTTATTTTTCTGCATCAGTTCTAGCTAAATTCCTTTGCAGTAAATCTTTGAATGACTACTCTGAGAATTAATACGTGGCATGTTATATTAAGAGATAGAGTTCTTCCATTTCAGTCTGGTATATTTGTGTACAATGGCGCATCAGAAGCTTTTGCAAAATGAGGACTGATGAAGCTTCTGTTAGAATGATTTTTCTTCCTTGGGAATCATTAGAATTTAGTATAATTACTATTAATTTTTATAATGTGCTTTGTTAAAAGTAGACAATTTTAGACCATGGCCACTTATTTTTTCTTTAGAAAATATGGGCTGGGCACTGTGGCTCACGCCTGTAATCCCAGCATTTTGGGAGGCCAAGGAGGGTGGATCACGAGGTCAGGAGTTAGAGACCAGCCTGGTCAATATGGTAAAACCCCATCTCTCTTAAAAATACACAAATTAGCCGGGCATGGTGGCACACGCCTGTAATCCCAGTTACTAGGGAGGCTGAGGCAGAAGAATCGCTTGAACCTGGGAGGCAGAGATTGAAGTGAGCTGAGATCACGCCACTGCACTCCAGCCTGGGCGACAGAGCAAGACTCTGTCTCAAAAAAAAAAAAAAGAAAAAGAAAAGAAAATATGTTAACCATATTCTTAAATTTAATTAAAATGAAAGAGTCGAATTAACACTCCTTTTTCTCAGTCAAGAAACAAACCAATTTGATTAAATATAGATAGATAAATGGAGACACATAGATAAACACAGGTATAGATATGGACATCTTAGCTACATAATCCAGAAACTAGAGAGATTTGGCCAACTCTATTCCCACAGTGTCTTCAGTATGTTTACAATTAACTAGTATACTAGTAAGCATTACAGTAATCATTTATACAAAGCTATACTTTCCAATCCAATAGATTAGATTAGATTTGTGATAGAGTGACCGTAAGGCATATTGATGAATATCGATAACTGAATGGAAAACTCAGAAAATGCAGATATGAATTCTATGCTTTAAATAAGGTCAATTGACTGAACTCTATTCGTTTGTTTCTTCTAAAGGCTTTTCTGGGCTCCTCTGTTTCTGATGCTGTCTTAGGCAGTGCGTAGAGTAATGAGTAGGCTCCACACTATCTACCTACACTGCACAGAGGAAAATGATTAAACCTAAGAGGACAAGGACATGTCTGTATGGATGGCTTTTCCCAGGATGAAACATTAGTGATCAATCCAGGAACACTTTGTGGATCCAGACCCCACTTGTTCTCATGAGAGGTCATTTGATGGAGAGAACATTTCTCTGCTATGTGGGGCACTGAGTACTGACACTGTCAGAGCAAACAGCACAGGTCACGAACCCAGGAGAATCAATGGGAAAGAAGACAGAGATCCCAGCACCCAGAAGGGCCTAAAGTAGATTCGTTTTCTACCTCTGGTTACTCTTCTCGAGTCTCATCTTCCCAGCCATTCTGTTGTTGTTTCTGTTCCTTACAGACATCAAGCTTATGTTAGTCTACAAGTCTTTGCACCCACTGTTCCCTATGTCTAGAGTCCATTCTCCAAATATCTGTAAATTTAGGCCATTTTCATAATTTAGGTCTTAGCTCAAAGGTTATCTCTTCAGAGAGCTCATCACTGACCTGGAGTAAGTTCTTCCTAGTCTGTCATCATCGCTTCTGCCAAAAGTTAAAGACAATTTTAGACCATGTGTCATTCAGCACTTTTACATCATAAGCAAACACACACCTGTAAATGCCAGAGTGGTGTGGCTGAAATATGTATATGAGTGCATATATTTGGAGGAAAAGTATTTTGCAAAAATACTTACTACACATATACTTTGATATTTTATGTTCACAAAATATTTTATCCTATCTCCTAATCTCTTCTATCATTTCTTTATAACAACAACAGCTGGCTGTGACCCAATAAGTTGATTCCACAAAACAAAATGGGTCACTCTTAATTATCTGAAAACACTACTCTCTCCTGCAGGTATATATTACTTTGTAATACTTTTCAATGTCTTAAGAATTTGTATTTCCACAGGTGGGTATAAATTCATGAAGGCATTAACTTTATGTTTTCCTCCTTTATATTCCCAGCATATAAAAAGGCCTGTGACACAGGGTAGGTAATCAATAAGTTTGGACAAGTAAAAGAATTAATAAATCAATAAAGGAAATATTAGGTGAAAAGTTCATATATAATCTATATAATACTTATGCTATGAATGACAATAAATATTACAAAATAGCTAATAGAAAATGAGTCCTAATTGTAGATAATCTTTTTATCCATGCTAGCTGCCTTCATAATCATAAAGAAATCAGAAGAAAGGGCATTTCGGTAAAAGACTTCCCATATTCTCAGGTTTCTCATTTACCTTCAGTCAACCGGAACCACTCATGGAACTAGAAATATGCATCTCCAGGTCTTATAGCTCCCAGTGGGGACTCTGTATGGAGGCTTCAACCCAGCACTTCCCCTTGGCATTGCCCTAGCAGAGGAAGTCTTTGAGGGTTCTGCGTCTGCAGCAGGCTTTTTCTTGGGCACCCAGGCTTTCTCATACTTCCCCTGAAATCTGGGTGGAGGCTGCCAAGCATTCTTCATTGTTGCATTCTGCATACCTACAGACTTAACACCACATGGAAGTGACCAAGACTTATGGCTTGCATTCTACAATGTGGCAGCCTGACCTGCACCTGAGCCCCTTTGAACCCCAGCTAAAGCTGGAGCAGTCAGGATGTGGGAAGCAATGTCCCCAGGCTGCACCGGGCAGCAGGGTCCTGGGCCCGGCCCAGGAAACCATTCTCTCCTCTTAGGCCTCTGGAACCATGATAGGAGGGGCTGCCCGGAAGGTCTTTGAAATGCCTTCAGGGAGTTTTCCCTGCTGTCTTGGATATTAGCACTTGGCTCCCTTTTAGTTATGCAAATTTTTAATGCAAGCGGTTGCTCCACAGCTGGCTTGAATTCCTCTCCCAAAAAAGCTTTTTCTTTCTCTGCCACGTGGCCAGACTGCAAATTTTCCAAACGTTTATAGTCTGTTTCCCTTTTAAATATAGGTTCCAACTTGTCATTTATTTGCTCTTGCATCTGAGTGTAAGTTGTACGAAGAAGCCAGATAATGTTTTGAATGCTTTGCTTCTTAGAAATTTATTCCACTAGATACCCTAAGTCATCACTATCAAGTTCAAAGTTCCAGAGATCCTTAGGGCACAGACACAATACAGCCGAGTTTTTTGGTAAAGTGTAACATGCATGACCTTTGCTCCAGTTTCCAGTAAGTTCCTCATTTCCACCTGAGACCCTATTAGCCTGAAGTGCACTGTCCATATCACGATCAGCATTTTGGTCATGAATATTTAATCAGTCTCTAGGAAGTGGCAAACTTTCCTTCATCTTCCTCTCTTCTTAACCTTTCAAACTCTTCCATCCTCTGCCTGTTACCCAGTTCCAAAGCAGCTTCCACATTTTCAGGTATCTTTATAGCAACGCCCCACTCCTTGATACCAATTTTCTGTATTAGGTTGTTCTTGCATTGCTATAAGAAATACCTGAGGCTGGGCGTGGTGGCTCACACCCCTAATCCCAGGATTCTAGGAGGCCCAGGTGGGTGGATCACCTGAGGTCAGGAGTTGGAGATCAGCTTGGCTAACATGGCAAAACCCCATCTCTATTAAAAAGTACAAAAATTAGCCAGGCGTGATGGTGTGTGCCTATAATCCCAGCTACTTGGGAAGCTATGGCAGGTGAATCTTTTGAATCCAGGAAGTGGTGACTGCAGTGAGCCAAGATCGTGCCACTGCACACCACCCTGGGTGACAGAGTAAGACTCTGTCTCAAAAAAAAAAAAAAAAAAAAAAATGCCTAAGACTAGATACTTTATAAAGAAAAGAGGTTTAATTGACTTATAAGTCTGCAGGCTTTACTGGAAGCATGGTCCCAACCTCTGCTCAGCTTATAGGGAAGCCTCAGGAAGCTTGCAATCATGGCAGAAGGTGAAGGGAGAGCAGGCACATAAGCTGGCAAAAGCAGGAGCAGGAGAGAGAGAGAAAGGAGGAGAGAGTGTGTTAGCTAGGGGAGAGGTGCCATGCACTTTTATATGACTAAATCTCACCATAACTCACGATTGCAAAAACAACCATAAGGAATCCACCCTCATAACCCAACCACCTCCCACCAGGACCCACCTACAGCATTGGGGATTACAATTCAACATGAGATTCAGGTGGAGACAAATGTCTGAACTATATCACCATACCTCTCCTCAGCTACACCTTATAGTAAAGTAAAACATGCACATCATTGATTCTTCCCAGATGGCGTTGTATCTAGTCTGTCAATTCTAAAATCTAGGAGTTTTCTAAGATATATCTTTGCTTTTTGGCCTCAGCATCTAATCAGTTAACAAGTACTATATGGCTCCATTTTTTTCCAGTCCCAATACTAGAATCCTGATTCAAGCCATCAGCTTGTCTTAACCAGAATAATGTAAGAATCTCTAATTGGTTAACTTTGTTAAACTTTTGTGCATCCTACAAACTTTTCTCTGCATTAAATCCTCAGTGGTCGTTGAGAAATGAAGTTAGACCAAAGCATAGCCCTATTTAAGACCTTACAACTCCCCACTGGCTTCCGTTGTATTTCTGTTTGTCTGTGTGTGTATGCGACATTCTCTCTCCTTTTCATCAATTAGTTGTCCCAACGTATTTCCTCCCTCTCAATTTTAAAAATATGTTCATGTTTCTCCCAGATAGAATCACCTCAGTGTCATGCTATGCTGTAACTTCTATGGTTATTTTTCAGAACTTACCTGACTCCACCTCTTTTCTGCAAATGAAACGTACAGAGACCCCATTATTTTTGAATATTGCTACTGCTTTTCTTTATTGGTGAGCTTTCTAGTTATCTTCATTCTCTGAATGCTCCTTCTCTGTCTCTTCTGATTCTTCTCTCCTTCATTCATAAAATGTTTTCAGTGACATTATCCCCTCTAATCATTTCAAGGATGGCATATCCACTCTTGCCTCCATCAGAGGTTCCCATTTGAAAGGTTACACATCCTACATCTATACACATGGTGCTCTATATTAGACCAGCCCCGTACCAGTCTAATTCAGTCATTGATATGAAAAGAAGTAGGGTGCTACCTACCATATCAAAAACATAATCAGTGTGTCACTAGGAGTGAGAAAACAGATACTACTCTCTGCAAATCAGAGACCTGCATTACACAAGGGTAAAAAATTTGGAAAAAGTTTTATCTCTAGTCAGACAGAAGAAAGACCCCATATTTATTGAACTTGTAACTAGTGAAAATGATGTGAAAGAGGCTCAGTGTTGTCTTCTATTAATGTCTCTTGGCAAGTTATTAACATAAAGAGATGCACTCAGGAGTCAACTGATAGAGGGCGGCTACTTTCCTTGTGCTTGTGCGGACGAATTTACATGTTTAAAAATGTAGAAATGTAAAAAGAATGGTAAGCGTTGAAATACAGCAGGGGAAGGAAGCAGAGGGAAGGGAGGGAAGATTGGGTATGAATCACAGGTTTTCTTTTCTGATATAGTGAGGAGACTACAGATGAAACAAGAATTGGAGGTTAAGACGGGCCTGTCAAGCTATCTATGTCATCAGTAAAATATCTAAGAATGCAATTATTTATACATCTATCAGGAGAAAAATGGGTGGATTAAGTTGGGTAAATTATTTGTCTTTTACAGAGATAATTAACAGATATTTTACAATCAATGAATCATACATTAGAGGTGAAGCACATTCTTTATACTTAAAAGCATGCATCTGCCTAAAAGTAAACTGAAAATAGAGACCGAAAACAGTTACTTCAGGAAGAAGGAGGCATACAATTTTCATTTTATTTCATTCTGAAAGTTTTTCTCTAAACACTTTACAGTTTCTTCATAACTAATTTTGCCTGGATAAAATGAGATGATCTTTCATTTTTATAAATGCTGTCTAAGGTAGCATTAGCATATCATTAATGCATTTTTGATTCACTTTATTCATATTTGAAAACTAGGTATTTTGATGTTCTCCATCTAATTTGTTCTCCCAGATCTTGGGCTGTTCTTATTGGCCTTTTAAAAACATATTTAAACTTACTAAATAATATCTCATTAAATAAAAACCCCTGTATTCTAGCCCAAGAGATCATTAATTAGATGGTAAAGCTGCTTACTCCCCATGGCTTCTTACTTTCCATGGTATTTATAAATTCTCTTGTATATGTGTTTCAGTGACTGAAACACATGCATAATAAAATGCATAATAAACTATCTTTAAAATGCTGGTGAATGCAAACAGTACTGATACTTCTGAAGATTTTTTTTTCCTGGCTTAATTTTTATATTGCACAAGGATAGAAGGATGGGGTGTGGGATGTGGGAAGACAGTGGGGCTATAATTATACCTCTGTTGCTTACTCACATCAAAAGCATAGCCATGCCAAATGCCAGCTCTGAACCTGTCTCTTCATTTGCAAAGTGAGGTTAATGGTTCTTAAGGGACTGCGAGAACTTGGTGGGAAGATTATATGGGACCACACATGGATTTAGAAGCAATCAATACATATTAGATTTTCTTCTTCCTATCTTGGCCTATATTATTTCAAAGTCATATAATAACATGCTTTGTTGATAAGATTATTCATAATTCAATGGAAAATACCAATGTGGATTTCAAATCACAAAGCTTTGCTTGTTAATATGGACAAGATCTATTGAATATCTTATTCTAATATCGTATTCTAATATGGGAATTTTTCAAAATGTCTTTGGAGACCCATGGCTATAATGCATATTTTAAGTGAAAATGAATTAAGTCTGCTGTGAGAATAAAAATGTGAGGAGTTAATTTGAACAAAAAAAGGACAGTAGGAAATTTTTAAAAAATGAATTATAGAAATAAAAGGAGCATGTAGTGATTTTTGTTTCAGAAGAAGGAAGATTATATTTCAGTGAAATTAGAAGAAAATGAAGATAATTATATACTCATCAGCAAAGGAATGCTTCCCCAAAGAATTACAAAGTGGATAACACCAGCCACATGTCACAGAACAGGATTTTATATCACCATAAAGCCAGTCCAGAGGTAACAAGTGCTGCACACTTCTCTGAGGTGACACCTAGCAGCGGGTACATCCCTAGAGGAATTATCAGATGGATAGAAAAGTGAGCCCCAGAGCTGTCAGGATAGCTGCAGCCAGTTGAGGCTCATGAAACAGTCCCTGCTTTGTGGTCATGTTGCAGGGCAGGGAAGCCCAAAATCGGGGCTCGGCCTGGGAGGGTTCTTGGCTTCATCTAGGAAAAAATTCAAGGGTGAGCTAGTGGTGTTGATAACAACTTTTACTGAAGTGACAATGCACGACAGCAGCAGAGGTCCTGCTCCTTGCAGAGCAGGGCGACCCCATAGGCTGTGTGCTGAGTGGCAGCTCAGAGGCAGTACTGCGCTCAGAGCTATGTGCTATGTGCACTCATATTTGTGTTTTTGCTCATATTTGATGTGACTTCATTGAAGAAGGCCATATTTGAAAGCATGGTCCCAGGGTGGCATTAGGATTTCTGATGCTTTACATTAAAAGTTTTATTTGCTCTTGATTCATATTTTCAAAACAACTGATATACTCTGAGACTATTTATTTTGAGCAGAGAATGGACCCAGAAATACTTTTCCCAACGTTCAAACTGTTAATTACATGTAAATCAAGGGGTGGGTTATGCATAAATTTCTAGACTAAGGATGGTAACTTTCAGGTGTTGCCATGGAAAGGGGCAGCTATTTGTAGGTGTTGCCATGGCAACAGCAAACTGAGATGGCACTGGTGGGGTGTGTTGTGGAGAGGTGCTTTTGCCTCTGGTCTGGAGTCCGAGCCCTACTTTCAGATTCAAGTTCTGCTTCCTACCTCACTAGGAGTTTGGTAAATACTAGTTGAATCTTTGAATCAGTGGGTAGGTGAATTACTACCTCCAAGGCCAAACTTAAGCATTGGGTTAAGGCTTTACATGAAAATATCAGAGGAAAGATTTGTGCTGAATTTAATTAGAAAAACAGAAAACAACAGCCCCATAAATATGTGAGCATTCCCCCAGGGCACAGAAAATCTGCAAAAACTAATAATGAAAGCTCTGCCCAGGAAAATTTGCCATAATTCCTGTAAGTATTTGCCTCAGGTAAGGCAAGGTCTAATGAATCTTAAGAACTCAAGTGGGACACTCTGAGACGAGGCAGTGCAGGGCGACTCACAGAGCCTGGTGTGCAGCCAGGGTTCTCTTGGGAAGATCAGGCAGATAGATTTGGCTATGTAGATATATAGTTATAGATATAGACAGAGCTATGCAGGTAACTGTAGACACAGTGATAGAATAGAGTCAGATGTGTGGATAGGGACAGAGATAGAGACACAGATATTTATTAGACGCACATACAGAGACAGAAATAAAATAGAAATGAAAGTACAGACAGAGATACAGATGTAAATATACATACAGCTATTTATTTTCAAATTCTCTCTCACCAGCTTCCCCTGTTTATACCATTTTTCAAAGTACAGAAGACAATCTCCGCATCTTTTCTTCAGGTCCTTTCTTGAACCACATTACAGCATCTGAGATAGGCAATTGGAATTCACTCTAACAGTGCCCTGTTGTCTGTTTGTCTCTCTTGTATAAGCAAAAGGCTACTGTGTGCTGTTCCAGGCTGGGGCACCTGTCAGCTGCACTGGTGTAGCATGTGAAGGACTCATTGTGCTGGAACAATTTCAAAACCCACTTTCTAGGACACCAGAAGGCCACAGCCTCAGGTCATTAATGTGTAACCAGAGCACAGCAGGCATTGGGAGTTCACAGTGAAGGGTGTACACCTGTGTGATGGGGACGTGGCTGCAAGGCACAGAGGCCTGGGGAGACTCTAGGGACCCCCAAATTGTGTAACATAAGGGTCAGAGCTGTGGATTCCTTAGCTGTATAATAGAGACCAGCATTATTATCTCTTGGAATTGTTGTAAGCTGAAACAGCATAATTGCTTAGACAAATTGGAGTGCCAACTCTTGACTTCTTATCTTACTCCCTGTTCCTGCATGGGCATGAGAGCCTTTGTTATAAAAGAAAATACTGGAGGTGCTGGGCATGGTGGCTCCCATCTGTAATCCCAGCACTTTGAAAAGCAGAGGCAGGCAGATCAATTGAGGTCAGGAGTTCGAAACCCACCTGGCCAACATGGTGAAACCCCGTCTTTACTAAAAATACAAAAACTAGCCGGGCATGGTGGTGGGTGCCTTTAATCCCAGCTACTCCTACTCGGGAGGCTGAGGCAGGATAATCGCTTGAGCCTCAGAGGCAGAGGTTGCAGTGAGCTGAGATTGTGCCATTATACTCCAACCTGGACGACAAAGTGAGACTTTGGCAATTGAAACACGACTTGTGGGAATTATGCTAATGGCGCTTGGAGGCAGCAGAAGAAATGAACAGCGCAAAGGAGGGGAGGAAGAGCACATTCTTGCCAGAGGAACCCGTGTCCTAAAGGGCCTCTCAGGGGAAGGGGCACAGCGTGTTCGGGAAGTACCTAGTGTGTGTGAGAGGCCACCCACCAGGGGGTTGGGGAGTACACAGGCCCCACCACGGACAAGCTGGGGGGGGCCTGGCACCATGATGTATTGTGCCCTGCTTAGCAGAGTGACAGGAACTTTAAACCACTTCCTAAAATTTAGGAAACTTTCTGAAATGAGGAACAGTAGTTTTGTTTACCTTTCTCTTTTTAAAAATGTTGCTTGTTTTTGTTCTTTTTCTCTTTTGGCTCTTCAGAATATTTATTCATTTTTCACATAGCATATGAAAGGGAAAGTGACTATTGAATTTACAAATGAATTTTTTTTAGGAATGCTGAAGTCTTTCAAAAGTTACTGAACATCTATTATATGCTAACTTCTGAAAAATTGAAGTTAAATCAGGTATGATCTTTACCACTATATTTCTGTTTCTAGCACACAGACATATATACATATGTATATGTCTCTCTGTGTGTATGTATATAATCACTTATTTCTTTGAATGCTTATGTTCGTATATATGCGATGTGCTGAGCTGGACATTTAAGCAGCCTTACAAATAATGATATATTCAATAGTTCTATACACAAAGAGGTATAAATTATATGAACAGACAAAAAGGTTAACTGGCAACCCCTAGGGTAAGCATTCCAATCAAAGATTTATTATGTTAATACCGAAAACTTCTCAAAACAGTGGTAAACCTTATTATGTCTTATATAGCAACTATTTTTTCCAAAAGCTATATAGGCGCCAGTAAGAGTATCTTTCTTCTCTTCCTCTCTTTTACTGTCTTTCTCTCCTCTATCTGTCCCCCAGAGCCGCTTCACTGTAATGTCTCCTGATATCCAGGGCAAATGAAGGACGGGAAAGCCCCCAAGCTTTGTGGTCTGTGTCGAGGCTGCCTCAGGTGTGCAGAAAATACAAGTAAATGCTGTGGCAGGTGCAAGCTCGCTGCCAGGTCTGCTCTGGCATAAACAGCAGCAAGGTTCTCAAGAAAGGAATTCTACAAGGATGGAGAAAAATACTGTCTAACACACTTAAGACTTTAGTTCAAAGTGCTCTCACATATTAGAGTTCCCGTTGGAGATCTCTAGTCTTCTTGGTTGAGAATAGTTTGGTGGTGGGATTGATGCCAGGCCAGTCACTGAGCTGGGTTGTGGAGGGATCTTTCTTCCTGTGGGATCGGCCCCCGTGTGAATCTGTTTGGGGCTGGAGGCACGTGCTTGGTGGGATCACGAGATTCCATTTTTCTCTTTCAAGCTACCCTTAGCTTTTAAGTCACTGCCTTTCCCCATCAACATCTTGGGCTAAAATGGAATTTATTATTGAAATGTTGGTAGGTAAACACGCATATGTTGTTCTTAAATCAGTGACTTTCTTCATAATGGTTTCCATGTACACAATAATCTTTTCCTATAAACTACATTTATCCAAAAGGCACGCACAGGTTTTTCTGTAAACAGAAACTGGGGCTGAGGTTTTGGAAAAAAAAAGAGATGGCCCTTCATTTTTCTTTCATTTCATGCTTCCAAAAGGACAATCATCTCTCTTTATGTCTGCCTCATAGCATCCTGTATTATTAACATCTGTCAGAAGTCACAGCTGTCTGTGTTCCATGCCTTGTCCTTTCATCTCTTCCGCATCTGCTGGATTCAGCCCACCGTTTGTAGGTGCGTTCAGGTGCCCCACCGTAACAGTACAGAAAAAACAAAATCACTGTCTTCTTTCTTAGTCGTGCACCATTCTTTCTAGTTAGCATTTTATTCCTCACTTTTAAAATCCAGATTTATTTAAATAATAGCAAATTGCCATTGTCTCTATTTCCTCATCGTCCCCTAATGTATCAACACACTGAAATCAAGTTTGTTCACTTTAACACGCCAATCAGATTTCCTAATGAATACCCCCAAGACTTCTTAATACAAAATCCAGCGGAATGCATTTGATGTTCTTTGCATACAATCTTGTTGGAGCATACAACTTTGTAAAGCATCTTTTCTTGAACATTTCTTCTTCCTTGCTTTCAAAGATATAATTCTACTACTTTTGCTACAATTTCTCTGGGTATTATTTTCCTGCCTTTTTAAGTTTCATTGATTTGTAGCAATGGCACAAACATAAAGTATATACCTTTATGAGTTTCTACATATGTATTCACCATAAATCCAGAAAATTAACATATTCACCACCCCAAAATCGTTTTCTCATACCCATCTTCCTTCCTCTTCAACCACAATCTTATTTTCATCAGTAAAGATGTCTTTGCATTTTGTAAATCTGTTATAATTGCAATTATACAGTAAGGCACTCTTTTGTGTCTAGCTTCTACACTGACTCTATTTACCTTGGGATTTATTTATGTTGTTGCAGATATCAGTAGTTTGCTCCTTTTTATTGTTGAATAGTATTCTATTGCATGGATATGTTATGAAATTTTAATCCACTTATTTGTTGATAGATCTTTGGGTCATTTCCTGGACAATAACTTTTAAGGCTGTCCTTAATCATTGATCTCATCTTTGACAATTTCCCTTATAATTCCTCTTCGTTGACATGGCTCTGCTTGGTTAAGTGAGCCTACACTGTAACCCACACTTTTTAATTTGCACAACTGCAGCTTTTCTAGACTGGGAATTTCTTTGGTTTAAAAGCAAATTGTGTAGTACCAGGCTAAGCTGACACTGTCTGCTCCAAAAAGTGGATGTCCAGTAAACGTTTTCTGAATGAATGGATTCCCAGATTGTTGGACTGCCAGAAAGATGCCTATACTCACCTGTAAACTACAAAATGAGTAATGGGCTGGCTGGTGACTGAAGCCATATAGGGTTTCCCTGATGGATTTTTGTACTGTCTAATTTAATGTTTCTGGATCTGAAAAAGGATCCCTAGAAGAGAAAAGTAAATAATTATTTGATGTTTTTGAAATTTTAGAAGCCTCAAGGGCATGTCTCTTTTTTAAAATAGTTTGGAATGCCTTGTCTTCAACAGACAAGGATCTTGCTGGATCTAGCAGAGCTGCCGCTCTCCCACGCTATAGCTGAGGTACCCCTGCCAACCCTGCATCAGCATCTCATCCTCTAGGGATGCTGTGGAACCTCTTACACTATTCCTGAGTCACCAACCTATTCAGGTTTACTATTTTTCAGTCACTTTGTGGGTGGTCATCCATGGAAATCCTGCTCTCCAATTCAGAGGGAAAGAAAAAAATTAAACCTTTCAAAGTTCTTCTCTTCATAGTCACAATCTCAAGCCTCCTCGTCCTTTGAGATTTTGTGTTTTCTTCAAAATCTACAGTGAGATGTCCCAGTCTCCACTATCCTTCCCTACTGGAATTTTTCCCACCCTAGTGTTTGTCTGTCTTCCCGCTTCCAGTGCTGCTGGAGCATAGCAATGCCCAGATTTGTGTTTGCATGTGAATTCATCCAGATCAGGGCCATGGGAGTCTGAAGAGGGGGGGTTTCATCAGAACCATCCAAAGAAATCCTCTGTGAACCAATGGTGCATTGTTTATTTATTTTTCAGCTCTGAAAATGAATACAATGTCTAAAATTCATCAAGTCTTCTTCAGAATATTGAAATATTTCTTAATGTCTGTTAGGAATAAACACTCAAAAACGTATAACATTGCCTGGAAAATGGTAGCGTTAATCCATATATGTGACTAAATTTATCAATGCAAAATGCAGGGGAAGGTTTGTGACTCTTGAAGGTCTCACTCATTCCTCATCTTACTCGGACCGTCTCAAAAACTGCAGAGAAACAGCCCACACCGGTTTCTTTGCTCATGGCATGGAAAGAAACAATTCTGTTAGTGATGGCAGAAAAATCCAGGAAACTCTGGGAGTTTTGCACTTCACTTCTGTGGAGAAGAGAAATACTATGCAAGAAAGTTAAGGGACAACATTATCTGTGAAACTGAGTCAAATTTGTCAATTTGTTCTAAGATTTTCTTCCTTCAATTCACTGGGTGTGGGCAAGAAATGGGCCATCATATGCAAAGCCATGGACCTCTGAATCCAACCTCTAAATTATGACTTAGGATACCAGTTCACCTTCATTGTTGATTGAATAAATGTTTATTGGGTTCCAGTATTTACAGGGCATTGTCCTAGATGTTGGGGCCACAGTGTGAATGAGACGATGTCCCTGTCATGGCACCTACTTGAGAGGCACAATAAATAAACATCACACACCGTTATAGACATGGAACATGCTTTCAGCTTGGTGGAAAATTCCATAAAGTAAAATAAAGCTGGGTAAGGAACCAGAGAGTGGGAAGCTTTGGGGTGTGTTGTACACAATCTGGGTGGCTTCCTCTATCACTGTGCCTGTTAAGGTTCTTGCTGGCGGGCCGTTGGCCCTGACTTTTCAGCAGTCATCTAGTCTTACAGTAAAGGCACTTTGTTAGATTGCGGCACGGAGACGCTGAAAATATTTAACTGGTTTGTGTTTCTTTCATCTAGAAGAATTCCCAAATCAAGATTGGCCAAGAGTAATTGAATCAGTGGTTTCATATCAGCATCTCTTCAAAAAGATGTTTGGATTATTTCTTGTTTGTAGGTGAATTACACAATGTCTCAATTATAAATTTAGTTGCTTATGTTATGAAGGAGTCATTGAAAGTCATGCTACTTAAGGAACATTAATGGAGCATAATCCAAACACAGTGCCACTAGGAGCTGACTCTCATTATGTTCAGGACCATGGTGTGTGAGGCAGAAACCAGATCAGGCATGTTCGGTAGCCAAGGGCACTAGGGACATAGACCACCTTGAGAATACTTCTTCGACCTTGTTTTGTTTTATTTTCTTGCAGTGGTGAATAAAGTACACTTCTTTCATGTTTAGATACAGATCATCTCGTTGTCAGAAAAATGATGAAAATGATTCCCTTTGCTTCATGAATTAACAGTGTTAACAACATATGTCAAGTACTTTCTTGTTTTCTATGGGCTTTCCCTTACAGTCCTCACACAGCACAGTAGGAAACAGTATCACGGGTTCCGTATCCGTGAGACAGTGATACTTACAGAAATGGAGTCCTTGTCCAGTTTATTTAGCTAGGAAGAGGTAGAGACGACTTTTCCCCAGAAGTAAAAGTAGTACATGCTTGGCAAATATTAATAAATTGATGCTAATAACATCAAAACTGTATTTTCCAAGGATCACAACCCTTACCACTTTTGCATGTGTATATTGTTACATTCACTACATTCTATCATAGTCGTATATTTCATTCCTGAATTCTTTTATAATTCTGTGCATCCTTAGTGTATAATCTAATGTTTGGCACAGATAAATGTTTGCTGAGTGATTGTGTGAATGACAGAGACTAAAGAACTCACAGTAAAATGAACCAGACGTAAAAATAAATAGGTGCAATGCAAAGTGATTTATGATGTTACAGTTGAATCCTCAGAGTGTGTGTGAGCACTGCTGACTTATCTATTCTATGGACAAGAGCCACAGTGCTTCCTGTAAAACAGAATATTGAGGGACTTTAATTCCAATGTGGCCAACCCAGTTCCTCTGCTCCCCCTTCCCGGGTGGAGCTAGGCTACTTGATCGTTCTATTCCCCTCCAAGTCAGAATTGCAATGTTGTTTTGCAAAAGTTGTTTAGGTTAGAAAAGAAACAAGAACATACTTGGGTTGAGATGAGCTGGCTTCCATTTTTTTTGTAGAGTTATTATCTCAGGCAGATTACTTAACATTTCCAACCACTGAGCACATCTACCGAATAAGCTTGAGTCGTGATTGTCTGGTTAAGTTCATCTTTGGTGTCTTCTCTGTGTAACTGATATAGCATCAATTTGTCAGAGTGTTGTGTGAGATAAAGCCTGTGAATGCATTTTGTAAACCATGAAGTGATACGTACGTTGTAGGGAAGAACATGAAGAGAGACCTCCAGCCTGGAGTTAAATTATGAAATTCTAAGATGTAGTCTGTTCATTCCATGATTCCAAACTTCTGGAGAGGTGGGGCCAGGCGCTGTCTTATTCTGGGAAGTAGTCTCAATCCAGGCTGCATGTTAGAATGCTGTAGAAAGTCCGCAAAAGTCCTGATATCTGGGGCCCAATGGAGACCAATTAATTGAGAATCTCAGGACACAGGGGCACATGTCCACAGGATGATTCTGCCTGGCCAAGGTTGCACCCAGCAGATCTCAAACTGTGACTTACCCTGTTCCTATTTCTCTTTGTTATCCTTGGTCCATTTAACAGATTGGATTTAAGTAGCAAACTTGTAAAATACAACACCATGCGCTCGCTAAATATCAAGTATTCCTCAAAGATGGACCCACCCAAACTCTTCCCAGCCAGATTTATAACCAACCACACTTGACCGCAGACAGGCCTTACACATCCTTCGTATGATCTGAAGCAGAGAGTGAGTCTCTTGGGGACAGGTGGAAGTGCATTTTTTTTTAAAGTTTAATATGTTTTGGCTGAGGTTAAGTTTGTTAAGACCGTTAAATATTTAAACCAGTTTTCTCAGAAGGACTTTTGAATTAAAAGGAAATTTTTAAAGGTATTTTAATAATTCCAATGTTAGTCTCTGGGTAGAATTTTCTTACATTTAATTATGAATTCCCAGGCTACCTTTTCTACTGATATATTCATAACCACATATTCATATCCATAAAAATAAGCAATTATACTTTCTGCCAATGGCTTCCTGCGTGACTACATGTGGCCTTCCTACTTGATTATGGATTTCAGCAAATTTAATATAAATATCTCCTTTAAGAACATCTGAGAAATGAATGTATTAAAGTGTGTTAAATTTGCCATGCAACTGAAACTTAGTAGAAATCTTTGTAGTCAACTAAATTCTACTTTCAGCTAGAAAACTTTAGGCAAATCATTATTTAATCCAGAGATTAACACTACATCCTGAGAAAATATATAAAATAACATCTCCTTACCTACTTTTCTGTAAAGTTACACCAAAGCATCATTTAGGAGATCTACACTGCAAACATTCCGTGAAATCCTGTGCACATTTTCATTTTCCTTATTAACAGAAACAGTTATAAAAGTATTTTTGTCATATTGCCTACATTGCTTTAAATGCCTTTACCTGTCTCCCTTTAAACATATCCACCCTTTAAATATGACTCAAAATTCACTTACAAAATACCTTTCCCAATGCCTGACCATTTCATGTTCCCAGGCCTCTCTCTATAGGCATATTTATGTAACAGGACTTACCATATTATGTTATAATTGGTTCTCTATCTGCTCACATTCTTGTTCTTTCTCTCTACTTTGTGGCATGTTGACAATCTCTGTATTTTTGTCATTTTTATAGCCCCAGTGTTCAAATCCGCACAAAATAGATGCTCAAAACCTTCTTAACCCACTTAGAGAAATAACGGTACTTCAGCGTTTTTCCCTGTTTATTAAGGGGTCTCAGCATTAATTTTCCATGGTCTTGCTGGGTTTGTACACAGCTTAGATCTTCTTTTGTATTTTAAATTAGCCAGTCACTTGGCTGAAAAAGCAACCCTGCTGCCCTGAAGGAAATAGCTGTGTCAGGCCACCCACAGGGATCTCAGAAGAATGAAGGGAACGATTGTGTTATTGTATCACGGGCAGCGCTGCCGGGACTCCTAATGCTCATTGAGACGTTTTACCATGAGGATTCGGAAAACATAAATTGCATCTCATATGAACCATCTCCTTTGTGGTACGTGCTTCCCAGAGATGTACAGCTCATTTAATAAAGAATTACCTGCTGGCACTTAACATTATGTTGTTGGCAGAAAAGTGCCTTATAAAGAGGGGCCATTTTTACAGTGTGGTATCCACGGGGTCCCTTGGGGGAGCCCGTGTGAATATGAGGCTATTTCACTATTGGGCACGCTGGCTTCTTGGCAGGCCAGCTGAGTCCACGATGTGAAGTGCTAATTGCTGATTTCCAAGAGTTGGACAGTCTTTCTCTTACGCAATGGGCTGAGAACGCCACCTTCCTTCCCGCAGGCTGTGTATGACTAATCCACAGTTCCTTATTAGAAAGACGGAGCTTGTTCCTAAGGGTGACCTAGATGTGAAAAACTCGCATTCTCCTGCTAATTCTCTAAGTTGGCAAGTTATCCAAGAGTACGCTGTGGCTAAATCCGCTTAAGCTAGTCTTCCTCTTCCTCAGCTTATTACAGTATTAGAACTTTTGACAGCGGCACAGACTAAGGGTAGCATGAAAAGCAATGAAAACATCTAATTTTATAGCTGTCAGGATAAACATCAAAATAAGATATTAAATGTAAAAATGTGAATAATAGGCTAAAGAGTTCCTCCTCGAATATAGTGGGAATTTTAGCATTTTTATCACATGACCTCGGGGATGCATGCTAGGGTCACCCAGGGAGTTGTGTCTCTGTATTTGACCTCGAGGGTGTCTCCCGCCTTGGGTGCACACTCCATTCTTAAGGGTCTGTCTCACTCTTCAGGCCCAGAATTCCCTGCTAATTCACACCCTCTCTGTCTTCCCTCAAGGGTCACGTTTGCAGAAGAGCTCCACTGTAGGGCAGGGGAAGAAAATCCTTCCTCTTTCTTTTCTCCGACAGCCCTATCTCAGCTGTCATTCTCCAGGGATCTCTGCTGGGGACTAAATTCGTTAAGGCCATGCCTGCACTTGCAAATACTTCTTAAGCACCTTCAAATGTGTTAGAAACAAAATCCTCGCCTGCTGATCGTAGAAGAGACCCCTGCTAAGTTATAAATGAGTTTCTGCAGCCCAGGAGCACTTGTCTATTTGGGGAGCTTAACCAGAGGTATGTGCAGCCTGTGCAATTGTTCAGTGCCTAGCGCAGATGGATGGTTCTTTTGTTATGAAAACCAAAGAACTGCCTCCAGCAACCCTTCCGGCCCCAGGTGCACACATCCCACTCAGAAGGGTATCGTGACATGTTAAGTAGGAAAGAGAGGCAGTTCAGGGAATGTGTGTGTGGACAGGGAGTTAAGGGGCCTGTCATTATAAGAATCTTTTGTTTGCTTCCACACTGCCCCATATCTTTGAGGAACGTATCCTCCCCAATCCTTTGTATCCATGATTTTCAGGTGGGTGACAGGACCACACCACCTGCAGCAACACCAGGCATCCTAACGTCTAACGTGAATGAGCTGACGTTTCTCAGATACTTTGCAAGCTCGGAATCCTTGAGCCCCCCAGCCCGTGGGGCTGCAATGTAACTGTGCGTGTTTCACATAGGAAACTGGGGCACAGGAGCCTAAATGACCTGCCTAATATTACTTGTAGCAGGGAGATGATTTTTATGATGGGAGATTCTAACATGCGGGTTCTACGGCACAGAATAAGACGGAAACCGCTGCCTAGCAGGTGCTCTGTGTGCTTGTTTCTGTTCATGCTTGTGCAATTGAATGGGAGAAATGCTTAACTGGACTTTCAAATATGAACGATCAGCTTCTGTGCTATGACAGATTGTGCCAACTCGAGAGGTTTCACTCCTGAGTGTCTCCAACACGCTTGTCATGGTCAGAGCCACCCCAAGCGTGCAATTGCAGACATACTCGTAAGCACTCTTCAGGATTGACCAGGTGCCAGCCGTGTGACAGGCACAATGTAACCATCATATCCACCAGCCTATGAGTTATTTACTTGGAATCTCCTATGCCCAAACACTGACAGGGATGCACAGGTTTAAAGCACAAAGGTAATTATGACCTCTGACCTCTGAGGAGCCCTGAGGGTCTCACGCAGGCCCTGGGCAGCTGCCGTAGGCATTGCTCACAGGGTTTCGCTTCTATCATTTGCATTTATTGCTATTTGAATTAGCACTGTCTCCCCCACTCAGTTCGAAGCTCCTCAGAAGCAGAGAAAAATACATCAATTTTCTGGAATTGTTCCAAGTATTAGAAAGTATAATTTAAATATCTGGCTCTAGTTGTTTTCACCATAATCACATATAATGATGTTTTATCGCCTTTAGCTGCTCTCTTCCCACTCTCTCGTCCACGCTGAAGCCAAATAAATGCACTCGTGCTATTTGCTGAAGAGTGTGATTAATGCTCTCTCCTCTGATGGAAGCACAGGACCCAAAACAAGTTTTTTAAGCAAAATCACCTCATTGTCAGATTATATTGCATCAGACCATAACTGCAACATGGTCGTGAAGTTTAAAGCTAAAGTGCCAGAGGTGTGGGAGAGTGTTGTGTGTGTGTGGGTTGGTGTGTGCAAGTGTTGACCTGCCAATACTGACAGATGCTGCGGTTTGTCTATGACCAAAGTGAGGATGAATTCACAGCTAAACGTCTTGGAGGCAGGGGCCTCATCACCACAGGTTACCATTATACACTCTGCTGTATCCAACAGGGTGTATCTTCCTCATCCACTAACCAAACAGGTGTCTGTGAGAACCAACAACATTAACAAACGTGCTCATTGAAAAAAATATGCATTACCTTAGGACATATGGGTGAAAATAAATGTTATAATACTACTATCTATATATTGTGGGGTATACAACCTCTATTGTGAAGGTCAAAAATAATGCTTTTGAGCATTTCTCATGAAAAGTTAGAAATTCTAATCCCGTCCTTACTATGTTATATCACAATCCTATCATATAAACAGGTGTGTCCTCTGGCTTGATTTTAAAACATTCTTTTTAATAAATACAGGTTAACAATATAGAGGCACAAGAAGCAACACACAACTCACTTTCAGAGTGTGTGTGTGTGTGTGTTTGTGTGTGTGTGTTTGGCATCTGGGAAGAAAGCAACTTAATGCATTGGGGTAAGTCATGTCATTGGTTTAACCCTTTCCTACTTAGTATGCCTGTGGATACTGGAATCTTGAGTACAGTATTCCTTTCTAATGGATAGGAAGGAACTGCCAGGAACCTTGCATGTTTATAAGAATTTCCCTGGAAATATCTTAAAAAAATATATTTCTGGACCCCACTAATGATCTTAAAAATTATGCTTGTATGGTATGAGACCTGTGAACTGTGTATATTTTTATCCCCCTCAGCTCTCCTCAGAGAACCAGGTATAGCTGGCCTGACCTCATATTGTTTTGGAACAAGGATTTTAAAATCACTTAAAATTAAAGATGTTTCTTAGAAAAATTGCCATTCAGTCCATCATATAAAATATAAATGATCTCAGTTATATATTCCAGATCATGAGATCAAACATGATCTCAATTTATGTATTCCAGAAATAGACACTGGAAAAAAATAGGCTTTCTATGTTAAGCCTAGAAATCATAAAGAATTCTTATATTTATGTATCTAGTGTGAAAAAAATAGTGAAATGCTACTTAAAATAAAGTTACACCTAAATCTTAATATAAAATTCAAACATCATGCAATGAGTTGAGGAATAGCCGTGCCCGGCTCTAAAGGAATGTATCTGGGGCATTTTTCTGTGTTTGTTTACTCCTCAATAGTAGGTAGAGTTAACAACAGGGAGGATGTGCTTTCATTTGAAGGTAAAAACTGAACATATTACTTCTTAACATTTTTAATTGTAACTAAGTTTAAATATAGACTTTCAACTCATCTATCTGTGATGACCTGTCCTGCAAGTTTTGCATGAGACACTGAGAATGAGAAGCAAAAACTTATAATTTTTAAGTCAGTTACTGAACAGAAGCAGTTATCATTGCTCAATTTTATATATATATATGTATTTAGGAGTAGTAAATGGCTAAAGATAATCTCGAAGACCTTTTTTTTTCCTTCCTTTTCAGGTGACTCCAAGCTATTTTCTGTCTTGCATCCCTTAGATTTAGTAGAAATTTAAAATCATTGAAGTGACTTTGAGATTATCTCTGCATTTTATTATTCAGTACAAACAAAATTACAGCACAAAAGATACAATTATTTAGCACTTAAAAAGTGCATTGATGTTTCTTCTTCTCGGAGCTTCTGTCTGCCTCTGTCAGGATTCCTGACAGCTCTGGGTTCCTGTGGGTTAGGGCACTAACATCCAGAAGAGTCCATGATGAGCTAACATCATGCAATGGTTTATAATGGAGTTCAGATTGGTGCCCAGGAGAGTCTAATGCAGGAAGTCACAGCAATTAGTGAGCACATTAAATTCACAGTGTGATTCACAAGCTGCTCTGCGCACCGTGTGTGTATTGATTCATATAATCCTCATAACAAATTTAATGAGATAGACATTACTATAATTATTTTAAGATAAGCACAGGAATATGAGGTAATGTAACCAAGGCAAGTAAGATTTGTATGCCACAGAACCCTGTGGCAGTTGGTGAAAGTTATCAGTTGCTTTTCATGGAAAAAAGTATGTTTGTGAATATTGTAAACAACATTAAATTAATAGGACTACAAAAGAATGTCTATTGAAACATAGCTGTGGCTAAGAGACACTGCTCCTCTATGGCTATTTCTTAGCATTCAACCACTACTACCCTCTGAACTCACTGCTCAGAGCTAGTGTGGTCATGACTGAGTGGAGCTGAAGGGCACGCACTCACATTTCATCAGGTGATTGATTGCAAAGCCATCGGTGACAATTCCCATTTTCTCATATGGTATTGAGAAGACATAATTATGGTATCATTTCACTTATTTTCTCTTCTCTGACTGAATATCACCCATGTAAAAAGTTCTAGTAACTACTGTTGGCTCTATCTGCTGGCAGCATTTGTAGAACTTCCCCCATACCATAAACATCAAAAATAGAATGTTTGGAAATAACATTAAGAAATATTGATATGATTGATATTTGTTAAGCATTTAGAACAAGGGTGTCTTGTCTTTTGGCTTCCCTGAGCCACAGTAGAACAAGATGAATTGTCTTGGGCCACACAACATAAAACACACTAACACTAACAATAGCTGATGAACTAAAAAACAAACAAACAGAAATCACAAAAAAATCTCATAATGTTTCAAGAAAATTTATGAATTTGTGTTGGGCTGCATTCAAAGCTGTCCTGGGTCACATGTAGGACAAGCTTGATTTAGAATATAACGCTCAAAAGAGTAGAAAGTGTGAAACAAGGCCCAGGAAACTATCTGTAACTTACGGGCCGTTTATAGACATTCTTGGGTTTTATAAAGAGATGTAGACTTGACTGACATAACAGGGTTCCTTGAGGACAGAGACTCTGTTTTCATCTCCTTCTCCTGTATCTAATACAGTTAATGGACATGTCTATGTTCAGAAGGTATTCAATGAATCAATGAATGAAATTAAAGATGGAAAGTGGGAAATACAGCTATTAAAATAGTTGACTCATTTGGGTGATTGAAGGTCCCTTCTCTCTGTCATCTCTCCCAGTGTGCCTCTCTTAAACCAATCAGTCTGACTGAAGAGAAAAAAAGTATTTCCATATTGATAGAAACTCTGCATTATCTTTATGGTATGTGAGTAGCTTCACTGCTCCAGTAGAGCTTCCAGATGCATCCTCATGGTTAAGGTCAGACACATGAGGTAATGCGGAGGTCCAGAAAAAAAATAATGGCCTCTATCCCTAACCAGAAATACAAATCACACGCCATTTAAAGATCGAACTCTTTAAAAGAAAGTGTGACTGCAGAGACTTTGGAATTGTAAAACAGATTGATAAAATGCTAGAGTTAGGGGAAGAAATTTTGGAGATCTTGTCAACCTCCAACTGAGAATGACATTAATGGAAATCCTTGAGCAACATTCATTTTCTCTAGTGAGCAGTAAGTGCAGGCGTCTGAGTGGACTTATTGGGAATGGAGAAGAGCGATTGCTGTGATTGGAAATCTCAACCACAGGGTATATATTAGATTGGCACTGAAGTAATTGCTGTTTTCATCATTAAAAGCAACAGAGAAAACAGAAATTACTTTGGCACCAACCTGATATTATTCAAGCAGGACTAGAAAGGTCAGAGTGGGCTTGCTGTAGAGTATGCAGCATTATTGTCATCTAGGAGGGATGAGAAAAAAATCCCTGCTCTTGTCATGGCCAGTGAGGGATGCAATGTTATGTAAATGTGACTTAATGTTGTCTGGAATTGAGTTCCTGCTGTGGAAAGCTGGGAAAATATTACATATGATGTATTTTAGTGGAAAGGGACAGGATTCAAGGCAGAGGTCACAGAAAATTTGGAGTAAGTACGTTCTATGCTGTTATTTTTTTTTTTCATTTTTTTCTTTAACATTTTCCTGCTATCTAATTCAGAAGACGTATAATTCCAAGAGTAGAAACAAGTAGCAAGACAGTTTAATTAAGGAGAAATTTGACTTCAATGACAAGCATAGCACAATTTTAAAGAAATTTTAAAAATATAAAATTTTGAAAACGTATAAAAATGTTTGCATAATTGACAAATATTAGCTGTGGCTTTTTGTCTTGTGTTGGAGTGTAATGTGTGTGATGGCCTAGATATTATATTATGCACCTCTAAACACATAAAGCCAAGAATAAAAGCAGAAAAAGACAGACTACCCCTGTAATTTAATTTTGTGCACCAACCCTAGTGGTATTCATGTAAGACCAGGGCCTCAGAATGAAGGTAAGAGCTCAGTATCTCTGGATCCCAACACGAACGTTCTTCTCATCCTCGGGGGAAAATAATTCTAGCTTGCTCAAGAACTGACAATTGGACATAAGTTAAACAAGCCCAAATAAGAGAGGGTTTTGCTAGTGGTTTCATATTAAAGAAAATCTGATGACAAATAATGTGTTAAACCTTGGCAAAGTGTTCGGTGTAAGATGTTTATGTATAGTCACACATGTGGTCTGGACCTCACACATTCAGGGAGCTTCAGTTGTGTATTTGGCTATTTGGGGCTGAAACAGAGCTATAATTTCTTGGATTCATTCAAGAGTAGAATGTAAAATAAAAAACAATGGCAAGTTATAACAAATTAATAGATAGATAATAGATAGACAATAGCTAGACAGTTGGATAGATAGTTGATGGATACATAAATGTAGTAACTGTAACTGAAGCTAGGAAAGTAAACACGTTAGGTCCACAATGAGGTGTGCTTCATGGTACATGTGAGGAATGTTAGAGCCCACCACAGTGACCCTTCAGGTGTGTCCTGGAGAGAGAGGAGAATATTAGGGCCTTTCTTCACTCAGCGAAACTCCAAATGTAGGTGTTATATCATTTGGACTTCCAGAGATAGGATTAAAAAAAAATTTGGAACTGGTTTTATTGAATGACTTCCCCTTTCAATCTATATTTTAAGCCCCCCAAAGCTAAAGGCACTTACTTAAAAACTCTGAAGAAGAGATCAGAACTCCTGCAGGATTGTCAGAGATTGCATAGACCAGTGTACATGGGGACCTATTTCTACACTTTGATTCTCTTATCTGACAAGACTTGACTTGGGGATTCTCAGCACCCCTGGCCATATTATAGTCTGTGGTTGTGCTCTGTTCCCAGTATTTCAAAGACAGATTGAAGAGAGTGTCCATTCCCTGTTATGTCATCTTGGCGTCTTTGTCTGAAATAAATTTACCATAAATGAATGAGTTTATTCTGGGCTCTCTAGTCTGTTCCACTGGTCTGTGTGTCTGCTTTCATGCCAGTGCCATGCTGCTTTGATTACTACAGCTTTGTAGCATAGTTTGAAATCAGGAAATGTGATGTCTCCAGTTTTTTGTTTTTTTGTTTTTCTTAAGATTGCTTTGACTATTTAGTGTCTTCTTTGATGCCATATATATTTTAAGATTGCTTTTTCTATTTCTGTGAAAAATGTCACTGAATTTTAATAGAGATTGCATAAAACCCATAGATTTCTATGAGTAGTATGGACATTTTAATACTATCAATTCTTCCAATCTATGAACATGAGATTTCTTTGCATTTATTTGTGTTCTCAATTTCTTTCATCAATTTTATAGTTTTCAATGTAGAGATCTTTCACCTCCTTAGTTAAATTTATTACCATGTTTTGGCAGTTATTGTAAATTAGATTATCTTCTTAATTTGGGGGAGGGGGGTAATTTGTTATTAGTGTATAAAAACACTCCTGAATTTTGTGTATAGACTTTATATCCTACAACTTTACTAAATTTGCGAATTAGTTCCAACAGTTTTTCAGTAGAGTCTTTAGGGCTGTTGAGATTTTTTATA
The DNA here is from genome assembly GCF_006542625.1 of Nomascus leucogenys. Taxonomy (NCBI): domain Eukaryota; kingdom Metazoa; phylum Chordata; class Mammalia; order Primates; family Hylobatidae; genus Nomascus; species Nomascus leucogenys. The sequence goes on along the minus strand of NC_044384.1, from coordinate 147,952,444 downwards.
TCTATGTTCATCAGAGATATTGATCTATACCTTTCTTTTCTTGTAGTATCCTTGTTGGGCTTTGGTCTCAAGGCAATGCTGGCTTTGTAAAATGAACCACAGTTACCAAATTTCCCCAGAAACGTTTGTTAAAAAGATTGTCCTTTTCCCAACAAATGGTCTTGCTAGCTTTGTCTAAAATCGTTTGACCATATATGTAAGGCTCTATGTTTGGGTTCTTTATTTCATTTCATTGGTCTATATGCCTGTCTTTATGTCAGTAGCACAATGTTTTGGTTACTGTGGTTTTGTAATAAGTTTTGAAATCAGAAAATGATTTTTCTTTTTGATATCTGTGGCTACTATTTGCATTTTAAATAAATCTCCTGAGTTTTATTTTTTTAAAACAGCCACCTTACCATTTGTTGATCTATTCTTACTATACATTTGTTTTCTATCTCGTTACTTCTTGCTCTCAATTTATTTCTTTCTGTATGCTAATGTTTTTCAAAAATTTAATAAACTATTTTCTCTTCTTTTTTCTTTTTTTAGAGGCAGGGTCTCACTTTGTCATCCAGGCTGAAGTGCAGTGGCACAATTATAGCTCACTGTAGCCTCTAATTCCTTGGCTCAAGCAATCCTCTAACCTCAGCATCCCAAGCAGCCTGTGACTACAGGTATGCAGCACCACGTCTGGCTAATTTTTATTTTTATTTTTGTAAAGACAGGGTCTTGCTATGTTGCTCAGGCTCTTCTCAAACTCCTGGGCTCAAGCAATTCTCCCACCTTGGCTTCCCAAAGTGCTGAGATTACAGGTATGAGTTACTGTGCCTGGCCTAAAAATCTTGAATTGAGATGTTTAAGTAATTTATTTTGAACATTTCTTCCCTAGTAAGGTAAACTATTAAAGTAGTTTTGCTTTCTGTTACAATTATTTTGACCTATAAATTGGTTACAAGTTTAATCTTTAGATTTCCAAATACAAAAATGTTAACGGCTATATTTTTGTTTTTATTTCTACATTATTTGCGTTTTGATGAGAGAATCTACTCTAAATAATAAAAATCTCTTAAAGTTTTGGAGGATAAACATACAGACATACAGCCATGTTTAACCCCATGTTTAAATACTATAATTGGTAATTGTTGGATTCAGGTTGTGCTACCGGAGTCTCCTTGCTCCCAGAGCTCCCAAGATAATGGTGGGCTGCTTCCAAAATGGCAGCCGGCCACTTCCAAAATGGTGGCAAGCCTCGTGTTCTCTGACCTGGGGTTCTTGGCCTCACGGATCCCAAGGAATGGAATCTTGGGTCAAGTGGTGAGTGTTATAGCTCTACTAGAAGCCGTGGGTCACGGAAGAGAACCGTGGAACCCAGTGACTTGTGTTCAGCTTGATAAGGATGAACCCAGGCACTTAGCAGTGCAGGAATAATGGCAAGCCTTTAGCCTGATCGGGAGTGGCAATGAGTGCCTCGCTGGATCAGGAGCACAGTGGACACCCTGCCGGCTTTGGAGGGATGGAAGTCAGCAGCGGGTCTGCAGTGGCAGCAAACAGCAGTGGTGGACAGCGAGCGAAAGCTCAGCTCGAGGTGTAGCAAACACGGACCAGAGGAGTGCAGTTGCGAGATTTAATAGAGTGAAATAGACTGAAAACAGAGCTCCCATACAAAGGGAGGGGACCCAAAGAGTGTAGCCGTTGCCGGCTTGAATGCCTGGGCTTATATCCTGATCCTTGTCCCTTCAGCTGTGCTCTCAGGCATAGTTGATTGGCTATTTCTTTACTTCCTGTTTTTGCCTAATTAGCGTTTTAGTGAGCTCTCTCATTGGTTGGGTGTGAGCTGAGTTGCAAGCCTCGTGTTTAAAGGTGGATGTGCTCGCCTTTCCAGCTAGGCTTAGGGATTTTTAGTCGGCCTAGGAAATCCAGTTAGTCCTGTCTCTCAGTTGCTCTATGTGTATGTGTGAATGTGTCTGTAAAATCATAAATGTTGCATTCTTACTGATCTTAAAAATTGCTTATGTTTACAAATTACTGAGACCTATAGGTAAAACTTTTCCTGTTACAACAATAGATTTATTAATTTCTTTTTGTATTTCTGTGTATTTTTGAGGTAATTGTTTTACTATCTCATTAAGCACATACCCATTAACGTTTAATTTTGTAAATATCATATATCTCAATTCTATAGGTTCTATTTGACTCTTTGCCAAAACTATGCTTTTGTCCCATGTTTATATTTACAGCCTTCCACTTACTTCCTTAAAATGAGGGGTAGAATTATTTTATAATCTGCGTTTTGGGTAATTGTTAAGTTAAATTGTTGTGGTCCATTTGTGAAGTCTGATTGTTCTGCCGTTTCTTACATGCTATGCTTTCTATCTGTGGAATTTTTGTGGGATTTTTAATTGTGAGCTGTTTATTTTCTTTAGAACATAATCTGTGGGAATTCTTTGAAGTCTGGTTTGAAGCCGAGTGTTTCTGGGGAGGTTGTGGTTTTCATCTCCACCAGCTGAGGTCACAAGCCCTGGGGAGGCACATTATTTTTAATCCTCCCCCACAACTCCCTTTCAATTGTCATGTATATTTGTGTTTAGCCCACCTGTGAAGCCATGAATTTCTGCTGGAAGTCTGCATAAGGATCAGCTTTGTAACAGAATGTCAGGCAAATTGTTCTTTGGAATCTCAAGAAATTTGCCTTTAGAAATGCTGGTATTCCTGAGTGGACGTCGTAACTGTCCAGGACCTTGGTGCAGGTCCTGTCTTCTGCACACCCTGCCGTCGTGTGGGCTAAATGGACAGCTCTAGATTCTAAGACACCCCCCATGGAAGCGGACCTGAGCCCGTCCTGCTTGCACGCTGAGGCCCTTTTCTGGCTCAATAATGTGTTCTCGAGCAATGAATTAATCAGTCAACATTATCCATCCCATTCTTCACGTCGATCAGTGGTTATGCGGAACGTCCGACATGTTAGATCCCCGCCATGCTCCAGAGATATGTTTCAAGACCCCCCTGGGTGCCTGAAACCACGGATAGTACCAGAATCTGTATATACCCTCTATAGGATTTTTCTTATGCATACATACTGTACCTAGAATAAAGATTAATTTATATTTCAGGCACAATAAGAGATTAATAATAACTAAAAATAACAGAATAATTATAACAATATTGTGTAATAAAAGTAAGGTGACTGTGTCCTCTTTCTCTCTCAAGCTATCTAATTGTACTATATCCACCTGTTTTTGGACAGAGGTTGTCCACAGGTAACTGAAACCACAGAAAGCAAAATCACTTGTATAGGGGCCACTGAATAGCACATTGACAGAAACTGAAGTTCTTTTTATTCTATGGAGTATCTCTTTCATATATGGGCTGGACTTGACGTTAGTGTTTCTTTCCAAATAGACTTCACCTATATATCATTAAAGTAAGCCTACAAACAGCCTCCTCTTCTGTCTTTTCCTTCATCTCCCCGGAATGTGTTCAGTTATTATTCCCCCTCTCTTTGGTCACTTTCCACCGGCTGTACATCCTTAATGATGTTTGTTACTTATAACCTAATCTTCTGCTTTGATTTCAATAAAACTCACCTTTTTCTTCAGTGATAGAGTCACAGGTTTTTTGAAAGTATAAATGTACGTCCATCAGACCATATTATTTTCCTTAAGCAAGTGCATTCTTGTTCTTTCTTCAGTTCAAAAAACATTGACTGCCCCCTAGAACGACTGACAAAGTGAAAATAGAGAAGAAAAAAACCACCAATATCAGGATGAAAAAGAGCCATCCAAATAGATTCTGCAGCCATCAGAAGGGTCAGAAGTAAATACCACCAAAAACTTCATGTTTATAAATTTGACAATTTAAAAGAAATGGATAAATGCCTCAAAAACTGCAAACAAAGCTTAGCTTAGATGAAATAGATAACCTGAATAGTCTTGTAAGAATTAAAACGTTCTATGTGTAAGTTAAAACCTCTTGATACAGAAATGTCAAGGCTAAGATGATTACAGTGGAGAATATTACAAAACATTCAAATAAGAATTAACAGTAATTTTATGTAATTTATTCTATACATAGTACAGGGGTGGATGAACTCATCTTATGTGGCCAGTATTAATGACCAAATCCAAAGACTATTCTGAGAGCAACAACAACGACAGAAAACTACAGCCCAGTAGCTCTCATGAGAAAAGATGGAAAATCCCTCCACACATTTTACTAAATTGAATTCAACAATGTATACAAATAATAACCAACCACAATAATGACAGATTCATTCCAGAAATGCAAGTCCCTTCAATATTTGAAAATCTATGTAATTCACCACATCAACTGTCTACAATAAAAAGTCCTGTGATTATATCAATGGAAGCAAATTTTGTCGAAAAGTTAAAATTCAACACCCATTTGTAATAAAAACCCTCAAGACAATAGATATAGAGAGGGACTTTCTCAACTTAATAAAGAACATTTACAAAAAACCTACAACTAACATCTATTTGATGGTGAAAGCCCAAATACTTTCCCTCCATAATTAAGAATAAAACAATGATGTGCTTTCTCACCACTTTTGCGCAGCCTAGAGCTACACACACAGGCACACATACACCATGAGTGTATGTGTAACTAGTGAAATCCAAATAAACTATAAAGTGTGTTTCAATGTCAGTTTCCTGATTTTGTTCTTGTTCTGTGAGATGTGAACATCAAAGGAGACAGAGTGAAGGGTGCACAGGACCATGCTGTGCATTTCTTTGCAATATCTTGAGAGTCTACAGTTACATCCAAATGTGTTTTTAAAAAGGAAAAAATAGTAATAAAGAATGAAAAGAAAGAAGTTACATTGTTTTGAGATAATAATATATATAGAAAATAGTAGTCAATACATTGGTAAATCATCTTAATCTCTTTAATTTCTTCATTTGTGTTATGTTTTTTGGATACCACTGTGATTTTTCAAGATCAATAATGCATGACTTTACCTCGTGTTGATTATACCACTTGGTGCACAGGACAATAACAACTGTAGGGAGGAGGGATTTCTGACAGTATTCAGTGGTAGTCTTACTCAGGTAGCAAGTCATTTCCAACAAAATAGCTTTTGATGATGTAATTCAACTCTCAACATTGTTCTCTGCCTTTTCTTCTGCATTTTCCCATCCCAGCCTGTTTTGCTTTTCTCTACGGGAGGAAAACTCCATCTCTCTACTGCTCAGGCCAACCAGAGGCAGAGTGCAGAACAGCCATTCTGCCTGCCTGAGCACCTTGCGTCTGTAGGGTACTGAGATGTGGTGCTGCCCAAGACCCAAGGACACACTCATTATAAGAAATGGCTTGTACATTTGGCGAAGTTCAAAAAAATACCACAGTAAATTATATGCTGAACTGGATGAAATGTATGTATTGGAGATCTGGTGAAAGCAGAAAGCACACAGTCTGTGTCTGAAATAATTTCACACAAAAAGACACAGTTCTTTATTTCACAACTTCTGGTAAATTACATCCAGGTATATATTTCAACAAAGAAGGCAGTACTCATAAACTAATTATTGTTTCTGGTTTTCATTTAGCTGGAAATTGTGAGAGGTTGATAGAGATTCCCACACCATGTGGGATATCCGATAGCTCTGGAGGCTGTATTTTGTATAACAGCGATTTCTGATATCTTACATTCGTTTGCAGGTAGCATTTGTCTGAGTAATAACATCTTTATTCACATTGATTAAAGTCACAATGTTTTCCAGAGAGATAGTGTAGAAAGAACATTTACCAGTAATTTAGGTGATGCAAAAGAGAGTTATATAGTTAATTATAAGACACTTCCATGGCAGAAAAATGCTGACAACTTCAATTGTAGCATACCTAATGATGTTATTTGGAAAAATTGTCTGTGCCACAGAGGTTATAATTCTTACATCTTTATGAGAAAGACTAGCTTGGATTTTGCATGTACAGAAAATGATTTCATCCAGTTGCATATATTACCAAGGAATAATACATTTTGTTGAATTGTAATTGAGATATTTTGTTGACCTCAAAATCAAAGCATAGAAACAAGTTACAAATACAAATAAGCAGATGAAAAACAGATTGTATTTTATTTGTAACCTAAAGATGTGAACTCATTTTATTTAGAAATAAAACTATTTCAGGTACCTAAGCCTTGTAGTGAGTTGACAGTGAGTTGGCCTTATCTCCGACTGTCATCAAGATATTCAGAAAATGCCACTTAATACTTGATTGTATTTAATGAATCACAAGCCAGCATAGGGAATAAGATTTGAGGGTCTCAAGTGAAACCGATGGAGTTTGGATCCTTGTATGTGATGGAGCTTGGATCCCTCAGTATGTGAACTTTATCTGCCCCAGTTTCCTTGCTTCTACATTGGTGAGAAAGATTCCTACCACACACACAGGGTGCTTTAAGTATTCAACTACAGTATAGTATATATGAACAAGTATCAGGCATACCATACTGCCACTGTAATAAGTTTTCTTTAATTGTGGCTAGCAATTGATGAAACCACATCCAATAATGTTTGGGTTGCCTACAGTCTCTATTCACAAGAAGAACATCCATGCAATCTTTCCACACCCTGGCAAGAGAGTGTTTTGTAAACATCTTGAAGACCTACCTTCAGAATCTGGGACTATCCAAGCATCCTTCCTCAGGTCTGCATTGCAAACAGATGTGTGTCCTCCCATCGTGGGGAGCCGCCAGGCTTCCATCCCGGGCCTGGTGGTAGGGAATGACTGACAGTTACCTCTCTCCTCCTCCCTGTCCCTAACCTTCTGTGCTCGTTTTATCTGTTGGGATTGCTAGTCATGGGAAATTGAGCCACTTTCAATTTAGATGCCTTGAGCACAGATGGGGCCACTAAGAGAAACAATGATTAAAAATGCCTAAAGGAAATAAAGCATTACACTCTGTTCCATGCTGTAGTTCTTCTACCATGAGTAGCCTCTTTTCACTACTGTTGCTTTTACATTATTATTAGAATAGCAGTTTTACAAGTAACCGTGAATGAACACCTACAGGTACAAAATTTCGACTCTTGATAACATCCAAAATAAAGAAACACAGAGACATAAACTATGAGAGAAACAGATGGATTCTGTTTAATTGTTATGGGTCTCATTTATCCAAAAAGTTTCAGCTTATAGAATGCTCAGTTTTCCAGCTTCTATAATAGTCTCACCTGCCCCTGTCAGAAAAGTCAACATTACAATGTGATTGCATTTGAGATTTATGCATGGACATGTTTCGATTAAACATAATTTTCAATAAATTCAAGTATTCTGTAAGTATATATTTAGATGAAACTAATAAATTTATGCAAATTCTTATCTATTCATTAGAAAATCTGCCAAGTATATTCAGGAACAAAAGAGTACCATAAGCTGACTTAGAAGATTAGCATAACTGTAGAGGAAAATAATTCTACATTTCATAACAATTTTTCCACCATACTTCATTTGACCAATGCACCATATGTAGAGAAACTTTTCCACAATCAGCTTAACAATGCCCTTATATGCAAACCAAAGTCAATAAAATGAACAGAGAAAAACCACCTATTATTGAGCACTTTTCCTTTGCCTCATATCTTTCTGCTTAGCATAGACTCTGCTTGAATTGCTAAATTATTTGTGCCTCATCTGTTTGTTATAAATTTAACAAATTGAATTCTCATAAGTGCAGTAATCCAAAAATATCAAGCCAAGTGTGTAAAAGACTTCATAACCCATGGTATAGTCTAAAATGAAACTTTCTCTAAAACAGCCATTTGCTAAATTTACCATTTTATACTGAAAGTTGTCTGAAAGGAATGACATACGAAAATGTAAACCGGGTATCTATCTACATATAAGGTGATTTGAGCAATATCCGTAGCCAGAGGAGAATTTATTTTTAATGCTTCAGCTGAAAAATTTATAACTGATCAAGTTATATAACACTCCATGGAAGTATGTATCTTTGACATTTAGGAACAATAATGTTCTCTGTTGAATCCATTTCACTAAGCAAAGGAGTTACCGCACTACAGGTTCTATACCCCTTTCGGTTGCTAAATATTCATGGACCCCTTTATTCTACTGCAGTTTTCTGAGAAAAAAATGCTAATCACAAGATATATTTTTAGAAATAGATATTTGAATCAGATAACAATAACTCATACTACTATGTACATTCACTTTTGGAATACATGTTTGAAAGTTAAACCATCAAAAATAGCACTTCAAAAAGTCGTGGATTTTACCTCTAACAGTTGTGATTTAAACAAGTAAAAAAACAAGCAAATAAAACATGTGGTTGATTTTTTTTTAAACTAACTCTTGCATAAGAATCAATATCTAAAGAATATTAGGAAAGAATTCTCCGTAGTTTTAATGTGCATGAAAACTATTTAGTTGCCTGGTGCTTTCATGACTTGAAATCTTATACTTTCTGGACCATCGGGATAGGCACAGTTGATGTCCCTTTAAGGAAAGAGATGGGGTTCATGGCTCTGGATGACTGACATCTTCAGGCATGGGTGGGAGGGTCAGGCGTGTGACCAGGACATACTGGGCAGTGTCCTTGTTGCTCTCTAACCACTGCCATCTCTGGGTGTCTCCGTGTCCTCATTCTCTGATCTCCTTTTGGGAAGCCCAATGTCTGAAGTTGCTGCCTCAGCTTATCTGTCCCCAAGACGCTTTCTGGTCCCCAGTTACTTCATCTATACACAACATTGTTGCTTGAACAGTTTTGTGAGCATTCCTTTCCAGTAGAGACTAGAACAAAACCGATTTGAATAAACAATTCAAAATATTTCAGAGAGTGTTGCTAAGAAAAGGGGGTGTTTTCTTGTGTCATTCCTTGAAATCATACCTCCTACTCCCGATTATTGAAGTGTAAATGAGTTGAAAGCTGGGGTGGATGTCTGTATTCAGAGATTTAAATATTAAACTTGGAAACACTACATATTGCTATAGAATACACTACTCTCTTTTAAAAACAATATGCCGGCCAGTCATGGTGGCTCACGCCTGTAATCCCAGCACTTTGGGAGGCTGAGGTGGGCAGATCACGAGGTCAGGAGATCGACACCATCCTGGCTAACAAGGTGAAACCCCATCTCTATTAAAAATACAAAAAATTAGCCAGGTGTGGTGGCGGGTACCTGTAGTCCCAGCTACTGGGGAGGCTGAGGCAGGAGAATGGGGTGAACCTGGGAGGCGGAGCTTGCAGTGAGCCGAGATCATGCCACTGCACTCCAGCCTGGGCAACAGAGTGAGAATCCATCTAAAAAAAAAAAAAAAATATGCCCCACTACGTATCCTCAGAATACACAAAGGCTGCTACATGTTCATTTAGCTGTTCAATGAATGCAGATTGAGGGCCAACTATGCACACTGGAGGCAGGTCTTTAAAACAAGGTGCAACAGGGCCAGGTGGGGCGGCTCACACCTGTATTCCCAGCACTTTGGGACGCCAGGGCCGGTGGATCACCTGAGGTCAGGAGTTTGAGACCAGCCTGGCCAACACAGCAAAACCCTGTCTCTGCTAAAAATACAAACAATTAGCTGGGTGTGATGGCGCACCTGTAATCCCAGCTACTCAGGAGGCTGAGGCAAGAGAATCACTTGAACCCAGGAGGTGGAGGTTGCAGTGAACTGAGATCACCCCACTGCACTCCTGCCTGGGTGACAGAGTGAGACTCTGTCTCAAAAAAAAAAAAAAAAAAAAAAAAGTTTAAATAGCTGCAGCTTGACTCCAGTGAGTCTGGCCTCATTGGGCCATTTTGAGGGTGTAAGCAGGTTTGCATGAAGCTTTTAGGGGGACACAAGATTGGGGCTGGATCCAAATCTGACATGCTCACAGGCTGGGACTGTAATGGCTCACTGAGTGCAGAGTGTAAACAGGTGCATTGCATACCAAGGTCTATGCTGATCCATAGAGGAGAGAAACACATAGTGGCACCATTTTAGGTCCTGCCCAAGAAGACAGCATGGAAGGGTGGCACGACCCTATCAGGGAGCTGGGCCTCCACCCACCACAGCCAGCAAGGGACAAATTGAAGCTGGTGGCTGTAGAAAAATGCACCCCTTGCATCTCAGGAAGAGTAAACAAAAGCACTCTGCAGAGACACCTTCAAATGAAAATGGCCACAGAACCCAGCACCACCTCCAGCCACCCGGGAGCTGATTATGGGGGAACCCGAGGCAGACGACACCCAGGGATCCAGGGAACAAGTGCAGGGCAGCACATCATGTTGAGGGGGTGTAAAAATGGGCTCTTTATTTTGAAGTTTTCTTAGGAGCATTTTTTGCCTAATAGTGTGGAAGTTTCCTGCGATTTTGTCAAGAGGCAGGGAATATGCTAGCTTTACAGTGGGTCTGAGGAGGCCCTGGGGGAAGCACCGAGGGTGTTTTCGGATGTCATCTGTGAGTCCTGTCTGTCTAAAGCACAAGGCACATTTGCTTTTCTAATTAAATAAATTCAGCTCTGAAGCCCTCTGCGGGTGCAGGCATTAAACACAGTCGCCGAGGGAGGGATCCTGCAGGTACAGGACTGCAGGAAAGGCTGGAGATGTGGCCACCCCCATCCAGGAAACAGAGAAGTGCGTCCCCCCTTACATCCATCAGGGTCGCTACTGTGAGCCACTGAGGGGGGGTGTTCCATTCCTGGCTTTCTGAGAACGTGCATGGGGAACTGTGTTGGTGGCTGCCAAGATCGAAGCTGATGGAGTTCATCAAGTAGCCTTTTATGGCATTGAATCTTGGCATCCTCAGACACCCAAGTGTCAGTCCTTTCCAGATGTATGGGGTCGGGGGAGGCTATAGGCCCCACATCCCCATAAAAACATGTTGCATGAACCAGTAAAGTATTTGGTTTTGTCTTCAGGCTCTGAGATCTTTTCCTTGCCCTCTAGAATAACTTGGTTCTAAGCATCTTTACATAAATCCAGCCTCCTTCCTGGGGACCAGTGATTACAAACTCAAACCAAACTTCCTCAAAGTGGTAAGAAAAAGAAAATACCTCTCATTCTAAAAATGTCAGTGGGAAGTAACAGAGTAAGAAAAAAGAAAACAGAAGAAAGTGAAAAATAAAAACAAAGCAGGAATAAATATAATAAAAAAATGAAAACTACGGTGCTTAAAACGGAAGATCGTTCTTGGAATATGCATATCGTGTGTATTCTTACTGCTTGTAAATGATTAACAGCATTTCACTTTGGGAGGCCGAGGCGGGCGGATCACGAGGTCAGGAGATCGAGACCATGGTGAAACCCCGTCTCTATTAAAAATACAAAAAATTAGCCGGGCGTGGTGGCGGGCGCCTATAGTCCCAGCTACTCGGGAGGCTGAGGCAGGAGAATGGCGTGAACCCAGGAGGCGGAGCTTGCAGTGAGCTGCGATCGCGCCACTGCACTCTAGCCTGGGCGACAGAGGGAGACTCCGTAAAAAAAAAAAAAAAAAAAAAAAAAGCATTTTAATCAAGGCTTCAGATGACTTCAGCCTCTCTGACATCTTGGATACAACCTCATGAAAATCCGTAAGACAAAACTGTCCAACCAAGTCATTCCTGAGCTGCAAAAAATAGGATAATAAATGCAAACGGTGTTATGCCGCTAACTTTCAATGCCAAAAAATAGGCAATGAATAGAAATGATAAGGGAACAGTAATATAAGAAATAAATGTAAACAGAATATATACATAAGGATTGAAAAAGAAATAACAAAATCATGTTTTCACAAGGGAATAATTGTGTACATAGAATACCTTATAGAGTCAATAGACAACTTCAGAAAAAAATAAGTTATGTAGCATATTTTCTTGATACATAACTTGTATAAATCTAAATGAGAATTTCTAAATATCGTCAGTAGTTAGAATTTGTAACCATAAATGGTAGTAAATAGTAAAAATGATAGCATTTACAATGAAAAGAAAATCTGATAACTACAAACAAATATAACAAGACAACTGCACAAGATTTATATGATTATACAGCAACAACATTGAAAAACAGCAGAGTTAACCCAATCAAGATGTGTACTATAAGTATGGATAAAAAGATTCCATTTCATAAAGGTGACGATAATTGTGAAATTGATTTCTAGGTTAAATTCAATTAAAATAAGGAACCAAAGAGAGATTATGGAGATCTGAGTTTATTCCTAAATTTATGGGAAAAAATAAAATACCTAAGTTAATATCAACCCACTTTTGAAAATAACAGCCTACAGAAACTTGCCGTATCTGAGAGAAGGACTTCTCTGATAGTTGTGTCCTTAAGTAAATCAATTTTAAAAATTCATGAGAATAATACCTCTAGTTCAAGATAGGAAGAAAACAGAAGAGGATGTGGGAGAGAAACGTTGACATATCTTGTACATTTGTTTTTAAATCTAATACTTTCCGGGGTATTGGGATTAGGTATGTGGGTGTTTATTATAATAGTAATTACCATCTCTGTATTCCTGAAATATTTTACAATATGAGAAGTCCTGTGCAAAGTCCTTCCTGTAACAGTCACCAGAACCCTACGGATTCTAACTTACAGCCCAGACCTTAGGATGATCAATCTTTGTAGATTGTGGGGATGATGGATTGAGTGCTGCTCTGTCATTTGATCAAACTGCAATCACAAGATTGGAAAGATTGTGTCCTGATGATACCAGGGAGGGCCTTGGACTTCTTCAGGCACACGTACTTCAAAGCCCACCACCCCAGGTACTGAAGTCCGCCCTGCTGGACAGAACTCCCCAGAGAGTTATGAGTCCAAGGGGATTGCACCTCAGCCTTCTGCAGAAGCTTCCATTTTGAAGGCTGTTCCAGGTCAGCGTGTTTGCTGTCTGGCTCTGGGTCCTTGTGTACTACATAAGAAGGAATTGGTTCACTGAGCTCATCCTGAAATTTTAAGGAAACTCAAAGGCGCCATGTAACTGTATCCATAAGAAGTGCACATGTGTACTCTTATATATTCCAAGAAGTGTAATTTGGCCAGTGTTATAAATCTGATTTAATGAAGTCTGGTGTGACCAGTGTTATGTATCTCAATTGATTTGCTTAGTTGTCTCTCCAGTATTGAAAACCCGATTTCATGCTCAGAATATGAAATAATGAAATGCATTTTAGTCATGTTATAGGCGTGCTGAGCAAGCCTAAACTGACTTTTTTTTTTTTGAAAGAGAAAGAGAAGTACACCCAGGAGTCATTTAATAAAACTGCAGTAAAACGGAACAATAAGTGTCTTATTTTCTAATTAAGTGATAATAGAATCTTTCCACTATTTTATGAGGCATTAACCCAGTTCCTAGGTGGATAAACCATAAGGCTGATGGCCAAGCTCTGTATCCTAAGAGTAAGAGTAGGTTATTTCCCAATAAAATAGTTCTTGAGAAGCACCATTGCTATAAAGTTTTGTGTTGGCAAATCCTTTTATTATTTTCCAAAGGTCAGATAAGAAGGTGAATATCTAGCTTACATGGATGTACACCTTCCTCTCCCCAGGAGGTCTGTACCTGCTGAGTGAGGAAACAGGAAGTTAATAAAGAAGGCAGTCAGTGATGGATGCAGGTGTAACTCCTTCAAGGGACAATTCTTCACATCTTATTTATTTTTAATTAGGATATAAAAGCCACATGGACAGAGATCCAGTTGGTATTAGAAATTTTGTTTCCAGGGATTAGCAAATCATAGGTTCTGTTTTAGGCTAAACCATTTTTAGTTTCAACCGAGTTGTTGGGATTTTATACCAAACCTTTTCACTATAAAAGGATGAAATTGAAAAAAAAAGATAGTACCTTGAAGAAAATGCTATAAAAACTCAAAAGGTTTTAACTATGAAGTTTAATTAATTTATAAACAGGAAAAATATAGATTAAATTTTTATGTTTTTAGAAAAGGAACTAATACAAACAATGTAGAGATAATAAATAAAAATGTATACAATATGTTGCAATAATATCTTCTCCAGTAAGAGTGATGGTGAAGAAATCTGATTATAAACCAGATGTCTAGAATTTTCATTACACACCTTGCTGATTAGGGAAAAAAACACCCTATCTACACTTAAGGTAAGCACTGGAACTGATAAAGCTATTCCACCTGGAATATTTTATTTTCATCATATTTTCAATACTAATGTGATTTAAAAATAAAATTTCATTTAAATTGTTCTGTTACTGTTCATGTTTTTTTTAATTTCAGGGTAGGCTTGGAAATGATGTTGCATCTCTATTTCCTTAAGAATTTCATCGGACAGTACAAGTAACTTAAGAAATTGAATTTGGGCCTGCAATGAATAAAATTATTTTGGGACGCATTTAACACTAAAAAGGCATAATGGAATCTGATATGCAAAATGTGATGCTAAAGTAGCACTTTGTGACTCGTTGCAAATTCTGCTGACAGTAGCATTCCCTAAAGTGGTATTGACTGATGGCTTATTTAACTGAGGTTGTGCCAATGGAAAAACTCATAACACGAAATCGTGGACTGGCTTATCAGATGCATTTGGAAGTGAAAAGTTTTGAGTATGTCTCCCGCCCACACTCTTCCCTTGGGCACTCTCTGTAATGTGGAAATGAATGAATATCTATCACTGTACTTTTATGAAAAAGATCAGCGTCAGCATTCTAAAAACATGTGAGCAATGTAGAAAAATAGGAAGATAAGAGCAACACTTTACCCAAAGTCTTCACCATTTAGAAAAATATTTTAGAATCTCTGTAAGCATGTTGTCAGCTGCACGTGGCTAGAACAGTAGAAAAATAGAGAGGTAAACAGGCACAGCTTGTAAACAAGGGATCACACTCTACACAGAATGCTTCTAGGATCAATTTTAATTTGATTGAGTTTATATCAAGATAATTAAGAGAGAGAGATAAAGGAAATACTGATATTAGACACTTGTGTCCTTATTATAAGTTGCCCAGTGATAAAATATTAAAAAATCACTGAGCTTATTACAAAAATATGGAGGGGATTGCAGGTGACTGACCACGTGCCGTAACAATAAGGCAGCAAATGGTGTTCTCAGTTCATGAGGCTCAATTCACTACAACTTATCAACTTTGTTAAAGTGAACAGCATTATCTTCTTAACTGTAACCCTAAATCTCGCAGTTATTTAGTCTTAGTTCTGTGTTTAAATGGACACAATGCTCAGTTTCTCTTTTTTGCTCAGAACATTTCTATTCCTGGCTTCTTCATTTTTATTTATATTAACTTGATATTCTCTTTTTCTGTCTCTCATAAAGGCTTGCGTATGTCTTTACTCTCCCCTTGAATTATTATAAATGTGCAAGAACACTTTCCTTTCTCTCAAATCTCTTAAATCCTCACAGTCCTTGTTTTGAAAGTGTATTTCCTGGTTTCAATCACCATGTTTTTACAATTAGGTCTCATTATTCTCCAGAGTGAATGATATCATGCTTGAGATTTGCTTTCTTATTCTCAAGAGTTGGAACTCATCTTCCCTCGATGCGTGTCTCCACCTTAGTCTACTGGGCCAGCTGTGCGAGAAAGGTTAACCCTGCTGCTTGGACAAGCAGAAACTCCGCAGCAGCCCAAGCAGGGCCTGTTTTCAGCACCGAGCCCCGGACAGCTCCTGCGGACGGAGCTTGTCTATTCTGTTTGATAGTGTTTTCTGCAAATTTGCAGCCTCGACCACTCCCTGCTGGTTTCTTCAGCTCGTTTATGCCAACAGCATTATTTATGATGAAAACTTGCTCACCCTCTGGGGCTTTGGAGCTTCGGTACCTGATGCCCAATAAAACCTAATGAAATCGTCGACACCTAGCTCGTTATAGCACCCCTGGCTGCCAACACTTCATGTGTATTGTCTCTCATCATGCCTGGGAATTTTACATGTGTCCCGTGTGACCACAGGGAGGGGACACCTGGAAGCTTGTGGCGAGCGTCCTATGAGCCTGTTCTCCTGACCGATCGTACTCTGCCAGGAGTGCAACATCTGAGTCGTGATGAAACCCACCCATGAGTGGAACACCAGAGTCCTGAAAGTCCTGGTAAATAGTCATCGAGCCCGAGGGTGGCTTAGGGACCCCTGACACATGTGTACAAATCGTCTATTTGGTGCGGTCCTATTCATTGGCAGTTTGGTAAGTGATGATTTAGACTGAGAAAATAGAGACACAGCGGCATGGTCCCTCCCACCCTAGTCTACTCTTGAGAAAGCTGTTGTTTGATCATCTGATTGTCACTCTTCATTAAATACAGCATTATTCTCTCTCTGGAAATGATGTGAAACATCTTTTTATCTTTGATAGTCTGGCTGTATTTACTTAGATTATACTTGGCAAATGTCATCATGAAATCACAAAGTGGCGATTCACCAACTGTGATGAGCAGTCCTCCAGCAGGCGCCTGGGTGTTTGGTGGTCATCCCACTTGTGCTTCTGCACCTGCTGACTCTTGCCCAATCCGTTCCCTGTCCTGTTCCTGCCCTGAGGCCACCACGCTGGCTGCAGCTCCCTTAGTTTTCTTCTGACGCGTCTCTGTAGTCTTTCATTCATCCATCACTAGGATGAAATTCCCCCTGAATTTCTAGAGATTCACACATTTGATTCACTCAGCTGACACACTGCTACCCATCTATTTCAGGACGTTTATGACTGTAATTCTTTTTACAAATTTATTTTACAACGAGGTATGAGAAAAATACACTGACGGCTCCATCAGCCACCTGGAATTGAAAGTCATTTCAAAGTTTGTCACAAGATTTTTATCTCATTCGACTTATGCTGACTGAAGAAATAGAAGGCCAAAATGGAAAATCACTGTGAGACTGCAGAAGCAAAAGGGAATATTGCAACAGGCACTGACTTTGGAGCCCAGCAGCCTGGGTTAACAAGTGTTTTACCATGAAATAGCTGTGAGACGTTGGGGAGGCCTGAGGTAATTTGTCTTTTAGAGGCTTTATTAGTTCTTTTTCACAATGCTATAAAGAACTACCTGAGAATGAGTAATTTATACACAAAAGAGGTTTGATTGCCTCACAGTTCTGCATGGCTGGGGAGGCCTCAGGAAACTTACAATCATCATGGAAGGAGAAGGGGAAGCAAGGCATGTCTTACATGGTGGCAGAAGAGAGGGAGAGAAGGGGAACCTACCACTTTTAAACCCTCAGATCTCATGAGAATTCCCTCACTGTCAGGAGAATGGCATGGGGGAAACCACCCCCATGGTCCAATCCCCTCCCACCAAGTCCCTCCCCTCACATGTGGGGATTACAATTCAAGACAGTGGGGACACAGAGCCAAACCATATCAGAGGCACTACTTTCTCATCAATAAAATAAAAATAAATTTGTTTAACTTGGAAATCTTCCAAAATTCCTTAGGTTTTCTTAAGTTGATGTACTCAACAGAGCTCTTCAAATTAAAACATCAAATCATTTCTTCCAAGTTTTAGAAAACTTGTCAAACATACGTCATTTGAATTTGGTATTTTTGTAAGGCTATCCCTTCTTATTTCTCTTCTAAATGAGTGTTTGCTAATGTCATGATTTTCAGTTTAGGTTTTTTTAATTCATTTTTCAGTGAAAATCATTTCTTGTTTTGGTTTGCTGGACATAGTACCTTTTTCCTTTGGGCCTTTTCCAGCACCAAAGCCCTGCTCAGACAGCGTGGAAATCTCAAGGCACTTAACAATAGGCTCCCTTGAGAGGACACCTAGCAGACTGGACTTCAGCTCCTTTTCATGTTTACTTTTTCCATGATGGTATCAAATGGTAAATCATTTTCTTTTTAGGCGTCTATTTTGCTGCTAAACTTCAGTGCTACTCAAAGCATTTCACTTATTTCTTCATTTAAATTATCCACAGTGGCTATCTGTTACTATCATTTTCCACCCATTTTAATGTCCTTTTTTTCCTGTTGGCATGATTTCCATATGTCTTCTTTTTTTTTTTCCTTTTCACATACTGACAGTCTATGTAAAATTATTTTCTGTCTTTTTCTTCAACTTCTCACTACAATGATCCTTTCTGTTACAGGCTGTTTCTACAATAATAATCATGTTTTCAATAGAGAACCCATATTTATTTTTTATTGGAAAAATCTTTCTAACTTATCTAAGTATATTACACATTTTTGAAAATTTTGTAACAGAATCCTAGCTTACTCTACAAATAAATATTAAGTTACTTCTAGTTCAGGAATTTTCTTTTCTTCTACATACCTCTCTAAAACTTCCAAAGTTTTGTTTATTATGGCATAATCAGAAAAATGAAGTCATACTACATTACATTTCATCATCTTTGTTATCCTTGCTGATTAATTCTGACAGTTCTATGATTCTCCTTTCTTTGGAAAGAAAGAATATTAATCATCATCAATGTGTGTGTGAATTGTATTTGTGTGTGTGTAGTGTATATAATTTAATATGCATCTGATTTTATGTGCACATAGGAACAAATATTCCAAATTTGTATTATCAGAGATCAATTAAAAGCTGCATGTCATAACAATCATCTTTGGTGATAATTCCCCCACAATATACTTCAAATACTGACTTAATACTAATGTCTTGCTGCTCTATCTATCTATCCATATATAGATACATGTATATCTATCTATATCCACACATAGATCTATATGTATGTGTGTATATATAGATAGAGCAGTGAGACATTAGCATTGTCAATATTTCAAGTATATTGTGGGGAAATATCACCAGAGAATGAATATATATATATATATATTTTACATTATTTGGTGATATCTGTGCATATATATATGCAGAGACATATATATATATGTATATATCACAATATCACACTGTGGCTTCCAGGATGAGTCTATATCTATATAGATAAAGATATAGATATAGCTATAGACTCATCTATGTAGATACAGACTCATCCTAGAAAGCACAGTATTAATCTAGTTTGCAAATAAATCTATGTGAAAAGAGAATGGGCAGGCATTTTATGTCCCTCAACAAAAGATATAAATGTACTTTTCAATAAAATACAAAATGAAATAGAGCTCTTATGGTAAGGGCTGATTGTCAGCACACAACTGTGAGTACAATTTGCAGAAGGTCAGCATTGCCCCAAATTTATTGAGCAGCAGTATTTTTTATTTTTATTAGAAGGAGAGAGCTTAGCAGTTGCACATAAATAAATCTAGTTTTTGAATTCATCGGAATTTTTAAAAGATTTTGTAAGATAAAGCACAGGCACTGGGAGGCCATGTGGAATGAATCCCACGAGGCTGTGGACATCTGTGCTGCTCCTGGTCTGTTTGCTCCTAATAACCTCGGTCTGGGGCAAGCAACTCTTGCTCAGATGCAGGCTCCGATCTCAGGCTCTGTCCATCTGCAGTAGATGAGGTGAAAAAGGTTTGGTCTTGAGAAAAGAAAACACTTGCTGCAATTGTTTCCAGGGATCTCCTAGGTGTCCTCCTGACAGCGAGTTTCTTCTTCTTAGCCCGGGTCCTCCGGCTGCCCTCTCGCCGTTGGATCCTGACCTGGAGGAATGCACCATGCAGCCTCTGACGTTGGCCCCAGCCCTGTGGCCTCTCCCTCTCAAAAGTTCTTGACTGCAGCTTCTTTCTATAAGCACCAAGGACACAGGTGAAGTTCTGGTTTTCTTCCCCCATAGAATGGTTGGGGAGAATGAGGGATAGGCAACAATCTTCTACACCACTGCACCCGGCCTACCTCTCATCATTTCTTTGTGCAGATCCAAGTTTCTGTCAGCCTCTCTCTTCTGTCTGAAACATTTTCTTCAACACTACTTATAGTGTAGGTCTGGTAGGCCATGAATTCTCCCTCTTTTTTTCTCTTTCACTTTTTGAGGAATATTTTCATGGAGTTAAATTGCTTAGGTCACAGTGTGAACTTAAAAGAAGTCTTCCGTGGTCTTCTGGCTTGAAAGGTTTCTAAGAAGTCTGTTATAATTCTTATCTTTGTCTTGTATGTATTTTTTATTTGTTGGTCATCCTCCACACACCTTCAGGATCTTCTCTTTGCCTTTTGTTTCAGCAATTTGAATAAAATATGCCTAGGTGGAGTTTTTTGGATTCTTGTTTGATTTATTAATCTGTGTTTACCCATTTTGATGTTTTCAAAGCTCCTTTGATCTATACCTTTGTGTCTAATCGTAACTTTCCTACAAGTCGTGGCCATCAATTCTCCAGGAATTCGTTGTGCTTCACTGTCTTCCCTTCTCGTTTTCGGATTCCAGTTACCCGTATCCTAGACCGAGACTGCCTCACTGCCCTCGGATGCCCTTCGTTTCTCTTTCTTTTTTCTTCGTTTTCTTTTTACTGTTTGTGATCCAGTTTGGGTAATTTTTCTAAAGTTGTCTTCAAGTTTGTTGAGAGACATCCCCCTCAGCCTCTCACGTTTTCGCTCGTCTTAGTGGCCGTTATGCTGGTGACTTTTGCTCTGAAATGCCTTTCCAAGGATATCTCTAGAAGGAACAGTCCTGGGAGAGAGAGACAGTGTCACTTCAGAGCCGCCAAGAGCAGGTTTGTTTGCTGTGTTGCGTAAAGACAATGTTTTCCTTCTGGGGAAAGTTCAACAGATGCCCTGCAGCCCACTGTGCTGTGATGCTCAGCCCTGCATGTGCAGCATCCCAGTGGGTTGCCATATGCCTCACACCAGTGGGACTTGCAGGGGAGCTGCCATGGACACAGGGGTGTGCTGTGTGCTGCACCACAAGTGAGAAACTGCCTTTGATCCCAGAATTGAATTTTTTCTGAAAATATTCATGATGTGGCAGGCAACTTACCAGCTACCAGATGATGTACAATATTAGACCTTTCATAGTTGTTGAAAAAGTTTACTAGTTCTTTCTTCATCTGTGTGTTTTTCACATTGTCTAAAACTGAAAAATCTGAGATGTTTTCCCACTGGAATAGTTCTGTATTATGGAAAATAGGCAGATAGATTACAGAGAGATGATTGCCAAGCAGATAGGCAATAAGATAGATAGATAGATAGATAGATAGATAGATAGATAGATAGATAGATATTGCAAAAATGTAAGGGTCAGAGAAAAGAGTTCTTTACTGAAACAACTAGGTTAATAGCGTTGTATTACTAAGTATTATTAATAGCCTTGTATTATTATTATTAATAGCAGTGTATTATCAATAGCATTGTATTATTGTATTATTAAGTAGCATTGTATCATTACTTCGCAAGGCCCAGCAAACCCACAGAGACATGCAGTGAGAACCAGACGGAGAAATTTTTACATGGGCAGTGGGTTTCAGTCTACAGAGTGAAAGGGACAGATAAAAATAGGTTTTCTCCACTTGTAAACCTCAAACAGTCCATTCCTCTAAACTCTTTGGAGAGCATTTTCTACAAGGTGTAATAGGAGGAACATTTATCCAGCCTGTTGGTATGCAAGTCTCTCCAGGGTCCAGTTAAGCCCATCTGTCTCTGGCTTTATGGCTCAGAAATGGCTTTAAGGGCCAAGGCTTTGTCCATTTTGAGTGTAAAAGACTAGAGAGAGGGAGTGCGCTAGTCTCCCTGTCTCTTTGGGAGCTTAACTTAGGAGCTTATCTGAAGTTGTAACTATTTGCTTCTTGGGGAGAGAGAAGTTGTTTTATTATCCTGTTAGATCCAGGCAATTGAAGAAGGAAATGTCTACAGATCTTCATGGTATGTAAAAAGTAAAAAGTAAAGTGTTCTCAGGGAGCTGAGTCTTTTTATTGGAGCACTGATAACTTATTTCCCCGCAGTTATGTTCACTGATGAGGATCTCAAAAGCATTCTCTGTCTCTGTTACAGTGTGTATTTGTTTGTTTTTTAATTTCTGGAATCCCATTTAGTCATTTTGGTAGTTTCCATCACTGCCACAGTTACACATCTAATCTTGCATATTGTCTACCTTGTTTGTTAAAGCCTTTGACATCCTATTTGATTGTGTTAAATTCTTTTTCAGAGTTTCACTGTCTGTCGTATTTGAGTCTGATTTTGGTGATTTCTCTCTACCAATCTGCCATTTCACTTTCCTTTTGGTCTGCTGCGTAACCATAATTTTCTTCTTTTTTTTAAACCGGAGCATCTGGTCTAGTCCAATAGAAATGGGGGCAGGTTGTTTTTATACCTGTAATAGATTCATCTGTTCGTTTGCTAGGCCTTCAGCATGGCAGTTTTAATTAATCTATTTTGATTTTTAATTAATCTATTTAATTAATCCAGTTTGATGGATCTTTCATTTGTTGCTCTCACAGCCACAGCAGAACATCACAGGCTTTGAACTTCTCTGTGCCTCTTAAGTCCTTCCTGATTTCTTTTCTTGGGATGGGGGCTGCTTCTCCAGAGGACTCTGTCTAATGACAGAGGTCCCATGTTAATATGCATGTACCTGGTAGAGCTCAGGCTGCTACCAGAAGGCACGTGGGCGGATGTGAGTGTGTGTGGAGATGGGAGGTGGAAAAGGAGAACAGAAGTGACATTTACAGAATGCCTATAAATGCCAGATATTTTAGCTGAGTCCACTCGCCAGCTCGGAAATGCCCCATTACCCCCATCAGATGGGCTTAGGCCCTCTTCAGAGGTGTCACGCTCATGACTTTGATGGGGCTCAGTCGTTGCTGTGTCTACTGACTCTGAAACTGACTTGACATTCTTACATAAAATATATTTACAAAATACACGCTTGTATGTTTGTATGTATGTACACTGATATATGTTCAGTGGTTCTTGGTGACTCCTGACTCTCTGTCACTACACTGTTATGAAATATTAGAGTTAATGCTCTCAAAATGTCTAGAGCTGTCATGACATTATAATACTCTTGTTTTCGAACATTTTAAAAATTTCAACTTGATTTTTAAAAAATTTCCTTGGCAAATTTATCATGCCAGTTAGTTTCCAATAAAAGGAAATGCTAAAATATCAATATAGCATTCCCATTAATGCAATGTTCAGGCAAAATGAAAGATGGAACTTTTAATGAAATTATTAATAAATGTCGTTATGCCAATAGTAAACACCAGTATTCTCTAGCATTTAATTAATATTTTAGGCCAGGCGCGGTGGGTCATGCCTGTAATCCCAGCACTTTGGGAGGCCCGAGGCAGGCAGATCACCTGATGTCGGTAGTTCAAGACCAGCCTGACCAAGATGGAGAAATCCCGTGTCTACTAAAAATACAAAATTATCCGGGCATGGTGGCGCATGCCTGTAATCCCAGCTACTCAGGAGGCTGAGGCAGGAGAAGTGCTTGAACCTAAGAGACAGAGGTTGCAGGAAGCCTAGATCGTGCCATTGCACTCCAGCCTGGGCAACAAGAGTGAACTCCATCTCAAAAAAAAAAAAAAATATATATATATATATATATATATATATATTTTTAAAGGAATTGTCAAAAATGAAAGCAATGATTATTTAACATGATAAGAAGGGTGTCTTCACACTGGATTATGCTCATGAATATACGTATGAAATATACATATAAAATGCTGACAAAAGAATATTAAGAAAGAAATCTTTATTAAAACATACAATTTTAAAAATTATACTTTCTAAAATCAGGATTGTGTTCTTACAGTTGCTGGGCCTCTTTATGATTAAAACTATACTAAAATGCTACAATGAGTATTCTTGGTATCTATATTTAGAATTGTTTTTAAATGTTGGTCAGGGGAACATTATAAATGATCACACTGTTGAGAACTGGTCCTGTCTTCTCCAATTTATCTACCTAAATTTTATTGACAGAGAAGGTTCTTAAATCACTACCTTGTGTATGGAAGCACTGATTGAATTCCATACAACCAATGTGTCACCAACCAAATGTGTCTAGGTCGGAAATAAGTGTCGACGTGCCAAACACGATGTTAAACACAAGAAATGCTTCATCTTATTTCTATAGGGGCACATTTTACCAAACTGTCCCCCATGACACTAAAATCATTGTCTGACCTTCCACTTTTATGACTGTGTTACAGCACCTTAAAAGCATTTTAAACTATATAAATAAGTGTTGTATATATATATATATACTTACACAAATATGCACATAGATAATATTAAATATATATGTAAAATATATAAATGAATATTGCTAAATGCTAAGTCATTAAGCATTGACCAACACTATAATTGAAGAACAGATGGTCACTCTTTTTCCTCTGTATCCACCTTGTATAAGAAGAAAGCTAACATTGCAGCAGTCCCCATTTATCTATGAAGGATATATTCCAAGACCCCGAGTGGGTGCCTGAAACTGCAGGTAGTAACAAACCCTCTACATGCTATGTTTTTTCTTATCGATACAGACTTAAGATAAAGTTTATAAATTAGGCACAGTAGGAGATTAACAACTGTGACTAATTATACAGGGAAACAACTATAAAAATATGCAGCAATAAAAGTTATGCAGAATGTGCTGTCTCTCAAAATATCTTATTGTGCTGTACTCACCTCCTTCTGGTGCTGATATGAGACCATATGATGCCTACATGATGAGATGGATTGAGGTGAATGACACAGACACTGTGACGTAGCAGTTAAGCTAGCATTGCCCTTCTGATGATACATCTGTGTGATGGTTAATACTGAGTGTCAACTTGATTGGATTGAAGGATGCCAAGTATTGATCCTGGGTATGTCTGTGTGGGTGTTGCCAAAGGAGATTAACATTTGAGTCAGTGGGCTGGAGAAGGCAGACCCATTCTTAATCTGGTGGGCATCATCTAATCAGCTGCCAGCAAATATAAAGCAGGCAGAAAAATGTGAAAAGGAGAGACTGGTCTAACCTCCCAGGTTACATCTTTCTCTCGTGCTAGATGCTTCCTGCTGTCAGACATCGGCCTCCAAGTTCTTCAGTTTTGAGAGTTGGACTGGCCGTCCTTGCTCCTCAAGCTTGCAGACAGCCTACTGTGGGAACTTGTGGTCATGTAAGTTAATATTTAATGAACTCCCCTTTATATATGTATCCTATTAGTTCTGTCCTTCTAGGGAACCCTGATTAAGGGAACCCTGATTAATACAATCTGCTTTCAGTGACCCAGAATCATGGAGCCATGACAATGTCAATTTTTTAGATGCCAGGAGCAGACAATGTCAGTGGTTGGGGCTCCTCAGCAGTTAAAGGGTTGTTCCCTGAAAAGTATTGGAAGATCACTGTGATCAGAAGTTATCATCTCTTTTTAACTCATCAAACTGTTGTTTTCCTGATTGTAATCTTCTGCTGATCATAAGTGTGATATTAATGCTGTGTTCCATTCTGAGATTGTATGTCATAATTTTGCCATTTAATGTGTGCAATTTGAAGGACTTTGGCAAATTTTGGTAATCTCTACATGGCTGGTTCTGCTTCCATTTCTTCTTCCTCTTCCTCTTTCTCTGTAGATTACTCAACAAGTTCTTCCAATTCCTCATTCATTAGCACTTCTCCATGGCCTTCAACATGTTCTTCCACTTCTTCAAGTATGCTGGAAAATCCTTCTTCATCAACTTGGTTTGCTGCATGAACGATTTTCCTAACTTCTCCACCAATCCTTTGAAGACTTTAAAAGGATTCACAGTTTCGCTGCATAAGTTCTTCCAGCAGGCATTTACAGTTTCTGGTTTTAATTCATCCATTGCAGCTTTGAGGAGTGTTATTGAACCAGCAATAGTGAATAACTTTCATCACTGCATTATATCCACATTAAGGTCTTCATCAATTGCTGGTCACATGTAATCAAAGGCCAGTTGGGTAAATGTGGCTTTGACAAAGAATGTGATGTCTCAGTCAAGGGACTGAAGCAATGAGCCAATATTTGAAAGTAAAAATACAACTTGGCATTTTTATTTTCATAGGCAACACATTCAGATGGCCAGGTGCATTATCTATTATTAATAGGACTTTAAATCTCAACCCTTCATTTTCCAAGTCTTTTTGTTTTGTTTTGTTTTTTTACTTCTGAGGTGAAACATTGGTGCAAAGATTCCATAAAGAAGGTGGCTGTCATCCACGCTTTCTGATGGCATTGCCAGAACATGGGCAGATAATTTTTGGTTTCGTTTTTGAGAGCTTGTGGGTTCTTTGCGCTGTGCCTGCATCCAGCTTCATCACCTGCCTCGCAGTGTTGCTGCCCAGGTTCAAGGTGAGTGTGTCCTTCCGTGTTTGATGCCCTGGTGCTCCTTTGCGCTTCGGAAGTGTAGGTCCTATTGGGCATCTCCTTCCAGAGGAGCCCCAGCTGCAGCACAGTTGAAGTCTTGCTTTGGACGGTATTCTTTCTTTCCAGTCAACTTCTTCAACTCTGCTGTAAATGTGACAGCAGCTTCTTCATCAGCAGACGTGACCTCTCCAGTAATGTTTGTTTTTTTCAGTACAAACTTATTTCTGAATTTCTACAACCATGCTTTACTTGCAGACAATGGCCTTGCTGAAATTTTCATATGGGCTCGATGCTTTCTGACACACACATTACTGTCAGTTGGAATACATTTCCTGTTCTTATCTTCCACCCATGAATT
This sequence comes from Nomascus leucogenys, assembly GCF_006542625.1. Lineage (NCBI taxonomy): Eukaryota > Metazoa > Chordata > Mammalia > Primates > Hylobatidae > Nomascus > Nomascus leucogenys. The sequence continues at coordinate 147,926,020 of NC_044384.1, read as the reverse complement.
TCACTAAGAACTTGTCACTCACTGTGGCCATGACTTTTGCAGTCTGATGTGTGACAGCAAAATCAGCCTGGATTTATTTCTGGTTCCTTCACAATTTCATGGATAGAAAATTCACCTACCATAGATCTTAGCAACCTCAGCATATATTTTTTTCTTATTAAATCAAGAACTTTCACCTTTTCATTTAAAAGAAGCACTTATGGCTTCTATTTGGCATATCTGAATTGCTAGCATCATTACTCTTGTGCTATGGGGCCATTATCAAGTAAAATAAGGGTAACTTGAACAGAAATACTGCAGTGCCAGGGTGGGAGGTGTGATTGTCAAGACAGACACTCGGTGACTCGCAGGCGGGTGGTAAGCGGCATGGATTTGCTGCCATGTGTGGTATGCGGCTTGGATCTGCTGGGCATAGGGACGATTTATGTCCTGGGTATGACAGGATGGGATGGTGTGAGATTTCATCATGCTGCTCAGAACAGCACACAGTGTAAAGCATGTGAATTGTTTATTTCAGGCATTTTCCATTTAATATTTATAAACCATAGTTGGCAGAGCATGCAGAGTGAAACCATGCAAAGCAAAATGCTGGACAAGAAGGACTGCTGTAGCAATAAGGCATGGACATGCCTTGTGCAAAGTTAGTGGCAAGAGTCATTCTTAAACCAGGGAAAGGAGGCACTATTGTTATATGTAGTTATCGTTGGAACCAAAGGTGGATGGGGGACTGTGATAGAAAACATGGGTCTGGTTTTGGTTCTGCTGATAGATAACTGGGAGATATTTCCTGTATCTTTGAATTTTTATGGCTTTAATTACTTTGTTTGTAAAATGAGGATATCAGAGAAGATGGAGAAAGACTTTCCAAGACTGACTTATTTACACAGAACGGTGATAAAATCTTAGCTAGTTATAGGTAGTTACCTACGGGCACAGGAGAATGATACAATTATAGACTTCGATGGGGAGTGCACACTTAGAAGAGGAGGGTACCAAGTTCCTCTTTGAGAGCATTTAACCCTGTGCTAAGGGCAGTTGACAGTTATGAGTTGGTAAGACAACTGACAGAAAACTTACAGAGGCCTTTCCGCCTAGAAAAACCTGAAAATGGATATTGGAGAATGCATGAGTTTTAGAGAGAGTGGTGAAATCCTGTACGTAAAAGATACAGAGTTCCCAAACTCTCCAAAAGCCATTGCGTGGGTGAAAAAACTCAAGGCAGTTCAATTAAAGCTGGAATATCTAAATTGAGACTAGAGGCGTCACCTTAGGTTTTCAGTTCAAGTTCAGTTAAGATTATTGTTCATAAAACCAAATAATCAACAGGCATAAGATGAAGAAAACAAAAGTAAATCCTCCCAATTTAACCACCATAATGTCTAAGATACAATCCAAAATTATCTGACATATAAAGAACTAACAAAATAGAATATATTTTCAATAGAAAAGAAAATGGACCTAAATTTAGATGTTGAAATAAGGCAGACAAGGATTTTAAAGAGGTTATTCTAATTTGTATTTAATAAAGTAAAACAAACTGTGCTTTCAATGAATGAATAGGAAATCTCAACACATTAATAGAACTGGAAAAATGCAGGGTCTGACCTAGAAAGTAAGAAAATTATTAGATAGATTTAGCAGCCAAAGGGAGATGAGAGAGAGAAAAAAAATGTGCGGAATACATAGTACTTTCTCAGCCAAAATAGTGAAATGAAATGTTCCAGAAATGTGGTAAATGTGGTTAAAGGTTAGTTTGTGGTGGGACTCAGACAGAATAATTTCAGGAAAAAATATATATGAAGATTAATGATCTAGAAATCCATTTCCATAATAACACCCATATCACCTCCCTTTGTGAACCTCACTTACATTTTTAAACATAGATTTAGATAGGGGTGGGCGTAGTATGTCCTAGAAGGCAGGTCCCATCTGTAGGCTGTTGTTGTACAGCCCTCAGGCTAAGAATTCTTTTCAAGTTGTTAAGTCCTATCTATTTATTTAATGTGAGAGTTAATACGCAGACAACAAAACCTAAATTATTGACTATGTGGCCCTTTGAAAAATGACTTTGATAATATCTAGCACCTTTTGGTTATAAAACTCTTCATTTTTGGAGAATAGACAATTCCAAAGGTTATATGTATTCAGAATAGAAATGCTGAAAAATTCTCGTCATATAAGAGAGGACCCGGGGTATAGGGTAAGAGGAAAGGTGAGCTGAGCTGTGACTCTGAGATGCCTCTGTATTCACGGCGAGGTTGTCGTGGGGGTCTGACCGATAATGGCGGGAGGAGATGCTGCATTCAGAGTCTTCCATGTGAGGGAAGAGATCCAAATTCCCCGGGAGGACACTTGGTTAATGCTAGCAATGAGGTGACTCAGTGCACTGCATGGCCTTTTTGGTAGGAAGATCAATGTAGATTCATATTTTCAGTGATAATTCGAATGCACACAAATAACAAACTAGTTAAGAAGCTTTTTGGTTTACTTATCATTTGTATGGCTAGTTCATTCCCTGGCTCTTATTAGCACAGAATGAAATGGTTTTGAAAAAAGTAAATAAATGGTCAGAAGTCAATCAACTAGTATCAAAGTGTTAATATTCAATAACAGATAGTTATCTTTCATAATCCTATTTTATTTATTATTATTATTTTGAAACAGAGTTTTGCTCTTTTTACACAGGCTGGAGTGCAGTGGAGAGATTTCGGCTCACTACAACTTCCCCCTTATCTGGGTTCAAGCGATTCTCCTGCCTCAGCCTCTTGAGTAGCTGGGACTACAGGCGCCTGCCACCATACCCGGCCAATTTTTTTTGTATTTTTTAGTAGAGACTGGGTTTCACCATGTAGCCCAGGCTGGTTTTGAACTCCTGAGCTCAGGCAATCCACCTGCCTCGGCCTCCCAAAGTGCTAGGATTACAGGCATGAGCCACCGTGCCTGACCTCCATTCCGACTTCTTTACATTGTAATGTGAGAATTTGAGATTCATTACTAACCAAAGAATTCAGTAAAATGCTTTCCATGGGCAGGTTAGCAGCATCCGTGGTAGCTACCACACCAACAATGTCATACACCAGACTGCAGCTCGAGGGAGGCCATGTCCTTGTAGTTGATCACAAGTCCCAGCAGCTTTCTTAACTTCCAAAGACTGAACTTGGGACATCTGGAGCTCAAGCAGCAATTTTCATTAAAAAATTTAACAGAGAGCTCTTCTGTAGATATGCCAGTTCTTGGTCTTGCATGCATTCATTTGTTGTAGATTAGGAATGTGTGTATTATATGCACTTAGAAAAAAATCTAAAGCAAAATACATTCTCAAGCGGAATCAGAGAGGGTTTCCTGAGTAGATTCTGATTATTAAAATTGCCACGTGCAGATTATATAATTTATATGGATGTATCAAAAGTATAATTTACTATCAAGGTGGAATGCCTCAAAACTTTAAAAAGTATAACTTTGAAGAGAATGAAAGGAGTTTTGACTCTGCAGAGAGTAACACGAATAATTCGACAGAAGCTGTAAATTACTCCCATTTTTCACTGAACTTTTGCATTAAAATAGGCAAATTAGATTCTACACTTTTTCCCCTACATAGATGGAAAATATGACCTTTAAATTCAGATCGTTTTAACTAGTGTCACCCCCCAGTGATTAAGATGTGCCTTTTTCAAGCATCAAAACACAGGCTGAAACGTGGAGTTTCCAGAGAGAAGATTTTTCCTAGTCTCATAAACAAAAATGACTGTAACTTCTGTAATAAGAACACATCATGACAAATACGCCTTTTCAAGGGTAATGGCAGACCCGGGGAAGCCTTGCAAGAACGGAACATCAAAATATGTGAAAATCATGCTGCATCTTTTCTATTTCTGGGAAATAGTAATCTGTAAAAAATAATAATAACTTTAAGTTTTATCATTGTTATCATTTTTAAACAAATTCAAAGAATAACGCCGCTAGTCCAAGCTGTTCCTGTGCTATTTGAAATAGACATCGCGGGCAGAGCAGGTGCTGGTGCAGGCTGGGTTGCCAGCCCGGCCCCACGTGGGTGTGAGGGCATCCTGTCTCCACGGCTCAACGGAGGCGCCTCCAGCTAAAAGGACAGCCAGGGAATGCACCACGGACAGGTCAGTGAGTCCCAAGGCAGAGCGCAAGGGAAGCTTCAAAACGTACAGCACTGAACTGCTTTGTGCCTTGCAGTCAGAAAGACAGACATCTCGGACCACGTCCTGTGTTTCAAGGCTGCGGTTTGGGAAGGGCCTGGTTCATTTGACACTGTCTGCCATGGGGGCTTCTGGGGGACAGACGCTGAGAGGTTCTCTGGAGAATCTGAGCCCCAGTGTAGCCACTCACCAGCTGTGGACCTTTCACCAAGCTGCTCAACCTGCTCGTGCCTCAGTTGCTTCCTCTATAAAACAGGAGCAATGATAGTGCATGCCTCTTAGGTTTGTCTTGAGAAGCACATTAAGCTGATTTTTGCCACTCCACAGTTACAGTAGAGCCTGACAGATGGGATGATGAGGTGGGTTATTTAGGGTACATGTGTTTACTAAAGAAACTAAACAGACTCCACAGAAGAGCCATTTGCACCCCTCTGTCTTAAACACCCTTATGGGACGTATATCCTACCCTCTGTCAGCAACCAGTATCAAGATTTCTCAATATAAAACACAGTGCCAGGGCCAGAAGTCAGGAATAAGACTGAAATTGGCCGGGCACAGTGGCTCACGCCTGTGATCCCAGCATTTTGGGAGGCTGAGGTGGGTGGATCACGAGGTCTGGAGTTCAAGACCAGCCTGGACAATATGATGAAACCCCATCTCTACTGAAAATACAAAAATTAGCTGGGCATGGTGGCAGGCGCCTGTAATCCCGACTACTTGGGAGGCTGAGGCAGGGAACTGCTTGAAACCAGGAGGTGGAGCTTGCAGTGAGTCCAGATCATGTGCCACTGCACTCCAGCCGGGGTGACAGAGCAAGACTCTGTCTCAAAAAAATAAATAATAAATAAATAAATAAATAATAAAATAAATAAAATAAATAAAAACACCAAGACTGAGATTTCTTCTCTGTTTTAGGGCCATTCATTTTAACAGTGTCTCTCCAAACTTTTCAAGGAGCACAGTAAGTTTCAGGTATAACCCCTTTGTGACCCATTATGATCTATGAGGCATTTAATGAAATTCTATGTATTTGGGTCTACTATAATGAAAATTAACATTTTTATTTGCACGAGGCATAGTTAGGTTATTTGCATGAGGCATGGTTAAGTTTAATCACATCATATAGCTATTTCAAGAAGATTCTCTATAAATATACACGTATAGGCCCTCGCTGCCATTCAACTAAGAATATCTACTGGATTACTGGATTTCTTTTTTTTTTTTTTTCTGGAATTGGGGTCAATATTTCATTCCATAAAATAGGATGTGTGTTCCTGACAACTGGATGGTTTCTGTTTTCCCATTGTTTGTTTGCATTCTTTGTGTTATTTCTTGGCATGCGGCAAACAGAAGAATGAAAGGAAATTTCCAAGGTTTAAAAACAGTTATTGAAAGGAAAATGTAAAGTAGAAAGTGTTTCCACACTTGAGTTGATCAAAGGAAAAGTCAGGATTGGGAAGGAAATGGAAAGGCATGAAGAGGAGAGAGAGCTGTCGCATATCCCATGCGTAAGTCAGCAGCATTCATGAAACAACCACACCAGTGGGGAAGGGAAGTGGAGAGAAGGGGAGTGGTTCTGGCTGAATGAATCTGGGTGTGTGCAGAAAAGGACAGGAAGAGGCACCCTGGCAGCCGACACCAGTGCTCGGAAAGGGCATGAAGACTTACTGTGGCTACTGGGGCTGTCGACATAAGTTTATTCATGTGATTACTTAAATCAGTGAGAATCAGTGACTTCTTCCAGGGCTAGCAGAGGGAAAGGAGAAGTCAATATATTAAATGAGCAACAACCATATCACCAAGTGCAAACAGAGCGGGCATGGCTGCGGTAATGAGACAAACACTAATCTGCAGCTGAGATTCCAAAATATTTTCTCTGTGTTGAACAAGCAGTAGTGATGATGGGTAGAGGGGCCATCCAGAGTGATCTTGACCCTGGACAGATGCACCCAGGCTCAGCTTTAATGAGTACGTGGCCTGCAGGATGAGACACAAGGAGCCTGGAATGATTCTGTAAACAGAAATCCTTCACAGTGAGAGAAATAACATGAGCCTCATAAGGTCAACTTTCAACCAAAATAGAGGGTCGGATGTGATTACCTTGAATGCTTTCAAAAGACCATTAAACATTTTACCATATTCAGGGGGGTTTCCATTTTTTGCCATAGTTAAGGATTTGCATTAAAACAAAGAAAGGAAGAAAAAGGAACTTCCAATTTGTTAATATGTTTATTTCAGTACCAAAACTTTCTGTAGTAGCCATTTGATTAGCTTCATAGAATTGTATTTTATAATTGATTGTACCTATACTAAGTGTAGAGTGAGATGACATTTTAATGAATATTCATATCCATTAAACCACATGTCAATCAAGAAATAAAACATTTCCATAATTTCCAAATGTTCTCATGCCCCTTCTCCCAGCTCCTGCGCAAATACTGATCAGCTTTCTGGTACTGTACTTGAGCTTTTTGTCTTTTCTGGGATTTCTATATAGATAGTGTCATTGAGCATGTTTTACTTCCTGCCTAACTTGTATTATTCAGCATAAGATTTTGGTATGACCTTTGTCAGTGTGTATCGGAGGTGTGTTTCCTTTATTGTAGAGCAGTAATCCAGTCTCTAGATAATCATTTACATAGTATTCTTTCTGAAATGTGCTGAATTTTACTTGAGTACCTAAAATGTGCTTGCCATATTCTGTATCTGTAGAATATGCAAAATAAATAAATAAATAAATAAACTTCTAAAGCAGGCCAGGCACAGTGGCTCATGCCTGTAATCCCAGCACTTTGGGAGACCGAGGTGGATGGATCACTTGAGGTCAGGAGTTGAAAACCAGCCTGGCTAACTTAGTGAAACCCTGTCTTTACTAAAAATACAAAAATTAGCCAGGCATGGTGGTGCGCACCTGTAATCCCGGCTATTCGGGAGGCTGAAACATGAGAATCACTTGAACCCGAGAAGCAGAGGTTGCAGTGAGCTGAGATCACACCTCTGCGCTCCAGTCTGGGTGACAGAGCGATGCTCCATCTCAAAAAAAAAAAAAAATCTTAAGTAGTGTTTTATACTTTAGTTAAACTTGATCCTCAGCATAAAATATGATTTTCATTGTGATCTCAAGTACTTATAGATATATACATATAATATGTAATTATAAACATATAATCATATAAACATATACATAAATACAAAAGGGCTTATATAATTGAAAAATCTTACCAAACCACCACAAGCTTTGTTATTCAAAGTACTCTGTATGTTCCTCTATTCTATTCTGTTGCAAAAGCCAATGATGGTTGTGAACCACTATAATGATTTCGAAACCCATCGATGGGTTATGGTGCACCATTTGAAAAACACCAATTTACAATACCTTTTATTTTTAGTTGTTTTAACTTTGTTTTAAGTTCAGGGGTAAAACAGGTTTGTTACATAGGTCAACTTGTGTCATGGGGCTTTGTGGTATAGATTATTTCGTCACCCTGGTATTAACCCTAGTACCCATTAGTTATTTAATATTTTTCCTGATCCCCTCCCTTCTCCCACTCTCCACCCTCCAAAAGGCCCCAGTGTGTGTTGTTCCCCTCTATGTGTCCATGTGTTCTAATTATTTAGCTCCCACTCAGAAGTGAGAACATTCGGTATTTGGTTTTCTGTTCCTGCATTAGTTTGCTAAGGATAATGGCCTCCGCCTCCATCCACGTTCCTGGGAAGCACATGATCTCACCAACAGCTCCAATGACAACCAGGCCCTTGTCCTGCTGCCCACAGCCTTGCATTCCTGAGCTACTGAGAATTTGCTGGGGATCAATGCCATCCAATCATTATGCTATGAGATGAAACTCTCCTTCTTCCTTGCATCGGCTGGTCTATTTTCATCCACTGAGTAAAAACTTCCTTTCCCATATGGTTAGGCTTTGTGTCCCTACACAAAATCTCATCTTGGATTGTAATCCCCATATGTCAAGGGCAGGACCAAGTGGAAGTGATTGCGTCATGGGGGTGGTTTCCCCCATGCTTTTCTCGTGATAGTGACTGAGTCTCACGAGATCTGGTGGTTTTAGAAGCCTCTGGCATTTCCCCTGCTTGCACTCATCCATCGTGCCACCCTGTGAAGATGCCTGCTTCTCCTTTGTCTTCCGCCATGATTGTGAGTTTCCTGACGCCTCCCCAGCCATGCCGAGATGTGGGTCAATTAAATCTCTTTCCTTTGTAAATTACCCAGTTTCAGGTATTTCTTAATAGCAGTGAAAGAATGGACGAATACACTTTCCTACTCTTTTGCCTCACTTGAAGTGTAATCCTTTGAGTTGTCAGTCTTACAATTTTCTATTTGGGGAATGTTTTGCAGGCTCCTGTTCCAATCTGAACCTTTGTTACATGCAGTTATGGTTGCAAAGCATCTGAACTGTAGACACATCTGATGCTCATGCATATTAATTTCCTCTTTCTAACTAAATAGCGCTGGCTGCCAAGTTAGGTTTCACTTTGTGTAAATAATTTTCCATTTTTTCTTCCAATATAATTTTGCATTTTAAACCTTACAGGATTCTATCCGTGTGGATCATTTCTTACACTGTTTAGATGCCCAGAGCTAGTGAACTAAAGGAATGCATTGCATTTCAGAAAGATAAAGATTTGTGCTTTTTCCTTAATAACTATGTGTGAATCCGATCAAGGCAAAGACTATATAGGATTCATTTGTTCTGTACTGTGACTCCAGGAGAATGTATGGCACACAGGAGATGCCTGGTTAATGCTGAATGAATGTATGTGGCAATGCAATTACCTTTTTATTTTCTGTCTACTGAAATTCTTGGAGAAAATAGTAGTGCTGCATGACTGCTAACACAAAGCAGAGTGCACTGTTTGGAGGCTAGCTTTCCAGGGGTATCTCCGACTCTGCCACCTGCCAGCTTTGGGGTCTTGAGAAGAGTCATTAACATATTGGGTCTTAGTTTCCTCTTCTATGAAATGTGCATAATAATAATAATCAACCCAAAATGTTGCTGTGATGTTTAAATATGTTGACATATGTAAAACCAGAGAAAATTTGGCAAATATCAAATGCTACGTAAATGTTAAATCATATTATTATCTATTTATACATTCTTGGGCTTTCAAAATATCAATCTAAAGGGCTTGATATGAAGGAAAATGCTGTATTTTTAGTTCCTAGTTTCCATAAACCTTTCTGTGGCTTTATGTTGTGTTTCAGAGTCCTAATTCAATCTGATTTTGTTTTCCCTGGGGAAATAAATTAATAATTAAACTGATTAGTTATTTTTACTCTGGTATTTTCTTTCCAGAATGGAATATTTGTGTATAAACTTAAATAAGGAGAGGTGTGCGAATATTCAGGCTGGATCTTTGCTGATGTTCACCCTCGAGATGATGGTGACCTTGGCTTTTCTTTGTGCATAACCTGTTGCCCTGTTTCTCTTTGGGGTTAACTATGATAAGGAGAAGATTAGATCCAACATTGTCCTCTATTTTATGGTTTAGAACTCCTTGAAGCCAGAACTATCTCATCTACTTTTAGTTATCAATGTGCAAATGCCTCCCCATACAAATAGTTCAATATATTTTTGTTAAAAAATAAAATTGGTTATTGAGATTTGTGAAATTCTTAAATAGAGACTCCAGTGTCATCCTTATTGCAATTCTCATGTTCCTCGCAGAATAGAGAGCCAAGAAGTAAACCCACACATACATGATCAACTGCCCTTCCTCAAGGAAGCCAAGAATACCCAGTGGAGAAAGGACATCACTTCAAAAAACAGTGCTGGGAAAACAACTGTATATGCACCTGCAGAATAATAAAATTGGGCTCCAATTTTGCACCATACACAAAAATCAACTCAAAATCATTTAAACACTTAGGTGTGAGACCTGAAACAGTAAAACTACTAAAAGAAAACATTAAGAAAAAGCTTCATGACATTGGTCATGTTAATGATTTCTTAGATACGATGGATAATAAAAGCACAAGCAACAAAAGCAAAAATAAACAATAAGTCTAGATCAAACTGAACAGCTTCTGCACAGCACAGGAAAAAACAAGAGAGTGAAAAGGCAACCTACGGAACGTACGGAATGGGAGAAGGCATTTGTAAACCGTAAGTAAGATAAGGTATTAATTTCCAAAATATATATGGAACTCCTGCAACTCAATAGCACAAACACTAATAACCCAGTTAAAAATGGGCGAAAGGTTTCAATAGACATTTCTCACATATGTGGTAGTCTGTACTCACGCTGCTAATAAAGACGTACCCGAGACTGGGTAATTTATAAAGGAAAGAGGTTTAAGTGACTCACAGTTCCACATGGCTGGGGAGACCTCACAGTCATGGCTGAAGGTGAATGAGGAGCAGCGTCACATCTTACATGGCAGCAGGCAAGAGAGCGTGTGCAGGGGAACTCCGCTTTATAAAACCGTCAGATCTGATGAGACTTATTCACTACCACAAGAACAGTGTGGGGGAAACCATCCCTGTGATTCTATTATCTTCACCTGGGATTGCAAAATGGTACAGCTAGTATGAAAAACACTGTGGAGATTCCTCTAAAAAATAAAAACAGAACTAACATAAGATCCAGCAATCCCAAGTCTGAGTATTTGTCTAACAAAATGGAAATCAGGATCTTAAGAAGATATCAGCACCCCCTATGTGTTTAGCAGTGTTATCCACAATAGCATAGCCAAGACATGAAAACGGTCTAAATATCACATACGGATGAATAGATTTAAAAAAATGTGGCGTACACATACAATGGAATGCTTTTCAGCCTTAAGAAACAAGAAAAGTCTGCAGCTTGAGACAACATGGTTGAACCTTGAGGACATTATATTAGTGAAATAAGCCAGTCACAGACAAAGGCTGCATTATTCCACTTATATGAAGGGATCTAAAAGAGTGAAACTCAAAGAATCAGAGTAGAAGGTGGTTTCTGGAGGGAGGACAAAGGGGAGAGTTACAAATTACAAAGTTTTCATCAGCAAGTTCTAAAGACCTGCTGTTCAGCATTGGCCCATAGTCAACGCCACTGTATTGTGTACTTAAATATTTAAGAGGGTGGATCTCATGTTAAGTGTTCTTATCATGATAAAATAAAAAAGAAAGAAAGAAAAAGCAAAGATGACCAAATACTGCAGCGTCAACATACTAAGCAAGTGTAGAAATCCAAAGAAAATAATTCAGAGCTGAGGAGGAACTAAAACTTTGACGGGATCACAGGAGAACAACCCTGATGTCAGACTTGGGTCATGTAGCAAAAGACTCAGTGAGATCAAAGGGAATTTTGTGAAGACTAATTGGAGGTGGGGTGCTAAGGCAGCAGGGAGAGCCTTTGATGGCAGCTGAGATACAGGGAAGATTCCTTTGCACTGGACACCTCCACGGCCTCCCTGCCTCCTGGGGGACCTCAGGCAGTTTCAAGTCACCCAGGGCTCTTGCATCGTGCCTGCCTTTGTTCCCAACCACCACCTACAGTTTACATTACCATGGAAAAGAAGGCACAGAATCAGCAGCTAAAAACGACACTTGTTGATTAGCTCATGAATCTCTGGGACAGAAGTCTGGGAGCTTGGCTGGTTCTATGTTGAGAGAATCCAGAGGCTCACACCTGGGCATCAGCTGGGCTGGGGCTCTGGCCGGGGGTCTAGGGAATAACCCAGCTGAACTCAGTCTGGAGTGGAATAACCCAGCTGAACTCAGTCTGGAGTGGGCTGAACCCACGCTCAAGTTGTAGGGTTGAGGGTCTCATTTCCACGCTGATGTCATCGAGGACGTTCTGGGTCCCCCAGCCACTCACAAGTCTCATGCGGCCCCTCCTTCTTCAAGCCAGCAAGAGATGCTTGCGTCCCCCTCATGCTTCAGCTCTGGCTACTTCCTCTTCTCCCATGTGTGGCAGACAATGCTTAAAAGGCTCAGCTGAGACCTGACTGGCTCAGGGCCCCTCTCCAATCCCATTATCCTAAAGCCAAGTTATTTAGGACCTTGGTTACACCTCCAAGACCCTTGCATGTCTGTCCTAGACTAGTGCTGATGCAGTGACCAGATGGCAGTGTTGGTGGGGTGGAGAGGTGCCACTATAGCCTGGCACAACCCTTCCCAAAAATGGGAGAGAAAGGGGGTCTTTTCAATGTTGTTTCATTTTGTTGGATTTTTAAATATCCTAGTTTTCCACATTTCAAGGAATTATAAAAAATAAAAAAGAGAAAACTTCTTGAGTCATTGTTTGAAGGAATTATAATCTCGATAGCAAAATTGGGCAAGCAAAGAACAAGTGCAGGTGATTAAAGGCAATGTCTTTCACAGATCTATTCTTAAATCATCAATACAAGAAACAAGAATTCAATAGTACCTTTAAAATGCACCATGTACAAGTAGGGTTTATATCAAGAGTGCAGGGATTATTCAACATCCATGAATCTGTCAACTTAAATCACAACATAATTTTTTAAATGGTAATAGCCATCAGATCATTGATCTAAGAGCAAAGGAGCATTCAATAGCAATCAGGAGTCATTTATGACAGTAAAAATAATTCTAGCCTATGAATACTAGGAAACTTTTTCAAGATGATAAAGAAAATCAACGAAAACATTTCACTTAAGAAGAAACCAGGAAAGTCACCATCACTCATCTGTCTGCTCAGCGTGGTCCGAGAGGTTTTTATTAATGGGGAAAAAGTCTTGAAGTTGGACAAAGAATAGGCAATGGCACCATTATGTACAAAAGATGTGATTGTATACGGAGAAAATACAAGAAAATCTACCTTTCAGGACTTCCAGGTATTCTCCTTCTACTGGCATACGGAATCAATTACTCTGTCAGTCTATATGCTTGTTATTTTTTGCATAGTGTATATCCACCTTATGTATCTTTTGACTAAGAAAAAAAAACACATGAATTTTATTAGGAACAGGTGAATGCAAGAGACTGTCTTTCCTGCTCACAGTTCTGGAAAACGAGGACTCCTTCTAAAAGCTGGAAAAATAGTGCCAGTGTTCACATACAATAACAATATAGAGAAAGAATCTCAAAGGATCCCACTAAATAAAATAATGTACTAGGATACAGAGCCTTTAACGGATCCTACAAATTAAACCTAAATGCAGTAAAAGCAGAACATAGAGTAGTTCTTTATGAAGGCAACATGGCATTCATATACACCAAGAGTGTAGGAGATTTGAAATTAAACACTGGGATTAGGAATCGGAATTAAGAATAAGGAATTAAGAGTTGGAACTGAAAAAATCATGGAGCGGGCGGGAGTGTGCACCCATCCCCATAGTGATCAGACCTCCACAGGGAGAGTGCAGGGAAACGAATCTAGTGCAGTCAGGGCACCTTACTCCTGAGAGAGGACGTTGACGGTATTTGGGAAGACAAAGAAAAGTTCTTTCTGGAAAAGTTTACTTTGATGGTAGCCATTTTGGTCTTTGTCCTGGACATGTTTGGTCTTTGATTGGTGGACAGAGTACCATAAATGAAGACATAGCATTCCATACCAACAGTAACCAAATAAAAAATGCAACAGAAATAAATATATTACCAATATTAGAAACACAATAATAAATACTTAGAAATAAATCAGCTATGAACTTTATGGAAAAAATTCTAAAAACATATTCTTAGGAAATACAAACAAATGTTAATAAATGAGAAGACTCAAAACCGATAAGAAATTCCGACAAACTTAATTTACATAATAAATTCCAGTTTAATTTCCAGTGAGGGAGTTTATGGACTTTGAAGAGCTTACTCTACCAAACACATAGAAATCCAAAGAGCCAGTGTAGCCCGAACAACTTTCTAAATGAAGACTGTGTGTAGGAAAGTCCGCTTACCAGGCATCAGGTTCCATTATTCAGCTGTAATAATTAACGCAAAAAGTGGACATGACCATGTTGGGCTAGGTTTAAATCTTCCCTCTGCTACTTACCAGCTGTAGGACCAGGGGCATGCTCTGTCCTCTGCATGCCCTGTCTCCTCATTTATATCATGGGAATGATAAAATGATATAATGGAATTTTTTTCATATGGAAAACATTATACATAATTTTTGAAATTTTCTTCAAAAAAATCCATGCGGAGAGGCAAAAATGGGCAGGTTTTAGACAAAACAGAAATGGCCATGAATTGAGCATAAAGTTCCCATAGCACATTCCAAGCACATAGCTGTTGATCATTGTTCAAACTGGACAATGGGTATATGAAATGGAATATACTATTAACTCTACTTTTGAAATGTTAATACAAAGACATTATATAAAAACTACTTTAAGTAAATTCTAATAAGACAATACTACTTTACTTTAAAACACACACACACATACACACACAGCCAAATCTCATTTGCAATTGCTAATACGATTCCAATGATTAGCTTCAATTTTCAAAAGTACTTTCAGTCTCTCATGGAATGAAAACTTTGTATTTGCTCAATAATTTCTCAGAAGGAGTTGAACAACTAATATTTTATATGAGTAACTGACTAGCATGGAAAAGACCTGCTGTTTTCTTTCACATATTTTCACTATATATATGAGAAAAACATATGCTATTGCTTGGATTTATAGTCAAATATGTCAACTTTTCCTTATTTATTCCAGCTGGTTGGCATAATTCAAAGTGGAGCTTCTCTCACTGTGAATTATTTGTCACTGCGTATTGAATAAGATGTTTTAAATAGAAAGGATAGGTTTATTTAAACCACATTGTTCATTATACTTGGCTTAAATATTTCAGACTTCTGAAATTTCAGACATCAAGGTTAACTATATCTCCACGTATTCAAGTGGACTGAACTGTATGATACTCTAAGATACACATGAGCATTTGGGAACATCTCAGACCATAATGACAGGATAATTTTTAAAAGTTTGCATCTACATGAAGTTCCTATCACCATTAATTTTAAATGAAAATAGAATCTTTAGATTTTATTTGTTCATAAAAAAACAAAATAATGAGTTTTTACCTGTAAAATAGAAAGTACAACATAGCAATCAAATGTATGTTCTTTTGAGTCAGATGGATTTCAGTTCAAAACCTACTCTAGCACTGCTTGTGTCAGGAGGACCTGTGACTCACCCCGCTGAACCTCTGCATCCTTCTGGGTCCCTGCACCCACCTGAGCCTCTGCACCCATCTAAGTCTCAGCACCCACCTGAGCTCCTGCATCCACCTGAGCCCCTGCACCCACTGAGCCTCTGCACCCTCCCGAGCCTCTGCACCCTCCTGAGCCTCTGCACCCAACTGAGCCTCTGCACCCACCTGAGCCTGTGAACCTCCCTAAGCCTCTGCACGCACCTGAGCCCCTGCATCCACCTGAGCCTCTGAACCTCCCTAAGCCTCTGCACGCACCTGAGCCCCTGCATCCACCTGAGCCCATGCACCCCTCTGAGCCTCTGCACCCCCCAACCTTCTGCACCCATCTGAGCCTCTGCAGCCTCCTGAGCCCCTGCGCCCACTTGAGCCTTTGCATCCAGCTGAGCCTCTGCACACCCTTGAGCCTCTGCACCCTCCCTGTAAACCCGGGGATCCTACCACCCACCCGAGCATAGAGCAAATCTTATCCCTCCTCAGACTGCTACATGCAAGTCACTGTGCAAGTTATTTTGAGACAAAAATACAGAGACATTCTGCTACCCTCAAAGAACTTAGCTTCTACTCAGACAGACAGGATATCCTGAAAACTAAGACCCGTTTCAATGGGACAAATTCCTTAACAGGGCGCAGGAGACTTGAAGACCTGCTGCCCAGACCCCGAGGAGAAACTGCTGAGCCGGGAAGTTCGCCTTCAGCAGAAGCCCCTGCTCCTGGCTCCCGAGCTGGCCTGGCTAAGGGTCATCAGGCCCAAAGTCGCCGTGTCCCTGAGCAGCGCACGGCGGAGACGGGGCTTGAGTCTTGGCGCATTTCCAAGCTCTAGATGCGTCCCCGGGTCACTGCCTGGAAGCAGGGAATGGGCCAGCTCCGGCTACGCCCAGCCTGCTCCTCTCCCGGGACGGTCACTGCCGCCCCGACCTCATCGCTCTGTCCGCGGCGAGAACGAATTCAGGACACTGACAGAAGGGGCCGGAGGAAGAAGCGATGAGACCCGCCCTATGTCCAGGACAAAACTTCCCTGCCATTCTTGCCCGCGACGGCTCCTCCTCCACCTCCTGACCTGCAGCCCAGCCCCGCGCTTGCCTCCAGGAATGGGAACCCACGACGCAGCCCCGCACCTGCTTCCAGGGACCCACGACCCAGCCCCTCACCTGCTTCCAGGGACCCACGACCCAGCCCCGCACCTGCCTCCAGGAACGGGCACCCACGACCCAGCCCCGCACCTGCTTCCAGGGACCCACGACCCAGCCTCTCACCTGCCTCCAGGGACCCACGACCCAGCCCCGCACCTGCTTCCAGGGACCCACGACCCAGCCCCGCACCTGCCTCCAGGGACGGGGACCCACGACCTAGCCCCGCGCCTGCCTCCAGGGAGCGGGCCCCCCACCCTGTGCGTCGTCCCCGGATTTAGGGGCCTTGCTCCGCTGCGGTGCAGGAAACCATCGGGATGAGTGAGAGGGTCAGGGTCATGCTGGCACAGGTAGGAGGGGAGAGTTATGATAGGAAGGAGCTTGAGCAAAACCAGGAAGGTTGGAAAAGTCAGGGAACTAGCGGTGAACACTGAATTCCGTAGGAGGGCAAGAACTCAGGAGAAGGTCGCCGTGGCCGGTGCAGGTGACCCGCTCAGCACTTCAGAGTTTCTTCTGCACCACACCGTGGGAGGTGATGGATATTGGAATGGGTTCGTTTCCAGGACTCGTCAGCTAGCCACGTGCCTGAGTGCGCGGACCGTCAGTAAGAGACACCCAGGAAAGGACGCTAGGCCTGCAAGAATCGCGGGACCCAGGGGGCCTTGGATGTGTGTTTCCTGGACTTAATGGACGGAGCTGTGCACCCTCTCTCTGCAGCCCTCCTCTCTACCCTGTCTCAGTCCCTGCTGGAAAAGAAAATAATGGAAACACGATGTTTTTCTGGAGTTATTTTTATTTAGAATTGTGATTCTACAAGATTGAATTCATCCTTTTAGAAACTGTTGTAAGAAGCACCTGACATGAAATCGACCCTCAACCTATGCTTAAGCGCACACTCCCCATCTTACCACAGGCACCCTTGTGCAACGGTCTCCAGAACTCACTCACCTTGCGTAGCTCAGGGTCTGCACCGGTTAAGCACCATCTCCTCGCATTCCTCTCCCCCAGCTCCTGGTAACCACAGTCTGGTCTCGGTACTTGAGAGTCTGACTCTCTTTGGTTTCACATCAGGACGAGCTCATGCAGGCCTGGTCTTTCTGTGCCTGGCTTATTTCACTTAGGATGGTGTTCTCCAGGTTGCTGAAAATGAGACTTCCTTGAGATATATATATATACACACACACACACACACACACATACATACATACATATATATAAAGACCGAATAATATTTCATTGTAGATATGTACATACATTTTCTTTATCTGTTCATCCTTCAATGAGATTTTCACAATGTAGCCTTCATATAATCAGTCTTGATATCTGAAATAAAATATGTCTAACAGTAGAAGGTTTTTAACTGTTAATTTAAATATATATATTAGAAGCAGCATATAATTTCAAGCCAACAAAGCCAGACCCTGACACTATAAACTGAGGGTCCCCTACAGCTGTATGTGCCCCAGCTTTCCCAGGGTAAAATGGGGTGAACCTCTCACTCTCTCCACAAAACTGCCAGGAGGATTTATCTTCATGAGATATATCAGCACATCTTTTAAACTATAAATATGTTATTGTCATAGTTTGAGAGCTCAAGAGAGTGATTTTTAAACTGAAGAAATAATTCAATAATACCTCAGCTTTATTTCAGTTTCCATTATGTTGCTTTATGTTCTTCACTTCTGCTATTTTTTTCATCATTCATTTGGTTTCTGCACATTTCCACCCATCTGCCGTGTGAGTGATGAAAGTATTGATCGAGTGCTAGGAAATGTGATAAGCTAAAATCATCCATCTTATTGTTTTAATCTGGATTTTGTTAACACAATAAAATAGAGGCTCAGGCAAGTGTATTAAATACCGAATTCACAGTAACAATACACTGAAGCGCGGGGATTCACATTTGTGTCTCTGCATGTTGAAGATGTTTTTCTGTCCTGTGCTGACTGTGAGGCTTGACCAATGTGCTTTTGCCTCTGGCTTCAGGCTCAGTTCCAGTTAGTCCGGCCTCTGCCATGCTCAGTTCTCTCCTCCCCTGCCAGACGTGGTGGACCTTCTGGCTGGACAGTCCACTGCCTTCCTCTGCCAGCACATTGGATGGAAATCAGAGGATGACTGCCCTGGGGCACTGTCAATCTGCAGTATTATCCTGGAACTCTCAACATCAGGCAGCAGATGCCTTCAGTTTTAATTACTAGCCATTATGCTAGAGGAAAAGGCTGGAAAACATTAAAATTAATTACTTCTCTTCATCAAAAGACACCTTTAGAAAAGTGAAAAAGTCAGGACAATAGCAGCAAATATAATCCAGTTAGGTCGTCAATTCAGAATTCCGACAAATCAATTAGAAACCATCATAGTCACCGTCATCATCACCCCCACAGAAAGCTGGTGGGAGAGCTTAGTGGTCATGTCACAGGCGGGGACATCCTAGCTGACCACACTGAAGGAGCACAGTGCTTCCCAGGACCTTTGTATCTGCAAGGAAGCAAATGACATGAGAAAATTTGCCGTCATGTCCCTGAGCAGGAGGTGCATAAGAATATATTCAGATGTTGAGTTGATACGGGTGGAGCAAAACTTTCAGGCTACATTAGATATCGTTCTCCAAAACAGTCTCCTTAGAAGGGTGCCTTCTCTATCTGACGAAGACATGAGGATGCAAAGTGCTTGGAGGAAATTAAGTGAGCTTCCCAATAGAGAGCTGGTTGGGGATTTGTAGTTACCGCTTTATGGTATCTTGTCATTTGTAAAGAAAGAACAAGTTATTTATGTTGATAAACAACTTGCTTTGACTTACTGAGTTGAAAGAGAGAGTGGAGATGGCTGGGAAGAGAAGAGAGAGCAAGAGACAGAAAGAGAGGGGAGGAGAGGGAGAGAATGAGAGACAGAGAGACGGGGGATTAATGTTTCAATGAACAAGCTCTGGTATCTATGTCTTGTAGGCATTTTGCATAAGGTTTCAGGATGGGTTTAGCATTAGATACAACGATTATGAGAAAAACAAGATTCTAAGTAGTGGTGACCTTCAGAAGATCGTCATATAAGACTGGAGCCTGGACCCACTGACTAAGCCAGGAGCACCTCCTTTTGCTCCATCCTGAGGACTGTGGATGTTTGCACAGTGAGAGAGTCCATAAGGCCAGTAATTTACCCTGAACATATATTCACTTTTATTGTGCTAATGTTTCATTTGCTTGAAACTTTGGAGACCATAGGGTGCTTAAAGACATAGACTCTTTTCTAAGGAAAAGAGTTAAATGAAACTGAGGACACACTATATATATGTGTGTGTGTGTATGTGTGTGTGCTCACACTATATGTATATGAGAGAGAGAGAGACCACTATATCTACATCGATGTATCTATCTCTATATAGATATATGGGAGAGATATATAGATGAGAGAGAGAGAGAGACCTCCCAGTGAGGACAGCTTTTAATATTTATTCATTCAGTAAATTAATTACTGTTAGCAGCAGTGAATCTGCACAGGTCTGCAGCAACCTCAATTCTTGTCTCCTCAGAGGGAAGAATTCGGCTGATGGCCATAAAGCAGAGTGAGAAATCAAGGCAAGTTATAGAGCAGGAGAGAAAGTTTATTAAAAAGTTTCAGAGCAGGAATGTTAGGAAGTACACTTGGCCTTCTTCTGAGTAGGTAACTTGAGGGATCCAAGTGCCTTCTTCAGCCTTGACTTGGGGTCTTACACATTGGCATATTTCCAGAGTCTTGCCTCTCTTCTCCTGATTCTTCCCCCGGGGTTGGACTATTGCCTGTGCAGTGGCCTGCCAGCACTTAGGAGGGGCTGCATAAACAGTGTGTTTACTGAAATTGTGGACAGACTCACTTGACTCACTTTTCCTTTACCAGTTCAGTGTTCCTAGAGGAAGCTCATACACCAGTTAAACACTCCCATTTTTCCTCTTAGTGTGCATGCTTGAGCCCACTTTCCTAGTCCTGAGATCTTACTGGAAAGCTGCTGATCACGTTTCAGGTGCTTACCATCTATTAGGAGACTTCCTTTCCCTGGCATTGGCTGTGACCTCTTATGATTTTAGACAGACAGTTTAACGACCGCCTGACCATCGCCTGATGGTCACCTGGCTTTCCTGGTGGGGGTTGGGGAGCCCTCCTTCCTTGCTCACATCTGCCTAGCTAACTAACATTGCCAACTTTAGAATAAAGGTCCACATCACTGGATTAATAAGGTGCTGTTGCCTCTCATTGGATGTTGGCTGGCTGGTGGGATTTGCCTGCATACATACACAGAAGTAAAGAGCAGGGGAGAGAAAATATTCATAGAATCAACAATTTAAAAATGACATTTTTGATGATTTTCTTCACCATGATAGGAAAATGGAAGCATTTCAAATTGTAAACTCGTTTTAGAATAATGAATAATTCTTTAAAATGAAATGTATCAATACTAGTAGGCTTTATTTGGGAACAACAAATCCACACCTTCAAATTCATTCTTAAATTTTTCATGTAAGAAAGCTGTAGCACAGAGCAGTTCATCTAATTGCCAAAGACCACAGCAGCTCACTGCTGGCAGAGCCGGGGCCAGGTTTGTGTCTCACTTTTTCAATCCAGTGTTCTCACATGTCCAAACTCATTAGATTCAATGTTATCACATTTTTTTAAAATCTGAAAACAGGCTGATGGCTTAGAAGCTGATGTTGGGAAGGTGCTTCCAAGTGATACAAGTTTTGCATTTTTTCTTGTAGACATGTCTTGGGAATTCACTAAACATGTCTGCTATGGTCTGAATATTTGTGTCACCTCCTCCCAGATTCATATGTTGAAATTATAAACCCCTAATATGGTAGTATTAGAAGGCGGAGCTTTGGTAGGTGATCAGGTCAACAGGGTGGAGGCCTCATGAGTGGGGATTAGGGCCTTTGTGAAAAAGGAAGGCTCCATCTGTGAACCAGGGAGCCAGTCCTCACAGGAGATTTATCTCTGGGTGCCTTGGTCTTGGATTTCCAGATTCCAGAACTGTAAGAAAGGAATATCTGCGGTTTTTAGTCCACTGTAGCCTGGTATTCTGTGATCGCAGCCTGAGCAGACTAGAAAAAAGTCCTGCCGGTCACATGGTAAAGCCTCGGCCTGATCACTTCTATCCTCTTTTGATTTTTTTACTTCCTTGAGTGATTCCTGTGTTTCATATCATGTGAAATATATTTCATCATATTTGAGATTTTAACAGGTCATTACAAAACTAATGATAAGGATAATCAAATTATTTTAATCCTATGAAATTAAAATTTCAAAACAAGAGAAGAAAATGGAAATGAACCACCAAAATAATAATCATCATAACGACCATAGTAACAGTAAGGCCCTTAATTTGTGTCTTGAACACTTTCTTGGTACCTCCCTGTGTTTACAACCAACGCTTTCACCAACCACATGGGGCAGGTGCGTTATTCTCATTTCACAGGTGAGAGCATTGAGGCACGCAGAGTTGGAATACATTGTTTAAGGTCACATATTTAGTTTATGGTACAACCAGTGTTTTGTTTTTTGTTTTCTTTTTTGAGACAAGTTCTCACTCTGTCACCCAGGCTGGAGTGTACTGGTGCAGTCTTGGCTCACTGCAGCCTTGACCTCCTGGGCTCTGGTGATTCTCCCACTGCAGCCTCTAAACAAGGCGGTCGGACTCCAGAATCTGGGACACATACCTAAAAAAGTGAAACCTGGTACCTCATCTGAGAATAAGGCTGATGACATAAAACATCACGTAGCTACACTCCCAACCAAGATGTCAGTAGTACGTACGCTTCGCCCACATAGACACACAATTTTTATTCCCAGTGTGTGTTTATTCCCTCACACCCCTTGCAGGAATGATTGAGTGCTTTCTATAGGGCTTCTTTTAGCCTAAATTGAGAATAAAGATTTAAAAAAACAGTTCAATATTTTAAAAAAAACAGTTCAATGGACCGAGCACAGTGGCATACATGTGTAATCCAGGGCCTTTGGGAGGTAGGAGGGTCACTTGAGCTCAGGAGTTCGGGACCAGCTTGTTACAGCTTGATATGTAGCATTTCATCTCTACAAAACTATTTTTAAAAAGTAGCCAAGTATAGTGGCATGTGCCCGTAGTTCCAGCTACTTGGAAGCTGAAATGGGAGGATCTGTTGAGCCTGGGAGGTTGAGGTTGCCCTGAGCCATGATCATGCCACTGCACTCCAGCCCGGGAGACAGAGACAGACTTTGCCTCACAAAATAAATAAATAAAATAAAAACAAAATAAAACCAGTTAAATGGACAAGTGAAGAAAAAATGGAGGAAGAAACCAATGAAAGATTTTAATAATAGACATTTTATACAGATAGTATTTGAAAAGTTTTCTACATCTTAGATCCAATATGTTTTTTTTTGCAATCATATGCTCTCTTCTTTTAAATAATCTTGCAAAAAAGGTAAAATAGTTATAGAATCATCATAAATAAGACTTGCAAATTCAATGTAGTTCCTCGCAAAGGAAAAAAAAATCACCTTTTTGTTTCTTAAACTAGAACTTGCTAATTTAGAACTTTATTCTCAAATAAAATGCTTTCTATTTCCCTAAGGGGTTGGGATTTCTATAGTTTCTGCATACATAAAAGAACTTTAGATTTTACTTTTGGAAAACAAACTTTTTGAATTAATTTTCAAATAATCACTTATCCTATGATGAATTTCGTTGACATTTTCCCTTTAGTTTTTCAAAGCTGTTAAGTAGATTGCACTGTACGCAGCATATTATTACACACGTGGTACACCATGGTTGTCTATGGCATATGGAGCTGCGTGCAACCATGCAAAAAGCTGTCTGCAAAAGCGTTGGCTTGACTGGAAGACACAAGGAGGGTTACGGCTTCTCGTGACCTTGATCATTCACTTTAATTTTTACAGATTCAATTTTTGCACGTAGAAAATGGGCCAATCATATCTGTCCTGACATCTGGCAGTTAGTTATGATGCTCTTTATTATGATGTATGGGGAAGAGTTATTAAATGAATAAACAAAGCATTATTTGTTTTCATTATGGAATACATTAGAGTTTGAGAGTAGCCATACTATTTTCATTTATCTGAACTTTTACTGCTTAGACTATAGGGGTAGGAGTCACATCTAGATTATGTTACTTTATTTACATCAGCAATTTGTAGGGGCCACCTGCAGCAGGGAGCCACCCTGGGCTCCGCTTTTGATTTGCAGCTCAATGCAGCTGGAACTGATCATGGAGCCAATGAGTGCTGTTATGCTGTGACAAACCTTAGTGTTTTGCTTGCACCTCTTTTTTGACATGAGAATTGTCCTACCATAGTACCTTGTTTGCACTTCTTCCAAAATACTAATAATAAACAGTTATCTAAAATATCACCTGAAGACAAGTGCTTCTAGAATGTGGGCTTTGGGGAGGCCATGTGGGTTGGTCAGGAGAGACAGAGTGCAAAGACTGCGGGTGTGGCAGCTGCTGCCAAGGGCCCCGAAGATGGTGGAGAACATGTCGCAGGCCTGTTTGTCCCACATTTTGTATACAAGACACCTTGTATTTTTCCTTAACAAACCTGTGCATGCATCTTACATGCCCTACCAAACTAATTATTTTGAAGCCTCCTGCAGCTTCATACCCCTCCTGTATCTTCCCCAAGGCTCAGCCTAGGGCTTTATACCAGGAAGCTACTTATTAAGCAGTTTTGCTTTAAAATATTAATATCACTGTTATAGATGCGGCCCCATTCATATTCAAAATTTCCTTTTACATTGAAAAAATCCTACTGATCAGTAGATGGCAAGCTTGCTACATCTAAATACTGAGGTTTGGTTTTTCTGTTAGAAACTTCGCTGACATTTTATTCTAAAATATTTAAAGCTTCTTTAAATTGATAGCATTCAGTTTGTGGTAAACTGAGCTGCTAATGCAATAGTTGATGCGTTCACTCACATCGAACTTCCAGCATTTAAGATACTGGGTTAAATGAAAATGGAATTCCCAAGTCAAGTAAACAAATGATGCACTTTCAATTAATAAAGTAATTCAGAGTTTTAATTCTTATTAATTAAACTTCTCTCTATTTCCTCTCAAAATATGCTCCAGCTACCCCTATAATGGTTGCACCTGAACAAACACGTCTGATTGCCAGAAAGAAAATAAAGAACTGCTGGTCACAGCTGCTCTGTTATGTTCCTGTGCTCATAGCACTCTTTCTGTTTTAATATAAGCTAACCAAGCAGAGAAAGAAAAGTACTATGTCAAGATCACCCACATAAAAGTGCCAAATAAGAATTCTGGAAAAGACAAAGGAAATTAAGTTCTCAACAAACAAATCAATGTGAATAATAAAACTAACAGAGATCACTTGGGTCCAGGAATTTAAGTTCAAGACCAGCCTGGGCAACATGGTGAAATCCAGTCTCTACAACGAACTGTAGAAATTAGCTGGGTGTGGTGTTGAGTGCTTGTAGTCTCAGCTACTCAAGGATCTGAGGTGAGGTGGGAAGATCACTTGAGCCCAGGGAGACTGAGGCTGGAGTGAGCCATGATTGCGCCACTGCACTCCAGTCTGGGTGACAGCATGAGACCACCCAGAAAAAAAAAAGAAAGAGAATGGAAGAAAGAGAGAGAGAGAAAGGAAGGAAGAAAGAAGGAAAGAAAGAAAAAAGAAAGGAAGAAAGAGAAAGAAAGAAAAGAAAGAAAGAAAGAAAAGAAAGAAAGAGAAAGAGAAAGAAAGAAAGAGAAAAAGAAAGAAAGAAAGGAAGGAAGGACGGAAGGAATGAGGATGGAGGGAGGGAAGGAGGGAGGAAATTAAGAGGCAAATTGAATTCATACTTTATTTGTTTATTGACAGAGTGTTGCTCTGTTGTCTAGGCTGGAGTATAGTGACTCGATCACTGTAGCCTCCACCTCCCAGGCTCAAGTGATTCTCCCACCTCCGCCTCTCAAGTCGCTGGGACTATGGGCACACACCACCATGCCCAACTTTTTTTTTGTTATTATTTGTAGAGGTGGGGTCTCACTTTGTTGCCTAGGCTGGTCTCAAACTTCTGAGCTCAAGTGTTCCTCCTGCCTTGGCCTCCCACAGTGCTGGGATCACAAGCCTGAGCCACCATGCCCAGGCTGGTATACACTTTAATTGACTTGATGAGTAATAGGTTTTATTTATGAGTTGTTTTCTATTTGATAAGGTTTTTGACAGATAATTAGACCTGAAAAGAAATCGTGACTTTTCACTGATAATAAATAGTATTAATTTTCTACAAATATTTTTGTGGGCCTTTAAAACTCAATTTTATATGATAAAGTCTAGGTTATAGTAGAAGAAAAGGGATAATAATTTGTATATAAGACAAGAAATCACAGCTAAAAGATAGATAAGTGGCCTCGGCAAGGTCGTTCATGCCTGTAATCCCAGCACTTTGGAAGGCTGAGGCAGGTGAATCACTTCGAGAGTTCAAGACCAGCCTGGCCAACACAGTGAAACCCCATCTCTACTAAAAATGCAAAAAGTTAGCTGGGCATGGTGGTGCATACCTGTAATTTCTGCTACTTGGAAGGCTGAGCTAGCAGAATCGCTTGAACCCAGGAGGTGGAGGTTGTAGTGAGCCGAGATTGCACCACTGCACTCTAGCCTGGGCAACAGAACAAGACTCTGTCTCAAGAAAATAAAAAAGAGATAAGTGCACTGAATAGTGAGATGTGTAAATATTCCCTTTTGCGGGATAGTAGAGAAATTGTCTGGCTGAAGATAAGTGTCCTGCCTATCTATGGTAGAACCAGTTCCAGATCACAGTCTCATGAAGCCACAGCTGTGTATTGCAGTCATGGTGTTGTGGGTCAGGTATGCAGGCAGAACTCAGCAGCAGCTGCCCCGGCTCCGTCGGGGAGGTCAGGCAGCTCAGTCGCACCAAGGCGAGGGTCTTCTCTTCTCCCTTCTGCATCTGTGGACTCAGGAAGGCTCCCACGGCTTCTTCTCTCACGGAGTCTGTGCCTGGGCTCCGCATGTGGTCACTTTGGGCTTTCCCATAGTGTGAAGACTTCAGAAAAGCTGGACTCCATGGAGACTGGGGAGACTGCACTGGAGGGAAGGGGGCCAGCTTCACCTTGCCCTGCCTTGACAGCTCTGACTGTTGTGTCGGCCATGATAAATCAGCCAAGAATAATTGTGAAGACCAGCCCTGGCTCAAGGAGGAAAACAACAACAACAAAAAAATAGACCCTTCTTCTTAGAGATGTAGCAAAAAAAATTTGATTTCAGCCATCTCTAATCTACAAAAATAAGTATGAAAAAGTAAAATTCAATGAGTTCATTGTCTAAAGAATTACAACCTAATGCTTTGGGAAATTCTTTTTTATGTAAAATGGACAGGAAGTTCTTTCTGTCCTACGGGACACTAAAATCATCATAGAGTGAGACTGGTAGAGTCATCCGAACACACCCCTACCCTATGAGGACCAAAAGTTTCCAGGTTCTGAAACTAGATTTTCTCAGTCACGTTCCAGTCAGAAAGCACTTACTCCATGCACATTGGTCTGGTTCACGTTCAGCCCTGGAGAAACAAGAAAATAACGCTAATTCCAGCTACTTCCCAGGGGCCACATTACCTCCCAGGATATGAAAATGTCTATGTTATTTTGTAAATAAAAATGAATAACTTGAAGTGCATGCTGTGATATCATCACAAATATATATTTGTTTATTCATTCATTTTAATAATAAGGATATTTTTGTTACAATATAGTTTGACTCTATTCATATTTTGCAAAAAAAATCCTTTTGGGTTAGAAATTTCTGTAATTAGTTTCAGCTTAAAGATCAACTAGATGAAATGTACAGACTGTTTTAGAATGGACTATAGTTATCTATAATTAATAGCTTGTATTGCCTCTGAATCCCATATGGGCACTTAGAGAAGAAACCCTTCAAATCAAAGTCTTACCTGTCTCTCTTTTGTCTTAGTCTAGAATGTTTTTAAATATCAGGTATATATGTAGGATGAAGATTCATGAATAATGTGTGTCTTATTAAGTAAAATTTACATTCTTATGAGACTGATTTTTGGAAGATACTCTTTTAAATCATGTTGAGAAGCTACACAATTTCTGCTGATCACAAAAGACTGATTGACCTATGTAGTCCTTAAGCAGTAAATATACTGGTCATTTATGGTGACCTGCAGATTAGAGACCATGCTTTTTAAAAGATGTCAAAACATGTATATTCCCAAAGTATGAGAGCTCATTCTAAAGTCTGCTTTTATGTATTTTGAGACTAAGGCACAGTGTAATTTAAGTGATTCACAGACGTTCATTCAGCTCCTGTAAGAATACGTGTCTGTAGAAATATCTGAATTGTGATGCTGGTCCAATGGAAGTTCTACAAACTCTTTCTACTTTTTATTTAAAAAAATCTCATACACTTAAGTTATGGTTGTTAGATGTTTCATAAAGCCAAACAAAAGCTTCAGAGGCAATAAAACTCTAATACAGAGTTGCTATATTTTATTTCAAGTCTTGTTTTCTACATAGCTTGCTTTGGGTTCAAAATGTGCATGGCTTGAAATACAATAAAGAAAAGACTTCAATGTGTGTGGATTACATATATTGGTTACATTATCAGAACTCAAAATAATAATGAAATGTGAGCTTCAAGATCATGTGACTAAATGATTTCTTACACTAGGTTTTTATACTATAACAATACCCAATTTCTCCTAAATACTTCTAATGATATTGATATGGTTGAATTGTGTCCTCACCCAAATCCCCACTTGTCCTGGAAGGGACCGGGTGGAGGTAATCGAATCATGGGGGCGGGTTTTTCCTGGGCTGTTCTCCTGATAGTGAATAAGTCTCGTGAGATCTGATGGTTTTATAAAGGGCAGTTCCCCTGCAGGTTCTCTCTTGCCTGCCGCCATGTAAGACATGCCTTTGCTCCTCCTTTGTCTTCTGCCATGATTGTGGGGTCTTTCCAGCCATGTGGAATTGGGAGTCCATTAAACCTTTTTTTTTTTTTAAATAAATTACTCAGTCTCATGTATGTCTTTAGTAGCAGTGTGAGAACAGACTTACACAGATATCAAACCATATCTGGTAAAAGTTAAAGAGCATATTCTTTGAAAAATTAAATAGCTCTTTATTTTGAGCTGTTCCTTCTGATCTAATCAACTTGAAACATTAAGTGCAGCTATGGAAAAAGTTGAAAGATGGGTATATAAATTGGTAGGAATAGTGTAGCATTTGCATTATGCGGATTTTTTTAAAGTTCATTTTATTAGAGTACTTAATGTACTCTTAATGTAATATTGCTCACATCTGCTCATGGGTAATAACTCATTGCCACATAAGGAGATAAAGCAGCTCAGGACAATGAATTGGTCTGAGTTTTGTCCATCTGTTCCTTTCCTGTCTGCCTCCTTGACACCAGTCAGCCACTCAACACCATACGCATTCTTTAATCCTTGGTTCAAATGCCACATCTTGCCTCCATTCAGAAGTGATGCCTTCTGCCTTTGACCTCCTTGCCTAGTTTCTCTCTTTATCATGTATTATTGTCTACCTTGTAGTCAGTTTTACTTATTTCCTTGTTGGGGTCTTTTCCCTTCCTTAATGGGACAAATCCAATTTTCACTTTGTGCTTGAAAAACTAAAAGGTAACTATGAATTTGTAATTTATGACCAAATAGGATAGATGCTAGAAATAGGGAAGTATAAGGCCCCTTCTCTTCTCTGTTTTCCAGCACTGGTACTTTCACGTACGGGTGAAATGGAAAGTTCAGTGAGGCCTACTCGCCAAGTTCCACCAATCTGTGCTCCCGTTGAGCTAGTTACAATTCTGTCACAGAGCATATTACATTGATCTTAGATATTCATTTTCTTGCCTTCCCAAGAGGTTCAGTGAGAAATGGGAGGTTTAATTTTCTAATTTGCCAGTGCCTAGCATTCTCTCATCTTCAAAATTTAGCCCATGATATTCCTCAAACTTGCTATAAAATAAGCAATGTAAATATATGTATTATATTAACTTGGGAATTTATGATTTAACATTAAAGTACTCATTTGGTCTGAAGAAACCGCATGGTTTTCCTGCATTTTAATAATATGAACATTAATCAATGTCTATTGAGCACTTGCTGCATGGCATGCATGGTGCTGAGAGAT
Source organism: Nomascus leucogenys (assembly GCF_006542625.1). Taxonomy (NCBI): domain Eukaryota; kingdom Metazoa; phylum Chordata; class Mammalia; order Primates; family Hylobatidae; genus Nomascus; species Nomascus leucogenys. The sequence goes on along the minus strand of NC_044384.1, from coordinate 147,896,447 downwards.
TTATGTGCATTATCTCATTTAATATACTTTGCAACATTTTGAATTCAATATGGTGATTAATCTAATTTTGCAGTGGAGGAAACAGACTCACAAGCACACAACTGTAAGCACCAAAGCTCGGATTTAAACCCAGACCTTTCAGCCTCAAGTGCTCCTTCTGCTTGAAATCTCATTGCCAACACACTCAGGGGCTCCCTTCTCAAATCCTTGTCTTTTACCAGGAACCTGCTCTCATAGATCACCTGGAAGCCTGAGCTTGTGGGTTTCTCCTTCTCCAAAATTAAGCAGCTAGAATTTGGTATGAGAGAGCTGTGGGCTGGAGAGGGACCCACGTTTGCATAGCCTCCAGGATGTATGTGGCTGGAATGGAAACACAGGTCAATTAAAGTACAATATGGGCTGAGGTTTCCAGTGAAAATAAAATATCTGAAAGCTATTTCCCCGTTTGCTTTTCTGTTTTTGATAACTTAAAGGCTCATTTAATTCTAATTTTAAATGAGTTTTATTTTCTCCTACATGATGGAAGCAGCAAAGGAGAAAAGTTTAATTGGGGAATTTTTTTTTATTGGAATATATACAAATGGAAATTTAGCATAGATACTCAACTCTAATATGCATGATCTACAAATAGTGGGAAAAAAATCTATTCTTGTTGCTATAGTAACTAGAAATTGCTTTTAATATCTTTATTTTGTTTTTCACAGTGGATTGAGATCCAATGGCAATTTTCTAGTATGTTTCCCTGCCACAGAATATTTTCTTCTCCGGTCCCGAATATTTCTGCCTTACATAGTTACACTCAGAAACCTTGTAGAATGTTGGGTACTGCTTTGAAATGTGCTAGGAGTTATTTGAATACATATGAAATACATGGCCATGTATGGATCATATACAACATGCAAAAAAACTACTTTGGAGGCATAAGAACAAAACAGACTAGAACGTTACCACCTGCTGGGCCACTGCTAAGTGATTTCTACCCAAAGACCTTCAGGGGATGATAGAAACAAAAAGTAAATTGCGAAGTGTATAAGAAAATTTGGTAGAAAATTCTCCGGAAATGTAGGCAGTGCCTTCGAACATGAGGATACAAATGTCACATAAAATAAACTGCACGTAGCATTCTTTTATTCCTTTGCTGATATTCCTTTGCTTTTATTTCCTTTGCTGATAAATTCCTGATGAAACTGACCATGTCATTAGAAAAGCAGTGATTGCTTCCCGTCTTTCACTCTTTCTCTCTCACAGGACTCTAAGTCTGCCCTGTGGATGCATTCACTCATTTGAAAATATTACTAAACGTCTGCTGTGTGCCAGATGTGTTGATGAGTCCTGAGGCCGAGAAGAGAGCCGCCAGGATGATGGAGCCTAAGAATCTGCCCCACTCGGTCCATCCACGTTTCCTGGGGCTTCCCTCCCCTTTCCTTACGCTAGCTCCAAGAAAGGGAAGTAGGAGCCTGGGAGGAGAAGGATTGGTCTAAAATTCAAGCAACACAACTGATACCTATTGATCTTGAAACACTGCATTATTCTGTTCCCCCCGCCCCGCCCCCCACCGCTATAAAGAAATACCCGAGACTGGGTAATTTACAAAGAAAAGGGGTTTAATTGGCTCACAGTTCTGCAGGCTGTCCAGCAAGCACAGTGGCTTCTGGGGAGGCCTCAGGAAATGTTCAATCATGGCGGAAGGCGAAGGGAAACAGGTACGTGTTACACGGCCAGAGCAGGTGCAAGCGAGGAGGAGAGGTGCTACACATTTTTAAACAGCCAGATCCCGTGGGAACGCTATCACCGAAACAGCACCAAAGGGATGGTGCTAAACCATTCATGAAGGCTCTATCCCCACGACCCAATCACCTCCCACCAGGACCCACCCCCAACATTGGGGATTACAATTCAACATGAGATTTGGGTGAGGACACAGATCCAAATCATATCAAACACGAATATGTTCCCAGTACTATTGTAAATGCCTCATTAATATGGATTGGTTCTTTGCAAATATCCTGTCATGTTCCATCTCTACACGGGCAACGGGTAGATCAGGAAATATTAATGAGAGAAAAATCCACTGAGACTACTCCAGGCAGCATCATTGGTACAAAGTGGGGGAAACGAAAGCGGAATTCACTGCGCTCATTCACAGCATGTTGGCACCCAGGGCAATGCGATTCCTGCCACATCAGCTTGACTCCTTCGGCAAACGAGAGGCCGACAGCCACGTCAGTGTGTACCGGACATGGCTGAGAATCAGATCCGTGTCTCTGTTGCTCTGATCGTAATGCTTCACCTATGACCTCAGGAGTGGAATCAGTTGCATTGTGTACCCTCTTGCGGATGGCTCCCTTATTGGGAGCCTGGCTATGATCCAGGCACCACCCTGAGCGCCTTACTCACCTTAGCACAATTAAAGGACTCACTTGATTCAGGAAACACCCAAGGCAAAGAGCGACATTAACTTTCCAGGTCACATCCTGTTGCTGGCCAAAGTTCTCAGAACTACGGGGTTTCTGAATTCAGAAGCTACAGAGTTCAGATCCGTATTCTAATCCTTCTCCTTATTTATTTAGAGACAGAGTCTTGCTCTGTCGCCCAGGCTGGAGTGCAGTGGCACAATCACGGCTCACTTCAGCCTCAACCTCCTGGGCTCAAGCCATCCTCCCACCGCAGCCTCCTGAGTAGCTGGGACCACAGGCGCACACCACCATGCGTGGCTGTTTTTTTGTATTTTTTGTAGAGTTGGGATTTTGCCACACTACCCAGGCTGATCTCAAACTCCTGGGCTCAAATGATCTTCCTGCCTCAGCCTCCCAAGTGGCTGGGACTACAGGCACGTGCAACCACACCTAACTAATTTTTTAACATTTTTCCGTTGAGATGGGGGTCTCCCTATGTTGACCAGGCTGGTCTCAAACTCCTGGCCTCAAGTGGTCCTCCTGCCTCAGCCTCCCAAAGTGCTGGGATCATGGATGTGAGCCACCATGCCTGGTGGCTGTGTACTCCCTCTCTTTAGGTCTCTTCTCACTCAATGGCAATTTTCACGAGGTTGATGATACCCAGCAGACTGAACGTCCGAGCATTCTCACCACAGCGTGCACTAACTGGCTGACGTCTCTTCTGTCTGAGCTGTCCTGATGGTGACTAGTGACCCGCCTCTGCCTCCTGCCTGACCTCCCTCACGGTCTGCTGTGCCCTCGCTCCTGCAGACAGGCGCTCTGGCTCTTGAGTCCTCGTCGTTTCTCTAGGGCAGTGTTTCATTCCATAACAGGATCTGCTAGAAGATGCTCTCTCTTAGCAAAATAAGTTTACAATTCCTTTGTCACCACCAAATTCTGTAGGTATTCCACTCTTTCTATGCCCCCTTTTACACAAAGTAAGTCCAAGGGGGGTTAACCTCACTGTGTCCAGCTGCCAGGTGTCAAAGTGGTGAACGAGGACTACGACTGGGGATGCTGGTGGCGGCCGGCTTAGAAGCAGGGCATCCTAGGTGAGGGGTTCAGCTTTCTCCTAGTTGTTCTGATCCATAAGCAGAGGCAAACAACTGGGAAGCTGGCAGTGGATGGACAGGTTTTGACTGTTCCGGGCTGGTTGCTGAAGCAGTCTGGAGTCAGAGTTTCATTTCCATATATGTGCTGGCCACCAACATTGTGCATTCATTCTCTTCATCTCTTCTGAAATCTAGATGCAGCTCCAACTTTCTCCTCCACTTCCCTACCCCATGTCTCACCCTGAACAGGTTCAGGTTTTCCTTGTAACCTCACGTTATTCTTTCAAGCTTTTCTTCCCCTGCCACTGTGTGGTGGCTCCCTCCACTGGGCAGGCAATGCCAGTGGCCTTCATACAAACAAAGCCATCTCTTAACCTTGGACTTCACCCTGGCTTTTCTTTCCTCCTGGAATCCTCCTCACTGTAGTTCACTTGACTCCTCACACCCTCATGCCATTTAGCTTCCGCTCACGAGTCAATCCCTCTGAGGCACCTTCTTTGATTTTGTTTTCCCTTGGTGTTTGTCCAGTGCATACATGTGTGCTAGAGGCTTTTATATTTATTTGTAATCTGCCTTTCTAGGGGAAAGATGCTTACTGAATTATCTCCATTGAACATCTAACAGGCATCTTCCATTTAATTTGCCAGAGTCAAACTCTGATTCCCTAAACGCTGGCAGTCAAGGTCTTGTCTCCCTGCATCTTCCCCATCTAAAACTTGGCAACTCGAAATCCCTGTTGTTCTAGTAATGACTTGACTTCGTCTGTGCTGAGAGGAGGCAAAGAGTTTTTTAGAAATAAAAACCAGAGTGAAAATAAAAAATAAAATCAGTCTAGTCTGTTGTCTGGCAACAAAGACAGGGGAGGAAAAACAGACAAGTGAAATTGGGCATGAGAGTGGCTTCTGTTTTTAAGTAACAGAAATACTCCAGAAGGTGTTCCAATGTGAGAGGATGCAGAGGGGATTTCCATGTGACATGAATACACACAGTTGTCTGCACAGACCAAAGGCCTGTGTATGCCACAGGCTTGAGCACAATAGCCTGCAGACCCCACAGGCAACAGAGCTCAGGGCTGCTGCTTTTCCTCACTGTTGTCAGGGATTCTCACCACTCGACACACCCCCAACTTCAGTTGCTCAGTATCAGGAGATGCTGCAAAGCTCCTATTTTCATCCCAGGATGGCTTCCCTCTCATACCTGGACTGGGAGGGTGAAGACCCACCCTGACTCGCAGGTTACTGCGGTTATTATTGTAGTGACTTATGTATGACTTTAAAGTGTAGCACAATGTGGATCTCAAAATACCATGTTAAGGGCTAGCAGCAGGCTGGTTAGGGAGGGTTATCCATGCCGAGCAGGTGAGCCCAGTGTTGGGGTTTGGCCCAGGAGAGTTCTTGGCTTCACCCTGGAAAGAATTCAAGGGCCCCAAGTGGTGTTCAACAGCAGCTTTTACTTAAGCTGCAGTGTGCAACAGCAGCAGAGGTACTGCTCCCCATGAAGCGGGGTAACCTTAGGCAGTGAGCCCAGAGTCACCGCTCAGAGGCAGTGCTGCCATCTTATTTACACCCATGTTTAATTATATGCAAATTAAGGGGCAGTGTATGCAGACACTTCTAGGATGAGGGTGATAATTTCCAGGTTGTCTGTTTGTTGCTATGGAAAGCATGGTAACATCTGAGTGTTGCCATGGCAATGGTAAACTGACATGGCACACAGGGTGTGTCTTATGGAGGCTGCTTCTACCCAGCCCTGTTTTAGCTAGTCTTCAATTTGGTCCAGTGTCCGAGTCCCTCTGGAGTCCAGGCCACCTCCTAGCTCCTTATGGACTAAAAGATTGTGTCTCTCACCTCAATCCTTATGTTAAAATCTAACCTCTGAGGCAACAGTGTTTGGAAACCATGTCTTTGGGAGGTGATTAGGTCTTCAGGATGGAGCCCTGTTGGTCCCTCTTGGTTGCGATTAGTGCCCTTATAAAGGAAGCTCCAGAAAGCACTCCTCCCCTTCCACTATGTGGGTTTACAGTGAGAAGACAGAGGTGCGCCGCCTGGAAGGGCCCTGGCCAGGGCTGAGCACCTGACACCCTGATCTCACACTTCCCGTTTCCAGAACTGTCAGAAGTCGGCGTTTGTCATTAGGCCACCCAATATGATAATCCTGTTACTGCAGACCACACTGACTCAGACAGGGGTAAAAGGGGGCCTGCGCAGAGCCCTTTGCTCTTGCTCGATGAAACTGGGTCTTCAGAGGAAGATCAGTTGGGGATAGGACAAGAACCACTAAGGACCGCTTGTGGTGGGAGTGTGCAGGCACAGTGCCGGGTACTATACAGACTTCTTCTCTGCAGCTGACCCAGATATCAGGGTCTTCATGGATGTTACCATGCTTTGCACCCTCCCTGAAACCTATACAAACATAGGCTCGCGGATGTTTATTTTAGAGCACAATATGTAGTCAATCAAAAAATGGGAATGGTGTCCCAAATATTTATTTTGTAGAAAATAAAGTTTAAAAGTATATTTATGCTTTTTTATTCAAAAAGAAAGGAACCTCCTTGTTCTTTAATATGAAAAGGCAATCTACAAATCTTAGGTGCTTTTTCTTTAATCCTACACAGAATTAAATTCCCAGTTCTTGATAAAAATTTCGATTTCTATCGACTTAGGTGAAAAACTCCATTTGAAACTATTCACCTTGCCTGAAATTGATGTTCTTTAAGGAGCAGTAGAACAGGTGTCCTAAAAGAAATGCTAATGTGCATTGACTAAAAGTCAAGTTTAAAACTTCTTTCCACTCTTTTTGCAAGTTTATGGTGATAACGAGCTAAGAGAGATAGAAAATGTGCCCGAGAACTTGTTTCTCAAGGAATTAATTTCATTTCTTATAAGACAAATACTTTATTTTTTCCTTATTTTTAGTTTATTGTGTAAGTTTGTTTCTTCCAGGTAATAATTTTTTCCTTCCAATTAACAAAGTCTTAAAGGTATATTAACTACCTGAGTCAAATAAAGACTTTTTTACACAATACGGTTGTAGATAAAATCATCAAAGTTTCTGCCTTTTTAAAAAATCATGTGGGTGGTTGTTTTTCCTTAACATTCCTGAAACCCTCCACAAGTAGAGAGCATAATTGACAGAGAATATCCAGCAGAGTGGTGGGGAGGGGGGCGGAGAGAGAGAGAGAGAGAGACAGAAAGAGAGAGAGAGAAAGAGAATGTGGCAATCCTTGCTCTTTACAGAAATTGGAAGTACTTTTGTCCTGTTTGATGGAAATTGTCACTTGGAACAGGACGGTAAAGGCGGATGTCCTAGAAGCCACAGAAAGCAGTTGCTTCTATGTGAGACTCCGAGGATGATACAATAATACGTGAACGTCAACATCTCTCCACTAGAAACCTAAATCTAGCCACTAGGATAACATACATTTGAAAGCTTGCGTTGTTGAAATGCCACTTTGTAGGAAAATGTAAGCTGGTAAATTGACTAAAATTCTAGTAATGGCTTGGTTTTCAGATTCTATTTGCTCTATGAAAAAAGGAAGTTAAGAAATAGTCAGCTTTTGTGTGTTGGTTTATGCTAGATAGAGAAGAGAAAGAGAAAGGCAATATTCACCTGTTAGTGCCAAGTGCAATTATTGTGCATGTAGTTGGATATAAGAGGTGGAGGTCAGAAAAGGAGTCATCAGTGGAGTTATAGATCCTGGATTATCAGCAATTCGATGTATTTAAAACCAGAGAGGAGGTTGAGGTCATGAAGACATGAAGATAAGTAGATGAGAGAAGAGTTCTGAAGAAGAAAGTCTAGATTATGCAGATATTTAGAGATCAGAGGAAGAAGAACTTAGTAAGGTGGATTCAAAATGCTTAGAGGAGAAACAAGAAGAGTGTGGTGTCCATTAAGCTGTGAAGAAAATGTTAAAACAAAAAGCGTGAAGAATGAATGGATACTTAACTCCTGATAAGTAAGAGGTTATTTCCCTGGACCAGTTAAAAAATAAAACAGCTTTATAAGTAGAAAAAGATTGTATTCACACAAGGGAAATCTAACACATCAGCCACCCTTTTCAATCTATTAAGAATAGAGACCCAGATAGGCAATTTCTATCTGAGTACACTAATAGGGACTTTCATTTCATCATGATTACATGGCATTTTTACTGAATAAAATAATATTAAATGGAATTTCTATCATTGCCAGTGTCATATTATATTATAATAATTTTCATTTTTTATTTCTCCAAAATCGTGCAAGTTCCTAAAGGGCAAGGACTGTGGATTTCATTTTATTTGTGTCGCTACCAGCCTTGGTAATGCCCAACACACAGCAGAAATAAAATAAATGTATGTTAAATAAATCACAGGCTCCGTCAGTTGATAAATTTAAGTTTTCAACAAGAAAATCAACGTTAAAATGATTTTGCATAATTAGACTAAGGTCATGTTTTATCTGTTTTAAATATTTGGGAAAGTTAATGGTCTTTTAAGTTTTTCCATGCGTATCAAATTCTTGATTCTGACTGCAGATAGTGGGCTTTTAAGCAGCAGACATTCAATGATTAATTTAGGTACAAATGCTCACATTCTGTGGTTTCTTTCTAAACATTTGCAGATAATAGATGTTTTAAGAAGGGGAAAGCTGCTTTTGTTTGATTTGTTTCACTGATTTAGGATAAAGAGTTTGGAGAGTTTAAGCTTTTTGTCTTGAAATTATCCATTTAATTTCTGACTGCAAATATAGGCACTTATAAAGGATGAACAATTCTCAGAATTTCAGAGTAGAATGGTCTATGCTACAGGTCATCTGGGTACCTCCCACCTGGACATTCAGATAACACTCGAGTAATTTGAACAAAAAGTGAACAGCCCCAGCAACAGTCCTCTATTCTCACCACTTTTTCACACACCTCCTTCTGCTTCTGGTTTATTTTAACTTATGAAAATGTTCTTAACCTCAAACTGGTTATTTCCATCTTTTAACTTTCTCAGATGGGGATGATCTGGTTGAAAGTACTTTTTTTTCCTCTCTTTTACCTATCGTCGTGTATTCACTGACCTCACCCTCTTCTACAGTTTTAAATGCCATCAATCGGCTGGTAATCCAGGATCTATACCTCCATCAATGGCTCCTTTTCTGACCTCCACCTCTTTTTTTTGAGATGGAGTCTCACTCTGTCACCTGAGCTGGAGTGCAGTGGCACAGTCGCAGCTCACTGCCAACTTTGCCTCCTGATTCTCCTGCCTCAGCCTCCCAAGTAGCTGGGATTACAGGCACCCTCCACTAAGCCCAGCTAATACATATTTTTTGTATTTTTAGTAGAGATGGGGTTTCACCATATTGGCCAGGCTGGTCTCGAACTGACCTCGCGAGTCACCCGCCTCAGCCTCCCAGAGGGCTGGGATTACAGGCGTGAGCCACCGCTCCCTGACCTGACCTCCACCTCTTATATTCAACTACTTACACAATAATTGCACTTGGCGACTAATAGGTGAATATTACCTTTCTCTTTCTCTCCTCTGTCTAGCATAAATGAACAACAAAAGCACACTGTTTCTTAGCAGATTTATACGGTTTGGCTGTGTCCCCACCCAAATCTCATCTTGAATTGTAGCTGCCATAATTCCCACATGTGGTGGGAGGGACCCGGTGGGAGGTAATTGAATCCATGTGGGTGGTTCTCTCCCATGTTGTTCTCATGATAGTGAATAAGTCTCATGAGATCTGATGGTTTTATAAAGGGGAGTTCCCCTGCACAAGCTGTCTTGCCTGCCACCAGGTAAGATGTGCCTTTGCTTCTCCTTCGCCCTCTGCCGTGATTGTGAGGCCTCCCCAGCTATGTGGAACTGTGAGGCCATTAAACCTCTTTCCTTTGTAAATTGCCCAGTCTTGAGTATGTCTTTATTAGAAGCATGAGAACAGACTAATACACAGATGAGCAGATACAGATGTTTACATAAGGCATTTCCTTTTTTTTTTTCCTATGGAGATTACGGCAGGAACTTTTTATCACCGATTTACAGATCACACCCTGGACCCAGGGTCTCTCGGGAGGTCTCCAGGGTCAGTGGGCATGAAACATCACCCTTACTGACTCTTCCTTGAAAAAGCAAAGAGGACTCAAGCACAAGAAATTCGAGCTGTCACAAGGTTTCTGGTGACTCAGGCAGCACAGCCACATTTGAGGTTCAGGACCTACACTAAACACAGAGGGTTAAAGCAGAGATTTCATCTTACATTCTGAATATCCCGACATTCCACAGCCTTCCTTGGCTGATCAAAGAAATGGTGCAATCAGAGAGAAGAAAAAAAAAAGAAAGAAAGAAAGATGAGTGCTTGAATATCTTTCTTCAGACCACATGCTGGGTCTGAACAAATGCTCTGATTTCATGTAAATAAATGGTTTAATGGGCTTTATTTTACTTTGTGTCATAAATAGAAAGAAATTCAGAGTGCAAAGGGGTAAAAAGAGACTCACGACAGCACGTTAAAGATACTGTATATGTCAACACCGCAGGAGACATTGCTCATCACTTTTGAATAAAACACTAATGTGGATGGCAAGCGAAGGTAGAAAAAATATCTTTGATGTTTTTTGGGAGAGGAATCTACAAATATAGCAGCTTGATTTTACAAAGATGACATTTTAAAATTATTGTATATATTCAAATGTATGTCAAAGGAAAGTTAGCCAAAATATTCTGAAAACAATATCTAATAGAAAGATGAACTCAGGGATTATTATTGCTCCTTAAATAGCGATGATTTTCTTAACATTTCCTATAGATTATCTGACATTTGATGATTTTTATATCTGCCTTTGGAGACACACATTGATCCATTAGAAATCCAATGGGCATTCCATTTCCTTCATTGACCTTCCTACTCCATAACGTCGAATGTTTATAGATTACTTATTCTGGGAAAAATGAGATGATGAGAAACTGGAAGATTTGTTGTAGTGTCCTTAAAAAGATTGAGACTTGGACTCACAGGTGCTTGAACTTAGATTCGTTAGCTATTTAACCTTTATTTTAAAAATGTTTGTAAATTTATACTCTAATATACTAGTAAATGTGTCAAAAGTTTCAGTAATAGCACAAGGAAATTATATACCCTTCACCTAGATTCGGGTTCACATATTTGCTTCGTCTCTGCCATCCCATTGCCTACACACACACACACACACACACACACACACATGCAACTACGCACACACACAACTACACACACACACACACACACATACACACACACACAACTACACACAAGTATGCATTGCCCACCGGTACATTTTCTGAACGATTTGAGAGGAAGTTAGAGTCTCTTTTACTGGAATTCTTTAGCATTTCATAAGAACAAGGAGATTATTTTCCAGAACGACAGAACTACTATCAAGCTAAGGAAAGTCAGCATTGATACAATACAGTTATCTGTGTGTATTCAAGGGTCATTACTTTTCTCAGTTACATTTTTTGGAGCTATGTCTGTAACCTTTATTCTCCCTCTTCCAGACCAGGTTCCAGCCTATTATACCTTCTTTAATCTAAACGTGTTCTGAGCTATCATTGCCTTTGTCATTTTTTTATGATAACATTTAAAGATTATATGATAACATATAAAGATTATAGATAATTATTTTGTACAGTGTACCTTAATTTGTATTTGCCTGGAATTCCCCTAGCTGTAGATAAAGGTAACATATGTTGGGCAGGAAACCTGGAAGTGTTGTAGAGTGCTTCTTAATGCCTCCCATAGGAAGGTACCCAAGGTCTTTTTGTCCCAATATTGGCAATATCCGCTTTGGTTTATAAGATGGTATAAATATGAAGTAAAAACTTTCCCACTTCAATGAATAACTAATTTATGGAAGGATAATTTGAGATGATGCAAATATCTTGTTTGTCCTTAAAATGTTACCCACTAATTTTGGACTTCATTGATAGTATTCCAAACCCATCATTCTATTTATTAGATAGCTTTTCTCATTTATACATTTATGTATTTCTACCAGTATGGGCTGCTGGGTTTGCGTTTTGTTTTGTTTTTATTTTCTATGTGTTTTATTCCATAGAATACTATTTTTGCACTATCATTTTTTCATGCTCATATTTTCTTATATTTGGACAGTGGTAACCCCTTCAAGCTCACCCCTTCAATTCCTCCCTCCCGTTATTTGTACAATTTCCTCATACTTTCTGTGTTTACACAAACAATAAGCACACAAGCTATTGTTATTTTTTGCTAAAATAATTTTTAGAGTAATTCAAACAAAAAAGATTAATTTTAATTTCATTCATCCCGTTTCCAGTGGTATTTGTTTCCTTGTGTTGATGCAAGTTTCAGAACCGTATTTTATATCAGCCAAAAAAGCTTCTTTTCTTTTTTATTTTTTTTTTTTTACATGGAATCTCTGTGACCAGGCCAGGCTGGAGTGCAGTGGCGCAAATGTGGCTCACTGCAATGTCCATCTTCCTCCCGGGTTCAAGAGATTCTCCTGCCTCAGTGTCCCAAGTAGCTGGGACTACAGGTATGTGCCACCACACCCAGCTATTTTTTTTGTTTGTTTTTGTATTTTTAGGAGGGGCTGGGTTTCACCATGTTGGCTAGGATGATCTTGATCTCTTGACCTTGTCATATGCCCGCCACAGCCTCCCTAAGTGTTGGGATTACAGGCGTGAGCCCCCGTACCTGGCCGAAAAAGCTTCTTTATCATGTTTTATAAACTAGGCCTGTCGAAAATAAATTCTTTCCTTCTTTTCTTTCTTTTTCTTTCTTCCTTTCTTTCTTCCCTCCTTTCCTCCCTTCCCTCCATTCCTCCCTCCGCTCCCTCCCTTCCTTCCTTCTTTCCTTCCCTTTTTCCTTCTTTCTTTTCTATTTTTTTTTTCTTTTAACTGACGGCTTCTCAGTCCTTTTCAAAATACTTTTATGGGCATGGAATTTGGGATTGACAGGGTTTGTTTTTTTAATTTCTGTGATGCAAGTTTAATGTATTTCTTTTATTTCAGTAGGTTTTTGGGGAACAGGTGGTGTTTGGTTACACAGATAAGTCCTATAGTGGTGATATCTATGATTTTGGTGCACCCATCACCCAAGCAGTGTACATTGTACCCAATGCATAGTCATTTATCCCTTTCACCCCCAGCACCCTTTTCTCCAAGAGTCCCCAAAGTCCATTGTATCTTTCTTATGCCTTTGCATCCTCATGGCTTTGCTCCCACTTATAAGTGAAAATATATAATGTTTGGTTTTCCATTCCCGAGTTACTTCAGGTAGAATAATGGTCTCCAATTCCATCCAGGTTGCTGCAAATGCCATTATTTCATTCCTTTTTATGGCTGAGGAGTGTTGCATGGTATCCACTCATTGATTGGTGGACGTTTGGGCTGGTTCCATATTTTTTCAGTTGCAAATTGCACTGCTATAAACATGGGTGTTAAGTTTCTTTTTTTTTTGAAAAAAAAAGGAGAACTTTAAACATATAACTTAATATACCTTCTGGCTGACAGGGTTTCTGATGTCAAATCTGCAGTAATTCTTACTGTTTTCTCCTAAATGTAATTTTTTTTCTTTTTTCCCTGGCTGTTTTCATATTATCCATGATGAAAATGTGTGTCGTTTGAGTCTGCTTCTGAAAATTTCTTTGTGTCTTGGGAGTGTGTTCGTTGTTTTAGCCTTCTCGTGAAATTTATTATACGTTTTAGTTAAAAGCCAGGCATGTTTTCAAGGACAATAATGATGGAGCTAAAGAGATTTTATGGTGGGATATGTCCACTAATTTCCTCTGCTGGCCATTTCTGTGAGATTTGCATTAATCTAGGACCTGGTGTGTGCTGTAGTAACCCTCTGTACCCTACAAGTTTTACCTTTTTTGTAGAGATAACTTGTGTGCAGGGTGGGGTGGCTGGCCAGAGCAAAGTCTTGTTCTGTTTGACTCTGAATATTGTCTTCTCTTTGTGTTGGACCTTACGAAGTCTCCGTTTTTAAGCTCTTGTGTCTCGCCTGTTCTCCCAGAAGTATACTCTTGTTACTTGTTATACAAACCAGTGAAAGGACAAATAAATGCAAATTAGAAATAAGAGGCTGACTTCTCCTCCAAAATAAGGGAAGAGGTTTTCCTTCCTTCTTTTTCCTAAGAGCAATTATTTTCAAAAATTTGTAATTATAAGTACTTTCTCCTTTCTTTGAAATGTATATGAAGTATTCTGAATATGAGATATGCCTCTTTTCAACTGTATGACCCAGGAACGCCTTTCCTACAGACCTGGGAGCCATCTCTTTGAAATGTAAACATTGAGGAAGGTAGAGCCCCTGTCTCTGTTCCTGGGGGAAGGTTGGAGCCTAATTTCCTGGGGCACCTGGCTCCAAGTTGCAAAACTACATCATTTCACAGGGATATGAGAAGTTTATTTTCCACTGGCTAAAGCCGATTAGCTAACACAGATGGTCATCTCAATTACCAGGTCAGTTTAAAATGAACTATGTTTAATCAATGATGCGGAGGAGTTGTTCTGCCTGAGGGCTAGTTACCGTTCTCTAATCTTGAAAACAACTTTGTAATGGGCTGTATCTGCCTGTTGTATGAAAGGATGAGATTTCTTTCTGTCTTTGCCATCTCTCAGCAGACTGCAGTGTGACATCTATCCCATTCTAGTTTAATACTTATTCAGTGACACAATTGTTTATTTTGTCTTCTACCCCTGTAGAGAGGTTTTCTGGATCTGGGAGAGATTTTGTTTTTAATCATATTTTCCGAACATCCCTCTGCTCAGGGCTGTGGTTGGTGCATTGGTGCTGCCTCTGTGGCTCTGGTTAGACGTCAGCTTTGCCTGTCTTTGTCCCTGGGTGTCAAGGTGGGGCCAGCCTCTTTTCTCCTGACCCTCCGCTGTTCCCCCCAGTTCTGTCCCCCATCTGGAGTGAGAGTTCACCACCAGCTCCCTGGAGGCCCAGGAGCCTGTCTCCCTCCCTCCACACACTCAGGCCTCTGTTCTGTAGAGGGGCTGGGGAGGGAAGGGGTCCTGGGTGGGTTTCTTGTCCCTTCCCCAGGCCTGCACCAAAATGGATGTGCCAGGCAGGTCAGCTGCTTCACTAGTGAACCCCTTGGTTGGTGGAGAAAGAGCTTTCTGAATATTGGCAAAAGCTCTGTGGGGATAAAATGTGTGTCAGGCTTCTCTGAGCTTCTTGACTGTGCCTTGGACTTAGGCTTGGCCCGCAGCCAGCTTAGTTCGCTTTTGGCTAAAATCCGGCTGGGTTGCCATAATTCCCACCCTTGATAGCTGATCAAATTCTTCATCCCCCACCCTCGATAGTTCATCATCCTGGCCTTGCTTGGACAAGAATCCTTTAAAACGGATAAGCCAGAATCTCCCTGTAGCCGTGTCGCCCCAAAATAATCAAAAAGTTCAGAATCTAATTTAAAGAGAATTTTTCAGGCACAAAGTATATGGACCACCCGGAAACACAAACTCCAGAGGAATGGAGTCATGTTCTGAAATACAAAAGTTAAGATTTCATTATACAGGCAGAGAGAGACAGAGGAGTTGTAGCAGGATTGGGACAGTGTTCATCCACGATTGACACATACTTACAGCAATTTGATCAGTTAGTGTCAGTGTTTCTTTTTGGGAAGGGAACTCTTAACATTTTTTGAAAAGAGGGTATAATAGTCATGGGTTTTCTGTCCTCTGGTCTCAGGAGAGCGGAACAACAAAGAGGAAGTTAATCTATAAGGAGGGTCATTAATGAAGAAAGCAGGAGGTTTGTCACTGATCTCAATTAATTCTCTCTAGTTATTGTACAGAGCAGTAAAAATAGGAAAGCTAGTTAATCTGCAGTCTGGGAACTGTACCCCTATGTGACTCAGATCACAGTCAGAGCTCTCTCAAGGCTCCAAGTGTTCTTTTTGGGTTCCCACAGCCTGTACATTTTATTTATTTTCACTCCCATGATATGTCCTCTGCAGAATTTTCCATCCATCCACCTTTGCCCAGCTCCTCGGCTGTACACTCCGAACTGTCCTTGTTGTATTTGTAGTTGAGCCAGTGTTGCTCCCGTGCTGCAAAACCCCATGGCAGCGGGGTTTTGAACAAACCCTGCTTCCCTTACCATCTTACAAACTCTCCCTTGCCATCTTAACAAGCGTCATGAATAATTGTTTTTAATCTTTTTTTATATTTAAACATGGTTTTGCTCTGTCTAAAACACTCCTGGAGTGCAGTGGCTTGAGCACAGCTCACTGCAGCATTGTCTTCCTGGACCCAAGCAATCCACCCACTCAGTCCCCTGAGTAGCCGTGACTGCAGGCACGTCCCACCATGCCAGGTTTATTTATTTATGTATGTATGTATTTTTGGTAGAGGCAGAGTCTCCCTGTGTTGCCACGGGTCCTCTCAAGCTCCTGGACTCAAGCAATCATCCTGCCTCGGCCTCCCAAAGTGCTGGGAATACAGGCATAAACCATGATACATGACCAATCTCTTCTAACAGTGATGCAGACTCTAGTAATTTCTGTGGCCTCCCGTGTTTTCTGTGTTGCTGCCTGCCAACTATTCCAGCATAATTGTTCTCATGGTGTCCGATTGATCATACCCAGATGGCACATCCTTGGATCACCTTCCTCCCTGTGGACACCATCTCTCCTTGAATATTGAGCTAGTTGATTGCTCTGTAACTTCGTCTCTCCAAATGAGTTTGAAATAGATCATGAATTTGAAGTTAGTCCAGAGTTATTTTATTATAATAACATGATCACCGTTCCTCGGAGATCTCTGTATTCTAGGATGAATGATGGAAGTTGCAATATTTCCTTTTAAAAAAGTAGAAAATATTTCAGCAAATGTATTTAGTTTCAACATTTAAGAAGTGGAATGAAAGCTTACTATAGTAATGAGTCAGCCTACAGTTTTCATCAGAGTAAACAGATGTAATTAATGTCCAATTAAATGATGATTATTTCTTCAAGTTACAATTTTTTCTGTTCACAAATTGTCATTAAAACCCACTTAAAAGTCATTACATTTTTGTTTTTTTGAAGAGCATGATAGTCTTAGTTTAACTTATATTTTTATTTTCTGAATGGATGCTTGTCCTAAGAACTGTAAGGCTGATTACTTCTGGCTCTGAGTTTTAGAGCTACATTAACTTAGTTGCCCATTTTCCCCTTTGTTGCTGGAGAAAAATTAATGACTGTCATAGAGGCAGCCAAGTTGATGCAGTTTGGCTGTGTCCCCGCCCAAAATCTCATCTTGAATTGTAACCCTCATAATCCCCGTGTGTCAAGGGCAGGACCAGGTGGAGGTAATTGGTTCATGGGGGTGGTTTCCACCATGCTGTTCTTGTGATCATGAGTGAGTCTCATGAGATCTGATGGTTTTATAAGCATCTGGCATTTTCCTTGCTTGCGCTCACTCTGCCCTGCTGCCTTAAAAGAAGGTGCCTGCTTCCCCTTCCTCTTCCACCATGATTGTAAGTATCCTGAGGCCTCCCCAGCCATGTGGAACTGTGAGTCAATTAAACCTCGTTTCTTTATAAATTTCGCAGTCTTCAGTGTTTCTTCAAAGCAGCATGAGAACGGACGAATACACAAATATATCCTGAACTCACATTGGTAGGCTGTCCATTGATATTTTTAACTTCAATAACTCAATTATAATTTACACTCATGTATTTAAAAGGTTTTTGGTCTCTTAATTTTATCTCCTTCTTTGCTTATAACATTCCCCTTTTATTTATTTAAACATTTAAAATAATTATATAATATTCAGTATCTGAGGGCCATTTTGTCTTTCTCCAAAGTCTCATACTGGAAACCTTGTTTCTTTATATATTTAATAACTTGGATTTGTGGAAATCTTGCAAGGGTTGGTTTGAGAGTGTTGTCTATGCGGGGAGGATTTCTGTTTGCCTTTGTTAGGCATCCTGGGATGCAACCAACACAAGACAACTTGAAGATTAGACTTGTGTAGGATTTCCCAGACCACATGCAGCATATGAATCTTAGTCTTGTTGGAGAACAGGACTGTAGAAATGGATTATTGAGGAATAGTTTGTTGTGCATGAAACACAAGTCAAGAAAGAACAATGCCTTGGTGTTGTCCTTCTTAGGTGCGTGAACTTGCTCTAGACAATGCTTCCAGAAAATATGCAGTCCCTTGATGGCTCTTGCTTTACTCTGGCATCTCAATTCCAATTTTTCTACCTTGTTTTGACCTAAGGTTTCATAACCCATAAAGTCTAGTGTTGATTCCTAAAGGTCCACTTGTGGCTTGAAGGTAATGGCAATGTCCTTATCAGCTTATCTTTCTAGAATCTGGCTAGAACCTTTATTGTTGGGCACATGTAGATTTTCTTTACACTCTTTTTCTTTTTCTACTTGTCCACTGAGTCAACTATTCACTTTACCATGATTATGCTGAAAACCAGACTCCTGAAAGTGATAAATATAACGAATTTATTACACTATTTTTAACCTTTATTCAACTTCTATTTCTCCATACTTTTCTTCCATTATCAACAGTGCTACCCCCTTTAAAAATGTTTCTTTCTGTTTTCTCCTTGGAGCCTACATTAGCAATAATTTTTCTCTTGTCTCTTATTTTTTCTGTTTTATTAAATGGTTTCTTTTTTGCCTCCAACTTTATAATTACAGATATTATCCAAGACCTATCTCCATACTACTTTTCGTATTGCCCTTTCTAGAGAAGCTCATCTTTCATCATGACTTAATTCTAGCTTCTTCATTGATAATCTCTACTCATTTTCAATGACCACATTGTATACTTTCAGTTGATCCAGCTCCAAAATTTCAGTTGTGTTTGACTTTATATATCCCATTTGGTCATAATCTCATACATCTTTCTATTTTAAAAAAATTTACATTAGTTCAGCCTCTAAACTCTTACTCTCAGAACTCTTTCTGAAACTCTAGTCATCTAAAATTCTAAAATTAGGATAATTGCAAAGTTCACATATGTATTTCATTGTGCTCTAGTTTCAGTCTTGGTAACTGCTATATATTTATTTTGTTTAAACGTAATATTCATAATATTACGTTTCTACCAAATGTGCTTTAAAGTTTCCATGTTTAATTACAACTGAAGCTAAGTATTCCACTCTTCTGACTTTAATCCTCCACATTGATTCCCATTTGATGTGTACAGTTTCATGTCCAATTATTTTCCTAAAGACATCTTCCTTTTTAGGGCTGATTCTTTCCTTGTTTATGTAGCTCTTACTAGCTCTTCTCTTCTTTTTCCTGTCATATATTTTTGTCAGGTAGAATCCATTATCCTGTGACATTTCACATCCTTGTGCTACGCATCCCTTTGTGCCCGTCCCAGAAAGACTTTTATGACGATTCTGGCTCTCATGAAGTTAATTCTACTCTGAAGACTTATGAGCCTTTAAAAATCGACTACATATTATTTTTACATATTTTGTATGTGTACTAGTTTTGTTTTCCCCAAATATCCATTTATAAAGTTTCAAAAAGCAAAGCTGTTAAGGTGAATTGAATTACTGCACATGAAATGAATTCTCTTTGATGTACTAAAAATCATCGAGAATGCAATGATGAATGATTTATCATTCCTATGGTTAGGAAACTAGAATTCTGTACACAATCTGCTCCATTTTCGACTCATCGTTTTTACCTTGTTACCTTATAAACTAATAAAGGAACCCCAGATATTTTTAAGGGTGGCCCTGGCATAGGGTGAGATACCTGTGAGACAGTTTGGTAAGCATGTGGTCTCTGAGCGAGGCTTTGCTGTGGTTCGGGAGGTGGATGGGGAGCTGAGGGATGCTCCTTCATGCCCCCAGAGCTCCAGGCTGGTCTCCATTTCTCCTTTCAGCAGGAATGGTGTGAGGCATGGCACCATCAAGAGTTGGGGAGGACGGCCTCCCTGGGCCCCAGGTGAGGAATTTATATCAAACAAAGACAGAGAATAGGAAAACAGAAAATGGCTAAGATTTTGATTTAAAAAAAAAAAAAAAGTCACAAGGAAGGACTCCACCCAGAAAGAAACCCATTAGCATACTCACTTTGTGGAAAAACATCAAGTTGGAAGTTCCAAGCCAGAGAGCTATGGAAGGACACCTGACTCCAATTTGAGACGCCATCCTCCTCCTCTCCCCACGTGCACACTCAGAGACGTTAAAGAGCCCTTGAGCTTCAAAGGTGAGGTGCACCTGCAACCCAACACATTTGTCATAGGAATGCATCTACACAGGGTCTGTTCTGCCATCCCAAGGCAATTAAATGTATCAATAATGATGATCAAAGCGTAGCTATGAGATGTGTTGAGAAGGCACCATGAAGATAAATCACAGTTTAAAGTGTACACACACATGCATGTTTACAGAATAGATAGCAATGTAACGCGGTGACTTACCACTTTATAATAAGGGCACAAACAGCAAAAGAAATCAGTAAGATTTTACCCATATTTAGGGACTGATTTTAGAAGTACAACAGATATTAAATGAGGTCATTCAAGCCCCCAGTGAATTCTCATAACTACTATTATTAATTCATAATCAATAAAAATATCTTGACATATATTAAAGGGCACATAGAGACCTATGGGCTAGATGAGCACATCTATTTTCTGTGAAGTGGATTATTCCAACAGTGTAAAAATAATACTTTAGTCAAACCGTCCTCTCAGCTTTGCCTGTCTCCCCTTTGGCTGACACTAGAGCTTAGTGGCTGAAGTTTTCAGGAATCTTTCCCTGAGCATTTTCATGACAATTTCATAGTTACACATGTTGACTATTGATTGAATGATTAATATTTCAATAATAGTTTTTTACCAACATGCTGAGTACATTCTGGTTATAAAGGCAAGCTTGAAAAGGTGTTTGCAGAGGAGAGAAGGATTTTAAAAATATGGACTATGTCCTTAAGAGAGGGTGGCATGAAGTATATTTTTTTCAGTAGGCACTGTGTGATTTCTTACTGTTTTATTCACATGTATTACTTATAGGGTGCTTAAAATAGGAACATTAAAACCAAGTTAATGGTAATTTGTTTTAATATAGTGCATTTGTTTAATCAAAAATTTCAGTATCTGCATGTGCCTGGAACTGTCTATACACACACACACACACACACACACACACTATATATATATATATATACACACACACACTATTATATATATATATACACAGACACTATATATACACACACACACTATATATATATACACACACACACTATATATATATATATACACACACACACTATTATATATATACACACACTATATATATATACACACACACTATATATATATATACACACACACACTATATATATATACACACACACACTATTATATATATACACACACTATATATATATACACACACACTATATATATATACACACACACTATTATATATATACACACACACTATATATACACACACACTATATATATACACACACACACAGACTATATATATATACACACACACACTATTTTATATATATATACACAGACACTATATATACACACATACACTATATATATGTATACACACACACACATATTTTTGTAGATATCTACTATGTACATATATTTTACATATATATACAAAAGTATACATTTATATATATATTTGTGTGTGTGTGTATGTATATACACACATATACACAAGCAGGCATCAGGTTCTTCCTATTAAAAAAAAAAGGAAAATATAATAAAATTCCTACCTGAATTGTAGGTGTCATCCTTTCACTGTTTTACTAGGAAGAACCTGAAACTTGAAAAGAATGAGTAGCAGCACTGGTATTCAAATCTAGCTCTGTGCAAATCCAGAGTCCAAGGACCCAGGTCACATTCCTGTTGCTGTGTTTTGTTTTTGTGCCCGTTCAGTATAGTCAAACACTGTAGGATTCCTTCAGATTTTCTTTCATGGTGGGTCAGATTGAGGATGGATTAGGGATGGGGTGACTAGTGGGAGCCCCAGCTCCTGCGCGCAGCAAACCCGTGGAAGCTCCTGTGGCCTGTCCCGGCCTAGAGAAGCAACTCGGGAAGAAAGGGCAGCTAGGGGTGCCCAGAGCTGCATCGAGAGGCCCGAGGTTCATGACAAAGGCACCAACCCCGCAGCTCCTGGCAGGCACAGGGCCCTGAGGCCAACAGATGTGCCTTCCCCAGGAACCTTGGGCATCGTGAAATGCCGAGTGGCCTAGAGCTGACTTCACTCCGGCAGCCTGCACTGCCTGCAGCACGGAGTTAGAAGCCCGCAGCTTCCTAGCTGGTTTCCCGGGTCCCCTCTAGAATGTCAGACTAACTGCAACTCCTCAGACAGCGAATGACTGATGGAGAGCAGGGCCACCCTCCACCACTCAGTTACGTACTCAGGTTTTGGGAATGGATGATGATTTTTTTGAAATGCAGGTTGTGAAATTTAAGATTATACTGCAGCTTTTTAAATACATTTATAAAACTTTGGAGTTTTTTGCTTCACACGTGCTGTAACATTTATTGAAACACCAGATTCTTTAGAATCTATCTTTTCCCCATTCTGCTTGCTATTTTTGTTCATGTAATGAATAATGAATACAGACCACTTATTTTCTCTTCACTATGTCCGTTTACCACTTGGAGAGCAGCATCACGGTGCTGTGACATTTGCTTCGATCTTTTATGTGGGTAACTGTCAACATATTCTGCTTGGGTTGAAATCCATTCAAATATTTTATCTATCTGTGCTCTTTAACATGTATTCAAATCTATTTTGTATTATGACTGACTTTTAATTACTGTAAATTCTGAAATAAGGTATCAGTGTCATTTTGGATTTCATGAGCAGATGCATTTGGTTTTGAAGTCCATAACTTATGATGAACAAAGCTATAACATATAAAATATAATAACATGATTATATTATATAACATATAAAACCCATAAGATATACAGTGTATAATATCATATATAAATAGAAATTGTACACACATACACTCACAGATTTTTCAGCCATGTGAGGTGGGCTTTTATTGGAGCTTGTTGAAAAATCACTTCCTATCTAAAAGTCACCTGTGCCTACCTGATAGCAGTGCAGCACGCATGTATCCATAGGGTGTAAGTTATGCTATTTGCTTTAGAAAAGAATTTTAAAGCCATCTTCAATATATTGGTGTAGTAAGATTGGCATTTGTCTTATCTATCAATGTGAAGCACTTGAAAATCATTTTCTGTCCTTATTCAAAGATACATGCTTTTATGCTTTTGCTCTTAAAGTATATTTGTAGCAAAATATATTAGACAGGATGCAAATCAGACCCACAAAAGGGTCTTTTAGAAATGTTAATTTGTATTTGTGCTGCATTCATGGAACTTTAATGAGAGGCCCTTTAGGGCCTGGCACATGTGTTTTGAGTAGTTGCTGTGGTGGTTCTTATATGCATTCTGGTTAAAAATCACAGGCTTAAGAAGCTAAACGTTTCAAATGGAGAAAGGAAGAAAGTAATCGATTGAAACACAGATGTTTAATTCTAAAATTAGAGGCATTTGAGTTGATAAGACGATTTTAAAAGGAAGCTACGACAAACACAGTAAAGAATTTCTCAAGAGCCCCCTAAGGGCTCACAAGGAGAGCGCAGAATCCAGTCCCGTGGAGCTGTCACCATCACCGGCAGCAGTAACAGCAGTTCCCGCAGCCGTCATCCCGGACAGCCCAGCCCACCCCACGAGGGGCTGTTATGGAATACGGAAGCAATTCCATGGAAACCAGGCAACTTCACGGACTGGAGGGCGAGGCTGCAGAAGCCTTGTTGTAAACAGAAGATACAAACTGTAGAGAAGATCCAGTCTTCAACTGTGTACCATAAATTGAGTAATCTTTGTGCTGATATACCATGCAGCTTCAGGGATATCGAACAATAGCAAACACTTAAAGATGGGGCCCGGAAAACATCAGACGCCTGCGATTTCACTTATTCGTCTTCACCTGCCAGCCTTGGCTGGGTGCTGGCTCCATGGAGGACATTGTGCTAAGTTTGATGTGTAGCATCACTCTGGAATTGCCATTTCCAGTCCCTGCTGGACATTTGAGTTCACCCATGGATCTCCTGGCAATACTGATAGCCGATCACCATCCTACATCTCATGTTCCAGAGATTCCAATTTATTTTGTCTGTGGTGAAGCCCACATCAAATTGATTTTTTAAAAGACTTCCACGTTACCCCAATGTACAGGCGGAATTGAGAACCACTTTTCAAGAAGAAAAGCGCCTTTGTATTAACAGTGGAGAAATATTTGATAATATTGAAGCATATGAATAAGAAATATAGGCTAAAATGAAGGTAGACAAAGATATAGTTTATAATATGGTTTTCTCAGATAAGGAATTTTGGTTACACAGTTATGCTATATCCATATTTGTAGGAGAAGAAACTGTCTCATCCAAAGACATGAAAGAATACTAATTCATACATTCAACGTGCTACATTAGAAGACAGAAAATATAATACGAAATTAATAGGTTTGACATTTAGAGAGGCAATCTTGCCAAACAAAAGGCAGGTGTGTTCTGAATAACAATAGATGATTTTGTATGGGTTGAAAGTGTGTGAAAGCTAACGTGAATAAATTAAACACACACATGCAGATACACACACAGAACACAGACACACAGACATACACACATACAGACACACAGACATAGACACACACAGACGTAAAGACACACAGACAGAGACAGATGTACAGACACACAGACACACACACAGACACACACACACTTGTAGTTGGATCTTCAGGTTTTTACTTGGTAACTCTAGGACTGACATGCAGTTAGAAGACAATTAATATATTTAAAACAGGTGGAAAATCTTCACCAGTTATAAAACATCATAATTTGTTTATTTTACCTGCCATTTCTATTTTAGAAATATAATAAGCCCACTAAGTGTGAACCAAATATTGAAACAAAATAGTTTTTCTAGATAGAGTAATTAATATTTTTACACATATCAAAAGTTTATAATAATTTTCACATTTATCATATCCTGATTATTATAGCTGTTACTAATAAAAGAGTTAATAGATATGAAAATGTTTTGTGAATACACACTGCTCTCTTCTCCATGATACTAGCAGGACAGATGTTACTATCCATCTGAAAGAAAAACCAGATGGTGTCAAATTAGTCATTCAAGTAAAATCATGAGCAGAGCCATAATTAGACACATTTACTCCTTTCTTTCTTTCTTTCTTTCTTTCTTTCTTTCTTTCTTTCTTTCTTTCTTTCTTTCTTTCGTCTTTCTTTCTCTTTCTTCCTTCCTTCCTTCCTTCTTTCTTTCTAATTAACACTAACAACAGCTGATGAGCTAAAAAAAATGGTACAAGCATAAATCTCATAGCGTTTTAAGAAAATTTATGAATTTGTGTTGGGCGGTATTCAAGGTCACCCTGTGCTGCATACAGCCCGCGGTCCATGAGTTGGACAAGCTTGCCCTAAGATCTCTTTGTTTCTTTTATACAGATAAATATATTAATACAAACAGGAGTAAACATATGCATACATGCAGTTACAGGTAAAATTATAGGCACAGACATATGCAACTTGGCAAAAGTTGCGTATGTCTTTCTTTCTTTCTCTTTTTAAATTTCTCACTGCAGTCTTGAACTCCTGAGCTCAAACAATACTTCTGCTTCAGCTTCCTGAGCAGCTGGGACTACAGGCATGAGTTACTATGCCCAACTAATTTTTGTATTTTTTTTGTAGGGATAGGGTCTCACTATGTTGCCCAGGGTGGTCTTGAACTCCTGGCCTCAAGCAATCCTCCCATCTCAGTCTCCCAAATCTCTGGGCTTACAGGCACGAGTCACCACACCCAGCTGTCAAGTCTTCTTTCATGTCCTGGCTCTTTCTATACCTGTCTTCCCCATACAAACACATGCACGCACACACACAGACACACACTCACTTTTGCCAAGTTGCATATGTCTGTGCCTATAATTTTACCTGTAACTGCACATATACATATGTTTACACCTCTTTGTATTAATATATTTGTCTGTGTAAAAGAAAGAGAACTTAGGGCAAGCTTGTCCAACCCATGGACCGCAGGCCGTATGCAGCCCAGGGTGGCTTTGAATACCGCACAGCACAAATTCATAAAGTTTCTTAAAACACTGTGGGATTTATGCTTGTACCGTTTTTTTTTTTTTTTTAGCTCACCAGCTGTCGTTAGTGTTAGTGTATTTTATGTGTGACTCAAGAAAATTCTTCGTCTTCCAATGTGACCCAAGGAAGCAAGAAGATTGGACACCCCTGCTAGGGTCAGCGGTGAAAGAAACCTAGTCCGTGCCTTGTTCAACCTGCCACACAAAGTCAAGCTTTCCCACCACATATAGTCTCTGATGTAATTTTCCCAGTTATAGGAAGCTCCCACTTCACAAAACTCTTGAGGCTCTCCAATCATAAATAATGAATTCCTTTCCTATTTATTGAAGCATTTTATCTCTGAAAAATGCCAGTCATTAGCTGTAACTTACTTTCTGAAGCTGGACAAATCTGTTTAAAACCATGCCTTAAGTGCTGATTCTCAAACTCCTGGACTCAAGGGGTTCATACACCTTGGCCTCCCAAAGTGACGGGATGACAGGCACAAGCCACTGCGCCCAGGCTTAAATTCCTATTTTCATACGTGTGTTGTCTTGGTTTTGTGATCTCCAAACTAAAAAGGATAAAGGGCAGAGGGTGGGGGAAAATCTGTTACTGTGCGGGTACCTACTGCACAATACATAATTGATGTGTGTTCGTTTACTTAATCCTTACAGCTGACCTCCTAGATTTGTGTTGCAATGGCCTTTAAAGATGAATGCACAGACTCAATGGCGTGAGGAGACACTGCCCTCGGTTGTTAAGGTCCAGAGTCCTATCCAACTAAAACTCAGTCTCTGTCATTTAATAGTGCTTTTATCTCCACTAAATCACAATCTCTCCCCACCCACACCATCCTCAAGAGGTATTTCCACGGATTTTTTCTAACATGTCAGACTGGACCACTTTTGGCAATCCGAATGTGAAAAAACTTCCTGGAATTTTACTTCCTTTAATTAATTAATTTACTTTTAAAATTTAGTACTTTTTCTCTAGAAGACCCAGGGGAAAGCAATGGCTGAGATGTGAGGGAGCCCTGTGAAAAAATCCAGCATTTAGCACTGACTCAATTTTTTTTTTTTTTTTTTTTTTTTTTGAGACAGAGTCTTGCTTTGTCGCCCAGGCTGGAGTGCAGTGGCATGATCTCGGCTCACTGCAAGCTCTGCCTCCCAGGTTCATGCCATTCTCCTACCTCAGCCTCCTGAGTAATTGGGACTACTGGCACCTGCCACCGCGCCTGGCTAATTTTTTTTTTTTTTTTTTTTTGTATTTTTAGTAGAGACAGGGTTTTACCATGTTAGCCAGGATGGTCTCGATCTCCTGACCTCATGATCTGCCCTCCTCGGCCTCCCAAAGTGCTGGGATTACTGTTGTGTGAGCCACCACACCCAGCACTGACTCGATTTTTATACCCTGCTGTGTCGGCCCCACTTTGGCCTTCCTTGTTTATCCTCTCTTGCTAAATCTTACACATTTACACTTTGTTTAGGCTATTTGTCAGATTTGTATTTCAGCCTCCCATCAAAGTTCTGTGGAACTCTCTTAGGAACTTCCACTCCTAGGACAATCCCAGGAGTCCCAGCTCAAGAGATTAAGACCTGTACTTATTCGGGAGGCTATTTAAAATGAATGCAACGAGCAGCATGTTCAGAACGTACATAAAAAGAGC
The DNA here is from genome assembly GCF_006542625.1 of Nomascus leucogenys. Lineage (NCBI taxonomy): Eukaryota > Metazoa > Chordata > Mammalia > Primates > Hylobatidae > Nomascus > Nomascus leucogenys. The sequence continues at coordinate 147,869,180 of NC_044384.1, read as the reverse complement.
TACAAACTGAACTTAGGTGATCATCTCTGGTTTATCTTTTATCTTTGTAATTCCTCATTCACACTTTCTATATTTTTCTATATCTCAGCATACATCAGGGTGTATCTTTACATATGCAGAGTATATCCTGAGACGATTGCAAAGAGGAAGCCACGTATCATAGGCCTCTTACTGTTAATACACCATCAAGGGAGAATTTTGTTATCTCTGACCTGCCTTTGTTCCTGGGATTCAGTACAAGAACCTGTTGGAAATACAATACATCCTGAGACTTTATAATAAGCTGAATATCTTTACCAGGAGAAAAAAAAAACAACTAAGAATATCTCTGCTTTACTTTAATTCGTTATCTACAACAACAAAGAAAAAGATATTTTACTCAGTACCAAATTTATTCAAGGCAACTTGCTCAGGTCTGGTCACGAAAAATAAATAATTCCTACCCAAGAATTTACAAAGCAACTCTTTCCGGTCCCCTCTCTGGAGAAACAGCTTGTTTTATCTAACTTGGGTTTCCACATGAGTAAGTCTGTCTCCACTGCAGCATATGAAAATAGAAGTGTTTCTTGTTGGTTTCTCTGTATTTGCTGGATAACTTTTTTCTTTTAAATAGTGTTGCATTAATCAAAATGCCTTTGAAGTTCCAACAACATGTGACACAGTTGTTTTCATTATTCCACAGCTCATCTCCTGACTCCTTTCATACCTGAAGATTAAACATTCACTTTTTTGTAAGTATTCCAAGGTGGTGGATATGATATTGAATTTTTTTCTTACTTTCAATCTACTATTTTGGGATATTTTGTTAGGTCATTTCAATGAAAGTGTGATAGGCCCACAGGCAATTTTGATATTCTTTATATAACCATAAAACTTCAGTGAATAGATGCAAATTTACTATGCATCTAGAATATATTCAAAATCACAATATACTTTAGCTTAAATGCATGCACATGAGTTATAAATAAGATATGCACAAAGGAAAAAAACACATTTAAATTGCTCATGAAATCAGTGAAGAAAAGGAACGAAAGTTTTAAGGCAACACACTTGGGTCTCGGCAACACAGCAGAGCCCTGTAGCTTCTGGGGAGGGACCCAGACGGCTAAATTGAAGTATCAAGAATAGGAAAAAAAAGCAAGGAAAGAGAGCTGGGGACCATGGAGGTTGATCTTAGATTCACGAAAAGGAAGCAGCTACCCGCAACACTGTGTTTCCAGCTGTGGAGGCTACAGGGTGTGAGCTCAAATATTCTGAACACTGTAGGGCCACATCCAAGATGCAACTTGATAGACTCTGTATGTATTAATAAGGCTCCAATAAGACAGTACCTTCAAAGAGTCTTAGCTTTGAATGAAGACAGAAGGGACTCTTTTACCCCAGAATAAATATTTGAAAGAGATACATTGTATTAGGAAATATTTTAAAAACATTAGCTTCCCATGCACTATACAAAATATGTTAGACGAATATATTAGAGTAGATTAGAAAGGCAATATAACACTATTCATGCTTAGAGGCCTCGTCTCTGTCAATGTTTTTTGTTGTTACTAAGGGAAGTCTTTGGGGGGCTTTTATTCTTTTTTGCTGGTTGTATGATTATCTTTTGTAAGATAGGTAACCTACGATAGAACATAAAGCCTAATGCAGGTGTCTGGTAAGAACACTTTTTCTTGGACTTGTTTACTGAATCAGCAATCAAATAGAGATTTTAATGAGATGAAGCTAGAAACGAGCAAGCATAATTCCAAGTGCCTGCCCAGCTCTTCCTGTGAGGCCGCTGACCTGTCATCATTTCTGTAGTCTGTGTAGAGGGAGAATCCCACCACAGTGGAAGAGCTGAATAAGCAAAAACCCAAGACTCTGTCATACAACCAGACTCAGAGAGGAAACAGCAGCTCGCAAGGGTCTACCTTCTACTATGCAGTGAGATCATGTTTCTAAAAGATAAAAATAAAACATAGAAGTAAAACCATATTAGCTTAGATGATGGGCTGGGCAAGGCCGATGAGGTCAGATAAATTTTAGGAGGTTTATTTCTCAACATTTATCTTCCAAACCCCACAGCTGATTAATTCAACTCTGAGTTCTCTCTCATTCTACTGTTGCTTTTCCTTATGCAGCTAGTCTGAGTTCTAAACAGAGTAAGTTACTGGTGGCCGATGATCTACCCTCTAGAACCTGTGTCTTTGCAAACACAGGAAGGAGCTTACAGGCTTCTGTCATGTACATTACCTCCCAGAACAGCTGAAGGATGACTGATTGGAAACCGAAGTGAATGTTAAATTGAGAAGCACAGATATTTCAAGACAACAACAAACAGCGTTAAGATCTCATCAGCAGCAAACTTATTGGAACAAGGCAAATACTTTAATATGTCTAAAAAGATGCTAATTGATAAAAGAAAATAAAATATGAATATAAAATGAGAAAACACATATAAAGGCTCATGCATTAATATTTAGTTTTAAAAATGTAATGGCAGAAATAAAGTACAGAATAGATAAGATAAATAGTAATACATCTATCATAGCAATATACAAATGGGGAACCCAAAAATGTAAAGTTCATAATGTCCAGCATCCAATCAAAGATGGAGAAACATGCAGAAAAGCAGGAAAATACGACCTACAAGGGTGAGGAAATCAGTCCATCCAGAAAGATACAGAGAGGACACGCTCTTATAAGTAGCAGAAAAATATATTAAAACAGTTATTATAACTGCATTGCATATATTTGTTAAATGTAAAATGGGGTGATGAAACATGTTTTTTAAAAAACTGCTAAGTGGCCAGACACAGTGGCTCACACCTGTAATCCTAGCACTTTGGGATGCTAAGGGAAGAGGATCGTTTGAGGCCAGGAGTTCAAGACCAACCTGACCAGGAGAGTGAGACCCCCATCTCAAAAAGAAAAAAAAAAAGAAGAAGAACAAAACCCAAACTGAATTGTTGCAGATGAAAAATACAATGCTGAAGATAAACAATATAGTGAATGAAATCAATGGTACACTGAACAGCACAGAAAAAAGTATTAGTGAACTTGAAGGCCTAGCAACAGAAATGATCCAAAATGAACCACAAAGAGAAAAAAATTGTTTTTAAATATCAGAGAATCAGTGACGTATGGAACAACATCAGACAGTCAAATATTCAGATAATTTGAGTCCCTAAAGATGGGTGGCAGCGAAAAAGCATTTGAAGAAGTGATTGCAGAAAGTTTTCCCAATCAAGTGAGAAATATGAGCCTACAGATCCAAGAAGGTTTAAAAGCCTCAAGGAGCAAAAATATTTTTAAAAATGCTAACGCATCTCTTAATCAGACGGCTCAAAGTCAATACAGATACATTCTTAGAAGCAGAGAAAAAAATACTTTCTCTATGAGCGCCAAAGAGCAAATACAGAAAATTTCTCTATGAAAACAGTGAGACCCTGCAAGTGAGAAGATTGATGAAGACATCTGTGAAGTCCTGAATGGAAGCCACTGTCAACCTGGAATTCTATGCTTAACAAAGGTATCTTTCAAAGACGAAGGTCACGTTACGACTTTCAGGCACACAAACTTGAATGATTTTATTATCAGCTCTATTTTATCACTTGTGCTATTAGAAACATGACAGAATTCCTCCATGTAGAAAGAGAATGATACCAGAGGAAGTACAGATATGCACAAAGAAATAAAAAGATCTGGAAATTATAACTATATAGGCAAGTGTAAAAACTCTTTAAGTTTCTTTTAAAGGTAAATTGTTTACATAAAGATAACAATATAGTGGAGGTTACAACATGTAAAAATAAAATGTGTAAAAATAATGAAACGATCAGGAGGAGAGAGCTAAAGGTAATCCCAAAAGTGTTTGAGTGATCCCTTAGAATGTACAAAAAACAGGAAGGGAGGCCAAAGAAGAGATGGGACCAATAAAATAAATTTTGCAGAAAGGTAAATTTAACACAGGCATATCAAATAATCATACTAAATGCAAATGGTAAATATTTTCCATCTAAATTTTAGATTGTCATACTGAAGGAAAAAGCAAGACCCAATTGTTTGCTGTCTGAAACAAGCATATTTCAGTGCAAAGATAAAAATAGGTTAAAAGTAAAATAATGTATCAATGCTCCATTCATTTTAATTGCTGAGTAGTATATGATGATATGGATATTGTATTAGTAAGTTCTCACACTTCCAATAAAGACATACTTGAGAGTGGGTAATTTATAAAGAAAAAGAGGTTTAATGGACTCATAGTTCCACATGGCTGGGGAGGCCTCACAATCATGATGGAAGGTGAAGGAAGAGCAAAGGCAAGTCTTACATGGCAGCAGGCAAGAAGCATGTGCAGGGAAACTGCCCTTTATAAAACATCAGATCTTGTGACACTTACTCACTATCATGGGAATAGCATGTGAAAAACCTGCCCCCATGATTCCATTACCCCCGACCAGGTCCCTCCCATGTCATGCAGGAATTATGGGAGCTACAATTCAAGATGAGATTTGGGTGGGGACACAGCCAAACTGTATCAGATGTACAACAATTTGTTTAACCATTCATCCATTAAAAGATAACTGAATGGTTTTCAGTTTGAGACTGTTACAAATAACACTTCTATAAACATTTGTGTACAAGTGTTTGTAAGAATGTAAGTTTTCACTGATATATGCAACAAATTGGGTGACTGTCTCAGAAAAAAATGCTAGGTGAAAAAAAGGTAATCCGAAAAGTTTACCTACTGTATAATTTTATTTATTGAACATTATGGAGAGAATAAAATTTTATGAATGGAGAACACATTAGTGGTTGCCCAAGGTTACAGATGGAGCAGGTGTGAGTGAAGGAGGAGGGTGTAGATTTAGAAGATCAGCACAAGGATTCTTGTGATGTAAATATGTGAATTCAAATTTAAATGACTTTTTTTAGGTTCACAGGTTCAGAAAAGATTCCCAATGTTTAAAAGGTGACATATATTCTTGCATTTTTTAAATAAAAAGGAAACCAAGAAACGGGCTAGTCAAGAAATATATATGAAGTAAGCACATTGGGCATTTTTTTCTCCAAAGGGAGATATATTTTCATGGTTCATTTGTTTTTTGACACACATAAAAGAAACTGCCATTCAATCTGTAAGCTACAATTGGATTCTTTCATATAATTGTTCAGTAACTTAATAGTTTTCAATTTATTAAATGAAAAGATACAGAGTTGTGCTTAAGCCATTGGAGACTACTGTGATTTCTGTATTTCAATCCAATTTTCTACTCGCTTTATCTAAAAATATTGGTTCCAGGTAACATCTATACTCTCTCATGTTTTTTCACTTTTTAACCTTCTCACTTATTTTTATCACATGCTGTTATCTTAAACGTATTGCCCATCTTTATCTTAACAAACACTACTTGTTTTATTCAGAAAGAGATTGAGGAAAGCTTTTTCCTAAAGTTTGTCAGTAGCAGTAACCCTAGATCCCTGCGTCCTCCACCTGGCACCTCTGCAGTATATTTCAGCCTTGTGTTTATTCCCATATTTGTTCCTCTCCAGTGCTTGCATGTATTAAGAATTCAAGGCTGGGCGTGGTGGCTCACACCTGTAATCCTAGCACTTTGGGAGGCCGAGGAGGGCAGATCACGAGGTCAGGAGATCAAGACCATCCTGGCTAACATGGTGAAACCCCATCTCTACAGAAAATACAAAAAATTAGCCGGGCGTGGTGGTGGGCACCTGTAGTCCCAGCTACTCTGGAGGCTGAGGCAAGAGAATGGCGTGAACCTGGGAGGCAGAGCTTGCAGTGAGCCGAGATCACGCCACTGCACTCCAGCCTGGGCAACAGAGCGAGGCTCCGTCTCAGAAAAAAAAAAAAAAAAAGAGAATTCAAAAGTACCTGTTAAATAAAAGTCTAAATGAATTAGTCAAGTCCAACTGTAACAAACTTATAATAAACATAAAGTTTTTTTTTTTTTTGAAATCCATGTCCTGAAAACACATATTTGTTGGTCTCAGTGGGTTTGAAACAGAAACATGACAACGGAAGACAACTTTGAACTAAAGTTTCTGTGTCATAAAAGCATTGAACTTCCGGAGCTTTTTATTCCAGTAAGGAATTGAATGTACATAATAAAACAAAATGAAACAAAAAAACCCAATAAGATCAATCACGTCTTTTGATCTGAGTTAAAAAGCAATCAGCAATAGCAAAATTTTGACTGTGAGTTTAAACTTCCTATAATGAGAAACACGATGCTCCCTAATAAGAACTGGGAATTAATATGTTCTTAACCTTAATAAGTCAAAGTTGTTTGCAAAACTTAGTTTTGATGTTGACATTTCAAAAATGACCCTACTTATCAGAATGAAACATTTTTTGTTATTATTACTTATTATTCTCTTTTCTGAGACAAAGTCTCTCTTTGTCACCCAGGTTGGAGTGCAGTGGTGTGATCTCAGCTCACTGCAACTTCTGCCTCCCAGGTTCAAGCAATTCTCCTGCCTCAGACTCGTGAGTAGCTGGGATGACAGGTGCGTGCCACTACACAGCTGATTTTTGTGTTTTTTAGTAGAGACGTGGTTTCGCCATGTTGGCCAGGCTGGTCTTGAACTCCTGACCTCAAGTGATCTGCCCATCTCAGCCCAAAGTACTGGGATTACAGGTGTGAGCCACCACGCCAGGCCAAAACATTTATTTTTTATAAAGCAATGCCATATATAGTCAGAATGTATCAGTATCTCCTACACTACATATCATTTTCAATTTCATTAATATTACAAAAACAAAAACAAAAATTATTTGCTGCTTCGTAAAGGACTGGACTTAACACCATGAGTTGATTTCACCATGTCTAAGTTTGGAGAAAAAAAGAAAAAGTCAATATAATAAACAAAATCCTATAAAAATGTTTAAGAAGTTCTTAATCTAGAGCAGTATAATTGAGTTAATAACTTAGATGAATGCTTCTGAAATATTTTTCTTAAAGTCTCTTTACAGTATAAGACAGACCACTCTCATCTTTGGTGGTCTGGAGATAGAAACACAAATATCGATTTCTTTGAAGTTTCTGCTGTAATTCACTAACACTTGTAGGATAGTTTTTCCTAAAAATACTTTTTTTTTTTTTTTTTCCCAGGAAACGCATCTCCAGAAATAGCCTCATGTTTATCCCCTAGCAAAGTGCAAAACTGCACAGCACAGGTACTCCACTCAGGGCACAGATATGGTTAAAATAGGCGTAAGTCTCTATTATGTGACTTTTCATATTAGTCCACATTTTTGAAATGCTTTATTATTAACTGCAATTACATTGACATAGCATTAGTAAAGGCCATCTCTCAAATGTCTACATTATTACTCACAGTGTGTAATTCGCTTGTATATTATACAGTTGACTTTTGAACAACAGGGATTCAAATTACATGGGTCCACTTGTAAACAGATATTTTTAAATACACTGAAAATTATTTTGGAGATTTGTGACAATGTGAAAAAACTCACAGATGAACTTTGTAATCTAAAAATAGCCACAAAATTTAAAAGTCAAATACGTCATAAACGCCCAAAATGTATGTGGATACTAGTTTATTTTATCATTTACTACCATAAAAGATAAACAAATCTATTATAAAAAAAATCAAAACCTAAGACACATACAGCACCATTCACATTCAAGAAAAATGTAAGCAAACGTGAAGACACAGTATTAAATCACAACTGCATAAAATTAACTGTAGTATATCGGGCACTACTGTCATCATTTCATAGCCACCTTCTGTTGCTATTGCAGTGAGCCCGTGTTGCCAATGCCCTGTGACGCTCATCACGTCTGCGTGAGCATTTTGTCTCTTGGGTAAATTGTGTATCACAGTAAAAAGTGATCTCTCCTGGTTCTCACGGAGTTTTCACTGTTTAGTCAGTACCACATACCTTGATAACATCGTGGGACCCATAGTAAATGCCTCTAGTGGTGGTGGAAGTGCTCCCAAGAAAGCAGGGAAAAGTCATAACGTTACAAGAAAAAGTTGGATTGCTTGATACCTACCGTACATTGAGGTCTGCAGCTGCGGTTGCCCGCCATTCAGGCAGATTCATCTTGTAAATAGATGATGTAAACGTATAGTATTGATAGATACAGTGCAGTACTGTAAGTATATTCTCTCTTCCTTATCATTTTCTTAATAACCTTTTCTTTGGCTTACTCCACTGTAAGACAGTATACAATACTTACACAGCGTATGTGTTAACCGTTTTTGCTATCAGTAAGGTTTCAGTTCAACAGTAGTCTTCAGTAGTTAAGATTCTGTGCAGTGAAAATTTATGCTCGGATTTTCTACTACATAGGGCCTTGGCGCCCCTAGACCCTGCGTTGTTCAAGGGTCAACTGTGTTAGCTTGCTAGGGCTGGCATAGAAAAGTACCCAGGCTCTTTTATAACATAAATTTTAAAGTGAAATTTCTCCCAACCCACTACATTCTGGTGTGAAAGCAGAAGTCACCTCTTGTCGTTTTCATGCAGCGATTACAATTTTGGATGTTTTCCTTCTTATGTTTCCTGGATTTGAACCCCTCCTTCATTCTTTTATAAATGACTTGATTGATATGTAGTTCACGTGCAATACCGTGCACCCATTTGAAGTGCAGATGTCAGTGGTTATTGCAATGTACACAGAGATGGGCAACCACCACAGTCAATTTTAGAATTCCACCAGCCTCAGAAGAAACCCTGTCTCAGTGAGCAATCATTTTCCTTTAACTCACCAGCCCCAGGCAGCTGTGACCTGCTTTCTCTCTTCTTAGTCACTTATCCTGGACGTTCCATGTCTGTGGAATCACAGGGCGGACTTCTGTGTCTGGCTTCCTTCACTTCATGTCATGTTCTCAAGTTCATCCATAAAGCAGCATGTGTCAGTAATACTTTACTCCTTGGTATGGGCAAATAATCTGTTTATGGATACACAATATTCTGTTTATCCACTCAACTGTTGTTAGACAATTGGGTTGTTCTCACTTTTTGCCTTTTATGAATAACATTGTTCACGAACATTGACTTACATGGTTTTCGTGGACACGTTTTCAGTTCCCTTGGGTATATGCCTAGGAGTGGAATTGCTGGGTCCTAGAGTGTTTATGTTTAAAATTTTTATGAACTGTCAAAAAGCCTTTCAACAAGTCTGCATCATTTTACAAACTCAACTGCCGTCTGTTCACGAGGGTTCTGGTTTTTCCATGTCCTCCCAAGTCTTGCTATTGTCAGTCTTTTTGATTAGAGTCCTCCTAGTCGGTGCAAAGCGGTATTTGACTGCGACTTTGCCCTGCGTTTTCTTAAAGGCTAATAATGATGTCGAGCATATTTGCATGTGCTTTTTGGCCATATCTTCTTTGAAGAAATGTTTCTTCAGTTCCGTGGACAATTTTTTCAATAGGCTTTTCTTCCTATTAATGTTATTTAGTTACAAGATTTCTTAAATATTCTTTATACAGATCCTTTCTTAGACAGCTGATGTTAAATACTTTTTCCCATTTTACAGATTGTCCTTTTACGTTTTTGATGGTGTACTTTGAAACACAAAATATTTTTTATTTCAATATTTGCCAAAATCTAATTCATCTGTCTTTTTCTTTTGTTGCTCATGCTTTTATTGGTATAATTAAGAAACAATATGCTAATTCAAGATAGCGAAGATTTATTCCTACATTTTCATTTAAGGGTTTATATATTGACTCTTACGTTTACATCCTTCATCCAGCTTGCATATAGTGTGAGGTGGTGTCAATTCTAACTTTATTTATTTACTCATTTTTGCATGTGAATATTCAGTTGTCCTGGAACCATCTACTGAAAAAAATATTCTTTCCCTCATTGGCTTGTCTTGGCATTCTTGTCAAAAATTAACTGATGCTAAATATGAGCATTTATTTCTGGTCTCCCAATTATTATCTATCTGTCTGTCTATCTCCTATCTATCTATCTATCCATCTATCTATCATGTCTCTGTAGTGCACGACTTTGATTATTGTAGCTTTGTAGTGCATTTTAAAGTCAGGTGATGTGAGTACTTCACCTTGGTTTATTTTTTAAGTTAGTGTGTGTGTGTGTGTGTGTGGCTACTGTGGGTCACTTACATTTCAATATTAATTTTAGAACAACCTTGTTAATTTCTGCCTACGCTGCTGCTGAGATTTGATAGGTATTGAATTTAATCTGTAGAGCTATTTGGCAAGTGCTCCTATGTTCACTACTTTATGTATCCACATCTATGAATGTAGGATATTGTTCCACTTATACATATTTTTAAATTCATTCTATAGTGTTTTGCAGTTTTCAGAATGCAAGATTTGAACTTACTTGGTTAAATTTACACGTTTAAGTATTTTGCTATTTTTATACTGTTGTAAATGGATTTTTTTTTGTTAATTTCATCTTTAGATTGTTCATTGCTAGTATATAGAAATTATACCTTAATAACTTACTAACAAACATTAATAACACATTTTAAATTAATAACAGTTTTAAATAACAGTTTGTTGTTTTGAACACATTATTACCTGTTAGATCAAAAAGGAATAAGAAAAAAACAAAAAGTTCAAAGTGGACCTGTAGCATGCTTTAAAAGGAATTTAAACAACAACACTTAGTAAAAATCCCTTGCTGTGGAAACTTTAATATTCATTCCTTTCACGCTGAGCATTAGATTCCCTGCACAAAGCTTACTGTAATTAGTAGTGTCATGATACAAAATTAAATTTCCCTTTCTCCACTCCTAAGGACATCTTTATGAAGTTAATAAAGCTACTGCAGCTTTCTTTTTATTATTACAGTTAGCATGGTGTATCCTTCTGTATACTTTTAATCTATCTGTGTTTTTATATTTAAAGTGGGTATCTTCTAGACAATATATAGTTAGGTCTCTTTTTTTGTTTTATTTTATCTTGTGTAATCTCATCATCCATCTTTTAACAGGTGAATTTAATAGGTGAATTTTAGGTTTAAAATTATTGTCTGTATGGTTAGAATACTATCTACCATATTTGTTATTGTTTTCTATTCATTGCTTCTCTTTTTCTTTATTTTTTGTCCCTGTTTTCTGTCTTCTCTGGTTTTATTTCAAAATTTTATATTATTTCATTTTTTCTCTTAGAATATAAATTATGCACCTTTTTATTTTGTTACATATTTCTGTGGTTGCTCTTGAGTTTGCAATATACATTTACGACTAATCAATCCCGTTTCTAACAACACAATACCACTTCCTGTGTAGAGCAAGTATTCTCAACTACTCCTTCCTTCCATATTTTAACATTGCTATCATTCTTTTCATGTATCTGTAGGTGATAATCACCAAATATATTGCTATTAGAGTTACTTTGAATAAACTGTTATCTGTTAGATTGAAGAAGAATAAGAAAAAAAGTAAAGATTTCATTCCACCTTTATTTTCCTCTTTTCACCACTCTTCATTTCTTTATGTATATCTACGTTTCCGACCTATACCTTTTTCCTTCTTTTTGAAGAACATCATGTAATATTCCTTACTAGCCAAATCTGCTGGTGACAAATTCCCTCAATTTTTGTTTGTCGGACAAAATGTTTATTTTTTCCTTCACTTTTGAAGCATACTGTTTCCCAGTAAAACATTCTAGGTTGGTTTTAATCTTTTTTCTTTCAGCAATTCAAGTGATTTACCCCATTCTCTTCTTGCTTTCGTGATTTCGCAGGAGAAATCCAATGTAATCCTTATACTTGCATTCTATAGTTAAGGTGTTTTGTCCCTTCTGGCTTTTTTTAAGATTTTCTCCTTGTCTTTGATCTTCTGAACTTTGAACATGGCAGGCCTCAGTAAAGATTTTTTGGTGTTTATCATGCTTGGTGTTTTCTGAACTTCCCAGATCTTTGTTTTGGTGTCTATCATTAATTTTGAGAAATAGTCATTATTGATTAAAATATTTCTTCTGTTTCTTTCTCTCTTTCTTCTCCTTCTGGCTTTCCCATTAAACACATGTACACTTTTTATTTATTGTCCCACAGTATTGGATATTCTATTTCACCTTCTTTAGTCTTTTTTCTCTTTGCATTTTGGTTTGGGAAGTTTCTATTTACCTATCCTCAAGCTCACGGCTTTCTTCCTTTGCTTTGTCTAGTCTGTTGATGCATCATCAAAGGCATTGTTTATTTCTGCTACAGGTTTCTTTGTTGTTTGTTTGTTTTGGGATGCAGTGTCGCTCTGTTGCCCAGGCTGGAGTGCAGTGACTCAATCTCAGCTCATTGTAAACTCTGCCTCCTGGGTTCACATGATTCTCCTGCCTCAGCCTCCTGAGTAGCTGGAACTACAGGCACCCGCCACCACGCACTGCTAATTTTTGTATTTTTAGTAGAGACAAGGTTTTGCCATGTTGTCCAGGCTGGTCTCAAACTCAGGTGATCCACCCACCTCAGCCTCCCAAACTGCTAGGATTACAGGTGTGAACCACCACAGCACCTGGCCAGTTACAGCTCTTTTTAGCTCTAGTATTTCTTTTGAATTCTTTCATAGAGCTCCTTTGCCTTTGTCTGCATTGCCCATCTGTTCTTGCATGGTGCCCACTGTTCCGTGTCAGCCCTGGGCACATACTCATTGCAGTGATTGTAAATTCCTGGTATGCATCTGCCCTATAGCTGAGTCTGGTTCTGATGCCTGCTCTGTCTCTTCAGAGTGTGTTTTCCATTTTTTAGTGCACCTTGTAACTTTTCTGTTAAAAGCCAGGCATGATGTACTGGGTAAATGGAACTGAGGTCGACAGGTGTTTATCTTGAGATTGTACCTTTCTATGGCAGGAGTTAGCCTTTGGTTATTGTTTGCAGCAGCTGCTGGCATCAGCAGCTCACGCTTCCTCTGGTGTTTTTTTTTTTTTTTTTGTCTCCCTTTTTACCTCTGGATTTTCCTAGAGACTTCTTCAGAAACTAGGTCTGAAGATGCGATTCTTTCTGGTTGATTTACCCCGTTGCTGGTTCCTGTGAAGCATTCTTCCACAGTTAGATGTGATTCTCTGTATCTGCCTCTCGAATTCTGGGGGCAGCATTTTGCCCTGTGACTTCCTTTGTCTGTTGGATCTAACAAGAGTCACTGATTTTCACTTTATCCAGCTTTTTACTTGTTGTAGGGATGGGACTGACCATGCCTAAGCTGGTTTCCATCCAGCCTGGAAGCAGGAAGTTTAAGAGCCATTTTATGAATTACTCTGAGTATGTTCAAGAACAGACTGAAAGTAAAGACTTTGTGGTTACATAGGAATTAAGAGGCCAACTCATTTGGGGCTAAGAGTTGTAAAAGTAAAAAGAACATTTAAGTTCATCTAACCCAGTTTCTTTATTATACAAATGATTAAGTCCCTTAAAGATTAACCGACCACTTCAAATGAGACACCATGTCTTCTGTGACAGAAATAGACTGTAACTTAAGTTTCTGTGACAGAAATAGACTGTAACTTAAGTTTCTGAACTCCTTGATCATAACCTTTCAGCCACACCAAAACAGCTCTTTCCATCTTAGGTTTCTAAAAGGACTTCTCGCATCTGCAGGAGAGCTGTAACTCTAAGAGTTACATGGTCAAAAAGTCAAAGAAGAAAAACGTGAGAAATAACTTTAGAATTTGAAGGTAGGTAATCCTGGAATCTAAGTATCTTGAGTGAGATTCATGGAATTAGTTTTCCTTTTTTTTCTTACAAGTCTGACACGTGGGTCTTTGAATTTGACTCCACATCAATCCCTGAGCAACGGGAGGTAGTTAGAGCTCAGGTTAAAATTCACCAGCTTGAATAGACATAAACAGCAGAGTGAAAATCCCTTGAGAACACATGGTGGGGTACAATTTGAGACACAGGGAAATTTTATATTCACATTCTAAAGTGAATTAAACAGTCCAATTTCTCTCCCTCTATGTCTCCTCTCCTTTGCTCCTCTTTGTGGCATTATTTGTCTATCAAGAGTGGAAGGAAATACCCCCATCCTCAAGCACCAATATCACAGGACCACACAGCATCTGCATCCTCTTATTCTGATAACACATCTTGAACGTCACTTAGAAAACGTGATTTTTCTGATTCATAGCTCATGTCAATACACGTGTGTTACAACAATCAGAATGCTTTTTTCAGTTTTTAGAATAATGGTTACATCCAAAGTCATTTCTTTTTTGCAGATTTGCACATCCTCTCCATAAGTCTTTGTTACGTAATGATTAAAATAGACTGTTTTCTGATGGTTAGTAGGGCATTCAAAATTCTTTTTTCACAGTATTTTCCTGATAAAAATATAATACATTTTATACTGTAATAATTAGAATTCATGTAAAGAGGAAATTGTAAAGAGGATATTAGCAATGATGCATTATTCAAACATACACAATTAACCACTGGTAACATCTACTTTGGTACAGTTACCTCTAATTTTTTTAAGTATACATAAACAAACTCAAAGACACAAAACTGCACATTCTGCCCTTTATTTCTCTCTGAGTTTATCCAGCACCTACCAGAGTTGATTGGTCTAACTTTTATCTTTTGCCTTGCACGTTCTTCTTTTTCTATAGAGATAAATTTTGCTACCTATGCTTACATAACTGCACTTTCCATTGAACTGTGACTCTGACCCATTTCCTCTTGGCTTCCTGGGTGTAAAAATCGAATCATCCCCACGTGTACAGTGTCACCCTAACCATGGGTCACTTGAGAATTAACCCAGGTAAGTAGAAAGGGGGGTAGTTAATGAAGAGTGTGATGACCAAGTAGCAGATTCTCCTGTAAAATGATGTGTGCTTAGTTGACAGAGACATCAGTTGAATGGTAGTATGTACCTGTGTCAATCTATCTAACTATATCTATCTGTCTGTCTGTCTGTCTGTCTATCTATCTATCTATCTATCTATCTGGATCTTATCAGCCCTTTTCTTTGTCTTTGAATATATTTAAAATCTAAAACATTTTATTTAAATTTGTCTGCCAACTTATTATTTTGATCATTTTCAAACAAGCAAAAAAGTTAAATCATAGAATCAACTTTTCTCCACTTTTATGATCTGGAAGCTCCCAGAAGTCTGGTGTCTCATACAATCCACTGGAAAATACGTGGACAAGCAGAGAGGTCAGAATTGTCTTTGACTGACACCAAGGGCCAACTGCCCATCCCCAGGCCAGACTGCAGTGGCCTCATGATGTCAACGCAGACTCAGCCCATCACTTTTGTAGTTTGTTTTTCGTCTCAGCAGTCAATCATTTGTGCAGCTGTGAATTTTACACAGATGGTAGTGCTGACCCTGGATGGAAGAGGGGACATTTTCCAAACTTGTGTTGCTAATATGGTTTTGCTGTTGTATTGTATGTTTGTACTTCTGCTTAGGGACTGATATATTCCCACCTTTGAAGGGCTTCCTCATGTGTTTCGTGTTGCGTTTAGTTTGGTTTTTATAACGTGATTCTTTCTTAGAATTGTGAAAAGCAAGTAAGAAGATTCTCAGTTGTTCCCATGGCTTTTTTCTCATCTGCAAACCAAAACACTACAGAAAATCCCACCATTACCATCAGCGCCTGTAAGAGATTTGCGTAGTAGAAAGTCACAGCAACGGACTAAAATTGATTGACAGAATATCTGCTCTCTGCTTACAATTTAAAAAGAATTCATATTTTTTAAAACCTTAAAGATGTAACACAGTTTTAGTTTGCAGCTTATAAATAACCTTTTTGACAAATCACTAAATGAATGAGATAAAACTGGTTTTGAAAGCTTGAATATCCTCAGAGTTGGCCTCTCTAGAGGGAGCACATACAAAACTGCAACACATCTACGATATTTTCTACAGTCGATATAAAGCTGTGTGCACTGGAGGAAAAAATTATTAGTTAAGAAAAGTTCGTTGTTTTTAATGAATACACCATTTAATGAAGAAGGTGATTTTATAAAAAGATAACTATAAAAACTCTGATGTCAAGAAAATTTGATAGAAAGAAAACAAGTTGATTGAGAGGAACTTCTGTTCTGGAGATGGGTTCGGGGAGCGGCTTTTGAAAATAACTCAAAAGACAGAAGCAGAGCTAGTTTTCTTTTGTAAAATCATTTTATTTCTCTTCTTTTTATGGCAACAAAATCTAGTGTTGATTCTCATTCCTTGACTTGCTCATCAATCACAAGTCTGTAGATAGAGGTAAAGTACAGAAGTTAATATGCCTTGGTTTGCTAATTTGTCTGCACGTACACATCTCTTAGCCTCCAGGAAGACACCTAAGATTAATGTTTTGTGTTTCATGTGATGTGCTCTACACACTAAATACCAAGCATTCAGCTAAACAGTGGGTCCTTCCATACATTAGATTCTTACCTAGAAAAAAAAAAAAACAGAAAAAATGGTGCAGAAACAAAAAAACCTAGATTTTTAGATTTAAAACCATGTTTTATAATCTTCCAATGTGTCTGATAAAAAGAATTCCCACTAAGTCCAAAAATGGATTGTTCCTTTAAAGAAATACCACAAATGAATTTTTTTTTTTTTTTTTTGAGACGGAGTCTCGCTCTGCCACCCAGGCTGGAGTGCAGTAGCGTGATCTCAGCTCACTGCAAGCTCCACCTCGCCAATTCACGCCACTCTCCTGCGTCAGCCTCCCGAGTAGCTGGGACTACAGGTGCCCCCCACCACGCCTGGCTAATTTTTTGTATTTTTAGTAGAGACGGGGTTTCACCGTGTTAGCCAGGATGGTCTTGATCTCCTGACCTCGTGATCCGTCCACCTTGGCTTCCCAAAACATTGTTAATCAAGAAATTCTTGTAAGATCCATCACAGTAAAATAAAACATCTTATTACCCCGTATTTTTGTTTTGTTTTGTTTTTCTCTTCTACCATGTAGTTATTGAAAGTGTACAAGAACATGAGTGAGCAATGTATCATGGATGTATGCAAGGCTGAGGGTCAACATTAAGGATCACTTTCTGGGTTCAGCAGAGGATGCTACGGTGCTCACAGTGCTAAAGCCGTGAATGAGAAGATGAACCTCCTGTGCTTGAGCAATATAGTTCTCATGTAACAGGAAAGGATTGAACCGTGATCAAGCTAAACAGGGCAACGATTAAGTACCTGTCTTTAGTCTCTGTCATTCATTTGGCTCATATTGATAGAAATGAAGCAAGTGCAGTGTAAGTTTGCTTGTTTGTTTTCATGAGAATGCCAGGGGGTTTGCTGTGGCTACTTAACAAGGGCGAGGGTTTCACTGCTGCAACTACTGTCATCTTCCATAAAATAGAATAAAAAAGACAGTTGAATTAGAGTTAAGAGCAACAGGTAAACCCCAATGCTTTGTGTCAAGTCATGGCTCTGCCAATTATTTGGTGTGTGGTTTAGGAAAAAATCATCCCACTGAGTCTCAGTTTTATTTTCTTCAACATGAAGTAGCTAAGCATTTATGTATTAGGTATTTGATGTGCTTATATTTAATATGGTACCTAAATGTCAGTTAGTTGCAATGGATCACATAGTTTGTATTTTGTTCTCTTCTCTCTATTCTTGCAACAGATATGATGAAGTACAGCCAATTTCCAGTTATTTTGCTGCGATGGTAAATTGTTGAGAATGGTTTGCCTCTAGTTGTGTTTTTGTAATTGGTTTAGCTTTTTTACAGTTCCATTCAGTTCACACTTCCATCATGCCAATATAGCAAATACTCAGTTCCACAGACATTGTAAGCACTCCCATTTCAGATTTCATGAGAAATAGTTTACACACACACACACACACACACACCACGGGATATCAATTTTGTTTTATAGATTATTATGATGCTGAAATACATTATTCAAACTAAACCACCAAAGTTATCCATTGACATTTCCTATACTCATGGCCTTCTCTCCTTTCTCCTCTTCTTCCCCCTAAAATAAACTGAAGAATATTAGGTCACTGACTTCACTCTTTGTTTCAGCATTCATAAGACACTGCAGAAAAAGCCTGGCTTGGCAAGAGATTGATTACGCTCTCTTTGGTCTCCTGGGCCAAAGGTGAGTCTATATTCTGAATTTGGGGATTCAAAGTATATATTTATCATATCAGTTGTGAATTGTGAAAAGTCTGAGATTTTAGTTTACTTGTAAGCTAGAAGTTTAGACTACCATGGTTTCATGGACACTGGCAGAAGACATGAGAGTCCTGGGTCAGAGACAAGGACTGTGTTACTCACAGCATAGCAATGAGCTTGATTTCTGCATTTCCCCCAACTTTCCTTGTTTCCCAAGTCACATGGGGAGGTGTGAAGGTTGACCCAAGTGTGTGTTGTGCTCGCAGTGGGTTTATCTCACAAACGAACAACCTCCAGTTTAGGAAACTTCAATATTTTAAAGGTAGCTGCCCAAACTTTGCCTTAGAATGCGACATTATCTTCATCAGAAAACAAATGTGCTCTCTGCCTGAAAGGAAGATGTTGTTGCTATTGCTGTATTTCAAGGGTACTTACTATATAAATACCCTTTTAAAAGAGAGTCTGGAACAACATCTTTCACCTGCAGGAATGTGAGAGACCAAGGAGAATTGCATAGGCATAGCTCTGCATGCATCAATTTTCAAGAGAGTGTTCATCCTAGATACAATATTGTGTTGTGGTAGAAAGATCCAAGCTCGTTGCTGTTTGCACTGATGAGAGATCTATGTAATAGTTTAAATATGCTATCAGTGCAAGAAACGTAAGAATACTAAAGGAACACCCATGTTCATAATATTTGAGTATATAATTTGAGTATATCAATCATAATTGAGTATAACAGCAATTTAGAAAAGACTTTTCACCGTGCTATTGTTATACAGACGAGTAATCACTGTTACTTTTGCTTTATAGATGAGAAAATTTCATATTTGTATGATTAAATGATGTATAAATGTATACAAAGCAGCAGGAAAAAACCCTACAAATATCCAGATTTTGGTTTATTAATTCTTTCCTGCATTTTTAGACTTAAAAATATTTATTCAATATTAATTGTGTAGCAGACTCTGGCAAGATCATCGCTCATTACCATGAGGTCCCCAAACCAGGTAGTAACATCAGTGTCTCCCAGGAATCTGTTAGAAATGCAGATTTTTGGCCTCTTATCTTTGGCCTAGATAATAGAAAGCAACTGTATACTTTCTATTTCCCATCTTCGAGAAAGTTACAGTCTAATGAGGGAGGGAGTTTCTCAAGTGAACTGCCTATTGCCATGCATGACATCACTTCCACAACAAAGCTTGCTACTGGGTGCAAGGGGAGAACATTGAAAAGGCACTTGCCTGACCCTTGACATGGCTAGAGGGAGAAAACATCAGAAGCTTCCTAAGGAGGTAAAGCTGGTCTGATCAGAAACAGGGGCAAAAAAGGTCAGGTCAAGGTCAGATCATGTGGGCTCTGCCACTGAATTTCATCTTTATCTATGGACAGTAAATGGGTTGAGGAGTTTAGGCAGGAGAAAGCCATAAAGTGAATTTTTCAGAGAAGTGGGGGAGGAAGTTGGTGAGCTGATACATGGTATTGGTGATGGGCATAAAAGGAGATAGAATTGAATGAAGAACGATGGAAGTTTATGACTTGACACGAACGTACTCTGGCACCAAGGGAAAGGAAGGTGGAAGACTCATTTCTAGCTTCCCAGTGGACACAACTGAGTGGAGGGTGGTGCTGTTCAACTTGGTGCCATCTTGCTGCATTTTGGCCAGTACTATTTTGGAAACTTTGGGATTTCAACTTCAGTGTTTCTTCTGAATATCACGCACTTCCTCCTTGAGGCATCATTCCAATAAACAAAAGGAATAGAAGAAGAGTACTATTTTCCGAAAGATATCAACTCCATAAGTTGGAAGTGTTTAAGAAAATATTTTGAGGCTGGGCGTGATGGCTCATGCCTGTAATCCCAGAGCTTTGGGATGCTGAGGTGGGAGGATCACTTGAGCTCAAGAGTTTGAGACCAGCCAGGGCAACAAGGTAAGACCCTGTCTCTACAAAACATTTTTGAAAATGTAGCCAGGCATAGTGGCATGCCCTTGTGATCCCAGCTACTCAAGAAGCTGAGGTGGGAGGATTGCTTGATCCCAGGAGTTTAAGGCTGCAGTGAGCCGTGTCCATGCCACTGTACTCTAGCCTGGGCAACAGAGCAAGACACTGTCTGAAAAAAAAAGAAAGGAGAAAAAAAAGAAAAAGAAAAGAAAATACTATAATTTCTTTTTTATCAACTCTATCTGGAAAAAAACTTGAATGTGGAAATCATATTCATAATCAATTCATGAATATATACCTCATAATATTTAAACACTAACAACGAAAAACCTATGAAACTATGGGCAAAATTACTGTTCAAACTTTTAACATTCAACCAACTACATATGTTTTCTTCTCACTTTATCTTGAAGACCACGATTATAAAGTAATTTTAATAAGAATCTGTGGAAAAGAAAGCAAAATAATTTAAAAGTCATGAATAATTTTGTATAGTGATTAAATATGCTTCCCTTGAAAGAACATTCTTCACTATGAGAGTTAATGGAATGCCTTTCATTTCACAGAATTTGTTAAAATACCCTATGTGTGAAGAGCAACTCTGTTGTAATGAAGAAAAATAATTAAGATCGAAAATTTTATTTTGAAATACTGAAAAGGTCAAAGAGAAAATGAGTAGTAAGAGAAATGCATGTTTGTGTTACATTGAGTACGATTAAACTACCACACTCACATCATTCATGGTTCTACTAATTTGATTTGCAAGTGAAGTAGCAAAATGGAAAACAAAAGAAAATAAAACACAAACACATACACACCCCTGACTTTACAGAGTTCAATAAAAGGGAGGCAAGATTAACATTCATCTTTAATACAAGATCTGTGAAAAGGAAAATATTTATGCATTGAATTCTTGGAAGTGTTGAACATGGCATGTCTTATTTTTCTAGGTCTCCCAAGCAAAAATATAAGGTTCCCATAATTAAAACAAATTGCTAAAATCTATACATTTAAGCTGAGGGTAAAGGCAATGCTGTGCATTGTATTTCATTGAATAAATATTTATATTTTCAATTTGACGGATAAACTACTAACATTATAAATCTGTGTGATGATTCCTTTTTTAATTCAGTTCAAATACATTATGACATCCAGATTTTTTCCACGGTTATGTTAACCAGTATACTAGCAAATCTCTCCTATCAGATGATTAGCTAGCTATGAGGAGATCTCTAACAACAATTTATTTTCTATTCATTTAAGCTGAGGTTAAAGGCAAAGCTGTGCGTTGTATTTCATTGAAAAAAATATTTTATATTTTCAATTTGATGGATAAATTAACAGTGTAAACCTGTGCGATGATTCATTTTTTTATTCAGTTCAAAAGGTATTTTGAAACATCCAGATGTTTTCCACAGTTATGTTAGCTACTATACTAGCAGTTCACTCCTGTCAGACGATTAGCTAGCTATTAGGCGATCTCTAATAAAAATTTATTTTTTTCTAAAGAAAAAAAAGCTCAACTTTCTTATTTGCTAACTTCAGTTTCCATCATTCTTTTTCACTCTCATTAAATCTATGGCCACACTGTATGCTGAGTAAATTATCAAAGAGAATTTATTAGTTTGAAAATTCTACGATAGAAATTATAAAGTATGATTTGGTAAGTTTTCAAGCAAAAGTTTTATTTTGTTTTGTATTTCACTTTTTTTTTTTTTTTTTTTTTTTTGAGACAGAGTTTTGGTCTGTCATCCAGGCTGGAGTGCAGTAGTGCGATCTCAGCTCACTGCCACCTCTGCCTCCTGGGTCCAAGCAATTCTCATGCCTCAGCCTCCCTGGTAGCTGGGATTACAGTCATGTGTCACCATGCCTGGCTAATTTTGTAGTTTTAGTAGAGATGGGGTTTCACCATATTTGCCAGGCTGATCTCCAACTGCCAACCTCAAGTGATCTGCCTGCCTCAGCCTACTAAAGTGCTGGGATTACAGGCATGAGCCACCACATCTGGCTCACTATCTTTTTCTTTTTTTTTTTTTTTTTGAGTTCAGTAATGCATATTAAGATTCCTTAATAATGAATTTCCCCTGTAAATGTAATTTTAAATGTTTAGTTATTACTTCTCAGTTTTCAGACTTTACATGAGAACTTCCTCAACAAGGAAAACTTGAAAGTAAAAACAATATAATTTACATTAGCATTCCCAGAATAAAATATTTAGATATAAAACACACAAAATATATAAAATACCTATATGAAAAAACTACAAAAATCTATTGAAAAAAATCAACTAAATGAATGGAGAGATATTCCATGTTCATGGATAGGAAGACTCAGTATCATCAAGATATCAGTTCCTCTCAACTTGATCTATAGTTTCAATGTCATCTTAATCAAAATCATAGCAAGTTATTTTGTAGATACTCACAATCTGACTTTAAAGTTTACAGAGTGAGCCAAAAGACCCAGAATAGCCCCTCAATATTGGAGGAAAACAAAGTTAGAGGACTAACAATGCTAACTGACTTCAGGAATTAGTATAAACTGCGGTAATCAAGACAGTGTGGTACTGGAGAAAGAACAAACACATCAGTCAGTAGAACAGATTAGAGAGCCCAGAAAGAGACCCACATATGCTCAAGTAGTTTTTGACAAAGGAACAAAAGTAGTGCAATGGAAAGGAGATAGTTCATTCAAAAAACAGTGCTGAATAAACCAGACATCCACATGCAGAAAATGTGAATCTAGAGGCAGACGTTACACCCTTCCCAAAAACATGAACTCAAAATGAATCACAAAATTTGAGACAGCAAATTTGTTCATGCAGCCCTTTCACTACCCATAACTTCCGCTACAGTCCACGCCCTCACAGTCCCTCAAAGGAGCCCCACACCCAGTCACCACCCAAAAAACTGGAATGTTTGAAATATTGATTTTTAATGAGGCAAAAATTTCCATTTATAAAATGAACACTGGCAGGTGCCTGAAAGAACTTTAGATTATAAAGCACTTAAAATATGTACCTATACATGTATGTATTAAAGCTTAAATACACTAGTACCAAGAAACTTTAAGATACATTCAACAAAGAACAAACTCAGGATAAGTTAAAAAAAAAAAAAAAAAATGCAGTGTTCAAATAAACCTTACCAACCACTTTTTACAAAATTTCTAATATTCTTAGAAGACATTTGAACATTAATGCCCTTATAGAGAAATTATCTTAAACACTAAAGAATTCCCTTTGATATTAAAACAATTATTCCCAATGTTTATACAAGTGTTATATTCTATTCATGTGATTTTATTAGTTTCCTTTAAAATATGATTACTTATATTAGTTAATGGGTAGCTTATTTGTTTTATGTTTACTATGAAGATTTTCATTTTGGGGCCAGGTCCAGTGGCTCACACCTGTAATCTCAGCAATTTGGGAGGCCGAGGCGGGCGGATCACTTGAGGTCAGGAGTTTGAGACCAGCGTGGCCAACATGGCGAAAATTTGTCCCTACCAAAAATACAAAAACCAGCCGGGTGTAGTGGCAGGCGTCTGTAGTTCCAGCTACTTGGGAGAATCACTTGAATCTGGGAGGCGGATGTTGCAGTGAGCTGAGATCACACCACTGTATTCCATGTACTCCAGCCTGGGTGGCAGAGCGAAACTTTGTCTCAAAAAAAAAAAAAGTACCCTGTGAGTATCTGAATGACATGATTCTTAACATCTAAGCACACTTATTCATGAGCGTTAGACTTACGTAGGAAGCCATTTTGCATTTTACTCCGTGTAACTGTCACTGAGCAACTCCTGGTCTTACTGAAAGACTATTAGGTGAAGCTCATACATTTATTCACACGGTTACTTAGTAAACACCAGTATGACATTTACTTTGTGCCAAGTGCTGTCCTAAGCACTTTGCGATTTTAATTTATTTAAGAAGATTAAATAAGTATACACATATAAAATATCAGCTCAATAAAATTATGTGCATCTACCCTAGGAAAGACATTCATCAGTGGCTTTCAGTTCCTGGTAATCTGTAATAATTTCACGTAGCAATCTGTAAGTTACCGGTTTAAATCTGCCCCACATCCAGATTGCTGCGTAGTTGGTCTTCCTCCCTGCCGTCTATTATAATTACAGCTGACACAGCCACAATACACAACCTCCTTCGCATATGTTATGCATCCAGTTGCTGTGCTCAGTAGTAATCCAAACATATCATTAGCAACTCAACTGCGCAGCTCCGAGCTCAGCAAACAAAACAGCACCACTGATTCTGCAATATAAGAAAATTCGATGTTGCAAGAATATTTGTTATGATTCTTCAAATTATAAGTTATTTTAGGGACATATTATTTCTACCAAATGGTAAGGGTGAAAGTTAGATTTAGATCATCCACATTCATAGAATAAAAGAGTTAAACTGCAGCCAATTATATTTTATGAGATCCTACACATCTTTATTCTTATGTTCTTGACTGTATGAAAGTAGTTCAGGAGTAATATACAAATCATTCCTTTAGATTATGTTCTCCTTAATTGTTTTATGTATGGATGTTTTCCCCGAGGCTTAGATGCAGAGAAAGCCATCATCAAACCTGTGTATGTATCTTTCACTGGTTTAAAAATGAAGAACTGAGGTTTGTGGATTCACTACTTTAAATTCTCATTTTAAAAAAATGAATGCTTTGTTTCTTCATTGCCAAAAGATTCGTGATGAATGTGATGGAGAATGAGGCTAAGCATTTTATTATCAATTTGCATGTTTACTTGGCTTAAGTAAACTTTCTTATCATGAAAATCTGTTGTCCTGACAGATTGCCCGGAATTCTGTTTTCTACTTGTCTTGAAAATTTACAGTTCCTATGAAAAGCTTTCAACTAACATAGGAGAAATTAATGATCATTTCCTATCTTTAACTGCTACTGGATTCCAAAACCAAGTTATTATTTATCACAATGTTAGCAATGACAAGCACTCAACAGATATTTTTAAATTAATGAATAGATAAAAGTATCAAAAAGCTATACATACATAGCAATAGCTATGACATAGTTGCTTTTTATGTTACTGTCTTCTCAAATTTGTGCAAATTATAACTTCAGAGAGATCAATTATCTTCCTCGCCTAAGGTCGCAAGTATTGGGCCTGGACTTGCATTCCAGATATTTGTGAATCCATAGCCTTTCTTCCAGCCACTACACTGTATCCACTACATGTCAGTCCATATCTTACTTTTCTCATGTGAAACTCCCAGTTAACTTTAACAGATTTGTAAAATAAAAGCCCCGGTAGACAAACGGGAGGACAAGTTCTATCTCAACGCTTTCCCTCATACAGGGAAGTAGACGACAGTGGAAGTACGTGCACTGAAAACATTCTAAGGGCTGGGTGCAGTGGCTCACGCCTGTAATCCCAGAACTTTAGGAGGGCGAGGCGGGTGGATCATGAGGTCAGGAGTAACATATATAATATATATATATGTTAACATATTAACACAATAACATAAAAAGCAACTATGTCATAGCTATTGCTATGTATGTATATATATAACATATATATGTTATATATATTATGTTATATATATTTTTATTTTATTTCTTTTTATAGATGTTTATTTTTTACTTTTCCATAAGTTATTTCGGTACAGATGGCATTTGCCTACATGAGTAAGCTCTTTAGTGGTGATTTGTGAGATTTTGGTGCACCCATCACTCAAGCAGTATACACTGCACCCTAAGTGTAGTCTTTGATCCTGTGCCTCCTTCCCACTCTTATCCCCAAGTCCCCAGAGTCAGTTGTATCATTTTCATGCCTTTGCATCAAAACATAGATTTACTGTTGGAGAAATTTCTTAAAACCTTTAGAAAGGTTCTATACTGTAGTTTCAGTAACATTCAAGAAAATATGTATTTGTGAAATAAGAAAAATGTCAATGGGCTGAGATAAAAGGACTTAGCTGAGTAAGAGTCAGGCAAAATTAAAAATAGAGCTTGGTAAGAAATCAAAATTACAAGTAACAGTATTGAAATCAGTGTAAGAAGGATTCACAAGCAAAGCCACCAATTTACCAAAGTATATAAGTTCTGGTGATTACAAGCATGAGATGCGAGTGTAGAATAAAAAGCAAAGGACACTGGTTAGAACACAGCCCATAAATAGGTGAAAGAACTTTCATCTAGAACCTGGGTCAGTTTTATTCCTAAAGAAAATTTTATAAAACATTATAGAAATAACAGAGTTTCCTGGTATAAAAAGAATCTATGTCTGTAGCTCAAAACGGATCACTGATACTAAGAAACACTTATTTTAAATAGTCAACAACAACCCCAAGTAGTTCAAATAGCTAAATACCTTCCAGCAAGGTAGCTTTAATTCCAACAATAATCTACAGCTTAAAAAGCAATCAGGACTAGAAAGCATCAATAATGACTAGGACACCTTTGGAAGTCCTCAAATTGGTCACTCCATTTTGTTTTCATCTCTGATTACACACATTGGCAAACAGAATTTTAGTGTTCCTTGGAGTTGCCGTGACTAAGAGGTTCACTATCTTGACTATCTTTTACTCACCAGAAAAATAAGCTTAGGTAGTCCAGGTTCTATCTATATAGTTCTACAGCTCCCTGGGGTGTGGTTCTTGTCAAGAACTCTGAAGGGCCTGAGATTTTACCATGCTCACAAGTTGATGAGTTAGCCTACCAGCTCCATGGTGCTGGCGGCTCCTGGGCAGGTGTCCCTCACTGATGAGCAATCAGCGTCAGCTTTGTGTTTGTGTTGTCACAGCATCGTGCAGTGCGGTGCAGGTGGGTGATGCTCGTGAAGTGGGTTTGCATCACTGCTGAAGAATAAGGATAGAGATTGTGCATTAAGAAAAATGAAATTATTAATAAGAAGTTTTAGGAATTAATAAAAATTTAATGTAAAGGAATTAATATATGCAACAATACAAAACAATATAAGAACAGGCCCATTTATATTTCTTTCTACATTTAGAAAAGATGGAATATTTCATGACTCTGCTTAGGTGAATCACTAACTCTTCAAAAAAAAAAAAAAGATAAAATTGGGGTTTTATTTTACACAGTTCACAAAAAACTATTAAGAAGTTGATTAAAAATACAGAGAGTGGCAAGCTTAGAAGCCCCCACACTTAGGCAATGCAAGCAGAACTGTCCTGACGTTTGTTCCAGATGCACAGATCATCTGTGCTACACAGCGGTCAGTGGACAAGCCAGCTCTCTGGCCTGTGCATGACTACATGTCTCCTGTCTTTTAAAGTTAATCACTATACAAACATCGTTTGGAAGATATTCCAGACCAAAACCTGCCCTTGTGTCCGCATGCCCTGTTGGCAGAAATGCAAGAGACCCGTGGAGAGTTGCTTCACAACATTTAGAATTGTTCTTTAAGAAACATGTCAGATCACTCCCTTCTGAGCACCCCTGCACATTACAAATATTCCTTCTTTCCAGATTATTGTTCATCCCGCTGTCTGCCCACTGTCCTGCGGCGATGCCGTCCTCCTGCAGGAGAATGTGAGCCTGCTCAATGACTGACTACACAGGACATCCAAGAGAATTTGTTCAGACTAATTATTAAATTTTAATTAGGAGTTCAGTAAAATTGTTTGATAAGGGTGCAAAAACAGTAGTGTCTCTACCCTCCATAAAAAGCTCATTTAAAATGGTGGTTCTTAAAACAAAGAATCCATTCACAATAAATCCAGACAACCTAAGAAAATTCTAACAAAAGATGTACCTGATTTTTATGTTGGAAACTGTGTATTTTATGGGGGATTAGACATGAATTCTGAATATATTAGATTTCTCCTGCGTCTAGAAAAGAAAAATAAAATGTAATAAATGCTCCCCAAATTAATTCAAACATTCCAAGCAATTCTGTTTGAAAGCAGAACTGGTTATTTTTCGGGGACATAATAATAAGATTAATAGTTAATCTTCACAAGGAAGCATAAATGACCAAGAATATTTGGTACTAACTTGATAATGAAGACTAAGGACAGAGATTGTACTTTAAGAAAAATGAAATTATTAGTAAGTTGTTTTAGGAATTAATAAAATTTAATGAAATAAATTAATATATGCAAAAAAAAAAGAACAGACCCATTTATGTTTCTTTTTACATTTAGAAAAGACGGAATATTTCGTGATTCTGCTGAGGTGAATCACTAACTCTTCAAAAAAATTAAAAGATAAAATTGGGTTTTTACTTTATACAGTACACAAAAAAACTATAAGAAGGTGATTAAAAATACATAGAAATAGTGTAACTTTTTTGAAAATATAGAAACATTTAAAAGTTTTGATACAGATGGATTATTTTAAATAAGATTCAACTTAAAGTTTAAGGAAAAATGGATAAATTTAACTATACTGGTGTAAAACATCAGTAGGAAGGAACACCAAAAGTTAGTCGGGCCAGGTATGGTGGTTCACACCTGTAATCCCAGCACTTTGGGAGGCCAAGGTGGGTGGATCACTTGAGGCCAAGAGTTTGAGACCAGCCTGGCCAACATGGCAAAACCCCATCTCTACTAAGAATACAAAACTTAACTGGGCGTGGTGGTGGGCACCTGTGGTCCCAGCTACTCAGGAGGTTGAGGCAGGAGAAGCACTTGAAGCTGAGAGGCAGAGGTTGCAATGAGCCGAGATCGCGCCAACTGCACTCCAGCCTGGGCAACAGGGTGAGACTCCGACTTGAAGAAAAAAAAAAAGTAATTCAGACAGCAATTACAGGATTTTATAAATTTAAATAGAATTGCATGAGAACATGTCTTATAATTCAGGAAAATAATATGCAATAAATTATGTACAAAGATAAGAATCTCCTTAGGAGTCAGAAAAATGTAAATCAAAATGTCAATGATACATCAATTTAGACGCAACAAATAAGCAGAATATAAATTTTCCCTGAAAATACTAAATGATGGCAATCACGTGAGGAGAGACTATTTTTAGAAACTATTAATAGAATTTAATAGTTTCTAACAACTCTTTGGAAATCAAAGACAACGTCTTTGGAAATCAACTTGGCAGCATTTAAAGACGTGAAGATGTACATTGTCAATACACGGATTTCTATTTTCAGGTATGAGTCCTAAGTGACACATTGATGTGAAGTCCTGAACAGTGATTTTTATGATAGCCTTTGGTTTAGTAGTCAGAAAACCCTAATATTTCACCAGATTGACAAAACGGATAACTAAATTGTGATTCATTCATAACGTTTAGTATTTTAGAACAGTTTCAATAAATCAATTAGCAAACACGATTTCAGTTTATAGAAATCACAAAATCATAATGTTGAATACAACAAAGTACAAAGTCTACACACAGCATGAGTCCATTAGTGTAGAAATAAAACACCCACGTATACACACAAAACAAAACTGTCGTACAAGATTGTGGACATATACATGAGAATGACATGTCCCAGCTGTCAGACCAAACACAGGTATATGGGTGCAATCAGCCTCTAGTTGTATTGTGATGTTTTATTAATCTTATACTAAGAAAGAAATCTGAGAAAAAATGTTGGAAACTATCCAATCTGTGTGATGAATGCATGGTTATTCACTACATAATATTCTACACTTTATAATTAAAATCGTCAAAATAACATGCTTTCCCAGATTGAAAAACAATGAAAACATATATTAAGCTTTTACAGTTCCATAGAACATATACATTAATTTGCTTTAGGTATACTGGATAATGACTCAGATAGGCAGCAGGAAAGCAATTCGTCTTCATTTATTGAAGAAGTGACAAGTGATGTAGTGGATTAAATGGCATGTGCCAAGGCCGGGCGCAGTGGCTCACGCCTGTAATCCCAGCACTTTGGGAGGCCAAGGCAGGCAGATCACGAGGTCAGGAGTTCAAGACCAGCCTGGATAACATGGTGAGACCCTGTTTCTACTAAAAATACAAAAATTAGCCAGGCATGGTGGCAGGTGCCTGTAATCCCAGCTATTCGGGAGGCTGAGACAGGAGAATCGCTTGAACCTGGGAGGTGGAGGTTGCAGTGAGCCAAGATCGTGCCATTGAACTCCAGCCTGGGCAATAAGAGCAAAACTCTGTTTCAAGAAAAAGAAAGAAAGGTATCTGCACAAAATTCATGTCCAGCTGGAACCATGGAAGTGACCTTATTTGGAAGCTGAGTATTTCCAGATGTAATTATGTCAAGGACCTTGAGAAGAGATAACTTGGATTTAGGATGGACAGCTAAATCCAATGACTGATGTCATTGATCATCAAAGAAAAGCAAAGATCAGCAAAGAAAAGGGAGATGTGAGTCACACTGAAGGTGGTGTGAGGATGGAGGCAGAGATCATGGGGGATGCCTGTAACGGCCAGGGAACAGCCAGGACTTCCTCCAGAGGCTGGGGCAGATGCCTGAGCAGGTGCTGCTTCAGAGCTTCCAGAAGGAACCAATCCTGCTGACAACTTGATTTCAGACTTCTGTCCTCCCTGAAATGCGAAAGAATAAATTTCTGTTGTTTTAAAATACCCAGTTTGTGGTAATTTGTTACAGTAGCACTAGCAAACTAATAAAATTGGGTATGCATTGAATTATGGGTGGGAAGAATACACATACAATCCAAATATATTTTCTGTTTGCTTGGTATAATAAATGGTCTGTTACAACCATTGCTACTTTTAGAAATGCTGTCAATATATTTCTTTACTTCTAAAAGTGAAAAGTCTGAATTTTAAGGATTCCCTTGAGTATACATATAATTCTAATATTATTCCATATATAGAAGATCCATGCATCAGACGTGCTGAGGTGAAGATTCTAGCTCCATCCCGCCCCTCTGAATTTTAGTTTCCAAATTCATAAAGTAATGCTATTGATAGACTTGCCCTGGAGAGTTGTGGTCTAAATTCATACAGCTGTTGCTAGAAAAATTTAACTAAAATATTTACAATCTGCATGTCCATGTTTTCTTAAGCACGGCGGTCGAACAATGTTTCATTATGTTGCTCAAATGCCCCCCCCCCGAGAATGTTTAATAACAAAACACTGTGCTTATCTCTAGCTTCTCCACCTTTTCAAAATACTTCTCAGTCGGTCCTTTAAAGATAGTTTCAAACTTCTGTAAATAGATAATACTCATTAAAAAAATTACTAGCACTACTGCTAATAATAACATTGTAACGAAGCCAAACACTTATAGAGTGTTCACTTGTGCTGTTTTGCAAATGTAATCTCAGTTAACTCTCACAACAACCCTATGAGGCAATAGAGACAATAATGGTATTGGCTGTAAGTATTCTTGAGGATTAAATGGTAGTGAATGTATAATATTCAGAGGAGTGCCTAGTATAGGTCAAATGTAGTATCCAGTTAATATTAGCCCAGATTCGTGATGCACTGAGATTGCCCAATGGTCGGTTTAAGTGACTGAAATGAGTTGCTCATTTTTAATTTATACTTTTTAGTTACACCACTAGGTGTTAAGGATCAGATTTCAAGTTCTAATGTAAGAATGGAGATTAGTGTGCACTTGCAAAGACAAGTGAAAGGCAACAGTGTTCACAAGGATGTCCACTTCTGCTGCCTGTGCTTTGCAAATTAATATACTGTGGGGGAAATGGAACCTGCTGAGGTATTGCCTTGGGTGCAAATATCCTAAAATGTTTTCTGCCCCACTGGTGTCAAGAAC
The DNA here is from genome assembly GCF_006542625.1 of Nomascus leucogenys. NCBI lineage: Eukaryota > Metazoa > Chordata > Mammalia > Primates > Hylobatidae > Nomascus > Nomascus leucogenys. The sequence goes on along the minus strand of NC_044384.1, from coordinate 147,837,531 downwards.
ATTAGGTGATATGGTTTGGCTGTGTCCCTACCCAAATCTCACCTTGAATTGTACTCCCATAATTCCCACGTGTTGTGAGAGGGTCCTGGTGGGAGATAACTGAACCATGGGGGCATTCTCCCCCATACTGTTCTCATGGTAGTGAATAAGTCTCACGAGATCTGATGGTTTGATGAGGGGAAACCTGTTCTCTTGGCTCTCACTCTCTCTCTTTGCCTGCTGCCATCTATGTAAGATGTGACTCGTTCCTCCTTGCCTTCTGCCACAATTGTGAGGTTTCTCCAGGCATGTGGAACTCTAAATCCAAATAAACCTCTTTCTTTTGTAAATTGCCCCATCTCCAGTATGTCTTTATCAGCGGCTTGAAAATAGCCTAATATATTGGGCATAACATGTTTTTTTTTAAGAGTTTCTATTTTTTAATTAATTTTAATTTCAATTCTTGGGTACATGTGCAGGATGTGCAGGTTTGTTACGTAGGTAAACGTGTCCCATGGTGGTTTGCTGCACCTATCAACCTATCACCTAGGTATTGAGTCCAGCATGCATTAGCTATTTTTCCTGATGCTCTCCCTTCCCCCACCTCATCCCCAGACAGGTCTCAACGTGTGTTGCTGCTCTCCCTGTGTCCATATGTTCTCATTGCTCAGCTCCCACTTGTGAGAACATGCAGTGTTTGATTTAAGCTCTCTATTGCTTAATTCTGAGCATGTATTATGGTTTTGCACAGGTCATGATTGCGTTTTCCGTTTCTTGGGTCAAAATATCAGAGGCTTTTCCAAATGCAGAAACTGACAGAAAACTCTAGGACAGCCTGCTGTGGTTAGAAAGACAAGAAGATCCAAGAATTCACAGTGACAGAGAACATTTTGCATAACAGATAGAAAAGGTTTTCATAGAAATAAATTGCTTAAAATTTTCCAAACAATTTACAGAATGCATGATGGGGACTGAATAAAAAGGATCATGAAACTAAAACCGGACAGGTTTGCACAGCTCAAATCCAAAGAGCAGGGGCACCATGATCTTGCAGTCTCAGTGCCGCCAGGACAGAGAACAGTCATTTTATCATATTGCTTAAGAGACGAGCCCAGTTACATAAAAAGGAAACCTGAAGATAGGTACTGTTATCCAACTTAATAGGTTTTGGTGAACTCCTACTGTTACTATTATTTTTTGGTATACAAACCAGTAAAATGAACCATATATGGTCCTCATTACAAGATATATATTCAACCTTTCTCCACAATTTCTTTTCCCTTCATGGAGTCCAACCAAACTTTATTCTAGCTGTTGTATTTATGTTCATACAAACTAGAAAGTTCTAGTAAATTTGACTTCTGCTGGAGTCAAAATTCTGGTAGAGTCTGTGAAACTAGATTTAATGAAACTTATTGTATCCTTTTCATTTTGTATACAAATATTTTTGTAGAATTTTAGCTTTCAAAATCTTAACTTTATCATGGCATTTTGCAAAGTAGATGATACTGAATACAGAGCAAGTTTTATTTATATTTACACAAAACATGCACACAGAGCCCCCACAGGGCCGTTGGCTAACACTCTTGCACAATTTGTAAGACTTTGATAGGAGGATATCTCAGAAGTTGACCTAAAAGATGGGGAAGAGGGTAAGTAACTATTAGCTAACAAATAGGGAACATGTCAGTTTGTGGAGTTCGAAGTAAAGGAAAATATCTGTGCTGGCTGCTCTGGTCCCCAGATATAGCCTTAGACCTACAAGAGCTGTGAATTCTTAGAAATGACCCCCTAATGGGGAGAGCATAGTGGGAGGCCTGGAATAGAATCTAGGTTGACTTAATTATGTCGAAAAATATAGGCAGGTTTTTTTTGTGTGTTAAAGACACCATTTTTGCTTATTCATACATTTAATCCTTTATGGCCTGAGGGAAACAATATGAAGCCCTAGGCTAACAGGAAATAATTTATTTCTGTGATTTTATTAAAGGGCTCCAAAATAAGCATTCTGAGAACTAGGGGAAAATAAAAAAAAAAAACTGAGCTATTTAGGTTTGAGTGGAAAACAGGAGTTAGCTCATAATTACTTTAAAATACATAGTCTGTTATGTAGCATACACTTACCAATTGTTCACTGTCTCACAATGAACTGAAGGACAGAAAAGAAAAATGAGATTTAGGTTGCGACGAGGAACAAACATCTTAAAGGCTTATTAAAAACAGAAAAAAAGTTTCTCAAAGGAACACACAAATTACGTTTCAAGGAGTGTGTTAGTCTGTTCTCACACTGCTATAAAGGAATACCCAAGACTGGGTAACTTATAAAGAAAAGAGGTTTAATTCACTCACGGTTCTGCAGGTTGTACGGGAAGCAGGGCTGGGGAGGCCTCAAGAAACTACCATGGCAGAAGGAGAAGCAGGTACACTTTTAATCAACGAGATTTCCTTAGAGCTCTATCGTGAGACCAACAGCAGTCAGTGCTCAACCACTAGAAACTGCCCCCCAGATCCAATCACCTCCCACCAGGCCCCTCCTCCTAACTTGGAGATTACCGTTTAATATGAGATTTGGTTGAGGACACAGATGAAACCACACCAAAGAGTGTTTTACAGTAAAATAGTGTTTCCCTTGTCTAATATTTCTACACATTTATTTGTCAGTGTGTTACATGTGTGAACATGTAATACCCCACAGTTTATCTTACAATGTCTGCCAAAAAAAGAAGTCAAAAGTTTGAAAATTTACACTGAAACTATTTGCCATTAATTGTCACAATGAAACAAACACGGATGTGCTATTCCCCACAATCTCTGTGCAAGCTTAATTTCCTGAAGTAGTTTCTTCCCGTTTGGTTTTACAACCTGTGTTTACGATTTCTAACAAATACAAACATGTTTATGTTACATGTGTTTACATTTGGATACATACATTTAAATTATGACAGCTTAGCCTTTTCTCTTGAATTATAAACAATTCCATGAATACACCACTTTTCCAATATTAAACAAAATAATTTTGGCCTGTTTTTTAGTTTGCTTGTCAGCTAATAAAAAGTAAATACAGGCTGGATGCAATGACTCATGCCTGTAATTGGGGGCAGAGGCAGGAGGATTGCTTGAGCCCAGGAGCTCCAGGCTGCAGTGAACTGTGTAATCACGCCACTGCACTCTATCCTGGACAACAGGGTGAGACCCTGCCTCAAAAACAAAAGTAAATACATGTGGCACACACCTGTAAAAAGTCACTGTACTTATTTTCTGTAGCTAGAAACAAGCATAGAATTTATACCTGCTTTTCCGACTTTAATAAACAAAAAAACTCCAGGAGATAGCTTATTCATTTCACTATTTTTTTTTTGCCTTTTTTTTTTTTTTTTTTGTTTTAATTTGTATTTCTTTTTTTTTTTTTTAATTATACTTTAGGTTTTAGGGTACATGTGCACAATGTGCAGATTTGTTACATATGTATCCATGTGCCATGTTGATTTCCTGCACCCATTAACTCGTCATTTACCATTAGGTATATCTCCTAATGCTGTCCCTCCCCCCTCCCCCCACCCCACAACAGTCCCCGGAATGTGATGTTCCCCTTCCTGTGTCCATGAGTTCTCATTGTTCAATTCCCACCTATGAGTGAGAACATGCGGTGTTTGGTTTTTTGTCCTTGCGATAGTTTACTGAGAATGATGTTTTCCAGTTTCATCCATGTCCCTACAAAGGACACGAACTCATCATTTTTTATGGCTGCATAGTATTCCATGGTGTATATGTGCCACATTTTCTTAATCCAGTCTATCGTTGTTGGACATTTGGGTTGTTTCCAACTCTTTGCTATTGTGAATAGTGCCGCAAGAAACATACGTGTGCATGTGTCTTTATAGCAGCATGATTTATAGTCCTTTGGGTATATACCCAGTAATGGGATGGCTGGGTCAAATGGTATTTCTAGTTCTAGATCCCTGAGGAATCGCCACACTGACTTCCACAATGGTTGAACTAGTTTACAGTCCCACCAACAGTGTAAAAGTGTTCCTATTTCTCCACATCCTCTCCAGCACCTGTTGTTTCCTGGTTTTTTAATGATGGCCATTCTAACTGGTGTGAGATGGTATCTCACTGTGGTTTTGATTTGCATTTCTCTGATGGCCAGTGATGATGAGCATTTCTTCATGTGTTTTTTGGCTGCATAAATGTCTTCTTTTGAGAAGTGTCTGTTCATGTCCTTTGCCTTTTTCTTAAAAGTCAGATCTCGTTTTACCTGAGTCAAGGTGAGTGAAGACTTCCTGCCAAACTCAGATGGCAGTTACTACCAGTGAGGCTGCCTGAGCATCTTACAACCTGGGGTAGAAATTTGCTGGTCTCTGTTTATTTATTTATATTTAAATAATGAGTTAAGAGAAAAGCAAACTTAACATGTTATGCAGCATATTGCATTAAGTTTAATAATACAAACCTTACCAAATTATTACTAAGTAATTTCAGTTGTAATCAAGCAAGATTCATGGGATGAAATCATCAAACTTGATTTTTGTGTCTTCTTACCTCTTTAAAATTGTTCTGGGAAAGCCTGTTCTACAACGATTCCGATCATTCCCAGGCCATAAATAAACCTCTTCAATATGTCCAGGGCGCTGTCTAAATGAAGATATCGGATTATTAAACTCCCTTCATGACGGCCCCAATTCCTGACTCTCAGGAGTGCAGTTGGGGCGAGCCTTGCAGGGTGCGGGTTTTCCCTCATTTTGCCCACTTTCCCCATTTTTTGTGGCTTTGCTTTTCCTCCCTGTCTCACATCTGCAGGTTTTACCCCATCGTGGCCTCTGGAAGGAGCGCTCACATGGAGTCTGCACCTGTGCTGCTGAGCTCCTCAAAGACGGACCCTGTTCTTTCCTTCCCCTTACTTAGGCTCTTTCATATCCTGCTGACAGTGGCAGGTGCCCAGTCTCTGTTGCTCACAGCCTTCCCGTTGCTGTCTTCTTGCTGCCCCACAAACTCAGCAGAGTTCAGAATGGGCTCCCATAGTAATAACAGGATTATGGGAGCTCATGCTGGGTGTTCGTCATAGTATAATTTTGACTCTAGCAGCAGTATCTTTACTGAGCCATCAGAGCTGGTGGCAGGAAAACCAATCACTTGCCTGTGTTTCTCAGGCGTGACTCAGACTTCAGTAGATCCAGAAGTGGCGTATCTGTCTCTGAGAGCTTCTTAAGTATCTCCTTCTTGAGGTGGATCTGCTATTTACATCAGTAATATTCTCATGATTTCACTTTCCTGACCGTTTTGTACCTTCAATATGGAAGAGAGACCTAGGTTAGAAGCAATCTTACATCTTTAGAAATACTGCATGTCTGTATTTCTCAGCTGAAATAGAAACCAAAATAGTTCAATTTTAACATCATAGTATATATAGTAAAAGTTGGTGACTTTGGGGCACAAAAAGAGGAAATAAATAACTCATTTCTCTCAGTTATGACAAATATTTCTTAAATACAGTTTATCTGGGCAGAAGGAATCCAGGGAGAATGCTCCAATGAATTACTTCTGAACAGAAGAATTAAATTTAGTATATGTTATCAATGCATTGTTTTTATTAAACAAAATTTAAGATCGTTGGATATTTTTTCAAAAATATCAAAGTATTGACATTGTTTCTCCAAAAACAGAAGTTATGGTAACAGATAAAGAGTTCCATGATTTAGAGAGGAAGGTATATGCATAGAGCTAGAAAGAAAAGAAAATTCAGTAAAGCGAGTAATTAGATATTTTATAGAGAGGAAGCAACACAATGATGACTATTTGGTGCAGAAATACTGGAACAAGGTATGCATAGAGGTTCTTGCTTTGCAGGAAAGACAGGCTGATGATGGGTGATACCTTCACAGATGTTCTCAAAGCCCCCTCCCACTGCTGACCCCACATTGAGAAGCTCAGCCTCCACTTCTGTCAAACTCATCCTTCTCCTAACTCCTGCCACCACATCCCTGTTCAAGACCCCTGGCTTAGAAGAGCCCAGCTGACCCCTCACGGCTCTGCCTCGCCCGGCTCTGAGGACGCAGCCATGTTGCAGCACACTATTTTCAAATCAGCATTCATAAAACACATTTATTACAACGTGTCCTCTTGTAAATTCATCAAGTGCTTCTCTGCAAAACATTTCCGTAAAAATGCTCTCCATGGTCTTCCTCCACTCCTTATTTTACACAATTATGTTCTCCTCCCCTACGGGCAGAGGCCACCAAAGATCAGCCCTGCGTTTTAGTAAACACAATTTTTATTTATCCAGTCACTGCAAAACAGTAACAACGATATTGACCCATGCATTCAGGATAACAAAGCACAGCATGAGAACTACCTGGGGGCTCCTTTGCCTGGGCTCAGAGCGTGGTACCCCAATATACGGCATGCTGGAGGTTAAGAAAATGCAGGAGCAAGGTCACTCTGACCTTCTTTGGCCTTTCTCCTCAAAAGCAGGCCATAAAGGAATTTTCTGACCAACCTTGCCTGAAATACCCTCATTCCACATGGGTCCTGCCCTATACCCAGAAGCCAGGGGCACTCTGAACACACAGGCCCTGCTAAAGTTACCCTAGTTTGTCCAAACCTGCTCCCTTCCGGTTGTCTGTTCTTCACTGAACCAAAGCACTAACCATGAACAGTTTTCCCTGGGTCTTTCGGTTTCATTTCCAAAGGCTTCCATATCATATAAAATTTTGATTAAATAAATGTGTTGGGCTTTTCTCCCACTGATCTGTCTTTTGTTGTGGGATGTCAGTATGAACCTTGCAGTGGGAAAGGGAAAGATAAGATTTTTTTCTCCCTTACACATATTAGCATACAGATCTACTGCATTACAGCGTTTGCTTTTGAGGTCAAATTCAAACATTACCTCCTTCTTGAAACTGTCATTGATTCACATACTTCCCTGGTCAGAAGAAATTCTTCACTCCTCTATCCTCTAAATGCCCGTAAGGATATCTTTCCTCTCTTCTTCAAACTCAGTAGCACACAATTTGTGCATCTGGTTTTTTATTTACCAGATTTAAAAAATGGAACAGTAGTTCCTAAATAAATATTATTGGATTAAATGTGCTATTTGTACTGGTACCATGCACTAATGTATTAGATTGATGCAAATGTAATTGTGTATTTTGCCACTGTAATTGCAAAAAAAAACAATTTTTGCACCAACCTACTACTAAAGCATATGTGGTGAAGTGTGTGTGTGTGTGTGTGTGTAGTGTGTTGAGAAAAATCTAGCAAATTCCTTTAATGATCTGCTTTTATAGAAATTGGTTTTACACTACCGTTCCTACTGACTCCTGCTTCTAATTAAATCATAAAATACAGACAGATTTAGTTTTTGGAAATTTTTCTTTCAAGTATGTAATACTTCAAAATGAGAAGAAAAGATAAGTCACAGTCATGTAGGAATGGCAGAACCTCTCAGCCTGCACGCTGCTGCTTCCCGCGCACCTTGGGCTTTGCCTAATTCACATTGTATAAGCATGCAGTGATGAATATGCATTGTTTCCTGGTGAGCACAGGATGGTCCCACAGAGGAACACTGATTCTTGTTCTCTAATTTGTGGCGGGCTCTTAAGAGAGAGCATTTAACACATTCCACACCTTGGATTATATCCTTTTCCAAAAATAGCTTTAAAAATACCTTTTGCTGAAAGCATCCTACATTCTCTTTTTATATATATAAAAAAACAAAAATCTGAGCCTTTATGGTATTCTGCAATATTTTATGTAGAACTTTGTACTGTTATTTTCAACGTTCAAATAATGGGACGAAATTTACACCTGGACTCCACAGTCTCCCATGACTTGTGGAGAAAGGATTTGTAGCAAATCAATCTACGACCAGAAGATAGATATGTGCACTTTTTCCTCAATTCGAGAAGCAACATCAATCTACTGTCAGCAGCAATGGAAAAACAATGCAGAGAAAGATTATGGAAGACAAAGCCAGAGGAGAACAGGAGCTGGAATCTTCTGCCAGGGGCGGCAGCTCCGACGTGGGATTCATTAATGCAGTGAGAGAAAGACAGTGCTTGGTTTTTAGGCTGGCATCCCCTGGTGAAGACAATTTTGTATGGGATTTAGCATCGTCGTCAGACTTCTTAAGCCCTTCAGGGGAATTAATAACGTATTAGGGAATTCTTCCGCAGTTTTTGCCTCTAGTGTTATTTTTTTTTTTAGTTGAGTCTCAGACTCCTTCCATTCTAATGAAGGCATTAAGAATTCTCTTGGGAGCATTATAAGTTAGAACTGAAACATATGCAAATATTTTTCCCTGTAGCAGTTTGGGCGTACTACAGTCTCTAGCTTCCAGTCTTCGCTCGCTGAAATGAATGTTTCAACAGCTTCATGCCAATCTGGTCACCACAAAACCCTAAACTGTGTGTACTATTTTATGCTAGTGATCAGTTGCATGCAACCCAAATAAGACTGTTAGGCTCATAAAGTTGTTCAGCTGACATATTTCAAAGGAACCTCTTCTAAAATAAAACCTTTCTTAAGGTTAAAAATGCATTTTTCATAGTACAGAAAAATAAACAATAACTCTCTTTTATTATTGTTGACTTTAAAAATCCTACATTTTTGTCTTTGATTTTTATCATGCTCTTATTTGGATATGACAATATTTTCTTGGTTAGGCTTGGCGCCCTTATCAAGCATCATTTGACCGTGTATGTAAGGGTCTATTTCTGAGCTCTTTCTTCTCTTCCATTGGCCTGTATGTCTATCTTTTTGTCAGTAACCACAGTGTTTGACTCCTATAGCTCTGCAGTAAATGTTCAAAGAAGGAAGTGTGAGTCCTTCAACTATATTCTTCTTTTTCAAAATTATTTTGAGCTGAGCACAGTGGCTCACGCTGTGGGAGGCCAAGGTGGGGAGATCACTTGAGCCCAGGAGTTCTAGACCAGCCAGGGGAATAAAGCAAGACCCTATCTTTACAAAAAAAAATGTTGGCTATTCAGGATCCCTTAAGACTTCAGACAAATTTTAGGATAATTCTTTCTATTTCTGCAAAAAAATGCTGTTGGGATTTGTACAGGGATTGCACTAAATGTGATCTTTCTAGGTAGTGTTGGCATCTTAACAACAGTCTTTAAATTCACGAAAATGCGATTTTTTTTCCATTAATTGTGCGTCTTCTTTGTTTTCTTTCAGCAATATTTTGTAGTAGTGGCTGTGATATTTTTAGAAGTTGATTGACAGTGATGAGATGCACGTGTTTTAAACTAAGAAGAAACCAGCTCAGTTGTGCTGTCACTAACATTTCAAGCCTTGGCTTTTTTAATTTGAGGAGTTGATTATATGTTTTTCAAATGATTATAAAAAAGATAAAAAGAGATAGTTTAGACTAAGCACTTATCATACACAACTTGACACACAAACAAGTAAATTGTTTTTGTATAATAATTGTTGATATATTTCTTGTTGCCACCAGTAATTAGAATTTATTTTGGTTACTAGAGCAAGACTGAGCAAGATTAACGGCAACTTTTTGTTTATTATTTAGGTAGAGGAGATAGTAGCATAAATGTATCAAACAACTTGAAATACAGTTTTTTAACAATAATCAAAACATCCGTTTTTTTGAAATTCTGACTGAAAGTAAAGAGATTAAGACACTAACATATATCGCTGTGAATTCAAACAAGAACACGCACTTTCTTTAGGCCTATTTATCATAATTCCTCAGGAAAGTTCAAGAGAATAAACAGTGACTATAGCACTAAAGCAGAAGTTTCATTTAAATATAATATTTTAGACAAAGTCCAAATGAGAAATAATACATGTTGCCTTTTTACTTCCAGCACGTCAGGTAACCTCTTAGCGATCTATACTCTCCTTGATAATATTTTATATATCATAGATTCAAATTTTTGTCATTTATTTATAGTCTCCTACCATTCCATTTTGTTTCCGTCTTGGAATTCTTAGAACCAATCTTTTAAGATAACATGATGTCCCTAAGAAATGGTGAAAAGCAGTATGTAATATACTGTATGTCTTTGCTGACTGCATTGCAAATGAGTAACATAGAGTTACACTGAAGAGGTTTTTGAAGAGACAATCCATGCGATTTTAACTGAAATAAATATCTCAGTGTTAATAAAAACAATATGCAGTTTGTTTGCTACAAATTTTTAATAATGCCCACTTCAGTAGTCTTGGCCAGATTGCAGATGTGAACATACATTTCATGTGTGTATTTTTAACATTGGTAAAGTATTAAATTTATAAAGAAATGCCAGTCTGATTTCGTATTGTCAATGTAAAAAAGTAAAGTTTATATATAATGGTCAAAATAGCCATTTGTTTCTTCTAAGGGAAAATGTGAAAATTAATTCTTAATATAAATTTTCCCAATGATTTATATATAGACAAATAAAATTTATTTAAGATTTAAAATTAGCACTGCCCTCCTTGCCCCAGGATTTCCATGCACCTGTTATAAAAGAGTTTGGAAAGGGAAAATTGGGTAAGTGTTTTACCCTTGAAAATTGACAGAATTAATTTAAGGGAAAAGGAAAATCAGGCATCCTGTTTTGGATTGAACTGTGTCCCTCAAAAAGATATGCGGAAGTCCTAATTTCTGGTACCTGCGTATGTGACTTTATTTGGAAATAGGGTCTTTGCAGATGTAATCAAGTTAAGATGAGGTCATTCTGGAGTAGGCTGGGCCTTAACTCCAATCACTGGTGTCCTTATGAGAAGAGATACAGAGACAGCCAGAGAGTGCACCTGGTGATGACGGCAGAGCCTGGAGTGATGCATCTACAAACAAATGAATGCCAGGAAATGCAGCCAAGAACCAGACAATTGGAGAGAGGCTGGGGCAGCTTCTCTCCCAAAGCCCTCACGCAGGAACCACGCCCGTTGATATGGTTTGGTTCTGTGTCCCCACCCAAATCTCATGTCAAATTGTAATCCCCAGTGTTGGAGGAGGGGCCTGGTGGGAGGTGATTGGATCATGGGAGTGGATTTCCCCCTTGTTGTTCTCATGATAGTGAGTTATCATGGATCTGGTTGTTTAAAAGTGTGTGTGGCACCTCCCCACTCGCTCTCTACCTCCTACTCTGGCCCTGGAAGATGTGCCTACTCCCTCTTCACCTTCCACCATGATTGTAAGTTTCCTGAGGCCTCCCCAGCCATGCTTCCTATACAGCCTGTGAAACTGTGAGCCAATTTAAACCTGTTTTCTATATAAGTTACTCAGTCTCATGTAGTTCTTTATAGCAATGTGGGAGCAGGCTAATGCACTTGCCCACACTTTGAATAGGGGCTTCTAGCCTCCAGGACTGTGAGAGAATAAACATTTGTTGTTTTCAACTCACCTAGTTTTTGTTATTTTATTATAGCAGCTCTGGGAAAGTAATACACTTAGAATCAGAGTGGAGGAAATCTTAGATTTACTAACCAAAGAGAAAATGAGCAGGTTAGGCTCCAGAGACCCCAGACTCAGAGGCCCTGTGGATCTAGCAGCCTGGCTGGCACCTGATAAGCTAAAATTTATCATGGTTTTCTTAACACAGTGGGAAAAAAGGCCAATGGCATCATCAAATCCTGCTTGCAAGCTTAGCAACAGCAGTGAAATCGCATCACCTTTGACAACTCCAGGGAAACACATTATTTCATTACACAGATTGAGGAATGCTGAGACAATCATTGAACCAGGCCTTGCATCAAGTCACATAATTCATCACTGCAGCCTGTGGGAGGAGCAGAGATCTTCCTTGCAAAATTGTGTGGTACTGATAGCGTCAAGTACTGTCATTAAAAATAATGGTGGCAAAAAATGGGCCAATTTCAGAACAATAACTTAATGTAAGGTCATGGATGATTTCAGTGATCATCTATAATTGCACACAACTTTTCTAATCCCTTGAATATATATTATCATCTTTGATTCTCATGGTGGACCTGCAGAAGAGAAAAACTATACTAATCCCTATTTTACAGTGAATTTGAATCACAGGTTAGGAGGCTAATACAGGTATATGAAGTTATTGTAATGTCAGTTAAAACTACTAATGTCTATTTCTGATTCAGTTATGCAGGAACATGATGAATTATCAAAATGTAGCATTTTCCCCAAATCTGCTCCTTTAAAAATTTACCAAGTAAGCTTAATTATTCTTTTCACATTAAATTCACATATATATATAAAAATATTTGTGTATATATGAACATACATACAAACACAAACACACACCTATATGTACTTTTGAAGGAACCATGTAAAGTGTGTTCAATTTGATTATCTCATATGTTTATCTTGGTTCTTTGCATCAGAATAAAATCTAATTGCTTTTGCCATTATATTGTTCTCTATTCCTCTGGGGACTACACAAATTTTCATAAAGATTCTATTTCTGTTCCTGAGATGTAGCAATGTGTTCATATATTCAGCGTTCTATTTGATGGTTTCATTTGTATTTCTACTTTACTGGCATTGGAGGTTAGCACTCTCCCTTTACACTTGGGTTGGCTTGGAGCTCACAGAAAAAGACTCTCCCAGCACAGAGGGACCTCTGGTGGCCCTACAGGCCCTCATCTGTGTCCCTGTGGCCACCAGGCAGCCCTTACCCATTCCAGCTGCCTCCATCGTCATTGACCCAAACCCACTGTTCATGGTCAGCACAGCTAAGGGCTCACTGTAGAACTTCAGGCAACATTCACACTGTTGCAGATGCTTTTCAATAGTACATTTCCAGAAAGTTTATTTTTAATTTGCTCATTTCCATCTTCAATTACCAAAATTTTGCTTGTGACCAAATCTGGAGTATGCTAGAGCCTTGATCTTACCTTTGGTAAGCTGTTTATAAAGACGTCTTGGAAATTTGATTAGGGTGTCCAAAGGTTTCCTAAAAAGCAGAAAACATTTTCTGGTATTTTTCATAGATAGACAGATAGATGGATAGATAGAGAGATTCTTTTCTAAAAGTAAAAATATAACCGTATTAGGGTTCTCTAGAGGGACAGAACTAATAGGAGATACCTACCTATTTATCTATTTAGATAGGTATCTCCTATTAGTTCATACGCACACACACACACACACACCCCCACACAGAGGAGTTTATTATATATTAACTTACATGATCAGAAGGTCACACAATGGGCCATCTGCAAGCTGAGGAGCAAGGAGAGCCAATCTGAGTCCCAAAACTAAAGAACTCGGGGTCTGATGTTTGAGGGCAGGGGGCATTCAACATGGGAGAAAGACGTAGGGTAGTCTCACATTTTCATGTTTTTCTGCCTGCTTTATATTCACTGGCAGCTGCTTAGATTTTGCCCACCAGATTAAGGGTAGATCTGTGTTCGCCAGCCCACTGACTCAAATGTTCGTCTCTTTGGCAACACCCCCACAGACACACCCAGGATCTATACTTTGTATCCTTCAATCCAATCAAGTTGACATTCAGTATTAGCCATCACAATAACCATACAAATAAACTATGTGATTTAAATAGTTTGTATATTGTTAATTGCTTTGTGTCTTGATTTTTAAAGAAAATTATCACTAGAAGATACAAGGATTCTACAGCAGATGGCAAAGCCTTAAGACGTATTCATTTATCCAATGCAGTAGTAAGATGTAGGAACGTACGTGCATTTCCTATGCACTGTGTGAAAGTAAGATACTTAAAGTATTTATATCTGCATTCACTTTCTCTGAAATATCTGCTAACATGCTGGTAACGTAGTAGATGAGAGACATAAGCAGAGAGAGAGAAAGAGAAGGCAGAAAGAAAATTCTGAAAGTAGTTCCAAAAATCTGTTTCTGTTGTGGTTTTGTAAGCAGACTGTGGTACCTTAGCTTGCTTTGTTTTGCTTTTAGAATTGGAATAAGACATTTTTGAATGCTCTACTCCTGGGTCACTAAGGAGAAGAAGCCGTGCCTTTGTGAAGCTGTTCCATTTCACACACAACCCTGTGAACATCAGAGACGTGCTGCTCAGGGATCATGAAAGAAGAGCTAGCAAAACAGAATCTTACTATGACACCTTTCTATTCAATAGATCAACAGATCTTGAGAAGCAATTTGGGTAAGGCTTATTTATGGTAAAATATATTTTTATTTGAAATTATAAAAACAGGCCTTGCACAGTGGCTCATGCCTGTAATCCCAAGGCTTTGGGAGGCTGAGGCAGGAGGATCACTTGGGACTAGGAGTTTGAGACCATTCCAGGCAACATAGTAGGATACCATGTCTACAAAAAAAATTTTTTAATTAGTTGGGTATGATGGCTTGTGCCTGTAGTCCCAGCTACTCAGGAGGTTGAGGTGGGAGGATTACTTGAGGCCAGGAGGTTGAGGCTGCAGTGAGCTATTCTATCTTACCACACAAAAAAGAAAGAAATTGTAAAAACATTCACAGAAAATAAATGCTAAATAGGAACACTTTTTATTGACCTGTGTCCTCAAACTGTTATTCACACTTCCATCTTGGAGTCCTGAAGGGTGGTGAATACACCTTAGGGTAAGTCAAACCCGTCTTCGTCTCCAGAGTTGGGCATGATGGATTTCAGGCATGATGGATTGCCAGCTCCTCAGCAAGCACATGCTTGACCTGAGGGCATGAAGCCCTGTGGAGCTTGCTGGAAGCTTCTGAGGAAGTTACTATGAGCTCTCCTGGGAGAAGTTCTGGAAACAACTTTCTTTCCCTAGATTAAGAGAAAGAAGAAAGCTGTGACAGTATTGCTACTGTGAGCCATGCTACAAACTCAAGGGAGGGAAGAATTCGGATGAGGTTTAGGATGAGGGTGGCAGAGCAGAGGCATGCAGTGGTCCCGGCTCGCTGGTGGCTTTGCTGAGCCTCTGAATCAGCTGGTCTGGGGCTGGCATCCTCCAGGCTGCCAGGTCTGGGAGCACCTGCCTTTCTTTATCATTGAGGCAGCTGGAGCCAAGTTTCCTGCTTGGGGCAAAACACATTCTACCTGACTCATTCAATGAGGAGTGTAAAACACAGTTATTTTAAGAATTAGAACATCTTGTATACACTTTTATTGCATTCTGGAAAACATTTTTATAGTCTATCACAATGGAGTAAGGCAAGGAAAAGACCTTTAAAGTGCTGTTTTTCAGAGATAGAAATTTTTCCCCTCTGTTTTATCTCTCATTATATATTGATAATGACAAAACGTCAAAAGCCCAATCAAGCCTCAAGAATTTCTCTTTTAATTCACCACAGCAATAAAGCATGTATGGCTCTTACATTAGAGACAGCTAGTTTGAACCATGGAAATTTAGATATGGCTAGATTTGGTGCTTGACATGGTACAGATTTTACAAAAAGAAGAAAGATTGAACGTCTAAGCCATAAACGCGTAACAAGTTTTTTTCAAAAAAGAAAGAAAGAAAAATGCTTTAAATTTATTTCCTCAGCCACAAAAAAAAAGGCCTTCAAGCTATGTGGAAAATAAGTATGGAGAGGAAGGAGGACTGCTAACAGTAACAGTGTATTTTTCTTTGAAAGGTTAATGCCAAAGTCCCAAGGAGATCGTTCCATTTTAGAATCAACATAAAACTTCATTCACCTTTTGGACTTATTTTACTATCTTCTATGAAAGAACTCGATTGAGAGCCCTTCATCCTGTGTGTTTATTAACTCTGACTCTGAGTCCTCTCTTCTTCCCAGCCTGGAGTCCAGGGTCGTGCTTTGCAATCCTTCCCCACCCATCTTTGCAGACAAATCGTCTTTGCTTTTCTCTACCACTTCCTCCCCATGAGACTGAGGTTTTGTTGTTTTTTTTTTTAACAAATTTTGTCATTTAAATAATTTTTAGGTGTAAAGTTCAGTGGCAATAAGTAAATTCTCATTGCTCTGCAGGCATCTCCAATGCCCATGTCCACAGCTTGTTCATCTTCCCCAGCTGAAACCCCACATCCCGCCCCCATCCCAGCCTCTGGTAATCACCCTTCTACTTTCTGTCTGTATAGATTTGACGACGCTAGGAACTTTATATGGGTAGAATTACACAGTAAGTGTTCTTATACTGTCCTCAAGCTTCACCCATGTTGTAGCATGTGTCAGAGTTCCCTTCCTGGTTGTTTTCTTTTTTTTAATCGGGCATCAGTTTTACTTAGCTTTATATAAGGACACAGGACAGGAAACAGCATATAAACATTACAGCATCAAACACATTTTCATCAGGGACCTTCCAATCACCTAGGCATGGCTTCCCAGCCCACAGAGGACACATTCAGCTATGAGTGATGAGAGTTAAGTGGGAGCGTGTGGACCGCCCCAGCAGGGGAAGCTCAGCATAGCAACTGTACCTTATAACAGCACCTGAGCAAAGCTTCCAAGGCCCTCCAAGGACACCACTGGGTCTAAGAGCTAACCCACAGGAGCTTATGCTTTCTGAAAGTCTTTTTAAATATCCTGGACAGAAAAATGCTCAGGACCTACATGCCTGCTTACACCTCTGAGTCCAGAGGCAGTTCTCTTCCAGGAGAAGCTCCATCCTCTTTGTTTCATAGCTGCAGACACTGGTCCTTTTCCTGATGGTTGGAGAAGCACCTCTCATGCACACTCTGTTGTCCCCGACTCTTCCATGAATTCCCACATGATGACTGCTCTCAGCATTTGCCCAAGTCCCAGCGGGGATCCCTAACAGGTGGGCTGCTCTTGATGTGACTTTTACAGAACTATGTATTTTAGTCTCGAAATTTCATTTTGACTCTAGTATTATTGATGAGTTTATTGTCTAATTTCAGATTGTTGAGTATTTTACAGATTACTATATTTCTGATTCAATTCTGCTATGTCAAAGAACATCATTAGTGTGACTAAAATCCTTTAAATCTGTTGAAATTATTATGTGGCCCGTAATATGATCGATCTTTGTGAATTTTCCAGGGGTACTTGAAAAGGATCTATTGGTTGGAGCATTCTATGGCATAAGACACATTCTGCTTCACAACATAAAGTGGAAATGGGAAAATGACATGTCAGAAAATTAGCAACTCTCTAGAAGAAGATGATATATTTGAGAGATCAAATTATGAATATATTCTTTCAAAAACAAAAATAGAGGAGCAGATGCAAGTGAGTACAATTTTTGCAAGCAGCATGATTAGGGGAGCCGTGGGGCAGCCAGGGGATTCGAGGCTTAACTTCCCAAACATATAAGTAGTCATGGTTGTGCACCAAACTGTTTTAACAGCAAAAGTAACACTTGAAATTCTGATTCTCATATCTTAATAAACTGTGAAATGGAAAATAACAGCTTCTTCCTGTATTTCTCCTCCTTCCGTAAACATTTAGAAGTGGAAATTCTCACAGAAATCTATTCCATGGAAGGCCAGTGTGAAGCAGGGAATGGTACTATGGAAAAATGAACAAAAATCAACTTGTTGATGTTCCAGTTGTGGACAGCACAGAAGCTCAACAATGTTTTGAGGTAGAGCTGAGCTTATACTGGCCTGTGAATTTGATTTGGTTGTTGTCATGAATGCCGTTTACTCTGAAGGAGTCAGAGTAAGTTGTGTTTTTGTTAATGTGGAATGCTAATGTCTTTAATGCCAATGAGTGTCGCCATCTAAGGTCCTTCTGTCAACACCGCATGTTAATGAAAACATGGCGCCCATGGAAATGAGGGTGAGAGACTGTGCAGGGCAGATCTTATTCACAAAGGGTGGCGCACAGCCTCTGAGTACAAGCGAAGATCCATCAATGAGAGAAGACAGAGGTGAGATTAGAAGGAAGGAAATAACAAGGCACATCAGAGAGGTTTTGAAAATTGTCCAATAACTGCCTTGAATAAAAATAAAAGATATATGAATTTACTTTTCTACTAATGTCTGTTATTTTATAACATTCTATTTTCCTGATTGGAGCATGTGAAAGTATCCAAATTCAAGTATTATAAAATTTAAAGATGGGTTATGTAAAAGTCAAAATCTTCCAAATTGCTGTAGCACCCTAGAAAGAATTATTATCTAACATTTTAAATATATATTTAATTTTTTTCTGGTATACTTACAGGTATATACTTATATTTTTTGATAAAAAGTGGATCATATCTCATACACTGTGGGGCAAAATGTTATTTTCTTTTAGCTATTTTACTTGCACATGATTTCAAGCTAGGAAATATAGCTGTCCATAATTCTTTTTAAGCAGAATATGGTAGTTTTTTTGTAAGAATATGCTTAAAATTTATTACATTTTATTAAAATTTTTTTGATGAATATTTGAATTATTTCTAACCTGTCACTAATTTAAACAGTGCTACATTTTGATATATATTATTTAGACACCTAAGAAAATATTTCCAGAGGATAAATTCCTGGAAATAGAAATGTCAGGTTATACAGCAGATACTTTTAAGGTTTTATGAGACATTACCAAAATGCTTTCTAAAATGTAGTATCAATTCATTCTTCCATTAAGATTGTAGAAGAGTGCCTGTTTCTCAAGAGCTTTCCAGCAAGGATACCATCATTTCTATAGTTAAAAAAAATTAGTAGTCCAGAAGTGATACATTTATTATTAAGTTATCAATTCTGTAAATTTTAGTAAGCTTGGGCATGCATTAATAAGTTAATTAGGCTCCATTCTTTTTCAGTGAATTGCCTATTCATATCATTGCCAATATATTATAATACTGTGCTCTAGCCAGAGATCCACATGTGATTTTGTTAACAGGATTTAATAGGCAGTAGAATGAACCTTCTATGTGTCCACGAAGTATATAACACAGAACTGGCCAATATCAGATCTGCAATAATTATACTCAATAATTGTTGCAGTTTAATAATAATTAAATATAAATATTTTTCTAATGGCCCTCTAACTTTCCTTATATTTGCTGTATTGTTTTGTAGAAGTACTAACTGTAGAATTTTGCCACTATTTATTTCCAGAAGAAGTTTATTTCCTTTATAAAAACTATTCTATATTGTAGACTTTGCTTTAACCAACACAATTGTCTGAAGTTTGCAGAGTGCTATACAGGTGTATACTTAGAAGTATGAAAATTATCCCTAAAAGGGTCAAAGTTAAGTATTATTGATGTAGTTTGCATATTTGTGCCCCCAAAATCTCATGTTGAATTGTAGTCCTCAGTGTTGGAGGCGGGGCCTCGTGGGAAGTGATTGAATCATGGAGGTGCATTTCTCATGAATGGTTTACTGCCATCTCCTTAGTGCTATCCTCGGGAGAGTGAGTGAGTGCTCTTGAGATCTGGCCATTTAAAACAGCGTGGCACCTCCCTCTCTCTCACTTGTTCCTGCTCTGGCCATATGACTGTCTGCTCCCCATTCACCTTCTGCCATGACTGGAAGCTTCCTGAGGCCTCCTCAGAAGCCTACCAGATGCTTATACCATGCTTCCCATTCAGCCTGCAGAACCATGAACAAATTACACTTTTTTTCTTTATAAATCACCCAGTCTCAGTTATTTCTTTACAACAATGCAAGCACAGCCTAATACAATTTCCTAGCAAAATTCTCCCTCCCGTGACAAGATAATTATGTTCTAAAGGATAAAGTCTAGATTTGTTCCAGGCCCTGGTCATCCATCTGGGTCATCCCTGTGTTATAGGACAAATCTGCTCTTTATGTCTTTAAATGTCTTTCTAATATGTTTTTTATTATTCTCAAAATGTGTGTCTGACACACACAAATATTTAATGAATTGATCATCTTGCATTATGTGCAAAAGTGTAATCACTGAACTGAACACTTGTCATCAAAGAGTTTCCATGTTCCACCACATATGCTGTCCATTTAAAGACCCCTCTGTCCCAAGGGCTATGCCTAGAAACACATTTAAGGATTGGCCATTCCCTAGAGTCACTGCAGAACAAAAACTCTATCAGCACTGGAGGCCAGCCTGGTTGGGAATTGATTTCACTTATATCATAACTAGATTCCTCAAAGCACAAAACTGTTCAGAAGCTTAAAAATGTTCTCAACATGTTAGTTATAATTTTTTTAAATTTTATATTTGCTTTCTAGAGTCTGAAAGGAATGTTAAATTTTTCTAGGAATTAGTACATCTATTGCTTACAAACTATTTTAAATAGCTATATTTCCTCAATTTCTTGGACTTGAGTTATGTCTAGAAATTACAGGGAGAAAACTGCAAGTCCTCATGTGCAGTGGTTGGCCCTTTCAAGGAGTCTGCAGTTTGCAGTGACGATCATCCTGCTGCAGAGACCAGCAACAGCAAAATTAACACACAGAGAGAATAGCAGGGAAAAGTGGAGTCTTCAAAGCATTTGTATCTGTAAATGTCACCATTAGGAATTCAATTGCCTAAGCCCAAAATAAGAGTTATCTTTGATTCATCTTTCCATTTCCTCATATTCAATTAATTGATTCTTGTCCATTCCATCTACAAAACATTTCCAGATATGTCTAATTTGTTGAACTCCACACTGCTCCAAATCCTCATAATCTATCTTAAATTAATATAGCAGACTTCAAAATTATCTCTTTTCTTCTTTATGTCTCTCTTGAAAATCTTCTATTCATGCAAAGAGTCAGAATAGCTTTCCTTTTTTTTGAGACAGGATCTTGCTCTGTTGCCCAGGCTGGAGTGCAGTGGAACGATCTCAGTTCACTGCAACCTCTACCTCTTGGATTCAAACAATTCTTGTGCCTCAGCCACCAAACAAGTTGGGACAAGGCACCATGCCTCACTAGATTTTATATTTTTGGTAGAGACGGGGTCCTGCCATGTTGGCCAGGCTTGTGTCAAACTCTTGAGCTCAGGTCATCCACTCGCCTCTACCTCCTTAAATGCTGCGATTACAGGCATGAACCACCACACCCAACCCCAAAAATCATTTTCAAAAGGTGTCAAACCTTGTTTAAGATATGCTAAATGCTTAAAATAAAACTCAAAATTCTTGGCCTGGATTGGGAAAACCAGAGCAATAAAAATAAATTTTAAAATCTGACCTCATCTTAAAACATCCTCCCTTTTCACTCATTGCCCTCCCAGACAAGCAAGCTTGTTCCTACAGTGTGTATATAATATGCATGCACATAACACCCCATGTATTCACATCAGCTCCTCTCTCAGCCGGAGACACTGGCTTTCCTTGTGTAGATCATTCCTTCCATCACTCAGGTATTTCTGAGAGAGATTCTCAGACCATCCAACCTGAAGAAACTATTTGATCATATTTTTACTATCGGTTCATTAGCTTGGTGCATTACTTTTAATGGCAAAAACCTCAATAACTTTTGCACCAAGCTAATACATCATCTCTCCCATCTATTTTAATTTCTGATATAAAAGGAGATCCTCTCTCAGGTCATAATGGAAAAACTATTTTCAAATGGGTCTCTTATAAACTCCTAACAGCAGTAAACTACTCAAAAGGAAAACTGTTATAGATTGAAGATCATTTAAACCACTTGGGAAAGAAAGACTCCCATATTTTTTCCTTCCTTCACTTGTTTCTTGGGTACTCATTGTCAAGGATGAAATGTTCCATTTAGCTTTTAAGTGAAAGCCTTTAGGCATTCATTCAATTATTTTTAAACAAACTTGACTCCTTATGTTTTATGTACCAAGCACTGTTCATGTCAACAAAACAGAGAAGGATCCTGGCCTCAGGGAGCTTCCACTTTAGTCTGAGAAGCAGACAAGAAGCGAGCCAAGAGAATGTTCAATTTTTATACTAAAAAAAAATGCTCTATGGGAGCTCTCATTGTCTGATATACACAACCACTGTGACTGACAAGTTTCCCACAGAATATGTTCCATCCAGTTGGGTAAGATAAGAATATCATTATTGTCAGGATGAAACTAAGAGGATCCACATATTATTGTATTATCATGGTCTGAATCAGCAGCAAAATTAAATATCCAACTCCCCAAACTATGCCTCTCATTGCCAGTGCACTAAATAAGAAAGACAAGAACCCAGTTTATGTTCAATATCTTCTGTGTCTGGAATGCTGTTTTGATAATGCTTTAGCTAGGCAGTACATTACTTTTATGAGGCAACTAAATTCTCACAGCCATTGAATAAGCTACTTTTAGTCTAATAATCCACAATTGAATGTCGTCATGGTTTTTTGCAGAAGTTAAAAGGTTTAAACACACCAAAGAATTTTAGTTAAAGCATAACAAGGGTCAAGTGCCACCTACAAGGGCAATAGGACCTGTGTGAGAGGGATGTGGGTGCGTGCATTGGTGAATTCATCTCCTTCATCACTTCACAGGTGCCCATAACTTTGTGTTTCGTAGGCAGAATTGCATAACATGTTTACATCAACTCTGTAAAACAGGTGGTAATACCTAATGTAACAGGTGAAGAAAAGAAGAGAGATTGCACGAGTTCCTCAAGTCTGTATTGGGTGGCCCCATAATACAATCTGGCTGTTGCCCTTAAAGAAGATGGTGAAGTGGCATCATCTCACACCAAGAAGATTAAGGACACAGACACACACTTGGAGTGAGTTTAGGAGCGGACGTTTAATCTGTAAAAGAAAGAGAAAGGAGAGAAGCTCTCTCTCTCGTGAGAGATTGGTGGGACCAGGTGTGATGTTCACATAGCATGTGGGGAAGGCTGGTCACCCCACCCCAATCTTATTATGCAAATGGGGTGTTTGACTCACTGGCACCATATTGTCTTCCTACTGTACACATGGTTTGGCAAAGAGATGGGAAGATGGAGCCACCATTTTGAACATGCCTAGTCCCAGGTAGCCTTTCCTTATTGGCACAACTGCTGGCATTTGCCCATACAAGCTTCCAGCTTGCTTGTCTATGTCTGTAGCTTGATTTTACAAGCTGCTCTTTGTTAGAAAGGAAAATGATTTGGGGGCTGCTTTTCATTAAAAGGAAAACCTTACCTAGGACTCCTGTGTCCTCACTGTCTGCCTCATTGAAGTCTTCTTAACTCCTATATCAATGGCAATATACAGTCAGAGACACTCATGAAGGCAGAGATTGGAGTGGTGAAGATGCAAGCTGAGGAATGTCAGAGATTGCCACCAAACCATCAGAAGCCAAGAAGAGGCCAGGCAGTACTAGCCCCTACAGCCTTCTGAGGGAGGGGGCCTTGCTAACACCTTGATGTTGGACTTAGAGCCCCTGATGTGTGAGGCAATCGATGTTTGTTGTTTTGGGTATCCAGCTTGTGGTACTTTGTTATGGAAGCCACAGGAAATTAATACACTAGGCTTAGACCAAGAAGTCTTAGACCAAGAAGTCCCCATGGGTCTGGGGATTTGAGGTTAGGCATTTGGATGGGTTCTAAAGATCACATTCATATATTTAAAGATGGATTGGATGTCAGGTATGTGATAAAGACAAAATCAAGGTTTCTGGATTAGGAAACTGGGAGTAAAGTTGCCATTTACTGATTTGGTAAAGACTTTGAAGGGGGAGATTTAGAGGGAAACCAGGAACCTTATTTTGTATGTGTTAACTTTCAGGTGATTATTAGACACCCACATAGATACGAATTCAGGGACAGCTACATGAGTCGAAAGTACAAATGGAATTAGAGACATGCAAATGTGATTGCACAGCAAGTGACACTAACTAGAGAAGAGGGAAGCCACGGGAATGCAGCCCCAGGGCATTCCAGCATTAAAAGCCTGGAAGACGAGAAGGCCCCAGCATAGCAGAGGAGGAAGGGGAAACCAAGGAAGACAGTCAAGAGAGAATGGAGCCCAGAAATCAAGTAACGATGGTGTTTTCAGGAGAAAGTGATCAACGATTTCAAACTATGTTAATAAAACAGCACTCAGAGTCTCAAAGTTGATCTTTAGATTTGGAATGTTAGAGGCAGTGGTAACAACAGCAAGTGCCATTTTAGTGGCCTGGAGAGGAGAAGAGCCTGACTTCAGTGGATGGAGGGGAGATTAGTGAGGTCAATTCCAAAGAAGCGTGAACAATCCCTCAGGAATATTTTCTGTGTAGAGTAACAGAAGAATGGGAAGTAGCTGTGACACCAGATATCTCAGAAAAACGAACAGTGAAGTCAAGGCATGAGAGTGGAATGCCTGCACCATAGGAGGACAAAACAGGCTTCTGGAAAGACAAATCAATGGAATTTTTCTCCCCAGATACAGATTTCAAAGGGACATGCACAGTGAGAAATTCTAGTACCAACCATTTTTTCCAAGGTAAACGTACCACTGAATGGGCTATGGGTCTACACACATGGTATATATGCAAAAAATGATAATTTTCATGAGGACGTTTTCTTTACAATACTCTAAATTAGCTAAGTTGTGTTTTCTTTTTTTCTCCGTTTTCATTCCTCCCTCCCGCTTTCTTCCGTCTTTTTTTCCTTTCTTTTTTAAATCTTGAGCATATCCATCTCCAATTTAGTATAGAAGTATGCAAATATAATGTGAATATGAATTATCAACCTTAGTACATTCTGTTTCAAAGACATTAATGTATTCTAAGTGTCAGGGTTTGTGGAACACAGAGAATACTGTGCAGAATTATGAGGTCTATAAAATATTTCAACTTGATCTTCTCAGGTAAAGGTTAGAAAACATAAATTGTTGTCATTGATTTGATTGTATCTTCTGACATTCTTAATTGCCTTTTGGAAAGTTGAACTAAATATCACTGATGTAATGAAAGTTTTTGGTTTATTTAAAATAATTTAAAAATTGGTGTTCAAAAGTAAACCTCTATTAAAGGAAGACAAATAATGTCATTAGTACTCAATGAGAAAAGAAGCTAAAAGATAATTATAGAAAAGGAGCACAAATTTTCATTAGTTTGCATTCTGCCTTTGATAGCTATTCTCCACTGATTGCTTCAGATTCAGTCTGAGATGCATGTCCTATTTTTGCATTCCATCTACCTCCAGTTTCTTTCTTGTTTACCGACAGAGGCATGAACATATTTTTCTTTCCAGATCATTGAGGCTTCAGTGATTCTGATAAAGTATGCTGTCTTTATATACAAAATTTAGAAATAATTTTAAAAACTTCAACTGAAGGCTAAAAAATAGGGAAAAAATAGAGGTTAACTTTATAAGAAAGCATGCAATTAAATAATTCTTGTGCAATATAACTTGTATACAGAATAATGCATACAAATAGAGCATAATGAATATTATAAGCACTTTTATAGACAATAAGGTGAATACCTCACATTTTCTGGTGTATTGTCTTTCTGATCTCATATTTCTTTGCCCCTAAAAGTAACCGTAACCCTGAATACTACAAACACTTCCTTGTTATAAAGACACTTTTGCCACCTACATATTCATCTCTAAAATACAGAGCTTAATTTTGTCTGTTGTAAACCTTCATATAAATGAGTTCAGGCTGACCTCATACCGGGCAAATCGAGCATCTAAGGAAGAGCACTGTTGGGTTCAGCGAGGAGGGAGGCGAGGAGAGGCGCAGCGCTGAGGCGCCAGAGGGCGCTGAGGCGCCAGAGGGCGCCGAGGCGTGGAGACTCAAGATGGCGGCCGAGAGCGGGAAGCAAAACGACCGGAGGGGATTGACTCGGAGCAAGAAGGACTACCCATTGTGAGGAAAGGTAAGTGAGAGGTCCCCTGCAGTCCACGCTCCTATCGGAGGCATCTGCAAGTTGGCTGCAGGAGAGCCCCTTGGCCCTCACAGTCTCCGAGCCCAGGACAGGGAGATGCCAGCCTCGTTCCAGAGGGAACCGGCTCTGTTCCCCTCCACCCCAGCGCAGTGCCATCTGGGAGTGGGGCCGCACCACTGCATCTGACCCCGGGGCCCCACAGCCCCTGCTTCTCCACATCCCGGGCTGGACGGCATCCTCCTGAGTCCACTCAACCCTGAACCTATGAAACTACTAGAAGTAAACAGGGGAAACACGTTAGGACATTGTTTCTGGACAAATATTTTATGGGTGAGACTTCAAAAACACAGGCAACACAAACAGAAATAGAAATAGGGACTATATTAAGCTAAGTAGCTTCTGCACGGCAAAGGAAACAATCAACAGAATATAGAGAAAACCTGCAGAATGGGAGAACACATCTGTAAACTGTTCACTGCCATGGGGCTAACATCCAGAGTATGTAAGGGACCCAACAACTCCACAGCAGAACAATAATTCTGTTAAAAATGGGCAAATAATTGGTATAAATATCTCTCAAGAGAAGATATAGAAATGGCCAAGAAACATAAGAAAAAATGCTAAATATCACTAATCATCAGGTAAATTAAAATTAAAATCACAGTGAGATATAATCTTACTCAGAATGGCTGTTATCTCACACACACACACACACACAGATAACAAAGGCTTGTGGAGATGTGGAGAAAAGGGAACTCTTAGACAATGTTGGTGGGAATGTAAATTAGTACAGCCATTATGAAAACAGTATGGAGGTTGCTCAAAAAACTAAAATTACATCTACCATGCGATCCAGCAATACCACTGCTGGGTAATTATCCAAAGAAAGATATAGCAGCATATCAAAAATAATATCATCATCCCCATGTTTATTACAACAGTATTCACAATAACCAAGATATAGAATCAACCTCGACACCCACCAATATGTGAATGGAGAAAGAAAATGTAGTATGTATTCACAATGGAACAGTATTCACCCATAAAACGGAATGAAATTCTGTCATTTATGGCAACATGGATAAGCCTGGAGGATGCTGGGTTAGGTGGAATAAGCCAGACACAGAAAGTTAAATACTACTTTTTCACTCATATGTTGGAGATTAAAAAAAAAGGTGGAGCTCATGGATATAGAGAGTAAAATTTTGGTCATTAGAAGCTAAGAAGGGGTAGGGTTGAGGGGATGTTAGAGAGCAGTTTGTTAATGGATACAAAATTACAGCTAGACAGGAACAATAAGTGCTAGTGGGCTTATAGTCCTGTAGGATAACCATAGTTAAAAGTAACTAATTGTGAGTTTTCAGTTAGCTAGAAGAGCCGATTTTGAGTATTCCCAGTCCAAGGAAATGAAAAATATTTGGTGCGATATATATACTAATCATCCTGGTTTGATTTTTACACGTTGTATGCATTTATGACAACCTTCCTCTGAATCCCATGCATTATGTGCAATTATTACATCTCAACTAAAAAATAAAAGAGAAAAAATAAAGGAGACACCATAGGTGCAGGGGAAAAATAAAAAGGAAATATGAAAAAATCACCACTTTATATCAGTTTATAAAACGATTCAAAGAAGCACTGTCTTTGTAAAATACAGATTTTATATGAAATGATAGTAGACAAATGAAGAGTCAAGCAGTACTGAAATATCACCCCATAATACCTGGGCCTCAAATTATATTTGAAAGAGTAAAGGCAGACCCAGAGCACGCCAAAAGCAGTCAAGAGATCTTTATTAGCAGAGTCAGGTCAGGTCGCGCAGAGAGAGAGAGAGTGCTGTTGGGATGGGATATTTATATCCCTTAGGGCTATGTGGGTATTGATGATTGGGTCTGGGGGGTGGGCCTGGGGATGAGTGGGGGAAGCGGGAGGTGTTATTTTCTTATTGGGGCTTTCTTGGCGGGTTTAACATTGCGTCAGGTGTGGAGAGGGAGGAAGAACCCGGAACTGTCGCCATCTTGTGGTACCTTACGTGTCTGCACCACCCAACAGTCCTCCCTTTTGTTTTCTTTAAGAGTGGGTTGAGGGGCGTCATGATGCGTCTGGCTACTTCCTGCTGAGTGGGGGCGTTGTAAGAGGGAAAGAGAGTTTTAGGGATGGCTGTTAGGGAGGTTTGACACGGGGTTTGAGGGGTATAGTAGGAGAACAAGTCCGAGGAGGAGGGCACTATATGTGAACACCTCTTGGGGGGGTGTAGTCTGTGAAGGTCCCTTGAAGATATAGATCTTCTAATGCCGTAAGCCATCCGAGAGGTAACGATGGATCAGCGATGAGCCAGCTGTCAGTGCAGAGATCGTTGAGGAACTGCTGGAATCGGTGTGTTGTTGTCATTTCGAAGACTGTTGTTTAACTGAAGGGCCGTTAACAGGCTGTGAGACCGTCTATGGAGCCTGCTTCATCTTTGCAGGTAGCTAAAAGTTGATAATTTCTAAGGAGAAGCTGGTTAAATGTCTAGGGATTGGGCTGTAAGTCTGAAAGTTGGGACACACTGTATCCTAGTGAAGTGGCTCCTAACCCTGTGCCTAGGAGAGAAGTTGTTAGAGAGATTCCGAGCATGATGGGTAAAAGATTGCTCGTTTTTGTCGAGGGCCTGTGAGAGAATTGGACTCAGAGTGATCAAACTGGTAGGCCCGGAGGCCTTTGGAAAAGGAGAGTAATGTGAGTTGAGAGACTAGAGTGGTAGGTATACAGGGGCCGGGGAGGGAGGAATTGATGGATTTGAAGCAGTCGGAAGTGGGAACTTGAGAAGCATTAAATAGAAGTAGTCCTTGATTGAGGAATAGTTGCCAAGAGGAGTGTATGGGGATGGTGTTGACTGGTGAGTGTAATTGTGATTGTAGTTGTGACTGTAATTCGGTCTCACCTAGCGAGATGTGCTCGTTGACTTGGGACAAGACTTGTTGAGAATCAGTTTTGAATGTGCGGGTGATGGTTAGGGTTTGTGCTGGGTAGGACCAGGCATTGCTTGGGTATCAACTGAGGACGTGTTAATGGGGCACCGAGTGTAGCTGATGACATTTGTGTGTGACCTTCTGTGAGCGTTGTAGGTTTCTTTTACAGTAAATAGGTAATAAGGTTGTGATGAGAGACTGCTAGGGGAGGAAAGTCCATGGAGGAGGATATAAGAGGCAGAGAGCCAGAAGAGAGGGCCTGGAGTATGAAGTTTATATTTCTGGAATAGGGGGAAGAGGAGGTGTTTTGGAGATGCGGATCTTGAGGGGGTTGTTTGGTATGGGTGTGCAAGTATAGTTTGTAGGACGGTGTGAGGCAGGTAGGCTCCTCGTTTGATCCGGGTTGGTAGCCGGCTTCAACCTGGAAATGTGAAGCCAGGGGGTTAGTTGTCCTGGAGATTCTTGGAGTCTGGCAGCAGTGGGAGTGCAGAGCACAATTTGAAGGGGCCCTTTCCATTTTGGGGTCAAAGATATTGGCTGAGTGTGACTGGGTGGTAAGTAAAACACCCATTCACCTGGCGTGAGGGGAAAGATGGTTTCTGTGTTACTGGCATCCGGCAGGAGACACTCCTGTCTTTTCCATAGTTCACAGCGGATGAATGATAGGAGGGGAGAAGTTATGTGTTGTGGGGCTGTTGGGGAGGTGGGATTAATGCTGGGTGGAAGTGCTGGGTGGCCATACATGACTTCAAAGGGGGATATAAGGGTGGGCTTCTTTGGGAGGACCCGGTGTTTGAATAAGGCTGTAGGGAGTAACTTTATCCAGTCTAGACGGAGTTCTAATGACAGTTCAGTGAGGGTTTCCTTGAGTGGATGGTTGGTGCGTTCAGCCTTTCCAGAGGATTGGGGGTGATAGGGGATGTGGAAATGCCACGGGGTGTTAAGAGCGGCAGCTATATTTAGTGAGACATGGGATGTAAGTTCGGGCCCATTGTCAGTTTGGAGGGATGTGGGGATTCCGAACCTCAGAATGATTTCTGATAGGAGGATTGAGGCGATGGTACTTGCCTTTTTATTGGTGGTTGGGAAAGCCTCAACCCATCCGGAGAAGGTGTCAATGAGAACTAAAAGGTAATTAAATTTTTTTATGGAGGGCATGTGAGTTAAATCAAGTTGCCAATCGCTGCCTGGAATGTGTCCTCTGGCCTCATGGGTCGGGAAGGGTCTTGGCCTTAAGGGAGTTTGTGGGTTTGTTCGATGACAGATGGGGCAGGCAGATGTGATCTGTTTAAGGAATTGTAGGTCAGAGGAATCTAGGGTGAAGAAGGAGTTGAGGAAGGTTTTCAGTGTTTGAGGATTTGTGTGGAAAATAGAGTGAAGGTACAAGAAGAGGGCGTGTTTTGAGAGGTTAGGTGACTGTGTTGGTGGTGGCTGTGTGAGTTGTAAAGGGTTTGATGGCTCGTCTATGGTGAACATGAGAGTCGGGGGGAGAGTTGATAAAGCTGCCTGTCTGGCGTCCTGATTTGCTTTGTTGTTACCTTGTGTCACTGGGGACAAGTTAATATTCTGGGACTTGCAGTGAGTGATGCCTATTTTAGTAGGAAGTAAGGAAGCTTGGAGGAGGCGAGTAATGAGGATGGCATTATTAATAGATGTTGCTTTGGTTGTCAGGAGTCCTCTTTCCTTCCAAATGGCTGAATGAGAGAGAAGGATGTGGAAAACCTATTTGGAGTCAGTATATAGTGTAAGTGAGGTGTCTGCTGCTAATTCAAATGCTCGAGTGGCTGCGATGAGTTCAGCTTGCTGATTTGTGTTATTAGGTGGCAGGGATTTTGCCTCGATGGTTTTTGTTAGGGACACTACGGCATACCCTGCGAGGCGCTGTCCATTATGTGTAAAAGAACTGCCGTCTGTGAACCACGTGTGGTCGGGATGGTCTAAGGGGCCTTCAGTGATGTGGGTTGGACCGGGTAGAAGGGATTCTAGAATTTCAATGCAGTTGTGTAGAGGGGGGTGTTGAGAGGTAGGCAGGAGGGTGGCGGGGTTGAGGGGTGCACATGTTTGGAAGGACACAGTGGGATCATGTGAGAAGGAAACTAGGAGTGACAGTATGTGGCAAGGGGAAAGGGTTTGTAGGCTCTTGTATGTGAGGAGATCTCTGAGTTGGTGGGGGGATGTAATGATGACTGCCGCCCCGAATGTGAGCTTTTTTGATTCTAGAAGTAGTAAATAGGCTGCTGCCAGGGCGCCGAGGCAGGGGGCCCACCCTCGTACAGTGGGGTCGAGCTGTTTGGACAGGTATGCTACTGCAGCAGAAGTGGGTCCCTGTAATTGTCCTAAGACTCCTAAGGCCAGGCCATGGTGTTCGTGTGCGTATAAAATGAAAGGCCTCTGTAGGTTTGGAAGATGTAAGGCTGGAGCCTTTATTAGTGCCTGTTGGAGTAATTGAAAGGGCTGTTTGACTGTGGCCTCTACAGGCTCGGACGGGGGTCCCTGAGAGAGGTCGTAAAGTGGTTTTGCTAGTAAAGAGTAGTTAGGAATCCAGGTTCTAAAGTAACCAGCTAATCCTAGGAAAGATAGTATTTCTTGTTTTGTCTTAGGGATGGGGAGGCCTCTGATGAAGCACTTGTGGTCTAGGGTGATGGCCTTTGAGTCGTGAGAAAGAAGGACTCCCAAATAAGTTACTTGTGTTAGTGAGAGTTGGACCTTTTGGGGGGACACCCGGTAGCCTTTGTCTGCGAGGAAGTTGAGTAGGGAAGTGGTGTTGGTTTGGGAGGCGACTAGAGATGGAATGCATAAGAGGAGATCATCTGCATATTGGAAGAGGTTTGACTGGGGAAGATTTAGTTGTTTTAAGTCTGAGGCAAGAGTTTGACCAAAGATGTGGGGGCTATCTCTGATCCCTTAAGGGAGGACTTTCCATGTGAGTTGTTGTGATTGTTGGGTGTCTGAGTCGGTCCAGGTGAAGGCGAAAAGGTCTTGCGATTGAGGAGAGAGGGGGATTGTGAAGAAGACGTCTTTAAGATCTACTACTGAAAAATGTGTGGCGTTGGGGGGAATGGAGGAATGGGTTTAACGGCCTCGTTGATAAGTCTGAGGTCTTGGACGAGGCAGAATGTACCACTGGATTTTTTGACTGCTAGGATAGGAGTGTTATATGGTGAATGAGTTGGTCTAAGGAACCCTTTTCTCAAGAGGTCTGAGATAACTGGTTGTAATCCCCTCAGGCTGGAGGTGGGGAGAGGGTATTGGGGTTGACTGGGAAAGTGATGTGGATCTTTGAGAAATATTTGTATGGGGGTGCATGAAGCTAATGAGGGAGTGGTGGTGTCCCAAACCATGGGATTGACGCCTGTTGGGAGCGAATGCAGAGCGGGGGCGGGAGCCTGGTGTATGGAGTCAGCTACTAAAGCAACAAGTGGGGTGGATCTGGGGAGGGCGGTTGGGTTAAACGTGATGGAGGTTTTGAATTTAGAGAGGATATCCCTTCCTAGTAGGGGAAGGGAGCACTGGGGCATGACTAGGAACCGGTGAGAAAATATGTGGCCGGAGAAGGTGCAGGAGAGAGGAGGGGTGGCTCTCGGACGTATGGTTTGGCCTCCAACCCTGACTATAGGAGATCCAAAAAGGGAAGTGACACCCCAGAATTCCCTCAAAACCGAGAAGGTAGCTCTGGTGTCAAGGAGGAATGAGATAAGGCGTCCATCCACCATTAGAGAGACCCTGGGCTCCTGTGTGGTGATAAGTTTTGTCGGGAAAGGAGTCCCAAGGCCCCGTCAGTCTTCGATGGCCAGTCCTAAGAGCTCGGGAGTGGGGCTGGGGGCTGGCCCGGCTTCCCTTTGGGAGCCGGGGCAGTTTACGGCCCAGTGGCCAGGCTGGTGGCATTTAGGACACAGCCGAGGGGGGGGCCTGGGATTTGGGCACTCTCGGACCCAATGACCTTCTTTTCCACATTTAAAACAGGGCCCAGGGGGCTGACGGTGAGACAGATGACTGGAGGATTTATGGCCATGTGACTGTGACGCAGGCTGAGAAGAGGCCTGGAGGGCTTGTGCTAATAATTGGTATTTTTGCCTCTTTCCTTTCTCGTCCCAGTTATGATAAACCTTGAACGCTGTTGCCAATATCTCGGATTGAGGGGTGGAGGGGCCTCTGTCTAACTTCTTTAGTTTTTGTCTGATGTTGGGAAAACTTTGTGCAAAGAAATGGGACATGAGGAGTTGTCTACCATTGGGGGTTTCTGGGTATATGTTGGTGTATTGTTGGAGTGCCTTTGTAAGGCGGTCTAGAAAGGCGGGTGGGTTTTCATGTTTGTCTTGTATTATTTCATGGAGTTTTTCAAAATTAACTGCCTTTTGGGCTGCTTTGCATAGTCCAGCCATTAGGCAGGTAGCAAAATGGTCTCTGGCTGCTACTCCATTTTGGGTGTTACAGTCCCAGTTAGGCTCTCGCTAGGGCACTGCCTGCGCCCCCAGTGGCAAGTCTGGGGTCGTTTGGTGAACCTCGTCTGCGTAAGTGTGAGCCTGTTCCCAGACTCGTCTACGCTCCTCACGGAGAAGGGTGTTGGAGAGGACTGTGTAGATGTCATGGAAGGTGAGGCTGTAAGCTTGGAGAAGGTACTGAAATTCCTTAATGTAGGAAGTGGAATTGGAGGTGTAGGAACCTAAGCGTTTTTCGATTTGGGATAAGTCAGCTATGGAGAAGGGAACGTGGACTCGGACAATACCTTCTGCTCCAGCTACTTCTCTAAGGGGGGTGAGAAGGCGATGGCGAGATCTCGAGCAGGTGTTGGGAGGGCTAAATGACGGGGGGGGGAGAAGCCGGCGGAAGTGACGAGGAGGAAGTGGAGGAAGGGGGGGCGAGTTGGGGAGGGTGGCGGCCGGAAGGGTGGCAGCCGGAAGGCGAGGCGGAGGATGGTGTTATGGGGGGGGCTTGTCGGTTGGGTCGAAGTCGGGGGCAGAGGGAGGGGTTGGCAGTTTAAGAGCGGCAAGGAGGTGTTGGGGTTCGCAAGGGAGGCAGAGGTTAGGTCTGCCCCGTAGGAGGAAGAAGCCGTGAATATATGGGATCTCTACCCATTTTCCTGTTCGTTCACAATAGTTGTAGAGATCTTGAAGGAGATTGGGATCAAGGGACCCTTACGTGGGCCATTTGTTTTGGTTGTCTAAGGGATAAGTGGGCCAATTTTGAGTGCAGAGTTCAATTAAGCGTCTAGGCTTGATATCTGAGGCGAGGCCTAGAGCGGATATGTTGTTTAAGGGACATTGTAAAGGAGAGTCGGCCGGCTGGGATGCAGAGCCTCCCATTATGAGAGGAGGGGAATATACGGCGTCGGGCTAGGTAGGGCGTCCCCTACTAGCCAGTCGACCGTGTGGTGAGTCAGAGCTTCCGAGTCGATCGTCACCGAAACAGAAGGACTGATGGGCCTTTGGAAGGCCGAGGGCGGTGGGCCACCTGGTACCAGGATTTTAGTGAGCAAGGAGGGGGACCCAGGCCGGGCGAGTGAGAGGGAGGGAGAAAACTCAGTTCCCTGGAGGCCGAGATTGGGTTGGGTAACTTGGGGTCCACCGTGGCCTTAAGGGCCCTCGGCGAGCTATGTTCTGTTTTGAGAGCGGCTAGGGTGGGGATCGAAGGGCTATGTTAACGGTCTGCCTGAAAGGTAGGCCCTGGAGGGGAAGACTTACCGAAATGAGGCCTGTGTTGTGCGGAGAGGTCGGCGAACAGGAAAATGGGTGAAGACTGGTTTGGGGTCTGGGTCGGGCCTGGAAAAGAATCGGGATCCCACTGAAGGGTGGGGAGTCCCGCTCCGAGTCACGGCACCAATGAAAGAGTAAAGGCAGACCCAGAGCACGCCAAATGCAGTCAAGAGATCTTTATTAGCAGAGTCAGGTCAGATCGCGCAGAGAGAGAGAGTGCTGTTGGGATGGGATATTTATATCCCTTAGGGCTACGTGAGTATCGATGATTGGGTCTGGGGGGCAGGCCTGGGGATGAGCGGGGGGAGCGGGAGGTGTTATTTTCTTATTGGGTCTTTCCTGGCGGGTTTAACATTGCGTCAGGTGTGGAGAGGGAGGAAGAACCCGGAACTGTCGCCATCTTGTGGTACCTTACGTGTCTGCACCACTCAACAATATTTACAAAGGAACATCAATAGTGTGAAACCAGCAGAGTCAGAAGTGATATTCACACACAGCGGACTCTGCAGAGAAAGAGGCACTTGGGACAGGGATGATCCCAGCTGTGAGAGAACAAATACAAAATTCCCCAGAGAGAGAGCTGCGATAAAGCGAAAAATGCAGTGTAGAGCTCTGGAAAGTGACAGATGTATCACGAGATACTGAGGAATCTAATGGACCATTAAGTCAAAAGAAGAAGAAAAGAAAAACAGTGATCTTTGAATCTCATTCTTTGAGGGTATAGTGGAGTATGGGTTATTTTCTTATCAAAATAAATGCCTCAAATTTTGTGTATTACGTGACAACACTGTACTTGTGCTAAAATAATATAATGTATACCAACATTACCAGATTAGGCACTCAACCCACCCTTCCCAACTCACAGGAGAGCAGCACCCAGAGAAAAGAATAGAACATATATAACGTTACATCTCAGCAGTGCAGAATTCCTTCAGGAATATTTCAAACAGTAAATTGAGGCTTCTGTAAGGTAATTTTCTGAGTGATTCTTTTGCTAACCAAGCAAGAAAAGCAGTTTTCCCACATTGAATTAATTATACCATATTTGTGACAGCTGAAGAAATATATTCAAATAGCCTGCTTTAAGACTATTATTAGTCCTTTAGTTGTAAATAGTTGTTTTGATGGGTTTGATGACTTGAGAGCGTTGGAAGTACTATCATGAGTCAAATAAGACACCTGATTTAAAGTGACCTTTCCTGGCCGTTTATGACTCAATGAATGTTACCACTATTGCTCAGTGTATTCCAGGAGTCCATGCCAAGGTTGAAGTAACTGAATAGCTGCACATACCACTACAGTTGAAAACATGTGTAAAGAGGTTGAGAAATTCAGGATAATGTGAAGTGGACTCTGCTAAGATGTGTCCCAAATGATGGTGTTGAAAATATACATAGAGGAGGAAAATTCTTAGACAAATATATAAAGTTTGTGAAAATATACGTTGCAAAGTGTTCAACATTTATGACTTATTAATTGTATTGACTTATCAGCAGGTATTTGCCAGAAAATATTTGAATTTATCATGCATTACTAAACCAGTGCAGTCAGCCATGTCTATAAATATTTGTTAGGAAGAAAAGCTAAATATTCCAACTTGTGCTATCGCACACAGGAATTGGACGGCTAGGTAAAAGCCTTTCGAGAAAAAGGCTATTCAAAGACATTAAATATATTTACAGGAAAAATATAAAA
Source organism: Nomascus leucogenys (assembly GCF_006542625.1). Classification (NCBI taxonomy): domain Eukaryota; kingdom Metazoa; phylum Chordata; class Mammalia; order Primates; family Hylobatidae; genus Nomascus; species Nomascus leucogenys. The sequence goes on along the minus strand of NC_044384.1, from coordinate 147,801,691 downwards.
CTACAGAAAAGTACAGCTGTTAGAGTAGGCAGACAGCCAGACATAAGCAGGAGATGGAGATCCCTGGAAAAAGAGGTCTGGAAAATCTCTCACCCAGGGGACCACCCGACACCTGCATGCTAGGTGTAAGCAGAGAGTGGGGGAAATATCTAGGCAGGAAGGAACGCCCCTTAAGATGCCCAGCAATCACTCACTCTGCAGTTAACCTGTTGGAATGCAGCTAGGTGTCAGTTGATAAGGGGAAGAGGGCAAGGAAGAAATTCCTAGGCAATAACACAGGCACCGTTTGTATCCAACACTGGGCCTGTGCACGTGTACCAACTAATAGTAAGGGAGGGTCCCACAAACCTGGGGAGGAAACTCGGTAGGGAGAAGGGGGGTACTTAAGGTGGGAGTGGAAACACTAGTCAAAGAAAAAAGGAGGGGACTTAAGGCAGAGGCAAGAACTTCAAGAGAGTATTTTTCATCATAAAAACCCAACACAGATCTCACAGGCTGCTGTGGGCTCACTCCCCTCAGCAGCCAGCTCTGCCTCTTCTTTTCAGCATGCACTGTCTCTCTAAATAAATTCTCTGCTCTCTATTTTCCTTTAATTTTTTTAAAAATTTTTTTGATAAGCCAGTCACTTGACAGAATTCTTTCTCCAAGAATAAGAACTGATGATTCCTGCACTTCGCTGTAACATGACAAGGGGAGAAAGACAGTATGATCATCTTAAATGGCATTCCAGTTTAGAAATTACACAACTGAGCCAAGTGTAGTGGCATCCCAGCTACTCAGGAGGCTGAGGCAGGAGGATTTCTGGAGGCCAAGGGTTTGAGCCTGCAGTGGGTTACGAGTGCACCACTGCACTCTAGCTTGGGCAACAGAGCGAGATGCCCTTTCTAAAACCTAAATGAATAAATAAGCAAAAGGAAGGAAGGAGGGAGGGAGGGAGGGAAGGAAGGAAGAAAGGAAGGAAGGAAGGAGAAATCATAACAAATAAATGTTAGGAAGAAAAAGAAGAAATAGAGTATTTGATATTTATTTTAGGAATAATTTGGAGAAAAGAAATGAAGTTAATAAATAGATTAATAGAAAACCAAGGAAGAAAAAACTAAGGATATCACAAACATATAAAGGTATACATAAAGACAAAAAAATATAAATAGTCTTAAATTTTGGGGGTATATATTGCTGTGTAAGAAACCCCCCCAAATCATTGTGGCTTAAAACAACATGCTTTTTATTTTGTCAAAGCTGTTAAAGGCCTAGCCATGTTTTAAGGGGAAGAAACATGAACTTTAACTACTGGTGAGGGGAGAGATCCTCGTAGCATGAGAATTGTGTGGAGGTCATATCTGGAAACCTCCTACCACCCAAGATAGAGCCGTAAATCCAAACAAGAGAGCACAGAAAATAAACCACATAGGATGCAGACAAACAGCAGGAACAACAGCAATGTAGCAAATACATATAAGTGTGTAGCCTGTGTCCGGTGTGTAGCATAATGGGCACAGTAAATACACGTGAATGTGTAGCCTGTCTTCAATCATGAAGAAACAATTAGAGAATTGGAAAAATCCAGCTGTGACACAGACCAAAAGATGACCTGGTCTTTAAAAAAATAAAAATAAGCCTGTGTTGTGAAAGACAGAAGAGGGGAGAAAAGAGATACTGGTTCAGACAGCATTGACTGAAGAGATCTGTCAACCAAATGCTCTGGGGGAGACATTGATAATGAACAGTGATTCTTATAGTCATTTGGGAAATTTGAATTGGGATTTTATTTTAAATATTAATATTTTATCAATGAATTATTGGCTATGATTACAAAATGGTGACATATAGGATATCAAATGATCCTAAGTGAATAGGGAATGAGACAAAGAAGAACAATATTGTAGCTACAAAATTTACTGCTTCAGAAATAAATCCTAAGTGAAACATAGAATCTTTCTATTTGACTATTTCCTCAAACTGTTTTTCCCTGTACAGCAGGCAAGCATCTGAAAATAAGAAATTGACAGGGAAGCTTCATTAAACACCCAATGAGATTCACCAGGACTCCTGAAGCTCTGTTTTGTCTCATGGTTAACAGATCCATGGTTATCTCAGAAGCCCTGGTCTGACCTGATGAGAGTCCAGGTTGTGGGGGAGGGGGTAAAGCAATTGACTCCCTGTAGTAACGCTGAGACAGGAGACTTCTCTTGACCCCTTCATGGGACTTGTGATGGGGTGGCTCCTTTGGCCACGTTTGTGGGAGGGGGAGCACGCAGGTGAGCGGGTGCAGGAACCAGGGTGAGTGCCTTTGCACACCAGCAGGAATGAAACCTGTGTCAGCTTGTGGCAGCATCTAAGAGTTGCCTGTGACCTATGGAGCCCCAGAGGATGTGTTACAAACAATGCTCCTTTAGCTTTGCCATCTGTGGATGGCTTAAGTGTTAAACAGTTCAGTGAAGAGTCAGTGTGACAACGTTTTTGGGTTCCCACACCCAGTGCATCCCAAATTCTTGTCTGGCATCCAGGAAGAATCAGGTCACACAGACTGAGGGTAGTGTATGTGGAGGTTTTTATTGAGTGACGGAAGTGGCCCTCAGCAGGATGGGGAGCTGGAAAGGGGATGGAGTGGGAAGATAATCTTCCCCTGAAGTTTGGCCATTCCCCGCCAAACTCCTCTCTTACCATCCCCAGCCAAATTCCTTTCTGACCATCCCCGGCCAAACTCTTCTCTGACTGTCCCCAGCTGAGCTCCTCTCTGACCTTCCCCAGCTGAAATTCTCTCTGACTGTCTCTGGCTGAACTCCACTCTGAACATAGTCTCTCACATCCAGCTGCCTTGTCTCTCAACATTCAGATGCGTCTTCTCTTCTCTCCTTTTCTGTTGCTCCACTCTGCTCTTCTCCCAGTGAAATTTGGGGTTTTTATAGCTACAGGGTTGGGAGTGAGGTAGGCCAGGGTGGTTTTGGAAAAGGCAACACTTGGGTAGGAAAACAGGAAAGCGTGTTCTCATTTAGAGCCACGGGTCTGGGCTTGAGGGTGGTGCCCTTGTCAGGGACCCCCTTTGTTCTACTGAGTATTTCCCTTCCTCCTGTCCGTATCACTGAGAAACCAAGCCATGCAAATATGTGGCACCTTCTGGCATGTAGAGAAACCCTCTGGATGGCAACTGATAGGACCAGGGGCCAGGCCTAGCAAAGGGCAGAGCTGATGAAAAGCAAGACAGTCCAAGAATTAATCCTGCCTGTCTTAACATAAAAGATTCTTACTTTGTTTTTAATTTTAATTGAATATATAATGAACGAATTCAGTCTGCTCTGCAAAGTCAGGGGAAAAAAGCATATTCACCAAATTTTAGAATATTCTTCCGTCTGTCCCCATTGACTATGGGGACACTATTCAGTGACTATTCACACTTTCTCTTTTCTTTTCTCCCAACTTATTAGAGTTATTATAAGGACAAAACTAACAGCAAAATATTTATAAATCATAAAACATCATTTATTTTGAAGTAATTTTCTTGTTCTACTTCTATATTCTTCCCTGTTTCATTTTCTGTTTATCCCTCTCTCATTCCTCTTTTAAGCACAGGTAAAAGATGTGTTTCCTTATCTTAAAAGATATTACCCCAAGAGATTAATTAACGTACAGAGAAATCATTAACATGCAAATTAACCTACTAAATGCTAGGTTTTCTCATAGAAGAAGCCCAGAGCAGACAGTTGCTCACCAGCAACCAGCAACCTGTGGCCTCAGGGAAACGTGGCAATCACTGTTTTCCCCAAAAGAATGCTGGCATGTGATTTATATCTGGCAAGCAGGATACAGAGAGTTTCTCCCTGGAAGATGCTGTTCCCACTTTTATTGCCGGAATTTTGCTAAAACAAAGAAATCTATATTAAGATTACTACAGCTGTGTTAGAAACAAGTGTAATATATGTTGAAATGTATTTATTTTTCCAACTCATACCAATAGAAACTCAATTATTCTTCAGTCTGGAAGATCTGCTAAGTTTTCTTAACAGCATGTCATGACATCTGTGATGAAGGCATGGGCTGTGTTGACTGTGCCACAGAAGAACTCTGATGTCAAGAGCTGCATTTTATTTAATTCATTATTATTATTATTGATAAACGTAAAAGGAAAATAAAATCTCAGGACTCCAAATTCACTATGCCAGAAGGTAAAAGTTAAGTTGGAAGCTGAATCATGAAAAAACCCAAAACACTGCTTTTCCTTTAAAGAGTTTGATTCTCTTTTTAAAAAGACTTTAAGGACTTTAATTGTTTTTCTTTAGCTGTGGTAAGAACACTTAACATGAGCTCTGTCCTCTTCAGTGTTTAAGTGCTGTCCATCGTTGTTTATTATTCGTATAATGCCATACAGAAAATCTTAAGAGCTTGTTTATCTTACTTGGATAAAACCTTATGCCTCTTAATTGGCAACTCCCCATCTTCCTCTCCCTGCAATTCTCTGCCCCCTAGTCTCTGGAAACCACTCACAGATTCTATGAATTTGAGTATTGTAGTTCTCTCATATAAATGGAATCATGCGTATTTATCTTTCTGAAATGGCTTTAGTTCACTTAGAATAATGTCCTCAAGATTTAAGCATGTTGTTACAGATCATAAATTTCCTTCTGTTTTTCAGGCTGAATAGTATTTTCTTGTATATATGAAATGGGGGCATTATCTGACCACCCTTGCAGGGCATGCGACAAGTTTGTGGCTCATCTGTTCAGCCAGGGATGCTTAAACCCCCTATGGGAGGGGGAGCATGAGGACAGGCAGGTGCAGGACCTTTGGTGAGCGCTTTTGAGCTCCATCCCCATGGTAGCATCTAGGGGTGGGTGCCCACAACTCCCAAAGCCCCACTGTGTGTGCTACAGTGTCTTTTGAGCTCTGTCCTCATGGTAGCATCTAGGGGTGGGTGCCTGCAACTCCTGAAGCCCCAGTGGGCATGCTACAATGTTCTTTTGAACTCTGCTGTCTGCAGACAGCTTAAGTGTTTCAGCTCAATGCCCTCTTGGTACCGAGGTTCTTGTCTGGCATCCAGGAAGAATCAGGTTACACACGGACTTGAAGAATGGTGAATGCGGGGATTTTGTTGGGTGATGGAGATGGCTCTCAATAGGATGAGTGGGGAGCTGGAAAGGGGATGGAGTGGGAAGATGATCTTGCTCTGGAATTTGGTTGCCCCATGGCCAATATTCTCTGTGACCATTTTCAGCAGATCTCCTCTCGACATTCATACACTCCTTCTCTGCCGCTCTTCTGCTCCTCTCTGTTCTGTTTGTCTGCTTATGTGCTTGTGGAGTATGGGGTTTGTCGTTTATATGGGTATAGGATAGGGGGATGTGGCTGGCCAAAAGGCAACATTTGGGTGTGAAAACAGGAATGCCTATTCCCATTTAAGGCCATGGATTTCTAGGCTTGGGGGTAGTGCCTTTGCTGGGGAACTGCCCTCTTCTACCCAAGATTTCCCTGTCTCCTGTCCATAGCATTTATACCATATTTTCTTGATTCATTTATCTTTCCATAGACATTTAAGTAAATGTCATCTTGGTTACTGTAAATAGTGCTGGAAAACTAATAACCCTATATAAAAAAATGGATTTAGGATTCGAATAGACATTTCTCCAAAGACATACAATTGGCAAACAGGTATGTTTTTAAATGTTCAGTCTCACTGCTAATCAGGAAAATGCAAAGAAAAACCATAATGAGATACCACCCATACCTTTCAGGAATGCTATCAACAGCAACAACAAAAACAACAAGAACACACATGCACATACAAAAGAGAGCAGGTTTTGATAAAGATGAGAAGACGTTGGATGGACACTTGCACACCGTTGGTGGAATGCAAAGCAAAGAAACTGCTATGGGAAACAGTTGGAACAGTACTCCCAACATTAGAAACAGAAGTGCCATATGATTCAGTTATTCCACTTCTGGGTATTTATCTAAAATTATTGAAATTCAGGATCTTGATACTAGAAAGACTTTAAGGCAGTGATTATAAATATGTTCAAGGCTTTCAAAGGAAATATAAACATGTTGAAGACAGAAATAGAAGATACAATAACAGAATTTCTAGAGATAAAACAATGAAATATCTGAAAGAGTTATTTCACTTACTAGGATTCATAGCAGTTTATAAAATGCAAAAGAAAAAATCAGTGAAATTTTAGAACATTAGAAACTATCCACACAGAAACAGAACTTAGACCCCAAATATGTGAGGATATAATTGTATTAGAATAATTTAGAATATCCCCCAAAATCCATAATAGATTTTAGACCAGAAAGAAACAATAATTTAGAATATCCCTCAAAATCTGTATAATCAATTTTAGAAAAGAAAGAAACAGAAAGAACAGAAAGTGGGAACATGCTCAAAATCATTAAGATGTAGAAAGTGATCACGAATATATCAATATTCACTTCTTCAGGTTCTGTAAAAACAGAACAAAATATCATGAGCCGTTAACTAAACGTACATAAACTCTACCCTCTTGAATTGTTTTAAAATAGCCAAATGCTGGGTAGGACATCAGAAGCTGCAAGTTTAGAGTTAAATGGATGTGAATTTGAAGACTGGTCTACCATTTATGACTTTGTGATCTTTGGAAAGTCACATAAATTCTCATAGCCTCAGTACCTTCATCTTTAAAAGGAAGCCCATGAGACTGGTTTCACAGGGTTGATATGAGTATTAAATTAGATTCAAGGCCAGGCGCGGTGGCTCATGCCTGTAATCCCAGCGCTTTGGGAGGCCAAGTTGGGCAGATCATGAGTTCAGGAGATCGAGATCATCCTGGCTAACATGGTGAAACCCCATCTCCACAAAAAATACAAAAAATTAGCCAGGTGTGGTGGCATGTGCCTGTAGTCTCAGCTGCTCGGGAGGCTGAGGCAGGAGAATCGCTTGAAACTGGGAGGCAGAGGTTGCAGTGGGCTGAGATCACACCACTGCGCTCCAGCCTGGGCAACAGAGTGAGACTCTGTCTCAAAAAAATAAAAAAAATTAAATTGAATAGGAATAATGCTCCAACATCTGAACTCAGTGTTCAGCAGTTGGCATCTATCATTGTGATTTTTACATTCCATAGTTAGGATAATTCTTCCCATTTATATTTATAATTAGAAGCTGCTATATTCAGAAATAAGATGAATATATGATCTCCTACTTCTTTGATATTGTTTCTGAATGATCATGTTACATCATGATGTGTGTGATTCAGTCATTGTTTATAGCAAGAGAGCTCTTGTATTGGTTGGGTTTTGTTTATATTACTATTCCCCAGGATAATTGTAATATTTCCTACAATCTTTACTCCTTTTTTGTCTTATTATTGTTGGCAGGTGCTGAAAGAGTGAGGAAGACTTCCTATGTGGAATGTGCACTTTGTGAAATTTAATAAATATTGAAGTCCATATTAACTTTAATTTATGAAAGCCCTAATTAAAAGTAAGCTTTTCCAGGAAAGTAAAACGTATTTTAGTACTGGGATAAAAAAGCAAAATCTTGTGCACATGGGGTGATCCTTCGTGTGTTTCTTTTGTGGGAATCAGCCAGCATCAGGTTTATAGATATGACTTATACTCAAGGAGACCAAATGTAGTTTGTGAAATAAAGGGGGAATAAGAGCTTCTAATTCATATGCCAGAGTTAGGAACTATTTGTTTATCTTTCTCTTTGATTGTGGCCAGACACATCTCAAAGTTACTCAGAAAATATTTTGGAAAATATTTTCTTGGTTTGCTTTTATCTTCTTGTGATTTGGTATTGTAGTCTCAGACAGTTGCAGAATATACTAAAACAATTGTTGCTGGTTGGCAAGGGTGGTGTCAGCCACCTCAGCTCGGTTAGACTCAGTTGCTGCAGTGTTTGTGACAGCCTCAGATTGGAGCCTGCTGGGAGCTGTGGTGTTGGAAGTGGCACCTGTAGTTTTGCTGATAGAGGCAATGGAGGTAACTGTGGTGGCCGCAACAGTTGCAGGAGCAGAGGTGGCTGGCAGTGCTTGAGAACTAGGGTTTACATCATTCTCAGGTGGTTGTGTAGGTCCAGATGATGGACAATGTGGGTGGTTTGGGTGGTGAGGGCTTTGATGGTGGGAGAGATGATGGAGATCAAGGGGAACCACAGGAACTGTTTCAAATTTTATAAACTGTTTGTAGTTTGGCTTTCCAGGACTTCTTTGTTTAAATGGTTTAAAATTATTTTCAGAACTATGGCTAGACTTCAGAGAGAGAACACAAAACAAACAAATAATTGTTTTTACACAGACATAAACTAAAGTCAAGCTTTAAATATGTATTTATATTAGCATTTAAATTTATACAATTATTCTAACTTCGTTTCGTAAGTTGATAGAATAATATGCCCACCTTATACAGCATTTTTAGTTATGATTTTGGGTGAGATATAAATGAAGTAAACTGTGTCCCTACTGTTCTCAAAGTTTGATAGTTTTATTATAGGTTTTTCCAAAATATGTTCCATAATACGCATTATGAGTTGTGAAAATTTTGGTGACCAAATAATTTTGGAAAGGTTTTGGGTAAAGTAAAACATGTTTCTTTACTGCAGGACTTATTGCAATTGTTAACATAATATACAGTGGATATTTAGAATATCCAAGGGATATCAATATTTCTCAATTTTACTTAATCATGGAAATTTCGTGTGTGTGTATGTAGCATTTCTTCATACTAGTGTTTTAGTGTTTTGTGGAGCACTTGTTGAGAAATCTGTTCTAATTCCCATCATGTAAAAAAAGTATAGGCCGGGCGCGGTGGCTCATGCTTGTAATCCCAGCGTTTGGGAGGCTGAGGCGGGCAGATCACGAGGTCAGGAGATCGAGACGACGGTGAAACCCCATCTCTACTAAAAATACAAAAAAATTAGCCGGGCGTGGTGGCGGGTGCCTGTAGTCCCAGCTACTCGGAGAGGCTGAGGCAGGAGAATGGCGTGAACCCGGGAGGCGGAGCTTGCAATGAGCTGAGATTGTGCCACTGCACTCCAGCCTGGGCGACAGAGCAAGACTCCGTCTCAAAAAAAAAAAAAAAAAAAAGTATAATGCATTTTACTGCTCTGAATAAAGATAAACTTTTCGTTGAAAAAAAAAAAAAAAAAAGAATGTGAAAGGAAAATAAATCTTGGGACCCTGAACTCACTGAGGCAGAGGGAAAAGTCAAACTAGAAACTGCATCGTGAAAATCTGCTTCCCATTTTATTCCTAAATAAGACAGCTACAAAAATAAAAAAGCTACATACCTCCCCCACAATTTTCCCACTAAGAAATCCCTTGTGGGCCCCAAGATTCTTACCCTAAAACAGTCCTGTTGAATTTCACCCCAGCAAGAAAAATTGACACCTGATCTTTAGAGGTATGACACAAAGGATGAGACTCAGAGTCATATCTCTGCTCACTTGAGACAATACATATTTGATTGCTTCCCCGACCTATGTTTATTTCATTTTATGGAAAAAATGCAGTCAGTGAGCTAGATGAATACATAATTGACTATTCCTCTACCACCTCTCACATGTGAATGGCTGATCAAAGACTCAAAGGAATGAAATTATTTGCCTCTTACCTACGCACACCTTTTAAAATGTCTTCCTCTTTCCCCAATATCTGTCCTTTCTTCTTTAAATGTTGAAGCCTTCAAAATCATCTTTAGAGAAAGGTACCTTTCTCTAAAAGTGGGATGTGTCTCCCACACTCACATCCTCATCCTTGACAAAATGAACTTCTACATTTACTGAGATCTGTCTCAGATACTAGGTAAATGCAAATTAAAACTACATCAAGATGCTACTACATACATATTACATGGCTCAAGTTTAAAAGATTGAAAGTCCCCATTAGTGGTGACCATGTGGATCAGTGAGAGAACTCATCCATTGCTGGTGGGAATAGAACATGGGTTAAGGGTCTTAGAGAAAATTTTAATTAATTTCTTTAAAAAATTTAATATATACCATGTGACACAGCCGTTCCATTCTTGGGGAACAGATGGAATTTTTAAAAATTATGCATAAAATTTTAAATATTATGCATATTGTCTAAGGTTCACTTAGGCTTTGTAAAACACTAGAGTTAACATCTTTAATATTGTATTTTGTGAAAGCAATCCTTAAATGAGAGTCCACTTCTGGTCAGAGTGTCGTGAGGGTTCAGTTAATTCCCCTCTGAAGAAAACAAGTATAACCTTAGACAGAATTGTCAAGGCAACTATTTTTATTCTCTGTACATTTACCACATCCAGAGACTCAGACACCAGTGAAACAATGTCCACAAATTAGAAAGCATTAATCTTTTTTAAAAAGAAAAAAAAAACAGAAAAACCAAAACAGTTATAATTTTGGGCAAGGACATCAGTGAGCAGATGGCTTTCTTGACCACCGTGGTCAAAGCTTTCTCTGATTGGGGTTCGATGGAATCACAAGCAGCTTTGAAGAATTGCTAGAGATTGCTCAGCTCAGTGAGTCAGGATGAAGGTCATTCATAAACTCATAGATTTGTTGACTAAAAGTAGCAGATTTGGTACAGAACAGATGGGGAAAATCATGCAGCTTTCTTAGCCCAAATTTGCAGACTAGGTTCTGGGTAAGTGGCAGAGCAGCCGCAGACTTAATGGGAAGATTCTGGAAGTAAGAGAACCATGGAGATATGCTGCCCGCCCCTCTTTGCCTGTCTGCCACACTACGCTATGCAAGTGTGAGGAGACCCAAGGCATTCTGATAAATGAAAGTCAAGACAGACTTAAAAAAATGTATGCAAATTGAAATGTGTTTCTCAACCGTGAACAACTCAACTGGAAGGTTGAAGCCTGACAAAATAAAATATCTGATTGCAACCCCTGTCCAAATCACTGGAACTGATCACTAAAATCTGCAGAGATGGAAACAACCCCAAGGACCTAACGACAAAAAGAAACCAAAAAAGGGAGCATAACACATCAACAGCTGAACAGTAGAAGAGAGGAGGTTTTCCAGTAAAGTCCGGGGAACTTTCCTAAAAATAGTCCAACAGCCCTGAGGAAAAAAAAAACAAAAAAACTATGCTTTCTACTTTCTTTTCTTTTTATCTTGAATGTCAGTTTTCAACCAAAAATTACAAAATACACAGAGACTCAGGGAAGTGTGAGCCACATTGGAAAAAAAAAATTTTAAAAACATAGTATGAACTGACTGGGTAGGACCAGTTGTTGAATGTAGCATAAAAAGAAGAGCAGTTGTACATACATTCAGCACATTGTCCTTTCATAAAAGCCAGTGCTCCTCTACAAGGATACAGTCTGTCTGTTTTCCAAAGGTGTATGCCATACAAATTTTCTTGAAGATGGTGCAGAGCAAAAGGCTGTCTGTGCTTGTGCTATGCAGACGTGCATGACACCTATGAGTCATTGTTTTCTGACAGACCTAGCAGGCAAATCTTAAACACTACAATTGTGCCTTTACTTACGTTTTCATTGGATTGCCCTCTGCTCCATATTTGTAGAGTCTCATGACAAGGATGGTAAAATTTTAGTTCCTTTCCATTAATATCTATCCCTCAAAAAGTAGGAAGCTCAGTACAGGCCTTATCCTAGACCTTCCACTTTAGAATCTCTTCAGGGAAGCCCTGGAGGTTGCATTTAATTAGCAACCACTTGATTCCTAAACACGGTAAAATTTCGGAATCTCTGCCTACAGAATCAAACAGAAAGTTGTAAACCTGACGTATGAAAGCCTTGTTGCACTCACTGCCCCTTAACGTCCCTCTCAGTCTTTCCTGTTCTCACATCCTGCAATCCCACCGTATCAAACTGCACACAGCTGCCAGTACTCACCGTGTTTCTATTTGGCTATGCCTTTGAGAGTAAATGGAAAATAAGCCCCAGTTTGAAATGATTGGTTTGATTCTAAGGTGTTCACAGATTGAAATACTGGGTTTCCTACTCGTAAATGAGGAATTAAGCTCCAATTCTAAAATGTGATTTAATTTCTTATTCCCATAGAAATACAGGATTTTTGCATTTTAAACATAGTGGCTGGAGGTATAAATCCTAACCGATATGTTACTTGTTCTAGGCCAAGATAACTAACATGTCTGAGGGTAAAAATAAAATGTATAACCTTGACTTTTTTGTAACAAAGAAAAGGAAGGTGATTTATAAACCAGAAAGGTCACAGTCAAAGCATAATGTCTTATCTCTAGTCTGATAACATGTTTTAGTTCAATTCAAATACCCCTTTGCTCAAAATTTTACCTAGCCATGTGTAGACATTATGCAAAGCAAAATAATGATGAATTTGTCTTGAATATTCTGTATATATCCTAATATTTCTTATGTCAGATGTAAAATAATTTTTTCTAGTTCTATAGATTCTGAAGCTATAGTCAGATAGGTGTGGGTATAGATCTCTTGGATCTGTTTCTCTGAAGAATTCTGATTAATGCAATCAGTCTGTAGGTCTGTAGAATAGGCAGACATGTATCTGCAATAGTTAAGTTCTGTGCTACTTAGACAAAAAAAAATTTTTAAAAAATAAAATTACAAAAGACTTTTAAAAAGGAAAAGGTCCCTGACCAGATCCCAAGCATCATCAATTAAGGCAATATTAACTATATGTTATAGGGAACCACCTTGTGTAAGAGAGAAAGTAGGGAGGGCGCGGTGACTCACACCTATAATCCCAGCAGTTTGGGAGGCTGAGGCAGGTGGATCACTTGAGGTCAGAAGTTCGAGACCAGCCTGGCCAACGTGGTGAAAACCCGTCTCTACTACAAGTACAAAAATTAGGCAGGCATGGTGGCATGCGCCTGTAATCCCAGCTACTTGAGAGGCTGAGTCAGGAGAATTGCTTGAACCTGGGATGTGGAGGTTGTAGTGAGCTGAGATCGCGTTATTGCACTCCTGCCTGGGCAACAAGAAGGAAACTCAGTCTTAAAAAAAAAAAAGAGAGAGAGAGAACTGGAACTTGTATCCTCTGCCTCTCAGTATAAATCTCCTCTTTCTAAATTGAGATGCTGTTTGTTTCTGGGAATAATGGTTTTTCCAAAAGGAACAAACTGCAAGCCTGGTGGAAACTAACCACGGTGATTCCCTTTTGGTTGCAATAATATGTGGGACTTTCACTTTCCATATAATAGAATTCTTTGATAATTGCATTTTATAAGAAGCATCCATAAAGCTGGAAAGGGAACTGAAAAAGGTATGTATTGCTTTCATAAACATTTAAAACATGAAGACATCAAATACGAAAATCTGTTGTGATAAGAGAAACTGCCAGTATGAAAATCAAACAATTTTTCTCTATTGTTTTAATTATCAAATTGGTTGACTTAATTCATTTGTGCTGTTATAAGAAGACAACTGCGACGGACTAAGTCACCTATAAAGAGACATTTCTAGATCACAGTTCTGGAGGCTGTAGGTCCGAGGTCAAGTTTACAGCAGATTTGGTGTCTGGTGAAGGCCTGGTCTTTGCTTCATAGTTGGTGGTTCTCATTTTATCCTCACATGGCAGAAGGGGCAGAAGGAAGGACCAGGCAGCTCTGGGAAGATCATTTTATAAGGTCTTTTAATCCCATTTGGGAGGGTGGAGCCCTCAGGACATAACCACGTTTCCAAAGGTTCCACATCTTAGTTTCAACATGAATTTTGGAGGGACACAAACATTCAAACCCTAACCCTGTTTTTTGTTGATAGTTTGTTAAAGTTTATTTCTATGTTTTGAAACTGAAGTATCTCATGTAATTGGCAACAGTCCTTGGAAGAGGGTTCAATAGTGGATGGAAACTTTAGGAATCTGTTTCTTATTTACAGATTTTCCTGGATTGCAGCAGGGAACGCTTCAACAGCAGCAGCACATTGTTTTGCTGTGAAAATTGATTTTCTTTGCTAAGTTCTCTTTCAATTAACTTCATTTCTTGTTTCTCATACAGTTAATATATTATTTTTCCCTCTATGCCTAAAAACTTTCTAAGAGATCTGAGAAACCCCACAGCTAAGTCATCGCCACTACAACATGCAGCTTTCTTATATTGACCACAATTTTAAATTCGACTGAACGTACGGAGTCAACTTACTAAAGGCTCCATATATTGTCTTGTTAGCACAATCTCATTTATAAAAATCTCACACCTAAAATTTTTTTAAAGTTAATATATAAAATAACCCATTTCATTTCTAATATTTTCTTTTTTAGCACTTACAGTCTCAGCCATTAGTAGGCATCAAAGAAGACATCCCTGTTCCAAGTTTTCCTACCTTCTGACTTTCAACTTCATATCAATGAACAAAATACTGAAATTCACCTAACTTTACCAATTACCATAGCATACTGGTCTGTTTCCATGCTGCTGATAAAGACATACACAAGACTGGGCAGTTTACAAAAGAAAGAGGTTTAATTGAACTTACGGTTTCACGTAGCCTGGGAAGGTCTCACAATCATGGTGAAGGGCGAAGGGCACTTCCTACACTGCAGCAGCAAGAGAGATATGAGGAGGAAGCAAAGAGGGAAATCCCTTATTAACCCATCATACCTCATGAGACTTGTTCACTTTCAGGAGAATAGCACAGGAAAGACCAGCCCCAGTGATTCAATTACGTACCCCTAGGTCCCTCCCACAACACATGGGAATCCTGGGACATACAATTCAAGTTGAGATTTGGGTGGGGACACAGCAAAACCATATCAAATAGTGATGAGCAATTAATACATGTGGATTAAAAGTCTTTCTTCTCTAATCGATACTAAAGTTAAATCGTACGTGTTCTTTCTGGACTTTTCTATGAAAATGATAATGCATTTGATATATGAGAAAATATATTTGCTTTTTAGTTTGAGTTTCTGTTTTCACACTTGGGATTAGATTAAGTAAATATACATTAATGAGCAAATAAGTTTGATGTGTAAAGATACTCTAAAATAAAAGTATTGTCTTTGTCAATTATAAATATAAAACACGAAAATAAAACAAAATGTAGTTGTATTGCCTAATAACCCAATAATTAATTTTGAGTATAGGAGTCAACAGAAGTACAGTATGATAACTACAGGTATTTTGACGGGGAGGACAGTTTATGAGGGTAAAGAGGACTGCACATTCTTTGTTGCATCTACAAACAGAAATGAAATCAAATTCCTCTTCCTTTGAATCTGGTCTTGGTCTCGCTGTGAGTTGCTTGACCAGTGAAGTGACACTTTGGGTCCTTCCAGCCTAATCCATAAGAAGCCTTGCAGCTTCTGCCTGGCCTCTTGGAATCCTCTGTGGTGGGCTGTTCCTGCTTCCCAGATATTCTTACCAAGGCTCCAGACTTAAAGTCAGGTAGACCCTTCAGCCCAGCCAACCTGCCCCTGGAGTAGGGCTGGGAGACTCCTCCTGCAGCCAGAGCAAAGTGGAACACCCAGTGCCCACGATGATGTCATGAAGCCGTGGATTTAACCACGGCACTCAGCCAGTGCTGGGTAGAGTAAGGGTCCCCCAAAGACACCCATATCCAACTCCCTGGACCTGAGACTGTGTTAATGATATAGGAGTTCAAAAGAAATTATTTAGGGAAGTAGCGAGGGTAAGGAAATCCTCGGTAAGGTTTTCCTGTTAATGAAAGGCAGCCTCCAAATCATTTCTTTTCTAACAAAAGCAGCCTGTAAAATCAAGCTGCAGACATAAATAAGCAAACTGGAAGCTTGCAGGAGTGAATGCTGGGAGCTCTGCCAGTGGGCAAGGGGCTACCTGGGGCTGGGCATGTTGAACATGGCAGTTCCATTGTCTTTGTCATGGAAGCAATGGGAAATCAATACACACTGTGACGGAAGAAGTTGCAACTCTTTGGAAATCTAAAACACATAAAATGATAAAGGCTGTAAAACATCCATTAATTGTGTTTTTACTGTTTGTTGATACATTCTGGACTGAATTGTTTCTCTTTAAAATACGTATATTGAAACTTTAATCCCTAGTCTGATTGGTTTTGGAGATCGGGCTTTAGGAGGATAATGAAGGTCAAGGGGGGTAATAAGGATGGAGTCCTAATCCTACAGGCTTGATGGCCTTATGAGAAGAGAGAGAGAGACATTTTTCTCTCTCTTCTAGTGCATATACCGAGAAAAGGCCATGTGAGGCCCCAGCAGGAAGGCAGCCACTTGCAAGCCGCGGAAGGCGGCCTCACCAGGAACCAAATCAGCTGGAACCTTGGTCTTGGACCATAAACATCTGTTGTTGAAGCCTCCCCCCTCTGTGGTACTTAGTTACAGCAGCTCGAGTAGGCAAATGCATGAAAATGGATGCGGTTTTACTGACTGAAGCAGTTAATATTTGTCAGCAGCTTTCAGAGAGGTAGGATAACCTGGTGATTATGAGGTGAGGCTCTGGGCTGCCTGAGTTTGAGTCCAGGAATTCCTGTTTACTATAAGTGACTATGGGCAACAAACTGAATGTCTGTATTTTGATTTCTTCATCTGTAAAATGGGATTCATAACAGTGTGGGAATTTGTGATGACCACAAAATAACACATGTAAGACTTAGGGCACTAGCTGGCATGCACTAACAGATTCCTATTATCACATTTCAGTTCATTGAAGCAATAAAACGTTTGTATTTTTAAGTAAAAATAGGATGGCACGGTGGTAAAAACAAAGGACTAAGATACAGAAAACTTAAATTCAAATTGTTTTGAACTTGAGTAAATTACAATCTCTCTGTAAATTTTGTCCTTTTTCCACCCTTATAAATGAGGGCATTGAAATTTAAATATCACAAGATCATTGAGAGGATACGATGAAACGATATCTGTGACTGCCTTTAGAACTAAGAAGCATGACAGAAGTATAATTAATAGGTGTAATTTAATGAATGTGATTATTCGTATTATTGTTACATCTCAGGAAACAGAAAATACCATGCTCTTACTTGTTTTCACGTTTACTGTGTCATTTGGGAAACTTGACCCTTAAAAGCTCCCACCCCTGCGACTTTTATATGAAGTTTTCTTCTTTCTGTCGAGCTCGCTTGGGTGGCGGTCACCCTGCCATTATCTCCCTGAAGCAGAAGTGGTTGAGGAAGAGCCGTAGGGCTGTCCCTTGCAGTCTCACCAAAGCCCTGAGCTGCGCAGATAAACCAATGCCTGCAGGTGGAGGGGTGGAGAGAAAGCTTCCCTGCTGTCTACTCTGAAGGTTCTCTGCAAAGAACTAAGGGTAGACAGTTCAAAAAGAGGCAAGCAATAACAAATTATTAACGTGTACAGGGCACAGGAATTCCACAAATATGAGACTCAAGATGGCTCCCATCAAGCGGAAAGCCTATTTGCATAACAAGATTAGGGTGGGGCCACCAGCCTCCCAAGGCTGTCTAGACATCACACCTGAAGGAACCAATCTGTGAGCCCTACGTAAATCAGACACCGCCTCCTCAAACTGGACTGTAAAATTTGGACCGTCCACCACCCCTTGTTCCTTTCTGCTCAGGGGGTTCTCTGTCTCTAGAGAGAGCTGTTTCTCATCCTCTTCTCTTCTTCCTATGAAACTTCAGCTCCCAAATTCCTTGTGTGTCTTTGTCCTAAATTTTCCTGGTGTGTGACGGGGAACCCCAGGCTATATACCCCGGTCAACATATCCACTTCATCTGCACATGTGTGTGTTTATGTGTGTGTTTGTGTGTTGGGGAGAGAGAGGGAAGGGGAAGGTGGAGAAGGAGGAGGACAAAGGGGAGGAGGAGGAGGAAGCGGGGAGGAGGAAAAAGGGGAGTAGGAGGAGGAGGAAAAACGGGAGGGGAAAAAGGGGAGGAAGAGGAGAAGGAGAAGAAGGGATAGAGATGGGCAGATAGATAGATAGAAAGACAGATAGTTAGATAGAAAGGTACATAGGCCAGGTGCGGTGGTTCATGCCTGCAGTCCTAGCACTTTGGGAGGCCACGCTTGAGGCTGGGATTTCTATACCAGCCTGGGCAACAAAGTGAGACCTCATATCTATAAATAAATAAGTAGAAAGGTAGATTGAGAGATAAAAACTTTCAGGATATGACATAGAGTATTTAATAGTAGTAGAATATTTCTTTTTCCTAAATCAGGAACATGTTTCCTACCTTTTCGGTAACATTCAGTATGGAAGGAAAATTAAAGACAATATGAAACTAAGAGGGTGCAATGCTTGTGAGACGTAGAATAGGGGAATTCTAGTTGAAGGAAACAGGTATCCTTGACTATAACAGAAATCTTGGAGGAGTGTTCCTCTGAAATATGCAAAGCATAATCTTAGGCCTACCTGTGTGTATTTCTTTGTTTTAGGAATTTCTGAGTTGAGAAGTATGGAGAAAACCTCAGGTGGTTAAACTGGAATTTTTTTTTTTTTTTTGAAACACAGTTTTGCTCCTCTTGCCCAGGATGGAGTGTAGTGGTGCAATCTCGGCTCACCACAACCTCCGCCTCCCGGGTTCTAGTGATTCTCCTGCCTCAGCCTCCCCAGTAGCTGGGATTACAGGCATGTGCCACCATGCTTGGTTAATTTTGTATTTTTAGTGTAGACAGGATTTCTCCATGTTGATCAGGCTGGTCTGGAACTTCCAACCTCAGGTGATCTGCCGGCCTTGGCCTCCCAAAGTGCTGGGATTACAGGCGTGAACCACTGCTCCCGGCCCTGGAATATTTTTAAACTTATTGTTTAAGAGAAGGAAACTTTGAAAGAAAGGAGACATTTGATTTTGACTAAAGAATGTTCCTGCTGAGAGAGACTAAGTAATACTGAAGTGCCACACACCATTTTCATTCCCATTAGTATTTAAATGATTTGATTACAAATGATAAGACTCCTAATTGGACTTTCAGAATAATAACTAAGCAAAATTGTTTTCCATTATTAAAATGAAAAAAGAATAGGAAATTAATGAACACAAAGTTTCTGAACAGTGTCGTCTTCTAAGGTAAAACCCAGCTTCCCTGGGAAAGAGGGCAGAGGAGGTGGCCAGCAGCCCACATTGGAGGGTGCCAGTGACAGAGAGCATTGCAGGAAGGAGGGGGTCCCTACAGGACAGGTCAAAAGCACGGGCAAGTTAAACACTGGGACAGAGCTGCTTCTTCAGAGCACTTCGTCCTAATAACGTATTTTCCATTTCAGTCTGTATTATACACATTTGAAGAGTTTTAATGGAGAGGATCTTCCCCATGTATCATTCACATAAAATTGCTTCATACTCTAAGGGTCATTTCAAAATTATTTCATGTGAAATTGCTACACATGCCCTACGCTTAATCAGGTTGGGTTTTTTCCCCCTACTTCTCACTGATATCATTGATTTCATCTGCTCCTTTTTTTTTTTTTTTTTTGAGGTGGAGTTTCGCTCTTGGCTATAGTGCAATGGTGCGATCTTGGCTCACTGCAACCTCCACCTCCCAGGTTCAAGGAATTTCCTGCCTCAACCTCCCAAGTAGCTGAGATTACAGGTGCCCGCCACTATGCCTGACTAATTTTTGTATTTTTAGTAGAGATGGGGTTTCACCATGTTGGCCAGGCTGGTCTCAAACTCCTGACCTCAGGTGATCCGCCCACCTTGGCCTCCCAAAGTGCTGGGATTACAGGTGTGAACCATCATGCCTGGCCTCATTTGGTACTTTAAAAGTTGCCTGTTACCCCTAGGAAAAGTGGATATCCCAAGGACAAGAGCCATTTTCTCTTTTTATTCCTAATATCTAGTACCCTTTATAAACATTTTTAAATAAGAGAACAAATAGATGAATTAACGCCATGATTTTGAAAGTATTTCTCCTTTGCCATAATATTTCACTCAAATAAAATAGGAAGCACATCCTTAAGATTTAACACAGAGATTTTTTTCCCCAAATCTACATTAAATGCACAGATGAGGGCAAAATTCACAAATGTAATTAATTCGCGTAAACTGCTGGTTACCCTAGAATTCAAATGACAGACTTCCGAGGAAAAACACTTATAGGGTAAAAAGAGAATAGCTCTATTAATTTCCCGTAAGTAATACACTTGCCTAGGCTGGATGAGGTGACTCACACCTGTAATCTCAACTCTTCAGGGGCTGAGGCAGGAGGATCACCTAAGCCCAGGATTTGAAGGCTGCAGTGAGCTGTGTCTGCACCGCTGTACTCCAGCCTAGGCAACAGAGTGAGACCCTGTGTATTAGTCCATTCTCAGGCTACTATGAAGAAATACGAGAGACTGAGTAATTTATAAAGAAAAGAGGTTTAATTGACTCAGATTTGCTTGTGGCTGGGGAGGCCTCAGGAAACTTAAAATCATGGCGGAAGCCACCTCTTCACAGGGCGGGAGAAGAAGAGGGAAATCTCTGCCTTTATTTTCAACAGAGACAATTAAGACTCTTTGTAGCAGTAAGATACGAAATTCCAACCTGACTGTAGTATAGCATCACAAGATAGGTAGCAGTTCCTAAAAGAAATAGTTTTGCCCCAAAATATATCTTTAACAAATTTTGAAATGGCCCTGCAATGCTGTCTCTGGTGTGGGAAATTTACATTCTTTAGAAAATCACCTTCCCTTTCCAGGTCTTTTTCTGATCCTGAAGAGGTGATCTGAGAGTCTAGTACCTTTTAAAGGTCTGAATAGAAAACATTTGACATCTATTGCGTCTATGAATGGCCACCTATGAGACTTCATCTACATAATAAGAACTGTGGTCTCCACAACACCTTATGTTAAACCAGACACTCCTTTCTATTGATTCTAGATTCTTAGATACTAACTTAACTCATTCTACCAATTGCCAATCATAAAATCTTTGAATCCACCTCCGACCTGTAAGCCCCCAGTTCAAGTTGTTTGCCTACTCAGACCAAACCAGTGTATACCTTACATGTATTGATTGATGTTTTACGTCCCCCTAAAGTGTACAAAACCAAGCTGTAACCTGACCACCCTTGGCACATATTCTCAGGACCTCTTAAGACTGTGCCTCAGGTCATGGTCACTCACATTTGGCTCAGAATAAACCTCTATAAAATTTTTTAAGAGTTTGATTCTTTTTATCAACAACACTAAGAAAAAAATGATGTAATAAAGTACTTCAGCCTTGGTAAACCCTATTTCTAATGAGTCTTTTCTGTCTTCAAAGACTCCTTTTTCAGAGATGCGGGCTGGTAAAGATCACTCACAGAGAAAGAAGAAACCTCCTAAATTTTTTAATTGAAATACCCCTTCAGCTAGCCTAAGACAGGCAGGTGGGGACTGGGCAGAGCCCACATTAATTGTCCCCTAGGGAAGCAAGAAAAAGGACAACTATGAAAAGATCTGGAGAGGAACAGAGCGAAATGGAATGTCACTGCTCTTTTCACCATTTGAATTTACCAAAAACTGACTGTGTCCAAGGGAAGGAGCCACTAGCTAGGAATCACAGGAGGACAGAATTAACATTTCTATTAACTTAAAATTACATTTAAAAGTTGGGTAAATTGATGTACACAGGCCACCACGTAGTCTACCCTTGTATTTGTATGTCTACACTTTCCCCTAGATCAGCTCCAGCTCAGACCTTGTGTTTAGGCATTGCTGTCTGTCTACCTTGCTTCCTCTGGTGGACCCAGAAAAGAATTCAGCTGCTGCTGCTAGTCTGTAACTTCAAAATGACACATAAATCATCTTAACCATCTTCACAGGGTTTTATACCACAGAACAATGCAGGACATGCCTAGATAAATGCCTTATTTACACCTGACAGTGACTGGCTGGGTGGGTCACGGTGACAAGGATCAGGAAGGCAGGCCATTCTCCTCACTGCTGAATTTGCTTCTCGCAAAAGAGGGTGGAGGAGAGCAGTCAGTCAGCAGCAGAAATGTTAAATACATTTTATTTATTTAAATCCTAATGCCTTAATTAATTGCATCTCAGAGTACTAAGGAAAGGCAAAACAAAATCTACTGTTCTAGAAAAGAAGAATTAGACAAGTTCAGCAACATTTGATTATTTGGAAAGGATTCTTTATGGAAATTATTTCTTCATAAACTAAGCTTTCATGCTGAAGTCACGACTAAGATTTGCAAACATTTATACAAAGAAGCTCATTTGTTACAGAAAGTACACACACACACACACATGCATATATACAATATGCAGTTATTAGCCAGAAATTGTTGTTGTCGTTGTTGTTGTTTGAGACAGAGTCTCCTTCTGTCACCCCGGTTGGAGTGCAGTGGCACGATGTCAGCTCACTGCAGCCCCTGCCTGCCAAATGATTCTCCTGCCTCAGCCTGCTGAGTAGGTGGGACTACAGGCATGCACCACTATGCCCGGATAATTTTTGCATTTTCAGTAGAGTTGGGGTTTTGCCATGTTGACCAGGCTGGCCTCGAACTCCTGATCTCAGGTGATCCACCCACCTCCACCTCCTAAAGTGCTGGGATTACAGGTGTGAGCCCCAGCTCCCAGCCTAACCAGAAGTTTTATAACCAAGAGATTCAAAATTCACACTACATAGTACCATGTGATTCTTGCCTTATTTTCTAGCTCTTTGATGCATTCATTTTCAGGCTAATGTAGGGAAGGAGTGTGACTGTTAGTTCACCTTGGGGTATTGTGTGATGAAGTAATGGGTGAGCATCAGGAGTGAGACGCCAATGGAGCTTGCAAACACTTCCCTTAGCCAATGTCAGTGTTAGGGATCTTATTAGTTCTCCTTCCAGAAGGACTTTCAGTCTGAGAAGTCAATTCACTTTTATTTCCTCACTCTTTCCTCACTCACTGGTAATGTGCCAACGTCCTCTGAAATCGCCTGAGGGTGAGGAGCTCCAGGGAAAAAAGAAGAAAGAGTATGATCACCTTAAATATAACTAAATGATAATATTCAGGTATTTTCCTCTATAAACTCAATACAATACAGCTATCGAATCCACTGTAGCTGTAAGAATACAGCTATTTTTTGGATTTCAGGTAGATATCCTCAAGAGGTTTTTTTCTTCTGTGTCCCTAGACCTGTGTTCTTTCTAAAACTGTCTTGAGATGAAGGCCTCCCTCCTGTGGTCCTGAGGATGGTGTTGCTAGGCAGCTACAAGGTCCTCTTGCACTGTTTCCAGAGCCAGTCACTCCAGCCTGCCTCAGTGCACACCTGGGCACCAGGCAGGTGTCTGGAAGTGACTCATTCTCTAAAGAACATTTGCCTCTAGAATTTTTTTAGAAATTCAGTTTAAATCAGGACACATAAAATCAGCCTTATTAACTGTGAATGTATAAATATAGTTTTGTGAAATACAGAGATTGACAGCTTGGATAATCAGGAAAGGGCGACAATTAAATATAGAGAAGAGGAAGGTAACTAATGTTAGCTGAACAAGTCATTTCAACTGTAATTTTAAGATAATAGCTTTTGAAATATGGTCCTTGTGGAAAAGTCGAAGCAAGAGTTTATGTGACTCTAAGGCAGAAGCTCAATGTTTAAGAGAACAGAAATATGCTTTTAATTAATATGATGACTAAAAACACAAAATGCTTTGGTGGGTCTTTTCTTCTTTGATTACGAGTCTTTGTTGAAGCTGTCATATGTAACTTTCAGTAATTTCATGTAATAATTTTATGCCACAAATTAAAAATCTGCCATATCAATGAAGAACATGTTGATTAAATGGTTTATATGAGAAGCAAGCAGGAGAACAACTTGAAAATATTAAAAGCATTTAGCCTTGTGATGATTGCAAAAATGACTAATTACCAATGCTGATATTTTTCCTTCTGTCCATTTCACAAATATAAAGATTAGAAAGCATATTAATTAAATTAAAAGGCACCAATCAGAAATTGATTTTTTTAACTTGTGAAAATCTCTAGGCAAAGACTATGTACATCAGTCTTTTTATTCCTATATTCAGAATGAAGATTCATTACTATTATGAGTTGAATTGTCTCCCCCGTAAAAAGATAAGGTGAAATCCTAACCCCGGGAACCTCAGACTGTCACTTTATGTGGAAATAGCATCCTGACAGAGAAAGTCAAATTAAAATGATGAGGGAGGAAGCCAATCCTGTATAACTGGCACCCCCTATAAAAAGGGACATTTGCACACAGACAAACGCAGGAGGAAGATGATGTGAAGACACAGACAGAAAGTCAGGTGAGGCTGGATTGATGTGGCCACAAGCCAGGAGTCCCTGGTTGACCAAGAGCTGGAAGAGGCAGGAAGGACCCTTTATCTCCAAGTCTCAGAGGGAGCGTGGCTCTGCTGACACCTTGATTTTGAACTTCCAGCCTCGGAACTGTGAGACTATATATTTCTATTTTAAGCCACCCAGTTTATGGAAATTTTTATGGCAGCCCTAAAAAACTAATACAATCGTACTTCTGATAATATGAAAATGCATCCTCAGGATAAAAATAATCTGATTATAAAAATACACATACGTATAAACAATAAAGAAGAGATTTAAAATCTTCAAAAATCCATCCAGCCTTTAAATAAAAGCCTCTTTTGGTGATCATTCTTTTATTTCATCTGTTTATGAATATATGCCATCATGCAGTATACAATTTTAACCTGTGCATTTCAAAATGATATTGATTGTGAAGATAAATTAGAAGTATTTGTATTCCTCTTATATAGGAAAACATAGAACTTGTGATATATAGAGGCTGACTTGTTAAGTTATATTTTGAAGTTCCAATGTGTGCATGTGTGTTTTCTCAAACATCCTGTAGCATGACTAGATTCCAGGGACATCAAAAGAGATTACCTTTGCTGTTTACCAGTCAATTTCTGAAAATGTTCTTGTATTAGAATACCAGGCATTTATTACAAAATTATTATTTCTGTGAGAAAAAAAACACCTACTTGAAGGTAAAATACTTTAAACTTGCCGAAGTTTGATTGATTAATGTAATAGGATTATTGAAACAATAATCCTGCATAAAGCAAATTTTTCATAAGAAAGAAGGAAGGGCTTGTCATCTGAAAATAGCTTGAGAGATCATGATGAAGGGCAGGTGGAGAGAACTGTGCATTAGAGATGAAACATTCCCACTCAGAACTTTGCACATCCCCACAGGCATTATTTGAAATACTTTCATTAGTTTACAGTTTATTTTCCATTTTCTATGGGCAATATGTTGTCATATTTAATAATCTCCATGTTGATTACATGTGTAATTATCATTTCTCATTGAGTGAGACAATATTTATTCAGCGTGAGGATTTTCCTTACTTGCTACTTCTTTTTTGACTTTTTAACAAAGCTTTAATTTTTTAATGTGTTTGTATATATAATTATATTTTTAAAACACAGCAGCATGATTTCTGCCCTGAATGCACATAAATTTGAAATACTGACTAGAAGCAGCTTCCTTTATTGTGCACTTACTGGTAACTTCAACTTGGCCGTGATCTCAGGGATGGAACTGTGTGTACCGGCTATTTCTGTGCACACCTGTACATGTTTATCTGCTGTAATATAGTTCATACATGCTCCTGAAATGTCAGTTTCATTGCATTTTTTATGCATTAAAATCAATGAATCAATGAAATCTTGGGTTGGATAAAGAGGAGGGAAAGGACAATATCTGGCAGGTATGAAATGCGATTAAAGCTCACAAAGGCATGGAGTAAGCAAGCAGGAGAGTTCTTTCACAGCTTCCACTTAAGGATTAATGTTTAAGAAATTTGTGTTTGTCGTGGAGTTGGATTATTCATCGCTGTTTCTCTCAGGTTGATGTTTATCTTCAAATTTGTTCTAGAAGTAGAAGTGGTTTTGTATTTAGAGACTGGCGCTGAGACCTTCCTGCCATCTTCACTCGATGGATACTTGCTGAGCAGCTGTTCTGAGACATTGTTCGGGGGGCTGGGGATAAATAGCAGAAGACAGCCAGAGCCTCTCTGCCCTGGCGTCTGAAAGCAAAGGGCAGTAAGTGTTTTTGACCATTTCAGGTGTTAAAAATTCTACTGGTAGAAAAGAGACCTGAAAAGGATTGGTTAGAGAAAGGATCAACCGACAAGCTCAGGGCAGAGTAGGTAGAGACCTGTCCCCTTCTGTTAGCCAAATCGAAACCCTTTTTCACTAGATTACAATATTTTTTGGTTAAAAGGAGGGATGGGAAGAGACATTATTTTTACTCTTGGCTTCAAATCTTCCTCATAATGTTTGTTACATATAAACCTTATTTCTTACTTGTTTTTCTATTTTTGTTCTAATATTAACATACTTTTTGAAAACTATTTTTCCGTTGCAACTAGGGACGTGTATGTACATTTGTGTTTGTGTGTGTGTGTTTAGATTTTTGTCCTTTTATGTGTGAGTTTCTGTTTTGCATCAGTTTTAGGAAGTATTCAATTGCTATCATCTCAAATATTTCCTTTTCTTTATTTTTTTCTTATTTTATTCTGGGACTTAAATTACATGCATGTTATAATTAGTTTGCCTCAGTTCTCAGATGATTTGCTGTATTATATTTTTCACTATTTTTTTCCTGGGATATTTTAATCAAATTGCCTTCTAAATCATTAACCATTTCTTAGGCCATGTTCAGTCTGCAATAAAGTGCCTCTTGTATTTTTTTTAATTTCTGATATTATTTTTTATATTTCTGGCATTTCCATTTTTGCATGGTGTTCATGATACTGCTGAAATTTTCCATTGCCACACTCATTCACCTCCCCTGCCAAAACCATTGGCATTTTGCTCATGTTTTCTTAAGGTTCCACTCTGCTAAATATATCACTATATTGTTTAGGGGACTGTTCCTAGTAATTGTTTCATTTTATGACTGTAGGTCTGTTTTCCTTAGTTTGTTTGTGTGAATACGTGCGTTTTGCAATTTTTTTATTGTCAAACCTTCATTGATAGAAAGCAATAAACATACGAAAATATGTACCTACCAATCCCCCCTCTTCTAATTCCCAGAAAGCAAAAGTACTTCTCAGAAATTTCTCACAAAATACACACATATACAATCCACACACAGTTTGAGAAATAGAATAACCCTCCCACCCCCAATTTTGTCCCTTAACCTAGTCACTGCCCCTCCTCCCAGCCGTCCCCTCCCAGGTAGCCCCATCCTGACATTTATGATGATGCCTTTACTGCTTTTCTTTACATTTTTAACACGTAAATCTGACTCTGTAGAATAGCATCTTGCTTGCTTTTTAACTTTATGTAAATAGAATTACACAGTTTATATTATTTTATGCTGGTTTCCTTGCATAATATATTTGCAAGGTTCATCCATATTGTGGTGTATATTTGTATCAAATCTGGACAAACACGTTACCATATATTTTATGATTATAGATGCACTTGTCCTAAACACAATTTTAGAAAATTGAATCTAATAGTAAATAACAAGAACAATGTGTCATATCTAAGTGGGGTTTATCCTAAGCATGTGAGTCAATTTTTGAAAAGCAATGTGAAAATTACTTCCCAGTTTTTGAATGTGTAACAGTATAGGCTCTTTTCAGGTCAAGGGTGATGGTTGAGCCGATCAGGCTCATGGTTGAGGTGATCAGATTTGAACCGGGTGTGATGGTTAGGGTGATGGTTGAGCCGATCAGATTTGAGTGATCGGTTGAGTGACATAGGGTGATGGTTGAGCCGATCAGATTTGAGCTGGGTGTGGAGCTTATTAGTTATAATTTGATTTAGGTAATCACAGGATTCCAGTTGAGCTGGAGGTCAGCACTCTCCTTCCACTGAGGTCCAGGGTCCCAGCACACGTCGGAATCCTGAGGTTGCCTGTCTTCCCAAACCGAGCCACCTGCTTTGGATCCATGCAGGATCTGTCCTTGCTGGAGGGTCTACGGCCTGCTCTGGGGGCAGCTGAAAACCCTTTGATCTCAGTTCCTGTCTTCTGGCTTCTACTTCTTGACTCCAGGACCGTTTCCTTCGCCAGGAATGCTGGGCTCTCAGGCCTCCTAAGGGGCATCCCACAGGGCCTTGGTAGCTGCTTTAGATGGTTTCTCTCCTGTGGACCTCCTCACCTCCTCTAGTCTTCAGAAATTGAAAGCCTGGAGTGCATTTGACTTTTAAAATCTCAAGTTTCCTCCCCTGGCTCCACAGTTTTTAGGAGAAAACCCAGGTCAACAGATGCTGCCTTACCCTACCTCTGAAAGCTGGGGGGCCCATCAGATCAACTCATCTCCACCTTCTGCCCTGATACTTGCCCACCGTCAGACAGCTCTTCCCTGGAACTCGCAAGGGCTCTTGTAGGTCTCAGGGAGCCGTCGCTACCAGCTGTTTTTATCCACCCGCTCCCTCAATCTCCTGTGACACATGACACTTGGGCACTCAGTGAGACCTATGGACAGGTGGGCAGGGGAGAAGGCTGTTTCCATTGCTGGAGCTCAACCAGCTTCAGCTCTGACGTGCAACTCCCCCGGGCCACTGAACACCCAGGAGAAGTTCGTCTGACTCATCCTTACCAAATCTGTGTCAGATCCATCTCACTTCTGTAGTTGACCAGACCCGTGGAAATTCACTTCTGATTTTCTATTCAGTTTATTTACACTTTTGTGTCTTGAGTTTTCTGAGGGTTAAAAAAACTATGGTTTTTGTAGTTTTTCTGGCTCATTTTATTTTATGGTGAGAGTGATGGTCTTCTCTAACTTCAACATCTGAATCAGAAGCAGAATTCCCCCAACTTCCTTATTACACAGTTGAGAAAACTGACAGTTACAGTTAAGCAACCATGCAGTGAAATTACATTATGGACCAATAAAAATCAAACTAAAAGTAGTGTATTTTTGTCTCCAAAGTTGTATTTGACTGCATTGACTAAAGTCATTAAATAGACAGTAAATTAAAGACATGGAGAAGATATTACCTTTAGGATAATTGGTAGAATATGTCATCATGAAATTTAGCATTGTGAACTAGCGAAATCCGACGTTGTCCGTCATGATTAGGTTGTTTTTGTAGGTGGTTACTAATAGCTGAGAATTGCATGAGGAAAGTGACAGCTGTAGGCATTTTCTCCCACACATCTCTTGGGTAGATGGTGTGTTACTGTGAAAACAGATGTCAGATGACACGAACGAATTTTTGTTAGCAGGCAAGCAACCAAAGCGATCCCAAACAGCCTGCTCTGTGAACTCAGTGAAGTTCCACACCATTTTCCTTCCTGGTGTTCCATTCCACAGTGGTCAAAATCTCATCTGAATCAGCTGTGACAATACTCCAGCAGTAACATTAGGCCACTGAATCATTAAACACACATCTAAATACAGGAAAGTTAGGAATTCTAAACTGAGAGGCTGACTCTAAAACGGCATTCAGCTACATGTGGCTGCTATGCGCTTCAATGTTCCTGGTGCACAGTGAGATGGACGCTAAGTGTAAACTACAAAATCCAAAGGTTTCAAAGGCAGCATGAAAAACCAAAATATTGTATTAATAATGTTTATATCGATTACATGTGGAAAGGATATATTGAATGCATCAAATTAAATATATTATTAAATTTAATTTCACCTGCGTCCTTTTGTTTTTACTATCACTGCTAGAAAAAGTAAAATTACATAAGTGCCTCACATAATATTTTCATCATGAAGCATTTGTCTAAATTAATTCATATCTGTTTCGTTAGAAATTATTATGTGCAGGCCAGGTGTCGTGGCTCACACCTGTAATCGCAGCACTTTGGGAGGCCGAGGTGGGCAGATCACCTGAGGTCGGGAGTTCGACCCTAGTCTGGCCAACATGGTGAAACCCCGTCTTTACTAAAAGTACAAAAATTAGCTGGGCATGGTGGTGGGTGCCTGTAATCCCAGCTACTCTTCAGGCTGAGGCAGGAGAATTGCTTGAATCTGTGAGGTGGAGGTTGCAGTGAGCTGAGATCACACCACTGCACTCCAGCCTGGGCAAAAAGAGCAAGACTCTCAAAAAAAAAAGAAAAAAAAAGTTTATATGCAAATTAATCTTAGATTGGAAAGAGACACAATGGGTGTCCTGTTCCCCATAATTTGGCTATATTGTTAGAGAAGATGGATGCTGACCTTGCAGAGTTGGCTTTACCATCACACAAGTTGAATTTTTTTTCAGTCTCCTTCTGAACAATGTCTTTATGCACTCCAAGAAGTGATTCTTTTCTATGCTAATGAAGTCAGGGCTCTCTGATAGGACAGTTATTGACTGTAGCTCTGTAAGCCCCAAACCGCCTCTGAGATGAGTCCAAGACCTTTCAGTCCCCAAGATGCATGTCCTCCTGCTTCGCTAACGCTCAGGTTCTGCAACTAGACAATGGAGAGATTCTTAACTCCACAACCAGCCTCCTCTCTCCAGAGCCCTTCTCTCAGGGTGACCGCTCAGTGCAATTCATTTAGTATTACCAATTGTGACTATTTTCATTCCCATCTGCAGTGTTTTAAGTTGACCCATCTAGTTCATGGACGACATCACAGCTGACACCAAGAAACAGAGCTGCCCAGCACCCCTAGAGCGATTCCTTGGAGGCTTGGCTCACAAGGCTCAAGCCTGGGGTCCACCCCACGCCTTTTCAGATGTCCGCCCTGTTTCACCCACCGCAGCACCCACTTCTCTTTGGTGTGTCCACCTGTCAGACTGCCTTTTAATTTTTTTAATTGTAATTTTAATTTTTATTTTTTGGGGAGATGGAATCTTCCTCTGCTGCCCAGGCTGGAATGGGGTGGCATGATCTCAGCTCACTGTGACCTCTGCCTCTGGGGTTCAAGTGATTCTCCTGTCTCAGCTTCTCAAGTAGCTGAGACTAAGCCACCTGCCACCATATCCAGCTAATTTTTGTGTTTTTAGTAGAGATGGGGTTTCACCATGTTAGCAAGGCTGGTCTCGAACTCCTGACCTCAAGTGATTCACTGCCTCTGCCTCCCAAAGTGCTGGGATTACAGACATGAGCCACTAAGCCCAGCCAAGGCTGTCTTTTAGATTTAATCTGCTTATGCTCTGGCTTTCCATAAATTCTTGAATCATGTTACAGCCAAGATTTTTAAATTGATACATAATATTTGCACATATTTATGGGTACATTTGATATTTTGATAGGTGCACAGAACATGTAATGATCAAATTAGGGTAGTTAGGATATCCATCACCTCAAATGTTTATCATTTCTTTGTGTTGGTAATGTTTGAAATCTTACAGTTCTTGTGAAATATACAATAGAGTAACGTTACTGGGCTATGGAATATCAAAATGTATCCCTTCTATGAAGTCTATGTTTCTATCCATTAACTGACCTCGTCATTCCTCTTCCCCAATCTACACATCCTTTCCAGCCTCAGTTCTCTATCATTCTACTCTCTAGCTCCCTGAGATCAATGTTTTTAGCTCCCACATATGAGTGAGAACATATGATATTTGTCTTTCTGTGCCTGGTTTATTTCACTTAACGACCTCCAGTTCCACATATGTTGCTGCAAAAGACATTACTTCATTGTTTGCTATGGCTGAATAGTATTTAATTGGTATATGTATCACATTTTCTTTATCCATCCATCCACTGATGGATGCTTAGGCTGATTTCATGTCTTAGCTATTGTGAATAGTGCTGCAATTAACAAGGCAGTGCAGGCGTCCCTTTGATATCATGATTTCTTTTCCTTTGGGTAAATACCCAGTAGTGGAATTGCTGGATCATACCGTAGTTCTATCTTTAGTTTTTCAGAAACCTCCATGGTATTTTCCATAGTAGCTATACTAACTTACATTCCCATCCACAGAGGATAGTAAGGATTTCTGAATCGTGCAATGACTTTCTCGTGAGATCCCCTCTTCTCCAGCCACAGCCATTAAACAAAACGGAATAAATAATAGAATATGCATGGACGTGGTATAGCCAAATATTCCGAGTTGCAATAGAAAACACTTTAGTTTTAGAAGCTTTGCTTGCACCATTACTTAGTCTTAGTGATTGCCCATGGCTGAGAGCAGTATTTTGCCCAGTGTTTCTATCACAAGCATGCTGTCGCTGAACTTGCAGCCTGCACACTTCATACGTGGCTGTGAGAAAGGCTAATCCGTTTCAGTCATGGATAGGCTTTAAACTAATTAGTAGCCAGATTCACAAGGTATTATGCAGAACCTCATAGTCAACCAACTTTCTTCAAAGATGTCTGTGCTAGACCCCTACAGGTTTGTGTTGCTGGTTGGCCTTTTGCAATCCATTCCCTCTGGAGTCAATTAAGTTACTTTACCCTAAAAGTTTTCCTTCTTTCTAGGAGAGTTCAGTAGGTTACTAACACACTTGGTACTTTTAAGTAGCAGTTTTACGACCTGCTTCTGCACTCTGTGTCTCTGCAGAACGACTGTATTCAGTATGCAACAGGAGGCACAGCTTTGATTCCTTTTTTTCCCTTAAATGTGCAGTATTCCTCATAACTATTAATAGGGGATAGAAGATTAAATATTAATCATTGGTAGTCCTGATAGATTAAATATCAGAGAGATGCATAGTTAATTTTAAACACCTTGGAGTGACAAATCATTTTTCCTGACCACAGAATTTAAAGCAAGTGACTAAGTTCGAGTTGCATATGTTTAAGGATTAAACAAGTGATGAGAATAGATTATGACTTTAGCCAAGTCTAAGCTTATGTAATTTCTTCCTTTAGTAATTTGTCTTTATTACCTGTCTTATGTTCATATCACAACTACAAAACTACTCAGCCAAAGAGATATTTCACTGAAGAGAGTAAAAAAATTATTTTAACTTCTAAAGTTACTTTCAAATATGTTTAGATCAGTGATGTTTTGTTTTGCTTTGTTTTTTGGGGGGTCAGATTTTTATATTCTACGAATTTTTTTTCTTTTTTTGCATAACCTGGGACCCTGTTTTTCTTTTCTTTAATTAAAAAGGTCATAGTAGTTAGCCTAGCTATTCAGCTTAGTAAAAGTTGCATGGTGCTCAAATTGAAATAAATAAAAAGCAAATGAGCATTTGTTCTGAAAAATATTTAAAAATATGAGAAACAACACCCTGTAATAATTTTCTCAAGAACGTAAAAAAGCTTGCATCGGCCGGATGTGATGGCTTACACCTGTAATCTCAGCACTTTGGGAGGCTGAGGCAGGTGTATCACAAGGTCAGGAGTTCAAGACCAGCCTGACCAATGTGGCGAAACCCCATCTATATTAAAAATACAAAAATTAGCCAGGCATGTTGGTGTGTGCCTGTAGTCCCAGCTACTTGGGAGGCTAAGGCAGAGGAATGGCTTGAACCCAGGAGGCAGAGGTTGCAGTGAGCCGATATGGCGCCACTGCACTCCAGCCTGGGCGACAGAGGGAGACTCCACCTCAAAACAAAAAAAAACAAAAAAACAAAAACTTGCATCACAGAATAACGAAAAACGAAAAGATCACCATTAGAATCTTCTAATGTAATTATCTATGGGGAAAGAAGCAGAGAAGGAGAATGAAAAATCCATTCATTCAACAACAACAAAAAATACGGTCTAGACTTTGCTCTCAGTGCTGGCAATGTAGCTACTGGAAAACAACGTTTTCCTTCATTGAAATTACATTCGAGTGAGTCACAATGCATGCAGGCACCTGCCTGTTTTCTGCAGCAGGTACAGGGAGCGTTAAGTATCTTCCTGTCCATCCACCCTCGCAGCTCTCTGTGGGCAGGTTGGTCCATTGGTTTCAATGGTGAAGAAACTGTCTAAGGTGATGAGCCTTGTCCAGCATCACACTCAAGCTCTATACCTTAGACAGTGCCGCATACCAGGCTACGCTATGGGCCTTCCTCTGACATCTGGGCCCCCTTTCCCCGAGATCAGCCCCACCCACAACGGCTGCAGCCCCCAGCATCCACCTCCGGAGCGGTGTCTTCTGTGTGAGACTCAGGGATGGAGCGGGGGGCGTGTTCGCAGGGAGAGAACTTCCGGAACCGGGCCGATGGCCTTCATTGGTGTTAGCAATTGTGTCGTCCGGTAAGCTCTGCATTCACTTTCCCAAGGATGTCCCTTCACTGTCCCAGAGCTGTAGAACTTGATCTGTTCACACACTTGAATACAGAAATGAATAGGGTTTTCCAGGAAAACTTCTGGACAGCGTAGAGGTCCTTACAGGATTCTGGAAGATGTGCTCTTTCCAAACAAAAATATCACCCAGGAAAGAGAGAGACATTGTTTCCAGGAGTATTGGGTTGGACCTCATGGTGCTGTCTGGGCCACAGGCCTGAAAGTAACCATTGGCTGTTGGGACAGGAATCAGGGAACCCAGGAGGAAGGCTGCCTCTCAGAAGATGATTTGGAAGAATGGAAATATGATAGATAAAATCATGGAATACCCAGAATACAATGTAGATACATATAGAAAAATACGCATATAAAATGTTATAGTTAATGCAAAAAACCCACAACTCTGCAGAAAAGAAAATGCAATTTTAACATACTAGACTCCACACAAAGATTGTAATTTGACTAAGAGGGTGGTATAATTGCAGTGGGGGGAGGTGAGGAAGGAAATAGGCCCAAGGAAGAGTTGATCTGCCACTGTCATTAAAAAGCAGTTCCATATGCCCCAAATGGATAAATCTCTAAAGGACAGTGTGAGGGTTTGTTTAATAAATCTGAAGGTTACCACGGGAAGACTCAGGTGACAGAGTTCACAGCCATTGTATCTAGTGTCTAGTGAGCTGGAGTGTGAGAAGTAACAGAAAAACAACCGTTTTATTTCTCAAAATGATAAATTAATTTCACCACTAGTTAAGTTCTTAATATTAGATATGTACTAGTCTGATAAAAATTAAAACACAGGGTGGGTGTGGTAGCTCACACCTGTAATCCCAGCACTTTGGGAGGGCAAGGCGGGCAGATCACCTGAGCTCAGGAGTTCGAGACCTGCCTGGCCAACATGGTGAAACCCCATCTCTACTAAAAATACAAAAATTAGCTGGGTGTAGTGGCTGGCTCCTGTAGTCCCAGCTACTCAGGAGGCTGATGCAGGAGAATCGCTTGAACCTGGGAGATGGAGGTTGCAGTGAGTCGAGATCATGCCACTGCACTCCAGCCTGGGAGACAGAGTGAGACTCTTCCCCTGCAAAAAAATTAAAACACAAAGAATTCGTTTTATTTAAATGAACTTGCTCTTTTAAATTCATATAAAAAGTTGTGAAAAATTCAGAAATAGAACCTGTTTCTCCAGATTCCCAAAAATCTCAGGATGACATAATTTTTTTTTTTTTTTTTTTTTTTTGCCCAGTTAAATACATATTTTTAGTGAGAGCTTGTGATCCAGCCACTGCACTGGGCACCGACGACTCCAAGTGGAAGATGATGTCATCCACAATGGCGTCTCCAGGGGAATCGATTTTGATGACTCCAATCACGGCAGGTGGGTCAATGGCAATGAGCACTGAAGATGCTATGGCTTGAGAGGAAAGGAGAGAGGCTGCCACTGCCTGAGGTGAGCTGGGGTGATTCTGGATTAGGAGGAGGACTAAGGCACTTGGCGGGGGAACTGGGTCAGAGCAGAGGGTCAGATCCGTATCTTTTTTTGTTTGTTTTTTTGATACAGAGTTTTCCTCTTGCTGTTGGCCAGGCTGGAGTGCAGTGGCACAATCTCGGCTCATTGCAACCTCTGCCTCCCGGTTTCAAGCGATTCTCCTGCCTCAGCCTCCCGAGTAGCTGGGATTACAGGTGCCCACTACCATGTCTGGCTAATTTTTGTATTTTTAGTAGAGACGGGGTGTCACCATGTTGGCCAGGCTGGTCTCCAACTCCTGACCTCATGACCCTCCCGCCTCAGCCTCCCAAAGTGCTGCGATTACAGGTGTGAGCCACCGTGCCCAGCCCAGATCCGCATCGTACAAGGCTTTCTGCCTGTGGGAACTGTAAACGCATAAGGCCTAGTGGCAGGTGAGCTCAAAAGCGGTGGAGAAAAGGGGGCAGGTTAGAAAGGCACCAAGCCTTTTTCCTACCATTCACATCTAATTCAACTCTAGAGGAAATAGATGTCTATACTGGAACCAGTACATGTGTATAACTGCTGTTACTGGTCGTTTATTTTAATATTTCCATCTGGATTTTTCAGTTAAAGATGCACCTGGTATGTTTCATTTCTTGAGGTAAAATTCATAGGGCAAAACTGGTTTTTAATATAAAGTAGTGGTTAAGACTATGAGCTTCAGACTCCAGGCTAATACAATATTTGAGCAAGGTTTATAACTGTTCTTGAATCTGATGGTCTTAACCATCAAAAGAACTATTAATTGTAATTACTTAATGGTGTTGCAATATGGTTTAATTGAGATAACATATTAGAGTAATCCAAAGGAGCCAAGCAAATAAGAAATTCTCACAGAATTCATCTCGGTCCTTCTCAGATTGTGGGTTTATTGAATCCTTCCCTCTTCCTCTGTCTCCCGCTGGGTAAAAGGAATAGAAAAATGGATTAGCTCAGTTTTAACAGACAGATCCAGGATTTAAGATAAACATTTTAATATAAAATATATCCTTCATTATACTCTTTTGCAATGAGTAATCCTGTTAGATTGAATACAACATGGAAAGTATAGCCAGAATATTTTAAATTATTCTTGGCTTTATATAACGTTCAAAAACACCTAGCATCCAAAATGTGCAAACTATGCTTTAAAATTCATGTTAAGAGATTACTTTTGCTAGACATTTCTTTCTGTCAGACATTATTTCAGAAGTATTAGTATAAGTAGGGTAGAAATAGTCTGACAAAAATCTTTCATGACATTTACACTCATAAATATCCTTGCTTACAAATGCATGAATACATTGCATTCTATACTTTTTATACTTTATAATTTCATCCTTTTAAAAAACATACTTTTTCTTTTATGTAGTATTAGTAATAACTAAAATTTATCTTTTTCATTGAATGAGGAGTCAATATATAAATGAAATGCATTCAATTACCTTAGTCACTTTAGCAAGACTTCGCCTTTAGAAGTCTTGCACATACCGATGGATGTCACAGCAAATTCAGGAGAGGATGCTGATGCTGGGAG
This sequence comes from Nomascus leucogenys, assembly GCF_006542625.1. Classification (NCBI taxonomy): domain Eukaryota; kingdom Metazoa; phylum Chordata; class Mammalia; order Primates; family Hylobatidae; genus Nomascus; species Nomascus leucogenys. The sequence goes on along the minus strand of NC_044384.1, from coordinate 147,764,797 downwards.
CTCCCAGTGGGACAGCCCTTCCTGGGTCCTTACCAGCCCACTGAGCATGTCTTTGAATGCATCTTTTGCGACAGCTCACAGCTGGAAGATATTTTGCAGGTATAGTAAAAACAATCTGCAAGCAAGGGAGGAATTCAAGACAGTGATTTTCACATTTTCTTGGTCTTCTTAATTTTTTTGTATTTATTTATTTATTTATTTATCTTTTATTTTAAGTTCCAAGATACATGTGTAGAATGTGCAGGCTTGTTACATAGGTACACATGTGCCATGGTGGTTTGCTGCACCTACCAACCCATCCTCTAGGTTTTAAGCCCCACGTGCATTAGGTATTTGTCTTAATGCTCTCCCTCCCCTTGTCCCCCACCCCCAACAGGCCCTAGTGTGTGATGTTCCCATCCCTGTGTCCATGTGTTCTCATTGTTCAACTCCCACTTATAAGTGAGAACAATCGGTGTTTGGTTTTCTGTTCTCATGTTGGTTTGCTGAGAATGATGGTGTCCAGCTTTATTCATGTCCCTGCAAAGGACATAATCTCATTCTTTTTATGGATGCATAGTATTCCATGGTGTATATGTGCCACATTTTCTTTATCCAGTCTATTATTGATGGGCATTTGGGTTGGTTCCTAGTCTTTGCTATTGTAAATAGTGCTGTAATAAACATACATGTGCATGTGTCTTTATAGGAGAATGATTTATAATCCTTTCGATCTATACCCACTAATGGGATTGCTGGGTCAAGTGGTGTTTCTGGTTCTAGATCCTTGAGGAATCACCACACTGTCTTCCACAATGGTTGAACTAATTTACCGTCCCACCAACAGTGTAAAAGCCTTCCTATTTCTCCATAGCCTCACCCGCATCTATTGTTTCCTGACTTTTTAATCATAGCCATTCTGACTGGAGTGAGATGATAGCTCATTGTGGTTTTGATTTGCATTTCTCTGGTGATCAGTGATGATGAGCTTTTTTTTTTCATGTGTTTGTTGTCCACATAAATATATATAAAAATTACCTCAAGATGGATTAAAAACTTAAATGTAAAACCAAAAACCATAAAAACCCTAGAAGAAAACCTAGGCAATACCATTCAGGATGTAAGTATGGGCAAAGACTTTAAGACTAAAACACCAAAAGCAATTGCAACAAAAGCCAAAATTGACAAGTGGGATCTAAATAAACTAAAGAGCTTCCACACAGCAAAAGAAACTAGCAACGGAGTGAAGAGGCAACCTACAGAATGGGAGAAAATTTTCACAATCTACCCATCTACAGGAACTTAAACAAATTTACAAGAAAAAAACCAAACAACTCCATCAAAAAGTGGGCAAAGAATATGAACAGATACTTCTCAAAAGTCTTCCTAATTTTTTTTGTTTTTTAGACGGAGTCTCCCTCTGTCGGCCAGCCTGGAGCTCACCGCAACCTCCATCTCCTGGGTTCAAGCAATTTTGCTGGCTCAGCCTCCTGAGTAGCTGGGATTACAGGTGCCTGCCACCATGTCCAGATAATTTTTGTGTTTTTAGTAGAGATGGGGTTTTGCCATGGTGAACAGACTGCTCTCTAACTCCCAACCTCAGGTGATCAGCCGGTCTTGGTCTCCCAAAGTACTGGGATTACAGGCATGAGCCATCTCGCCCGGCCTCTTCCTAATTTTTAATACCAAATATCTCATGGGGATTGAGAATAAAGCAAATATTTCCAAAGTGGCAATGCCCCTGTTTTAGAGCATAAAGGTCTTGGTGGACATTTTGAGTCACACAGACCTGGGTTTTTGTGGAGTTTTACTCACTTTACAGATTTCAGACCCTTTGACAGGGTATTCTCTCCCTGCCTCTAGTACTGCCTCATCATATTGTTTCTTGGGTGTTTTTAATGTAACACAGCCAGTAACAGGCACTCCATGTAATGACGCTGTGCGCGTGGTGTGTGAGTGCGGAGCTCAGTGTGTGTCATCCTGGGTGCTCCACACCCCTCCCCAAACCCACATAGATTCAATGTGCTCAACCAGAAGGACATAATTAGAGAGAATAGCCTGGCATTTCTTGGATTTGGTACCTATCTTTTCAGTTCAATAGAATGGAGTTTAAAAAATAATAATAAAAAAAAGAAACCTTTCTGAGCTCCTACTCTATGACTGAATATACAGAAATGAAGAAATAAATAGACTCAGTCGTTCAATAACTTGCAGACTAAAGGGAAAACAGAAGCCCTAGCCACCTGGGGGTGGGGCGGGGGCGCCTGACGTTGGAAAACACTGGGCCAGGTCTGCATAACACAGCAGAAGAGTCAGACCTCGGGGCGGGGCAGCTTCTTGACCGGAGATGAGACTAAGGCTAGAACATTTGGAGATGGAACAGCCTCAGCAAAGTGAATCATATGAACAGTTCTGTGATCCTGAAGAACGAAGTGGGTGCGGCAGGACAGGAGGCTGGCCAGGCAGAGGCCAGGTGAGGAGGAATCTCGTCTGTTGCCCTGAGACCTGGTGGACAAGGTGGAACCACTGAAAGGCACTTCCTCTCAGGCACACACATTAAGGACTTGTGACTGAAGGATGTTGGTTGGCATAAAGCTAAAAAAACCCTTATCGCAAAATATGTATATGCAATGCCTGGTACCCGTAATTAATTTTGTGGAAACTGTTCTCAGTCAATATCTCTAAGTCTTAGAGAAAGCAATGGATTATTCCTGTCTGTATTTTACATTATCACAATTTTTGTATAGACAAAGCCAGTATCTTTAGCTTGTCTCCCTCATCTGCGCATATGTACAGAGCATCATCACCACCTGTTGGAATGACCTGAAGTGCAACAAAACTCCATACAGAAAAACCAGATCTATAGCAGTGAGGCCAACAAGTTCCATTCTTATTGGAGGCAAGCACCCAAATATACAAAAATGCATAATGTGCATGTCATCCAAGTAATGTGTGTGTTCTGAGGCCACGTTCCCTTTAGTCACAAACAATGTCAACACGTGAATTTCCGTCTTGTGTTTACAGATCCACAGTATGTAAATTACAACAAGAAAATTATATCAGGACATTTTATGGATATTGTTCTCAAGTATTTTAGTGTGACTTGGCATAAGGGAATGAGAAGGCGCCACAGAGGGAACTTGAGTTGATTGCATCTGGTGAGATAAACCCCAAGGAGTCCTGACTTCAAGACATCACGCTGATGCGAATAGAGAGAATGTGAGCCTGGGAATCAATTAGTGGGAGAATTTAATGAGGTAAAATGCTTTGAAGTGGTTTAAAGTAATTCTTAAAGTGATTTTTAAATTGCATAACTAAAACTTGCCGAAAAATACAGCTGTTTTGTAGTAAGTTGAACTCAGGAACAGCATTTATCACTTTTGGTTTTTGTCTATGCCGTGAAAGCCTGTCTTTGCAGATTTCAGAGTCTTCGAATAAAAGAAAGAGCCACTGTTATTCTTCAGGCAGATAAAACTCAATGATAAATGTAGCTTGTTTAAGCTAGAAATCTGCGAAAAATTAAAAATGCAAATGCCACTTGCACCATCAGGGACAAATCTACCTGAAGAATGAAACTCTTCATGGAATCTCCACTAGGGCCGTCCAGCCATTTCCCAGTGAGAGCATATCACGTTCAACACAGGCTGATGTGCAAAGTATAAAAGACATTGCTATTCTCGTCTTCACTGTAAACATACAGTCAAATATCAGAGCAAATTAATTAAATCGATAATTAATTAACTAAACCTGAGCAACTTCCGATTTGGATTTTGTGTTTCCGTTTCTCCTACCATTCCAAGATCGAATCTTGCTGAACTAGCTCTATCTAAGCTGTTTTAGGTGGATTTTACTCTTCATTTTTTTCGTTCATACTCTTATCTTTCTGTATGAACTATTTTGTGGTGAACGCAGGTATGTTTAATTTTGCCTTGCCTCAGTTTTTTTTTGGGGCTATTGTTTTTAAACACAGGAATAGGAAATTACATTTATAGGGAGAGAAAATTATTCCAAGTCTCATAATTGTTTAACTTGGGAACAGAAAATTATGTTGTTTTCAGGCTTCATGCCCTAAACATTTCAAATTGGTCTTACCTTTTCTAATCTAAATTATGAACCCTGTGTTCTTCGCAATCATGTGCTGTATTCCATACACAATAATACAAACCACAGTCCTCCATTGGTACGTGTATTTGCCTATCAGATTTCTGTAGAACAGAATCACAATAAGGGTGGTGCTCAAACAATCTTGTAAACATTGACTCTCAAATACCTGACTCAGAGCCTGAGACATGTCTTGTGCTAATAAACATGTGACTCATTAGAAAAATTTACTTTACGGCATAAGAAGGGCACATGTAGACAGTGGCATGTGATTTATAAGATATGTAGGAAATTATCTTTGCTTGCTATTTATAAGATAGCACGCAAAACACCTGCTCATTGAACAGGTGTTTATGCAACACCCACTCATTGAACTGTGAGATTTCTTCCAGTGGCAGAGTGTCCATTTCCAGAGAGGGTGTCCTGTCTAAAGTGCTGAGGTCTGGAAGCCAAGGCTGTGCTCAGTATTTCTGCTCACTCTCTGTCCCTCCTCTTCTTTCCATGTGCTCTTTGTCAGAGGATTTTGATTTATGTAAAAAATCACATTTTGCCAAATTCCTGGTTGGCTGGATTGTGGATACAGCTTAATTTTTCATATGAGACATTCTTCTGAGGGATTAGGAAGTCAAAACAGAAGAAAAGACATAGAGATGTGTGGATTCTCAGGGTGCAAGAGAAGGCATACAGGTATGGAATTTTTAACTGATCTTGTCAGATTTTCTGAAATAAATACATTAGCTTCCATAGCTAAAAGGTGATCCAATTTAGTGTCTAGCAGTTGCATAAATTCGGGTCTAACTGGTGACCTGTATCAAATATGTGTGCAATACTTGAGCATCCCTGGTATAAGGCAGAGAGAAGGATTGAAAGGCTTGCATGGAAATGCTGGGATAAATGACCATGAACAGCTCCCACCTGCCTCCTCTGCTTACATCTCCAGGACAGTCCAGGGGACCACTCAGGTCATTAAGATGCATGAATGACGGGAACTCCAACATCCTTAAAGAGCTCAGTAGTAACTGATTTTGACGGCCAGTGATAATGGAGGGGAAATGACACCAGCAAAATGAAGTCCTGGATGTCAATAAGCATGACGGTGCCCCAGAGGATGGGGCAGGCGTGATGGTCCCAGAGGGTGGCGGGGGCGGGGAGGGGCCTGATGGCACCGGTGGGGGGACTGATTGCACCAGAGGACAGGACAGGAGCTGGCATGTTGGCACCAGAGGGCGGTGGTGGGGGGAGGCGTGATAGTCCCAGAGGACCGGGAGCAGAGCGTGATGGTATCAGAAGGTGAGGGCAGCCGTAATGGGTCCCCAGAGGGCTGACACACAGAGCTGGAGCTCACCAACAAGAGAGAAGGTGGACCTGGTTAATGTAATGAATAGTAAGGTTGGGATAACAATTGGGATGGTTTGACCTGCAGGGAGCTGCTGCTAATTGATTATGGTATCTATAGGAGTGTAAAAGGGAGGCTGAAAACTAAAGCTTTGCTTGATTTTTTTTTTAACTCGGCCTCTTATGTTCTATTTACCCCGCTAGATATAGGAACACCTACTTGCATTTTCTTCAACCCAAACTCTCCCCTTTATCATGTCAGGAGTAAGTGAGAGTTGAGAGAATGGCTCTCCTGCCGCTAGTCTTAGAATTTTTTCCTGAACTTCTCCCACACCTGAATCAACGCCTTTGTAAACAGTCCCTCTCCTTGCCAAGGTTCTGGAGAAGGCACAGCCCAAGGCTACGATGTCAAGGAATCAGCTTAACTGGGAGGGAGAAGCACCCAGCAGTGAGTGCGAGGGGCTGGGGAGTGAGAGAGCTACACAGAAGCGGCAGGTCCCTCTTCCAGCTCTGCTGTCTTGATGCTCAGGAATTATCCTGAGGGGATGCAAGTAGAACCACACCTCGGTCTCCAAGAGAGGAAAGGATGGGAAATGTATGTGACTAAATCTCACTAGTATCCCATTCTCCCAATTTGCACCATGGGTCCCTGGCTAATTCCACACACCTGTTCTCTGGCCCGACATTTGCGTCGAAAGCAGCTATCCTGTGTGGTGCTGTATCCACATGTGGAGACCGAGGGGCCACCTCATTTAGGTATCATCCCAACTGAAGTAGGGAGATGATCAGAAGAGTATGAGAAAAAACACAAGATTGGTGTACAAGTTGTTTTGAAAATTAACTCTTCTTGAGTAACCTAATTTCAAATGAACCCTTCATTTCCTGACACTACTCTAAGTGACACAGTAAGAAAAAAAACAATATGCAGGTTGATGATCACGAGTGACTTGACATGGGTCCACATGGAGAGTCTAGTCCCTCCATACTGACAAAGCTGAAGCTGAAAGGCTGTCACACCTTCAGTCTCCCGCAATTAAGCACAAGTGATGGCGGGGCTTGGGAATGACGGAAGTCTCCCAGGTCACCCTGGAGTCCGCTGCCATCCCTTTTACCACCAGACTCACCAGGCTTCCAGCGCTGAGTGGGGACCAGGGCAGAGAGGGTCCTGCTGCCGCTCGATCTGTGGGGCAGCTGCTGTTTCTGCTGAAGACTCAGGACTCAGGAGGTCACATGCTTCTGAAGGGGCTATGGGAGCACAGAGGGCTTCCTGGTCAGTGGCAGGGACGGCACTGGGAGCCTCTGGGGAAATCATTAGTCGCAGAGACTCATGGGCTGGGAGGGAGAGGGTGCATCCACCTGAATGGGTGTTTCCAGAAGGCTCATTCTCCGGATCCCTGGGTGTGGCAGCCTTTGAGTTCTGGAGCCAGAAAACAATGGCTAGCCCTCATATTGACAGATTTCTTCAGTAATTCTCAGGATCAATAAAACAGAACAATAGCAACCACAAAACAAAAAGACAAATAAACAAAACAAACCGCACACATCACATACAGGGATATTATGATAAAAGTTAACACCTGTAAAGCTAAACAATAACTGATACGATCTCAATGAGTAAAAAAAGTTACACGAAAGAGAAAAACTGAATCAGACTAGCAGTAGTTAGGGGTGCCAGATAAAATACAGAACACAAGTTGTTTTTAGATTTCCAAACAGTAACATATATTATATATTTTTATTAGGTTGGTGCAAAGTAATTGCAGTTTTTGTCATTAAAAGGAATGGCAAAAACTGCAATCACTTTTGCACCAACCAATATATAAAAATATGTATTATGTATCTATAATGGACGTGCATTATATATCTCAGATGCTGAGGTATATATTATATAAGTATATGTATTTCAGATATTGTACAGGGTATACTTAAAGGATATACTTAAAGGATATTGTACAGGATATGCTTTTTTGTTTGTTCCATAAAAATAAGTTTGAAAGTTAAATGATAGAAGTTGAGCAAATCCAATATCCGTCAAAGTGAAATTTAAGATTAAAACATGAATTCGTGAAATAAGTTGGAGACAAACATTACATAAAATTTCATATGGTATGATATGGCATAATGAAGGGGGCATAGCAAACATTAACCATTCTACACCAAAGAAAATAGCAGTTCAATTTACAAAGCAAAGATGGTTCTAAATTTGGGAGAACTTTATAATTTATAATCTTAGTAGATGATAATCATACATCTCTTTTAGAATATAGCAGATATAATAAAGTAAAAATTAGTAAGAATATAGAGAAACAAAAATGTATAATAAACACGTGGTATAACAAATGTCTGCAAAATGATATAGCCTATACATAACTAAAATCAATATTTATGTCCATGGAGAAGTTTCAACATTTTTTCAAGTACTGACAAAGTAATTTTGAAATGCTGAAGATTACATTTTTAAAAAATCTAATAAAAACACAAATATAACAATAAAAAACAAAAAACCTTTAGTGTCTGTGAAGTTAATAAAGTCTCTCCAGGATATCCTTACATCAAAAGATGCAATTGTAAATTGCATAGAATTCCGTAAAAAACAGAGTACCACTGACTAAAATAATGCTTAGATAGCAATGGTTGTGCAGTTTAATAAAAAGGAAATTTTTCCTGTCATTGTATCATATTTGAACAACATCACCAGAGTAAACCAAATGGAAACACAAACTATAAAATAATAAGAAAAAAGTTTAAATAAAGTAAGAAACAAAAAGTGTAAATAATAAATAACTAGAAACCCTGGTTCTTTGTAAAAATGAAACAAAAAAGGTATTGAGCACAGTAATGCAAAAACAGAAAATATTATTAGAAATGAGGAAAACATAAACATAATATAACCACAGATATAGAAGAGATGAAGCAGTATAGGCTAATAATGCATGCAACTGTAGTATTACATCATCTAATTCAGAAGCCTGGACAGATAGGTTGATTTTCTACACAGAATATATATTACCAATGTTGACTCAAAATTTAATAGAACGTTTGAATAAATCACTGAAAGTACCACGGACATTTTTGGAAAGGTGATTAAGGAGATATCGTTAAAGAGAGATTCGTTTTGTTACTGAAGTACAACTTAGGAGTGGATTGTTTTATATGCTAGGATGTTGGACAGCTTCCTGGTTCACTTTATGGTGGCAAAACCTAACTATGGGAACAAGATAAAGTCAAAAACAAATCAAAACAAACTAAACCCAAAGAGAGAAAGAAGTACCCAGAGATGATTTCCCTTGTCCACTTGATTCGAGAGCGCCTCCACCACTGGTGTCCTCGGACGAATAGTCAACATGAGCCACAGTGCCCACCGCAAGGCGTCTGTTCATGTTTCTCTTTGGGGTGAGTTCTGTACTTTTTCTTTTTCTTCAATTCCCTGACCATTCACCCAAACGATTGCAGTCTTCCAGCAAAGCGGGGCTTGTCTCCCTCAGGAGAAGATGGAGAGCAGCTTCACTGGCAAGGGAGACATGGGAGGGAATTCGGAACACACATGTGTAAAAATCATCTGAATTTTCTCCACAGCTCCATTGTAAAGCTTGGTAGCCCACGACGTCTCAGTGTCATAATTTGTACATGACATCCTCGAGACCCTGGGGGTTCAATGTACTTCACAATTTTGCAAAACACAATTAGAGTCTTGTTTTTATCCATATAAAAACTCTATAGTTAAAAGAAATAAGAAATCCCTTTGGCTCCTCCATAGAAACTCCTGTCTGACTGTGCTTTGAGCTGAGAGTTCAAGTTTCTCATTTTCCGTGTCTAGTTGTCCAGTGCCGTTGGACACAAGCATTCCCTCCACAGACCTGAGTTAGAAACACTCAGCACCCCTGGGGTCCGACTGAGCAACTGCAAGGAAAGCTACATGGTTACAAGGCCACTAAGCCAGGCATTACGCACTGTCATGGAGGGGCAAACAAGGGCCCCAGGCCCAACCCTGAGACCATTACTGCCACAAATCACTGCACCTGAAAGCATCCCGTCAGGAGAAGCGAGCCACCCTCAGTTTCACAGAGAGGACATGTAAATAGCGCTCGGGTGATATGCTGGGGGGACTAGGAAAGTGGAAAGGAAAAAAGGAGAGGTTGAGGAGCAAAATGGAGACATGGAAAGGCAAGAGATTGTGTATTCATAGAGATACAGGGAAGGGGGCAAGGTATTTCAAAGCCTGAAGGAACAGATTTGGAAATAAACAAGACTGGGATTCAGGCACAGCTACACACCTGCTTTGACAGAGGTCTTGCTCCAGCAAAGGCTGAGACCATCATTCAACCTGACTCCACTTACCATGAGCGAGAGAAACATAGAGCTGCGCAGAGCCAGGGCACGCAGGCACCTGGAGTCCGTGTGTACAGTGAGGAGGGAGAAGGCCCCTGAGCTGCCCAGGGAGTCCTAGTTTCTGAATGAAAATGAACCACTTTGTGTTTCTCCCACCCTCTCTCCCTTTCTCTGCCTCTGTCTCTCTGTTTCTTTCCTTCTCTAACTCTCCACCTTCCCTGATTCTCTTGCTTTCTGCCGTTCTCTCTCTTCCCCCCACTGTCTCTGCCTCCCTCTCCTGCCTTTCCCGCTTTCTCTATTTCGGTTTTGTCTCTCCAATCTCTCTCTGTCTTTTCTCTGTCTTTCTCATGGTTTCTCTCTAATATTCCTATCTCTCTAGATGTAGCTCTGTCCCCATACCTCTCTGTGAACTAGTAACAAGATGCAGCATCTAAAGTTATTTTCTCAAGTATATATTAGTCTCTGTAAAAAACATTATTTTTCCCTCACAGTATTGTACATGTCAATGTGATTTTATTAAAACCTATTCCACCCTTTGATTTATAAAGCCTTTTCCTCCAAATTCTATTATTTATAATTCACATGATGGTATAAATCATTTTGTAGGTCAAATAAGTTTGGGACCTGACTTCATAATCTTTACTTCCCTGATAATATATAATAAGCTCAGTGGGAACTATTTTAAACTCAAATGGAATTTCTGTCAGCTAATTCCTGAGATTTTTAATCTGACTTACAAATTGTCAAGTCTCAACAAGTATCAGTCACAAAAATACGTATAAAGGACATGAAGAAAATGATTTCAGTGGTAATACCAGTTAATTTGTCAATTATCACATCATGATAGAAAATAATGTATTTCATTACATTTTCTTAGGTGTTGATTATTTCTTGTGGATCAGAAATGATATTTTGCTTGAAAATAAATCACACTGGGAATTGTATAAAATTGGCGGAAAGTTAACCATTTTTGCTGTTCTGTACGTATTTTAAACAAGAAATTTTCTTTCTACAAAATCAAAAGATGGACTTTTGGGGCTAGAACTTTCAAGTATGATGTCTTGTGTTAACACAGAGAAATCTTATTTTAAGAACTGTTTGTATAAGGCAGCACCAAAGCATGCAAATTATTTATCAGCCTGACTAACAGTTATGCTTTTAAGCTACTGAGAGGGTGTCATTGTGCTTGCAAATACTATTTTAGCTAAGCAGTTGGTTTCTGGTGGAATTGTATCAGCGATTTACTCCAAATAAATTTAAATGCATCAATTTCAAATGCAAACAGGACAGTGTTACATCGGATGACCTAAATGGAAAGGACTAAAATGATGACACAGAGTGATGGTCCAAGGTTGACCAGACGCCAAAGACCCTGAGATGGACAGCGGGACAGAGGGGAGTCCTCTTGGGCTCAGGCTACGCAGTAACAGAGACCTACCCCTAGGTTCACCATACACGCGGGGCAATCCCTGGACAAGACATGGGCATTGATGTAGAATCAGAATCAGAATAAATGATTAAGCTTCAGACTAAGACGGAGTAGCCCTTTTAAATGGCAGATGAAGACGATGAGAAGCCATTTGTTCACCTGTCTGTCACACACATTGAAAAGTTACGCGGACTTCATAACACAGCATGGAAATGTGGGGGTGTTTGTGCCACGCCCTTGCCACCCCAAGGTGAACAAGCCCACAGCTAGGAACACAACGCGAATTGTAATATCACCACGGGGTGGAGAGCTGAGTCCACCGTGGCGCTGGCTGTGGGCTGCAGCTCCGAAATCCTCAAGGAAGGTGGCCTGGGTCACTCTGCTGTCACTGAAGGGGATTACCAGCAAGAAAACAAGAATTATAATGTTCTCCTCATTGTCTATGAAGTGAGTGGGAAATACAGAGGAGAAAAGCAAGAAGAATCTCTCCTACTAAGATTTAAAAAAATAGGACAGCCTGTCAAATGGGCAGGGCCATGAGTGGAAAAAGAAACAACTATTGACACTGGGGGCCCTGATTTCTCCCACGCAGCTGCTGCACTGCTGAAACCTCCCGTGGAGCCAGCCCTCACAGCTTCCAGAGGTTGTGGGGCCATAGCAGGTGAGCCTGACACAGATTCCCTATGACACAAGATACAAACAGTGTGAGGAACACCAGAAAATAATTATCCTCCCAAATAAAGCAATTATGAGTGAGAAACCAAAATAAACATCTTCAAATGTTCAAAAAGATTTTAAGAAAACAGTAAAGCAAAATCAAAATTGTTCAAAATTATTAGAAAAATGACTTTTGGAATGAGAAATGCAATCAGTGAAGTTAATAGCTCAATGGATACTTTGAAGTAGGAACCAAAAAAGCCAAATAAAGCACCAGTGATTCATTAAATAGAGCAGAAAAAAATACAGTCGAGAAAAAATATGGAAAATATTGAAATGATCTAAAGGCATAGAAATAATAGATCAAGAAAATCCAATATGTATGTCATAAAAATTAATGGAAGATTTGGGAAAAATGTAATCTTCGAAGGTATACTTCATGGCAATTACTCAGATATGAAGAAAGGAAATACGTCCTCATATTAAAATTTTACAAAGTGTTTTTAAAAGGTGTTTTACAAAAACATCCACCCCTGACGGTATTACAGTAACATTACCGAGTATTACTAGTATTAAAAAAAAAAAACTTCATAGCCACACAAAAACCAACCAGCCAACCAAACAATCTAAAGCAGAAGAAAAGTTGGAGGACGGCAGACTTCTCTTCAGAGCATGGCGTAACAGTCCTCCTCCTTTCCCCTGTGTTTTTTATTGTTGTTTTTTGTTTGTTTGTTTGTTTTGAGACAGAGTCTCGCTCTGTCTCCCAGGCTGGAATGCAGTGGCGCAATCTCGGCTCACTGCAAGCTCTGCCTCCTGGGTTCACGCCATTCTCCTGGCTCAGCCTCCCGAGTAGCTGGGACTACAGGTGCCCACCACCACGCCCGGCTAATATTTTTGTATTTTTAGTAGAGACAGGGTTTCACCGTGTTGGCCAGAATGGTCTCGATCTCCTGACCTCATGATCCTCCCGCCTCGGCCTCCCAAAGTGCTGGGATTACAGGCATAAGCCACCGCGCCGGGCCTCCCCCATGTTTTTAAAGTTGGCCTGCAGATTGGTGATGACTGTTGGAGACTGCGTTACTTTTCCAAGTGTGGCTTTCCACTAAAATCACAAAGGAAAATGTAGAAAGGAAAACATGTGGCTGAGGGAACCAACAACAAAGATGATTTACATGCAGGAGGCTCTTAGAAAGAAAGCATCGCACGAGTTCATGATGTCTAAGCTCTCAGCTAGCCTCTAGAGTGTAACTCCCTCTCCATCCTCCACCCCGCATTCAGGAGTCCTCCCCAGGGGTCTCAAACCTCCGCCTCTCCTCCATCACCAGGAGGTGCCCTGCTCATGCATCCTGCCCTCAGCAGACAGAAGATGTCTCTTGACTTCCCCAGCTCTTCTTGTGCCATCCACACAATCTTGCCTTCAACTATTATTTTATTTTATTTTTTAGGAGGTAGGGTCTTGCTCTGTTGCCAAGGCCAGAGTGCAGCAGTGTGAACAGGGCTCCCTGCAGCCTCGATCTCCTGAAGTTCAAGCCATCCTCCCACCTTAGCCTCCACAGTAGCTGGGACTACAGGTGTGTGCCACCACAGCTGGCTAATTTTTATAATTTTTATAGACACTGGATTTGCTGTGTTGCCCAGGCTGGTCTTAAACTCCTGGGCTCAAGCGATCTGCCCACCTCAGCCTCCCAAACTGCTGGGATTATAGGTGTGAGCCACCATGCCCGGCCTTGCCTTGATTTAAAGCAATGGAGGTGTAGAAGCCTTTTCATAGGCCACAGCAGGCCACAGGTGTTTGCTATCACTGTCATTCGTCTTTAGGGCACAAGATTTTGCTCAACAACTATATGCTTCCTTTAAACTTTATTCTGCTGATGCATACTAGTAGTCATCTTTCTCCCCCCCTCAAAAATTAAACTTTTTTGAGTTAAAAAAAAACTAAAAGAAACAAAGAAACATTTTTTACTCTCGTTCATTTTCAAGAACTCATTCTACATTTTCCAGACACACCAAGAAAGCACTTGAAAATGTAATGCCCTTAATTTTCAAACTCATGTGTTTGATGTATGAAGCTTTACCGTAACAATGGAATTTTCATTTTTCTAATCCTCTTTATTTTAATCCGGACATAAGATTTTAGAAGACGTTCTGCCGGTGTTGAGGCTTACGCAGAAACCACCCAGCAAGCAGGACCCTGGCCAGATGTTCTTGTTTGACTGGTTTCTGACTAAACACTGATATGCTTCCTCAGTATCTTCTATCTGAATAAAGGAATATTTAGAGTCTGACTCAATGTGTTACTCACAAATCCTAAAATCTCCAACTTAAAAAAATATATTTAGGATGGATCTTAATTTAGCCCACTTTTTAAAACCTCATAAACCTCATTTATTGTTCTTATTTTGCATTTTTAAATAGGGAGTAAGTGTACGATTCTAATTAAAAAGGTAAATTCTGCCATATACAAATAATTCTTAGAAGCTGAAATTCTCCAAATGCACTTTTCTTCTTGTAATAAAAATGTAACGAATAATGAATTCCTCAAGATGACTTTGCCACGTACATCAGTCTTTGAATGTGAGAAAGCAGAATATGTGTGAGATGACGGGTGTGTAATTTGGGTTCAAATGTGGTGTTGATTAATCTGTTTTATGTTGATTGTTCTCATTTCAATTCTGGATTTTTCTCATTTCAATTCTGGCTATTCTGATGTCTTTTCTGGCCACCGTGTATTCAAAATGTTTATGCACAGCTACTGTGGACATCCAAACCTTGAGGAACTTTAGACAAGAAAGTATCAAATAGGCTTTGGTGAAGAAAAAACAAAGATTATTAAATTATTACTGTGCAATAGGTTGTTTTAAATGATGAACTTTGCAACTGGCTCATGTATGTTAGAAGCACACATACGAATACATAAGGCCCCTTCCTACACACACACACACACACACACACACACACACAATACATATATAACTATTTTATCATTTTTCTGTATATAATTAAAAGCTATAAAGGAATGGTTATAGCTGTTTGTATCTGTTGCATATTCATCATAATAGGCCAATAAATTAATAATGTTAATTCAACATTTTGGACTCACACTGTAATGAGAAATAAAATTTAGTTTGTATGAAAATCAAAGTGACATTTTCAAAGAGAAAGTCATTTGAGGTTTTGATAACTTGGAATCATTGAATTAAATAGTTCAAATATTTCTGATCCTGAGTGAAAAATACCTATTTTTACATATTTCTAGTTATTAACATATATTATGATTTTTGTTAATCAATTATTACATAAAATATTTGATGTTTCCCTTATGACAAGACACAGTGAAAATTACTAAAGAATAAGGATGCTTCGATTAGAAGCTGTCGATGGAAGAGCATTTCCAGCTTTACATTTTTAACTGAGTAGCTTAATCTAAAAGATTCTTTATTTTTTTTGTTGTTTGTTTGTTTGTTTGAAACGGAGTCTCGCTTTGTCGCCCAGGCTGGCGTGCAGTGGCGCGATGTCGGCTCACTGCAAGCTCTGCCTCCCAGGTTCACGCCATTCTCTTGCCTTATCCTCCCGAGTAGCTGGGACTGCAGGCGCCTGCCACCACGCCTGGCTAATTTTTTGTATTTTTACTGGAGACAGGGTTTCACCATGTTAGCCAGGATGGTCTGGATCTCCTGACCTGATGCACCCGCCTTGGCCTCCCAAAGTGCTGGGATTACAGGCGTGAGCCACTGCACCCCGCCTGGTTTTTTGTTGTTGTTTTGTTATTTTTGGTCTGGGAAAAAAGAGATATGCCTATTTGTTTATGATTTATAAGATTCCTGATATCTAAGGAATTCAGTTAAAATACATACGGCTAGCAATTTTGAGTTCTGCGAGGTGATGGTTTTCTTAGCCTATTTCAGATAGACTTTTTCCAGTTGGGGATGCACTCCCAGGTCCCAGGAAGACACCGATGAGGAGCCAATCGTTGGGGGCTTGTCACTGACCTGCTCAGATAAGGTCCTTCAAGGACGATGATCCCAATTCATCTGCAGAGAAGAAAATGGCGGAGAGTTGAATCACAGAGACACAAGGATTGTGTCATTGGAAAATGTACACTCAAGGCAGTTTAAGAAATGATTGTATTTGCTGATTTTTCAAAGAATGCTAAAACATATATATATATATGAACATGTACACATACACATACATACACAACACAACAGAGAGAAATGCGTTTGATCCCCCTCAGAATTGGTGCACTAGCTAGGAAGAAAACCAGCAGCTGGACTCACCTAGTGAAGTAGCTTTGAGCAGAACCTGTGAAGAGTGGTAAGAAGCAGGGAAAACCGCACACCCAAATCAGCTTTCATATGCTAAGGCTTCCTCGTAAACTAAATGTGGCATTTGCACAAAACATTGTAATCCTTGTCATCAGTTGGGTACTAACAAAATGTAAAAATTTTGTTATACTTCATTCCATCTCTTCATTCATCCCTCTGTCCATTATCCACCCTTTTTTTTTTTTTTTTTTTTTTTTGAGATGGAGTCTTGCTCTGTCACACAGGCTGGAGTGCAGTGGTGTGATGTCAGCTCACTGCAAGCTCCGCCTCCCGGGTTCAAGCGATTCCCTCTTCCTCAGCCTCCCGAGTAGGTGGGATTATAGGCGTCCACCACCACACCTGGCTAATTTTTGTATTTTAAGTAGAGATGGGGTTTCACCATGTTGGCCAGGCTGGTCTAAAACTTGTGACCTCAGGTGATCTGCCTGACTCGGCCTTTCAAAGTGCTGGGATTACAGGCGTGAGCCACCGCGCCCGGCCAATCGTCCCATTTTTTGTAAGAATATTGTAGAGATTTTATCCCTGGAGGTCCAGGGACCTGGACTGCCCATCTTGTCTCCTTAGTACGGAAATAGTGTCATCTGGTGGCCTTTATAACTGCAGCCCAGCTCCCCAACCTGCTTCCTGGACCCATGGCTGGTCAACTGTTTTATGGGATGCAGTGGCTCAGGCACCCATCACCCCATCATGTGGCAGCTGCTGTCCACTGAAAATACACTTAAAAAATGAGTGACCACCTTCCCTATGCAGAGTGGTTTTCTGCCAGGACAGTTGTTTGAAATTGGCAGTTATACAAATGGGTCCATTTTATACAATACTTGAGTAGCTGGAATAGAGACTGCAACTCTTAAATAGTTGTAGGAAGATTTTTAGACCATTTCATCATAATTCCATTTTTTTTTTTTTTTCTGAGGCCTGAGAACATGTCATAACCGGCTTCTCTAACCTGCTTCGTGTTCACCGTTTTTGCCACTGAGAGGAGATTGGGCACCAAGCACTGTGGTATGCACGCCCTTTGTGTGCCGATGTCATTTTTGAAAGCAATTTGAGCTGTTCTAAATTCTCTCCACACACTAGCCCATGTCCTGGAAGGGCTCCGATCTTTCTTGTGTGGGCAGGATTGCCAGTCCTCATTCTGATTCCTGACTGCAGGGTTCGTGCATGGATCGCGGGATGCCTGTGTGAGTGGGTTATTAGGGCCTTTCAGAAACTCGATTGTGGTCGAGCTTCCGTAAAGACCACTGGAGCCTCTGCCTTCCCTGCGGCGATTTCTAACTGCCCAGGCATCCAACGAGCAAACAGGGCCGGCAGCAAATTATCCCGTGGATATCTCATCCTACTGAGACATGACAAGACTGTTTTGAAGCTTTCTGCCTAAAATATATTTATGTTACCTTCAGAGTGAAAATCCTGCAATTTGACTTGCATAGCATTGACCTGACTCCAAAATAAAATAGCTTCCTTTCCTAGTAATAGAGTTAGAAGTACAGTGTAAAAGTCGATAGAACAAATATTGCTAAGAAATCCAACTTTCCATTGATTTGTTCAGGAGTAGACTCAACAAGTATGTACATACTACCCAGAGAAAAGCCATGCTTTGCTTTCAGAATCAAAACATTTTAGGGGAATAGTGTAGAATTAATCTTCAGTTTTTGCATCGGGCACCAGAGTATGCTGAAAACAAAATTAAAAATAAATTATAACTTTACATAAAAGAGTTTGGGAAGGAAATAGATGACAGATGAGTAACTATAATAATGATTATAACAGGATTTCTTTAATTTTCAGTCAGCATTATACGTCGTTTGTCACTTATTAACACCTAATTTTCTTTTTGAACTAATTGTTACTTTGTGTACTCCCAAAACTATGCAACAAATATTGATCTAACACCTCCCAGGCATTAGGCAATATCATGTATTAATAAACTGTGTTTTCACTTACCTCATTTCTGATTCTACCAAGAACAAAACATCTTCTTTATGTAATCTTTTCTGCTTAAAATGCAAAATAACCTTGAATGAGTTTTTCAAAGCTCCAAAATTAGGAAAATGCATTCGATTTTGTTTTTATAAGGTCAGTAATTCAAAATTTTTGATCAAAACTTCTTTTAATGCCACTTTGAATTATGGTTCCAAGTGTTTTGCTGGGTAAGCAGCATATTACACAGCCAGATTTTTCTACCATTTGATTCACTGACTTCGTTACACTGTGTTTTCAGTAGGATGGTCTTGGTTGCATTTGCTGCACTGAAGAAAAGCTGAACTTTTCCTCTAAAAGGAAATGATAGCAAGGGAGACAAAAATTCCACATTTTGAAGACTAACCAAAATAACTGTTGATTCCATTATTTTATGAATGAAAACTGATTTGTAATCTAAGGCATGTGGTTTGCATGCTGGTTCTGCCAGGCACTGGTTGTGTTATTTCAAGTCATTCTCACTATGGCTTGGTTTCTGTATGTGCAACATGAAAATAATTATTTTTACTTACAGAGTATAGGCCATGGTTATATTAAATGCATTGAAGTGAAATTTGTGTATGTCAAGAATGATCTTAAAATATTTTGATTCAGTCGTACTGAAAATAATGAGTATTAAAGACTCTAAAGAAAATGGTCTCAACGTTTAACTTGCCCATCGTAATGGGCAAAAATAGATCATGGGCAATTTAATCATATAGTCTTCCAGGGGCCATCAGGAATCCCTAGATGTTAGAAATTATAGCAACATAGTCAAACCCCTTGAAACTGTATTTGGCACCCACTTTTTCCAGCTCTCAGCACTTGAAGTACCTGCAAGCTCCCTCCCTTTCCTGTCTTGAATGCTATATGGTATTACATTCTTTTCAAATTGAGAATTGTATTATTTGTGTTTTGCAACTTCAAGACATAATGACCAAACATATTTCAATACTGCATATTAAAATTAATAGATCAGGTTTAAATATGCCCTGGGGTTAGAGAACTTACTCATTTTGAAAACAGATGAATACATAAATCTCAAAAGTATTGATGGCTTAAATCTAATAGCTTTCTTTAGAGATCAGTAAAATTGCCCTTCTTCTTTCACTCACCCCTAATAATTCCAATAAATGTACTCTCTTTTTAATTGATTTTTGAAAACATCACGACTTAATGACTGGGAGATTTCTTAAAGTCGGACAATTTGGGAAGCCCATAAAGAGTGAAAAGAGTTCCCTGTGTTCATGTTATGCATACTTGGAAGGCAAGATTAACTACTGCAAATCAGACCCTGGAGGAGAAGAAAGGAGGTGAAAAGAGATTACTAGCTAATTTTAATATTGATCTTAATAGGATCTGAATGATGACAGAATGACAACAGTGATCATAACAATAATACAGCAAAACGGGATTAAGTGTATCGTATAAAGGCATTGGTGTAAGAGTAATTGGTAGAATAATAATACAAACTTCCATAATAACCAAAACATACTAAAAAAGGAGAAAAGAAACTCCTTAGTGAAAAAAAAGGTGAACACAGAGGATATGAATATGTATAATATGATGACACTCAGAAATGTTGTCAAACATATTGATTATATCAGTGAGTGCAGTCATGTGGGTAAATATCTACATACACAACTAAACAGCAGAAGCTTACGTAGTCAGAGTTTCTAGGAGATGCCAGGAGAAGCAGACATCCACATTCTCTAACAACATGGAAATTTCATCATCAAAATAGAGCCAGTAGACAAAATTAATGAAGATGTATAAAATTTAAAGATCATTCATAAAATACATTTTAAAGAATGTTATATGCCAATTTCTGAGACCCCACCAAATAAGCTAAATCTCCTTCAAGTGTTCATGCAACTTTAAAAAATAATCATATATTAAACCAGAAAAATTGTCTCAAGAAATAATAAAAACAGCATCACATTTCTGGGCCCCAATGAGGTATGCACGAAGCTTCAAAGCTGCCACTCTGTCCTAACAACAAGGAGAAAGCTGAACACACTGAAAATCCACAACGCTTCTCAGGTGCCTAAGAGAAGCGAAGTCACAGGGCAAACTGCTGCGTCCAAAATGGCAGAGAGGCAAGTGGGTACAGAGAACCACAGCTTCTCAGAGCAGAAACCTGCAGGGAGCCAGTGCAGGGGGAAGAAACCCAAACTGTCATTGAGGAACTGCTGCAGGCTCAGAGTGGCTGAGTCTGAGAGAGAAAAACTGCAGGGAGACCCAGTCAACAGGGGCACATTTTTGTGTTTTCCTTCTAAGAGCTTGGCAGTTTCTCACAGTGAAGATCACAGAAGAATCTCCTTGTGCATCTCGAGGGCAGAGGGGAGAAGCAATTCTGAAATGCCCCAGAGCAGACATTCTTAGCAAGGTGTGCTGTTAGGAGAAACCAGAGTTAACCAGAGCCTGATGTGCTGGAGTTTTATGGATGCCCAGTGGGCCTGGGAGAAAGGAAACAATTCCGTGGGCCGCAGTGATCCTACCCCACCTCTGGGGAGAAACGTGAGCAGCACGGGTGAAGCTTCCACTCCCAGGAGGATCCAAGTTCACTGTTGCTCTTACTGAGTTTGTGTATCAAAGCCTGGGACCTGATCAGAGGAGTGGGGAATGCTTTCCCTCTCCCACATCTTAGCACTAATCTACTAAAGGCCAATTGACCCGGTGCATATGTCCAGCTCTCAGTGAAAAATCACAAGGCATACAAATGGCAAAAATCACAACAACAACAACAAAACACAATTTGAAGAGACAGAGCAGGTGTTAACAGCAGACCCTAATATGGATGTCAGAATCGTCAAACCATGAATTTAGACAAGCCATGATTAATATGCTGAGAGTTCTAATGGTAGAAATAGAAAACGTGCAAGAACACAAAGAGATGGGTAATATAATCAAAGAGATGGAAATTCTAAGAGAGGACCAAAAGTAAAAGCTAGAGATAAAAACATGTTAACAAAAATGAAGAATGATTAATAATAATAATGGTAATAAATCCAATAGGTGAGGAGAAAAGAGATTAAAAGTTTAAAGAAAATTGTCCAAGAGTTGATAATGATAAACTTGGTGTTGAAAAAAAAGTACTTCCAGGCCAGGTGCTGTGGCTCATGCCTGTAATCCCAGCACTTTGGAAGGCTGAGGAGGGTGGATCACAAGGTCAGGAGTTCAAGACCAGCCTGGCCAACATGGTGAAACCCCATCTCTACCAAAAATACAAAAATTAGCTGGGTGTGGTGTGAGTGCCTATAATCTCGGCTACTCCTGAGGCTGAGGCATCAGAATCATTTGCAGCCAGAAGGTGGAGGTTGCAGTGAGGTGAGGTCATGCCATTGCACTCCAGCCTGGGCAACAAAAGGAAAACTCCATCTCAAAAAACAAACAAACAAACAAAAAAGTACTTCTATATATTATTCTGTCAACATTTGAAATAAGTTTTGAAATTTTCTGTAATTGGAAGTTCAACAAACTAAAAGGTCCATCCAAGATAATACATTAGAATAGCCAGAAGAACAACAGAGGGCAGGGGGAAAAGCATGATGATCTCTCAGGAGGCTACGGTTTGATCTGGATCAAAGCCATTAGGGGTTGGGGCCAGACGGAAGCAGAGAAAGTGGTGAAGTGAAGAGAGGTCTGGCCACAGGCTAAAGGTAACATCATCAGGACTTCCCGCTGTATTAGACTTCAGGGATGAAAGCAAGAGGAGCTTGAGCTGAGCAACAGGAAGAATGAAATTACCATCCCCCAAGAGCTGGAAGGTAATGAGTTGGACATTTTTGTGAGGGGAAGATCCAAGTTCACTGTTGGTCCTACTGAGTTTGTGTACCATTTTACGAGGATGATCCTCTGCCTCTCGATTCAGTACAACAGATAACATCATGACCTCTGCAGAGATTTAGGGAGAAGCGACAGACTTGCTTACGTTTCTACTTTTAGCTGAATGCCTTTTCTTTCTTCTTGTACCAGAAACAGAGAAAGACCTCACTCAGCTTCCAAAAGAAAAGAACACATGAACGAATCTCCTCTAAAAACAATTTTTAGAAGTTATCTTTTACTGAACAGATTTCTCACTGTGAGACATTGCTTTAAACATATAGCCAAGAATTTCTGCATGTTTGAAATTTGAGTGCTATACTTTATAAGTCTGAACCTACACCTGGCCAGTGAATTATTAAGAAGCACTAACCCAAATTTAAAAAACCAAGCTATTAATGCAACATTTTTAAGAGAACATAATTTAAATGTTTATATGTAATTTTCAGTCCTAAAGACAGCATTTACAGTATGATCTATTTTTTGCAAGGATAGGAATAAAATACACACCAGACAAGCAGTATGTGTCTTATTCCAGAATAAAATTGTAAATGAAAAGAGGAAATGGCAATGTATACATTTTCATACTGTTTTAATTCCTTTATAAGAATTAGATATTGCATTTAAAACAAAATTTATTTGAAAATGATCTATTCTGTTTTCAAAAAGGTCTTAGAAATAAAGACTTCACAGCATCTTATAGCATCCTTAAAGTTGGTTTACCACTCAGTATAGTCACTTACAGGTGGTTTGTAATGTGTCAGCTTGTCTAGGCTGAGCTATAGTTCCACAAATTACCTTATGGTGTGTTTCAAGTTAGTGTGGGTTTTTTTTTTCTTTTGCATACAGGATACATTTTTTTTATTTTGCAGATTTGAAGAGCAAAGTGAAGTGTAGTTCTTTCCATTTTTTTTGCTGATAATGTATGCACAGGTGTGGGTGCGTCTCACTGTGTAGTCTGTCACCTGTTGGCAGACTTCCCAGCAGGGTCACACCTGCTCCACCTTCCCCTGGGTCTTCCCTCAAGTTCGCAAATCTCGGGCCAGGACCAAAAGCACTTTCCCCTTACTTGGCTGTGCTGCAAGACAGAACAGATCAGAACCCCAGGGCTGATGGTCCATGTGAGACGGCAGAGGATCATGAGAAGCATTAATGCTTCCAGCCACCACTCACATAGATGGGGTCCCTATGTGTTTTCTCTGGGACAAAGTATGTCAGCCTCTGTTGCAAGACAGTCGAGAACAGAGACAGTGGGAGCTGACAGCTTCCCCTGTGTGCCGTGGGCTTCAGCCTGAGCATGAGGCTGCAGTTCACCCTCTCTCTCGCCTGTGGGTGCCGACTCCAGCACCTGGTGTGGACACAGCAGGGTTCCAGATCCAGAGACTCTTCTCCCAGTCCCTCAGCTGCACAAGGTTGGGACCCTGTAAGAAACACTGCCTCAGGGTCCTGCTTCTCTGATTAAATCCTGGCAAACACACTCACGTTGTCCTTCATTGTTATCTCACTGTTTCACATATTGCCTCTTTTTTTTTATCAAATGAGTACGAAATTCTTAATAACTGACAACAGATAAATTTTTAACTTTGTGCAATTCCCTAAGATTTACAAGTATCATACGATTTAAAATCATTTTGCAAATTTTGGATGCTAGAAAGGTGTTTGTGACCTTTCTGATTTGTGTATTTCTTCAGTAAATCTCTAAAGCACTGCTGTATGGATATTTCAGATCTGCAAATATACGTAGATTTAATCTGTCTGCACTTTAATTTGAATTCATTATATAAATACACTCTTGGAGAGAAAGAGAGAATTAAAAAGACTTACAGTTTCTCTCTCCTCTATACTTCCTTCCTCTGGTCCTCCTCCTCGTCGTCTCCTCCTCAAACTCCTCCTCCTTCTACTTCTTTCCCTTTCCTCAAAGAGAAGGACCACTCTCTAGAAAATGGAGAGGAACTTGGCAGAGTTTTTATAAAACAATGTCAATAATAATTAGGAAAGATCCCCTGAAGACAGAATTATCATAGTTTCCTGTCTACATTAAAACCGGATTTCTCAAGCGAGCGTGATTTTGCCCTCCCAGGGACTATCTGATGGCTGCAGGCATTTCTTGTCCTTAGGACAGGGGTGGGGCGTGCAACTGACACTTACTGACATCTCATGGGTGGAGGTCAGGGATGCTGCTAAACATCTACAATGCACAGGGCCACTCCCCAAAACAAAGGATTCTCCCTCTGGCAGTATCATTAGTACTGAGGTTAAGGGTGAGGAACTTTGATTTGTTATTCAGTAAATGTTGATTATAACAAGCAAAATTCAAAACACTAGACCTGATTAACAATAGTAATATTATTCTAACTAAAGCAAATAACATTGATTGAAGACTGTGAATTGAAAACTGTACAATACAGTATTATGTACTAAATTCACTACATTGTGCAACTTACCTTGAAAAAAAAAAAGCCTTTTTCTTCCTGTCTAATTAAGACTGTACCTTTTTTTTATTTTATTTTATTATTATACTTTAGGTTTTAGGGTACATGTGCACAATATGCAGGTTTGTTACATATGTATCCATGTGCCATGTTGGTTTGCTGCACCCATTAACTTGTCATTTAGCATTAGGTATGTATCCTAATGCTGTCCCTCCCCCCTCCCCCCACCCCACCACAGTCCCCGGAGTGTGATGTTCCCCTTCCTGTGTCCATGGGTTCTCATTGTTCAATTCCCACCTATGAGTGAGAACATGCGGTGTTTGGTTTTTTGTCCTTGCGATAGTTTACTGAGAATGATGTTTTCCAGTTTCATCCATGTCCCTACAAAGGACATGAACTCATTGTTTTTTATGGCTGCATAGTATTCCATGGTGTATATGTGCCACATTTTCTTAATCCAGTCTATCGTTGTTGGACATTTGGGTTGGTTCCAAGTCTTTGCTATTGTGAATAGTGCCGCAGTAAACATACGTGTGCATGTGTCTTTATAGCAGCATGATTTATAGTCCTTTGGGTATATACCCAGTAATGGGATGGCTGGGTCAAATGGTATTTCTAGTTCTAGATCCCTGAGGAATCGCCACACTGACCTCCACAATGGTTGAACTAGTTTACAGTCCCACCAACAGTGTAAAAGTGTTCCTATTTCTCCACATCCTCTCCAGCATCTGTTGTTTCCTGACTTTTTAATGATGGCCATTCTAACTGGTGTGAGATGGTATCTCACTGTGGTTTTGATTTGCATTTCTCTGATGGCCAGTGATGATGAGCATTTTTTCATGTGTTTTTTGGCTGCATAAATGTCTTCTTTTGAGAAGTGTCTGTTCATGTCCTTTGCCCACTTTTCAATGGGGTTGTTTGTTTTTTTTCTCGTAAATTTGTTTGAGTTCATTGTAGATTCTGGATATTAGCCCTTTGTCAGATGAGTAGGTTGCAAAAATTTTCTCCCATTCTGTAGGTTGCCTGTTCACTCTGATGGTAGTTTCTTTTGCTGTGCAGAAGCTCTTTAGTTTAATTAGATCCCATTTGTCAATTTTGGTTTTTGTTGCCATTGCTGTTTGTGTTTTAGACATGAAGTCCTTGCCCACGCCTATATCCTGAATGGTATTGCCTAGGTTTTCTTCTAGGGTTTTTATGGTTTTAGGTCTAACATGTAAAGACTTTGTACCTTTTGACCGTCCTCTCTGCTTCTTAGAGTTTGATTGTTTTATACTCCACATGTACGTGAGGTCATGCGGTATCTGTTTTTCTGTATCTAGTTTATTTCACTTAACATAATGTCCTACAATTATATTCATATTGTCATGAGTGACAAAATGTCTTTCTTTTTTAAAGGCTGAACACTATTCTATTGCATATATTTCCATATTTTCTTTATCCATTTTGGAGCCTTCTAGGTGACTTATTTTTGAAGATAAAAAGTTCCTTTCCCATGCTAAATATTTTTATACTAGTTCAGCTTGTATTCTCCTTAAGAAAATCTACAGAATGTTAAGCAGGGAAGGAAACTTTTAGGTCACTAAAAGGACCTAAATGTTCCTTTAGGAGATGGAGACACTATCTTTTCATGCCCTGGCCACTGGACCATCCTGAAACTCCATTTCAGTGGAAGGTATTTGAATTTTTATGTGATTATATTTCACCCTCTGCTATGTAAATGTCTTACCAACGAGTCTAGGATGTTCATTACTCTCTGGCTTACCATGAATGTCAATAATGTCCTAGGAAGATGTCATTTAAACCAACTTTAGGTCTTAGAAAATAAAGACCACTAAGGTTGATAAAGAATAGATAAGTTATTCAAAGGGACAGCCCAATAGTGACAGACAAGTCACCCAGACCTGCTTGACCCAAATCCTCCAGCAATAGCCACTTCAGAGACCTGCCGCCCAGAGCAACCTTGTGCCATCCTCATGAATGAAGGCAGGTTTCACCTCGAGCCATCTCTCCTCCATGGCCAGATGGGTGACCACGGTACTGCCCAGCCCTCCACCCACTGGGGGCCTCCCTCCACTCTGTCCTTCAGGGCCACCCCAAGGGGGAGCTTACTGTCCTGACTGTTCATCTTCATGGGTTCAGAGCCCTCTATAAAGAGCAAGCCAAGAGAAAACGGATGCTTTTTCTTCAGTCAACTTCCCAGGAAGCTAAGGTTATGGCATGGGATACGAGAGAAGTCCAATTAACTGAAATAAGAACAACAGACACCTGGACTACTTTCTTAGGTGACTTTCTGCACCTTAGGGACAGCTCAAGCCTGGTCTTAGGTGCACCACTGCATACATATGCACATTTATGTGTATGTGCGTGTGTCCCTCTGGGTCCATGGTGGATGAGTTCCAGAACCCCTGCAGGTGTCAAAATCCAGCGGTGCTCAGGTCTCACAGCTCTGGGGGATCACGATCAAGGAATCCTAAAAGTGAGCCCTCCCTATCCACAGGGTTCAGCATCCTAGAAATACTGTGTTTTCTATTTGCAGTAGGTTGAATATGCCAATGTGGAACCCACGGATAGGAAGGGCCAACTGTGTACAGATAGTTCCCAATTTACGATGGTTCCACTGAGGACTTTTCAACTTTATGATGGTGTGAGAGCAATACTTCAGGTACCCATATGATGGTTCTATTTTCCACTTTCAAAAACGTATTTGACAAATTACATCAGCTATTCAGCACTGTACTACAAAATAGGCTTCATACAAGATGATTTTGCCTAACTGCAGGCTAATGTAAGTGTTCTGAGCACTTTAAAATGGGGTAAGCTACATTATGATGTTGGAAGATTAGGTATATTAAATCCATTTTTGACTTAGATAGTCTCAAGTTAAGACTGGTCTGCCTGGATGTAACTCCATTGTAAACCTGGAACCATCTGTACATGCGCGTGATAGTGCTGGAATGGCGTGTGTGTATAGATGCACACATCACATAATATGCATGTATTTCCAACATTAGGCTTTTTTTCAGGGTGCACATTAGTTTTCTATTGCTGTAGCAAACTTTTCACAAACTCAGTGCTTGAAACAACACAACACAAATGTATTACCTTGCAATTCTGGAATTTGGAAGTTTTCAATCAGTCTCACTGGGCTCTAGTTAAGGTATCTAAAGGCATGGTTTCTTCCAGAGGCTCCAGGAGAGAAACTGCTTTTTTGGTTCTCCAACTTCCAGAGGCCAGCCACATCCCTTGGCTCCTGGCCGCTTCCTCCACCCTGAAAGCCTGCAGTGCAGTGGTGGAGGCCAAAAGAACGAGGATCATGATCAACTCAGTATACCACTAGAGGCTATATGAGTAAACAGCAAACTGTTCTCATAAATGCAGAATGTTGGCTAACTGACATACTGTGTCTGCCGCCCAGAAGGACTGCCGAGGGCAGTCACGACCCTGATGCAAGTGTTTCTTATGATTAGGCATAATTGAAACCTGTTAGTAATAATGAAAACCAGTGATCAGTTAAGCAGCTGACCAATTGTTACCCGCTCCTCCCTGCTCTTTCTACCCAATAAATAAGAAGGGCTGTGGAAGCTTGGGGGCTGCCTTTGCTCACTAGAAGCAGGGAGCCCTCTTCTTCTCCCCATGTTGCCCTTCCTTAAAACAGTTTCCTTTGTCTTAAGTTTTCATTTTCACATTCGTCCCTTCGTTCAGTCTTGTAATGACAGTCTCAAGTAGTAACAGCAGTAACTGCTGTAATGACGGTCTAAGTAGTAGCAGTGGCAGTCTGCCACAGTGCAGCGTCTTCAAGTCGCCCTCTGATCTTTGAATTCTGCTTCTGTCTTCTTATTTACTCCTCTGACTGTCACTCATGGCTCTGTTTTTGAGGGTCCCTTGTGATTACATTGGACCAACACTGATAATGCAGGATAACCCTCTCCTCTCAAAATCTTTTATTTAATCAAATCCACAAAATCTGTTTATGCTCTGAAAGTTAACATAGTCATATAAATTTTATTTTAGATTGTATTATATGGAGTTTGTTACATAGCTTATGACATAGTGATATTCAAATGGACTAGAATTCAATATATGGTGTTTCAGATTCCACAGAAAAAGAGAGTTATATCCCCTCAACAATATGTTACCATTTTTCCTCCTGAAACTATCATGACAATTTAATTTAAAAATATTGAATTACATTTGTATTGCCTTATATACATGAGTAAATATCTTTACAAAATCTGACATTTCTTAAATTTTACTCTATGACTTACCAGCCTAGAATAACCTAAACTATGATGATTAGAGATTATTTATGTGTATTTAAAAATATAATTTTAAAATCCAAATTTCTTCAGAAAACAACATTTCTTTAGAGTATTTTTCAGTACCAGGAATAAAAGCTGTAGAAAGGAAAACTCTCAGTTCAGTGAAGAGTCTTAGATTATCTGACTCTAAACATTTACCGTCAGATCCTGCACTGTTGCTTCTGTTGTCTTGGAATGCAGAAGTAGAGGAACTTCCTCTTCAATCACCTCCTCAGGTGTCCAGCTCTTCGAGGCTCATGGCTGTGGCTTGCTCACAGTGCTCATGACCTTGCATACATATTGCGTTGGATCAATGCTATACACTGGGCAGCTGCTGAGTTCTTTGAAGTTCCGTCGTGTTAGTCCAGTTAAAAGGATGGTATGCTGGAAAAAAAAAATCATGGAGGTTTTACCCTACTGTGATTTTGAATGGACAACAAGCAATGGCAAATAATGGCCATTTAAGACACAATAGGTAAGAGACAGAGAAATAGTAAGTTGAGAAGTAGATATAGATAAAGATTGTCCCATGTTGCTTGAATAATAAAGCCAATGTCAAAAATTTCCCTCAAGTGCTCTACCATTTGTAAGAAGAGACACGATTGAGGCTCTTGAAACCATCTGCCTGCTTATGTATTGACATCTTTATGTGTTTTGCACATTTTATAAAAATAATTTCACATAATTGTTTTGCACATTTTATTGAAACATCACCAAGTTGTTACATGCTATACATACATGTCTTGCTGAAACCATTGTTTTATGAACAAAAGCCTAATGGATATCTTGGTAGTTATTTATATTCTTACAGAGTCATTTCATGTTTTGATAACTGTATTAGTCAGGGTTCTCTAGAGGGACAGAACTAATAGGATATATATATATATATGTATGTAGATATATATATGTATGTGTATATGTATATATATATAGAGAGAGATAACAGAACTAATAGGATATATATATATATATATAGAGAGAGAGAGAGAGAGAGAGAGACAGAGACAGAGTTTATGAAGTATTAACTCACACAATCACAAGGTCCCACAATAGGCCATCTGCAAGCTGAGGAGCAAGGAAGCCAGTCCGAGTCCCAGAACAAGAACTTGGAGACTGATGTTCGAGGGCAGGAAGCATCCAGCATGGGAGAAAAATGTAGGTGGGAGGCTAGGCCAGTTCCCTTTTGGCATTTTTCTGCCTGCTTTATATTCGCTGTCAGCTATTAGATTGTGCCCACCAGATTAAGAGTGGATCTGTCTTCCCCAGCCCACTGACTCCAGAGTTGATCTCTTTTAGCAACATCTTCACAGGCACTCTCAGGATCAATATTTTGTATCCTTCAATCCAATCAAGTTGACACTCAGTATTAACCATCACAATAGCCATATGTCATATTCTGCCATATGCACTTCTCATAATTTATATATCACTTACCATCCCAGGGGACATTTTCCTTCTCAAAAATTTCTGCAATAAAAAGACTGCTGTAATGAGCAGCCCATGTTCATCTTCTACTACATATGGCTGAGGTTTTTTTCCCCTCTAGGGTATATACTTAGAATCAAATTAATTGGTGCAAGTATGCACATTTTAATTTAACTAGACACCGTCAAATTTCATTCCAGCATGGCAATCTCGGTTTCCACTCTAACCTGTTAGCCTGGGATGCCTTGTTTCTCTGCATTTTCCAACTTTTATTTTTGTAGATTAGAATTTCGCCTGCATATGGGGAGAAAATGGTTTTATCTGGCAATGATGTACTTCACGGACTTCTGACATCTAATTTTTCTGGTGATTGGTCTACAGCATATTGAAATATAGGTGGTTTTGCTCATATATATTTTATCTCTTGCAATTTTAATACATTTTCTTTAAATACATACTGAAGTTCCATGGTGTGCCTACACATTCATTTTTTGTTTGTTTGTTTGTTGTGTGTACGTTGCTATTTCACTCCTACCCAGCTCTCAATGTCCTTTTTAAAAATGTGACAATTTTCATCACTCCTTACTTACGGAAAATGTTGAGACATTGTGCTGAATCCCACAGCCCCTTCCTTTCCCCTGTGATTCTTTTTACGAACTTTTCAGAGGTTTGTTGAACCTCCCCCATTCTCCAGGGTCCTAATTCTTTTCCGCTTTCCTTCTCCAATGAATACACAGGGTTCATCGTCGGATATGATCTCAGCAGATATAAAATGTCTATAAATAAGAGTCATCTACTATCGTGAAATTATTTTTATAAAATGTAAAGCATAGATGCATAGATGCCTGCTTCTTCTTAGTGCACTAAATAAGTCATTGGTAGAGCCAAGCCGCTTACCTGTGCTCTAGCCCACTGATTTCTACCAGGAAAATGCGAGGCTTCTCTTTCTAGAAATAGGTTTTTCATAGATATTATCTTTTCATGGGAACGTAGAGTAGGAGGGAAGATTCTTTAAATTGGCATGGTGTGGGTAGAGGAAAGAGATATATTTTCAAAACAGACTTTGAAGAATCTTTCCTTTTCCAGCTAATGGTTTGTGTGCAAATTAAAATGCATCAAAGAAATGAATGCATTACAATTACTCATTTTTCAACTTTGTATTTGTAAAGGGATTCTTTCTCCAACCCTAGGCTATTTTATCATCAATTCTTGAACTCTAGGATGATGACTAGTTATTTTTACTCATCTCCACCCACCCTTCAAAATGTACATATCCACTTCTGACTTTAGTTGCCAACAGGCACTTCCAAATTCTAACTTCATCCCCCATCTTCAGTCTCTTATGGAAGAATGCTGGGAGAACAGATTTAAACTTTGTCTCTTCCAAGGTGCCTTCCTTATGCTACATTAACCACCTCCCATCTGTGTTATCTATACCTGGACCCTGAATTTCTTCAGAATAGCTTGTATGGGGATTGTGAATCTTCATCTAGTTGCTGGTTTAACTTCTTTTTTTGCTGCTGCTCTGCTTGGTTGTAAACTCCACAGAGAGTAGGACTCTGTCTGATTGATTGATTGATTGTTTGATTGATTGATTTTGAGGTGGAGTCTTGCTCTGTTGCCCAGGCTAAAGTGTAATGGCATGATCTGGGCTCACTGCAACCTCCGCCTCCCAGATTCATGCAATTCTCCTGCCTCAGCCTCCTGAGTATCTGGGATTACAGGCACGCACCACCATGCCCAGCTAATTTTTGTATTTTTAGCAGAGACGGGTTTTCACCATGTTGGCCAGGATTGTCTCTGTTTCTTGACCTCGAGATTCGCCTGCCTCAACCTCCCAAAGTGCTGGGATTACAGGCATGAGCCACCGTGCCCGGCTGGCTCTGTCTGATCTTTAACCAAGATCTATGTAGGATTTGTTGTGTTATTAAACATAATAACATTATAGTTTCTGAACAAATAAAAAATGAACAAACATAAGTTACTTTAGGCTCAGGATATAGAAATAAATGAAGAACACTGAAACACATGCTTAGAGAACCACCTATGTAAGGAGGCCGACTGACGTACTTCAACGTGAGGTCAGTCTTCTCCTGTACTACAGGTTTAGTACAGAGCCAACCAGGAGTAGCAACAGCAAGATAATTACATTTTCACCAATTGTTCAAAGCTGGCAGGAGGAAGAAAATGATAAAGATTAGAGCAGAGATAAATAAAACAGAGAATGAGAAAATTAACAAAACCAAGAGTTGGTTCTTCAAAAAGATCAACAAATCGATGTGTTATTAATGAGATTGACTAAGAAAAAATGAAAAAAGACTCTTAACTAAAAATTACAACATAAAAAATAAAAGAGGAGATATTAGTACAAATTTTACAGAAATAAATAAAAAGGATTACAAGAGAGTACTAGGAATAATTGTACATCAAAAAAATAGGTAAACTACATGAAATGGACTAAATTCCTAGAAATACACAACCCACGAAGGCTGAATCATGGAGAATGGAAAAATTCAAAGAGATCTAAAATGAAAGAGATTGACTCGTATTAAAAAACCATCCAATCAAGAGAAGCTCAGGACAATACGGCTTTGCTGGTAAATTATACCGAACACTTTGTAGAAATGAAATTGAAATATGAGTAGAAATGTTATAATCAAATTCTTCCCTTGTTTAGAAAGGAAGTTTTTTCCTCCTCCACTTTTTTCTTTTCCCACAGATTGCAATTCAAAGGTGGAGACGATACAATTAGTTCACTCAGGTGAAGAGAGCGCCTTGGTCAAGGTGAGCGGTAAGACAAAAAGAACCTGGCCTCTGGGCGCTCCCCGGGAAGCAGGGCTGCTGCTGGCCCTGGGCAGCCCGTGGCCTCCCTGTCATTACATAAGAGAGAAATAAACCTCCACCTTGTCTGAGCCACTTTCTTGGTTGCAGCAACTTAGACTGTCTCTGAAAAATACTGATGCTCGTTGGTAACAAGGTGGTATGGCTCTGGTGTGTATATGAGCATCGTGTGTAGCTGCACAAACATGCTTTTTAGAAAGGAAAAGCAGGCATCATTTTAGAGCCCAAAGACAAGGCAATATTCTGTTCTGCAAGCTTTTTGCTTTTCTTTGTTGTTTACTCTAAAATTAGGATAAATTTATACTGTAGAAAGCTGACAGCAAGTTATGAAGGGTATTACATAAGTTTCCTCCATTCTTTCCTATAGAATCTATTGTGTTTCAGACATCTTAATTCAAGTAGCTCATAAGGCCGTTACACGTAATATATAGAAAAATAAAATATTTATTTCTCCAAAATCATTTTCTCTTCCAGAATTACTTCTTGCAGCAGACACCACCATAAGGTCATCTGTGATCGCTGCCTCTCCTTCATCACACCAATGTATCACATCTTATTTTCTACATCCGAAATATTTTTAGATTGCATCCATTTGTCACCAGCATTGATGCCTGAGCCAGCACCGTTTCTCAGTCAGATCCCTGTGTCGATTCTAAGTTGCTTTTCTGCTCCCACAGCTGCCCCATTGTCTCCTCCCCAATCTGTTCTCAAATCTGCAGTCAGGGCAATGCTTTAAAAACGCAAAAATGCAAGTTGATCATAATTGTCTCTTGCTCACCCCTCAGCGAAGGCTTCATATTCACTTCTGAGAATAATTATTAAAATCCTAACATCTGAGTTACAAGGTCCTTCACGATCTCAACCAATTTTCTTCTCAATCTTATCCCTTGTTCCTTCTCTCTTTGCACAACTTGTGTCAAACTTCCTAAAACTCCCTCCAATGCACCGCTCCTTCCTTTGTGTTCAAAGCCTCACTATGCTCCTCTTCTTGGTACAGTCTTCTCCTACGTGTCCCCTGGGTCTCCCTGACTTGGCTAAGCATTGCATGACCCCCAAAGCTAGGGAGCATATGTTGCCAGGAACTTTCACAAAATCTGGTCATTTCTCACATGTATCACAGTTGTAATTATATTGTAATGTCTGTGTACCCCCAACACAGGGCGACTCTTGTGAGAACAATGGCCACATTTATTTTTTCTCATATCTTGATATTGGAAATAAAATTGGTGAATAAATGAGTAACTGAAAGTCTTTTAAATAATGAATTGATTGAAATCTTTTATTGCAGTGTAAAACCAGAGAATACACAAAATTCCTTTAAGTCCAGGCAGAAGCAAGTTATGGAACACAGTCCAAATAGAAGGTATTCATTTAATTGACACATAATAACTACGTATTTATGGGTAACTGTGTGATATTTCAATACCTATGTACCTTGTGTAAATGATCAAATCAGGGTAATTGGCACATCTATCACCTCAAACAGTTATTATTGCTTCATGTTGTGAACATTCACAATCCTCTCTTCTAGCTATTTGAAAATACACACTAAACTATTGCTAACTATAGTTACCCTATGAGGACTAATAAATAAATAGCGTTGTAAATATGTCTCCAACACACTGATTTCCTTTCCTTTGGCTGTATACTCAGTTGTGGGATGGCTGGATCATGTGAAGTTTCTATTTTTAATTTTTCGAGAACCTGAACACTGTTCTCCCTAGGGGCTGTAGAAAATTCCATTCCCACAAACAAAGTATGAGTTCCCTTGTCTCCAAATCCTCACCAGCATTTGTTATTATTATCTTTCTTTCTTATAATCATCATAGAAGGCATTCTAAATGAGCTTTTTTGGGGAACAGATCAAACTCCGTGCTCCTTAAGTATTTGGATAAATCAATGAGTTGCCAAAAATGAAAGAAAATGCCCAAAGCATTGTCATTACAGATGAGGGAAAATCTACATATTTGAAGCTGAAAAGTCTATGATTTAGAGACTGAATTTTGAAAGATTATGAGTGTCATAACACTATTTAATTATTATTGACTAGTAAAATATGGGCCAACCAATACTCAGTTTAGGTGAAGGGCCAGAAGGAACTAGGAGAAAATTTGAATCAGAGAAACACAGAGTATGCTAACAAGGAGAGTGATAACAAGGTACTGTGGACAAATGGCCAGTTTTTTTCAAGCAGTGTTCAAATCATTTTCCCACTTTTTATGTAACAAACTAGAAAATCTCTTTAAGTGGAGATCTTCTCATCTGCTAAATTACGGTGATAATGCGTACAGCTAAGGCTGTTTGTAAAATCCAATGAACTTATCTGTACACTCTCTGGCAGGTCGCGGATTCTCAGTGATGGTTCCCTCCCCTGCCCTTCCTAACTGCGCGGATTCTCAGTGATGGTTCCCTCCCCTGCCCTTCCTAACTGCGTGTTTCATTCATAGTCATGCGGAGGGACTACCGATTTACCTTGAACACACCTTTTTATTATAAATCTACTTTCTTGCTTTTTAATATGCATGCTTAATATTTGTATAGTTAATTATATGTTTACCAGTTCAGTTCTTTTCAATTAATTCTTGCTTATCTTTGTAATGTACATTAATAATAGGAAAAATGTCTTTGGTTATCTAAACATATGGCTTAAACCATCATTTCTGATCACCCTTTATGGAATGACCTTTCTTCAGGGATTGCTTTTGCAATGGTACATAATCTCTTGAAGTCTGTGTTTGTCTTTGTTTCTGAGGCATACAATAAAATGAGATTCTTCAGTGGCAATAAACTATGAAGTTGTCCAACATAAAACAATTTATCTCAGCTAAAAGAAAGTGGCACAGAAAGTAGATGCTTTTCCGAAGCATCGTGCTGTACAATAAGTCTATCTTTCACATAGTATTTACATTAAGTAAGTTGTATTTTGCAAATCATAAAATGTTCTACATTACAGATCATTATTCCTGAAAAGAACATTTGTGTCATAGAAACTCAGTGTCAAGTCAAGCGTACTTGAAATGACTCATGAATAGCAGCAGTTCTTCCCCTTAGAAATATTCGCGACGAGTAATCTTCATAAACTATTTCTGATCTAAAATAAATTAAAACAAACTTAAGAAATATATTATCCAGTTGGACTCATAGTGAGATAGTTGGATTTTTTAACATAACAAAGTGATTCTTTAAGAGGAGTAGAAGATGGGGATATTTTAGAGTAGTTTGATATTTCAGTGTTCAGAGAAATACACTACTAAGGCCGGGCACAGTGGCTCACACCTGTAATCCCAGCACTTTGAGAGGCTGAGGCATGTGGGTTGCTTGAGCTCAGGAGTTCAAGACCGGGCTGGGCGACACAGCCAAACCTCATTCCACAAAAAATGACAAACATTAGCCGAGCATGGTGGCACATGCCTGTGGTCCTGGCTCCTTGGGAGGCAGAGGTGGGGGATGGCTTGAGCCCAGGAGGCAGAGGTTGCAGTGATCCAAAATCGTGCCACTGCACTCCAGCCTGTGTGACAGAGCCAGACCTTGTCTCAATTAAAACCAAACCAAAACAACAACAACTACAAAAAACAGTTAAGAAAATTATGCAAGAAGCATTAAAAAGAAAGATATTTTGATGTCTAGTGTTATATAACAGGGTATTTGTTTCTTTACTCAACATAAGCAATATTCTACCTTCATTTTAAAGGCAGGTAGGTCAGATAAATAGAGTATATTTTATAACTTACTTCTAAATACAGTCTTGGCTTATTGGCTTGTCTCAGACAAGCTGCAATAAATAACTTGTAGCTTAATTATTCTGGTAGAGATTCTAAACATAGAACACAAGTGTGAAAACTCCAAACTCCTCGCTGGGGGAATTTCCAGTTTTCTACATGGACTGAATGTTAGTTCCTGTGACAGCTCTTCTTCGAAGAAATTCAATTCATATAGGTTTGGTCTATCTCTGTATTGATTTCTTTGTTTGAAAAACAGCACCTAACTGAAGCCCTGGACAAATAAGAAAAATGAAAGAATTATAGACTCCTTGGCTACCTGCAATGGTGTCATGAACCAGTCAGTGACCCTGGACTTTTGCAAAGACAAAATAAACCTCAAAGTCCTTTCTGACGATGAAACATAGTTACAAAAGCCAAGAGATTTTGTCTATGGTAGGGTCTGGTGTGGTTCTGGAAAAATACACACGCTTACTCCAAGAATATGCAATGTACGAATCTATGCATCCAATAAATACTGAACATGTAATACGCATTTGACATTATGCTAATTGTCTGAAATAAGACATTATCTTGCCATCTA
Organism: Nomascus leucogenys; assembly: GCF_006542625.1. Taxonomy (NCBI): domain Eukaryota; kingdom Metazoa; phylum Chordata; class Mammalia; order Primates; family Hylobatidae; genus Nomascus; species Nomascus leucogenys. Next base: position 147,727,560 of record NC_044384.1, on the reverse strand, counting down.
GCCTCTTACAATACAATGCGGGGAGCAACTAGGAAAGTGATTCTCATTTTAGATATTAATTATTAATCAATAGTAAGACCTATTCCCAGAGATAATAATTGCCAAGAAAAGAGTGAAGAGCCCGAGGTCTTGATGAGTACAGGGCAACTGTAAACAAGATTCATTTTGATATAAGGAAATAGTTTTTTATTAAGCTGAAGAAAAATCTTAGTGAAAGTAAAATCACAGTGCGTTCAATGCAGAAGATGGGGCAGAAGCTGTTGCCCACAGAGAAAAGTGCTCAACAATCCACCCTTCTCTGAATGCCTTCCCTTCTTCATTCCATCCTCAACTTCCCTATAGATGCCTCTAGAATCATCTCTCAAATAAACTGCTGGTTTTTCAGTTCTTTCTTTGGATACAGCACCTCAGATACATTTTTATGGTGGCCCTCCATTTAAAAAGGGTTAAGTCCATTTGTCCTGAGTAACCTGGGGGCTGCCATGTTGAATGCTCTCTGTCAAGGTCGTTCTTAGAACCGAGGGCATCATTAGAATTGTGTAGTGGGAGCAGCGGAGTTCTGGGAGGACCTCATTTTCTCTTCCTTGTGTCCTCATCCTGTGTCCCTGTCCTACCTGTTGACTGGTGCTCCTTCGTCCTTTGCCCTTGCCTTCATCTTCCTGGCATGAGCTTTGCCTGAACAATTTGGCAATGCCCTGTCATTGTTGCCATGAGATAGCTGCAGTTCGAACCTGTGCCTCATCTCTTCCCATACTCCTGAATCTCCTTTTCCCCTTATCTTGTGGCCATGCAATTCTGCTCTTGGTAAACATTTGAAGGGAAAAGTATGTTGTGAGGTCTCATTGGCTTGGGATGAGCTTCACATTGTCTGAGACCTTTACCATGGCTGGAGAGGACAGAGGATTCATGTTGAAAGCCATGCCTGCTGAGTGACTGCAGACGGGGCAGGTTGACAACACGAGTCATCCAGCAGGTATGGCCGCGTATCTGAAATGGTTGTTGCGTAGCATTCTCAGTGCACTTAATGGGACTTGCATTCAAACTTTAAGCGATTTTTGTGGCGGGACTAAAACGCTCTTCCTGACAGACAGCAGCATCGGTCAACACCTCTTCATGCCAGGAGACAAGTGTTCTCATCACTTATATCTGACTTTTCAGCCCAAAGACATTTACTGGAGTTTTTGAATAGAGAGATTTAGGTGAAGTGTTTCTATTTGTTTCCTATTTCTACCAACCCAGAACATAAACCATAATACTTGGCTAAAGACATTGAGTATTTTACTGATATTAGTTCATTTTTTTAGCCTGTACATGACCAGTATTGCTTCTTTAAGTATGGTTTAGGCCGACTTAGAAAGAAGACTGATTCTTGCAATAATCAAAGCCTTCAGAAAGTTTTAAAGCTGTGTTATCAGCAAAAGGCCAATTAACTAATTTTGAATATCTAGACAGTAAAAGTGAAGTGTCTCTGAATGGTGCCCATTGAATTCAACATAAAATATGATCACTATTAATTAACAGTACAAAGTAAGACCACAAATATTTACATTATGCTTTCAGCAGATATCTGGTAGTTTTCACTGAGATAATTTGAGAAAAAAATGGATTTTCTTGGTTGTTGACACGACAGGAGGGAATCTGATTAAAAAAAAACTTAGGCAATGAAACTAAACCTAACACATTAGAAATTCTCCAATTTGACAAATTGCATTTTAATGAGAGGCATCATATGAGAAAAACATGTTGATAATTATTTCTGATCAGATGCTACCCTGTTGCTAGCATCTGTGAATCCTCATTGCTACAATCATTCAGTTATCCAGGGAGACTTCAGATCGTCTGTTACATATTTTGAAGTGTATTCCAGAGTTTTGTTGTTATTGTTGTGGGGCAGGTTTGTTTTTCATTGAAATAAAGTAAATGTACCATTTGCTCCAAATTTACTATGTATTTCCAGTGTAGTTATTACCTAAAGTTTTATTTACAACAAAACCATTTAAAATAAGAAATTCATAGAATAAAATACTTTTCCTACTAAACACCGACAAAATAATTATAGTCCATTCAAATGGAAAATATTCACCAAGATATTTTTTTTCTATTCCCGTCAGTATCTGAATATTGACAAAAGTTGTCTGTTTTGAAGTGGTCAGTGTTTTTACACATCAGAAGCTGGGCTTAAAATGTGCTTTTATGGAGGTATAATTGGTATACAAAAACCTGCATATATTTAATGTATGCCATTTGGTGGGTCTGGACAGATGCCAACACCTGTGAAACCATCAACACAATCCAGGCGATAGACACATTGAATACCTCTGAAAGCTTCTTCCAGCATTTTAATTTTAGGCCTGTGGTTGCACAACTTCAAAGACCTTTACAGGTAGCAACACAGTGACAAGAGGACAAGATCCAAGCTGTCACTCAGACTTTAATCCTTGCAGGTGGCTCTCTCTGCTGTCCTCCTCCCTGAGGTGGACACTAGACTCACCTGTGCCATCCTCAGCCCCAAAGTCAAGGGCTGCTACTTAAAGAATCTGTCAGTCTGCAGGGGCAAAATTTCCAGTCCTCCCAGATCACATTTTGTTAAGTTTAATCATTCCTTCCATTTGTCAACTAAAGAAAAAATCAGCCTTTTAAATAATTAAAATTCGTTTTGGCCGGGTGTGGTGACTTACACATTTAATCCCAGCACTTGGGGAGGCTGAGGCAGGCAGATCACAGGGTCAGGAGATCGAGACCATCCTGTCCAACATGGTGAAACCCTGTCTCTACTAAAAATTAAAAAATTAGCTGGGCATGGTAGTGCATGCCTATAGTCCCAGCTACTCGGGAGGCTGAACCCGGGAGGTGGAGGTTGCAGTGAGCTGAGATTGTGCCAGTGCACTCCAGCCTGGCGACAGAGGAAGGCTCCATCTCAAAAAAAAAAAAAAAAAAATTAGTCCTATTCAGGGTCTTACTGATGATTGCAATCCAGGCAAGTCTTTTAGAGAGTTTCTGTCGGATTGCTCCAAAGCAGAGTTTCAGCCCACAGCTTCTCTGCTGGCGGTGGGGGTTCTGCAGATGCTCAGAGGTTCCTTTAGAGCAAAGCTCATCAATGTTTCATGGGTGCAAGAGTCCATATGGTTATAGATTGCAGAGGCATAATCTCTAATCCTGATGGATGTTGTCTTATGTACAGAAAAAGGCAAGGTTTAGGATCATTGGACTTGTTTTACTTTTTTTTTTTTTTTTTTTTGATATGGAGTTTTGCTCTTATTGCCCAGGCTGGAGTGCAATAGCACAATCTTTGCTCACTGCAACCTCTGTCTCCCGGGTTCAAGCAATTCTCCTGCCTCAGCCTCCTAACTAGTTGGGATTACAGGCATATGCCACAACGCCCCGCTAATTTATTGTAGTTAGTAGAGACGGGGTTTCACCATGTTGGTCAGGCTGGTCTCGAACTCCTGACCCTAGATGATTCACCTGCCTTGGCCTCCCAAAGTGCTGGGATTACAGGCGTGAGCCACCACGACAGGCCTGGACTTATCTTTCTAAAAATGCATTGATTTAGGCAAAAGAGCCACGGGGACCAAGGCTCTTCTCTTATTGCCCTTGGGGCATTCTTCCGGAGGGCTGCACTCTGTCACCCAGTGGGGGGTTTATGAAGTTATGCAGAAGAGCAAAATGTGCCTGGGTGGCTTCATGGCAGAGGCCAACCCTGTGGCTGGCCAGAGGCAGGTGTTTGCTTTTTCTCACACATCAAAGCCACTGTCTCCAAGAAATTTTCCCAATTCTTTTGGACGTTGTTCTATTTTCACTTTGCTAAATTAGAAACTATGGATTGCTTTTTGCCAGACTATTTATTGTATATTTATAATCTGAACCATTCCATAAATAAATACATATTTAACATGTGTGTGAATAGTGGGTGTGAGATACAATAATGATATTAAAATAAACATCCATGAAGCCAGAAACCACATCACAAAATGCAACATTACCAATGCCCTTACATCCCCAGTGAGCACCATTGATCCTTATGTCTATGCTGTTTATTCTTTAAAATACTGTTTATTTTTTAAAAAATATTTATGGGCCATGACTCTCCAAGTCGTTTGTAAATACTTAGAGGTCATAAAGTTCTTCCTTTTCCCCATGTGCTTAATGAGTAACGATAACTGAAAAAATACTTGCTCGTTTGTTTGTATGACTAACCCACCTAGCAGTTTTATACAGTTTCCTCTAGGATTACTCGGTTTATTCTTACCCAGAATTTCAGTTCACACTGGTGACTTTCTTCCCCACTTTATGTTCATAATTTCTTCCCAAGGGGTACCACTGGACATCTTTGCTTTAGAGACATAAACAGCAACTTCTGCTTCTCGTATTGAAAACTCTACAACAGCTTCCAATCTCTCTCTTGATACAAGCGAGATTCTCGGCTGTGTCCCCAGAAGTTCTCCCCCAAGACCTCCCTTCCTGAGTAGATCTCAGCCTCACTCTGAGACACAGAGTCTCAGACACATCATCAACTGAGAATCCTGTGAACCACAGAGATTTGTTTCTCACAGTTCCGGAGGCTGAAAGTCCAAGACCCAGGAAGATTTGGTGTCTGGTGAGGCCCCCTTCCCGCTTCCTAGATGGCACCTCTCACTGCATCCTCCCATCCGGAGGGGTGAGGGAGCTCTCTGAGGGCCCTTCGGAAGGACCCTAGTCCCAACTGTGAGGACTCCACCTTCACGACGTCATCACCTCCCAAAGCCCAGCCTCCTAATACCAACACTTCCGTGTTAGGATTTCAACAGGTATCCGAGGGCTCGAACATGCGAACATTTGCGCCCTGCCGTGGTGGCACTCCCTGCTCCTGGCCCCTTACCACTGCTGCCAGGCTCAGAGAGCACATCCCTCCCGGCCTGGCCCTCCTGGCCCTTCTGCCCGAGATTCTCTACTGCGGGTCTCACCCCGCTTTCCAGGCAGGTCCAGAGCTCCCTGGATAACAGAGAAACCCGCCACTCTAGCCGCTGCTCTCCTACTCTCTTCTTTATTTTTACACATAGTACTTATAATTATGCACCTTTCTAAAATCTACAAAATGTACCAATGTATTTGTTATCATCTGTCTCTCCCGCAAAATGAATTTTCCTGTTGTGCTTTTTCTTCTGTTCCCAGATCTAGAAAAGCACCTGGCACATATTAGCACAAAACAAGTATTTTTTAACTAATTGGATAAAACACAAAATGCTTAACGAGGCTGTGAAAAGCTGGAGCAAATCATTAAATTGAGTATGACAACCAGTGCCCGTTCATACAAGCTACTTTATGTAGTAAAATAAAATAAAATTAACATAATTAATGGAATCTTAAAACTGAGATCTGATAATTATATTAATTGGGTCCATAAAGTTGTCATAAATGCTCTTTTTTTTTTTGCCATGAACACCCTCTACAAGGATGGTTTTCTTTTGTGTGTAAGAAAATTAATAAACATTAGGCACATGTGCCTATTTTCAGACATTTTGTGAAGAGTGGGTCATTCTTAACATGGAAGTAATTTTGATGTTGAGTGAGTCATGTATATGAAAGAAAGAAAGAATTCTCTCCCTTTTTTTTTTTGTTTCAAGACGGAATCTTCGTCTGTCACCCAGGCTAGAGTGCAATGGCATGATCTTGGCTCACTGCAAACTCTGCCTCCCAGATTCCAGCAATTCTCCTGCCTCAGCCTCTTGTGTAGCTGGGATTACAAGTATTTTGTATTTTTAGTAGAGACGGGTTTTCACCATGTTAGCCAGGATGGTCTCAAACTCCTAACCTCGTGAAGCACACACCTCAGCCTCCCAAACTGCTGGGATTACAGGCGTGAGCCCCCGCGCCTGGCCAGAATTCTCAAATAATAAGCGTCAGCCTAACTGTTTAATGATCTCTCCCACATTGTTTAATAAATCAAGAAGAGGTGCTGAGGGCCACGTTCAACACTCTACAAGACTGAAGCATAGAAGAGACTGTTTCCTATCGGAGTGTTGGGTGAAGGGGGAGATGAAGAAAAGACAGCCTTGTGCACTGCCCCCTCAGAGCAGCGTGATCGTGCACAATAACGATTTAGCAAGCAGGCCAGGCGCAGCAGCTCACACCCGTAATCCCAGCACTTTGGGAGGCAGAGGCTGGGGAATAGTCGAGGGAAGGAGCTCAAGACCAGCCTGAGAAATATAATGAGACCTCTTCTTTACAGAAAAAATTAGCAAAACATATTTAGCAAACAAATGACCATGGGCTGAAGCCAATGGAGACGTGTTCTCTATGGAACTGGGTTATGAACTGTGCCTCAAGGAGGAGGCCAGCTCCTAGAAGAACAAGACCCCAGCACTGGCATAGAGACCAACAGCTCCTTTTTCAGGAGAGAAAAGGCGGTCTGCAGAGGGAGAGGGGCCTGGAGCAGAGGCTTCTCTGTGATGCTGTGGGAAAGTTGTCTATTTCCAAAGGAAGGGAAGGGTGATTCAGGGACATGCTTTGTAGGATTCAACTAATTATGTAACTAAACAGTGTGTCATTATTTTTCAGATAAGTAATGTATATATATATATATATTATTCCAGTTCAACCAAGGGTAAACGCAGAGCCCTGGGAGAAAAGGAGGCTGGCTGTACAGTAGCTGGCCCCACTAAGAGTTGGGTTGTGGTGTGGGATTACCCTGCTCAAGGTTTGACAGATTACAGATATTCTTCCAAATAAAAGAGCTTTCTAAAAAAAAGTGGATCGTACAAACACTCATTTATACTCTCAATCAAAACAATTCACTTGGGAATTGGCCAGGCACGGTGGCTCATGCCTGTAATCCCAGCACTTTGGGAGGCTGAGGCGGGCCGATCACCTGAGGTCGAGAGTTTGAGACCAGCCTGACCAACGTGGTGAAACCCCATCTCTACTAAAAACATACAAAAAATTAGCCAGGCGTGGTGGCGGGTGCCTGTAATCCCAGCTACTTGGGAGGCGAAGGCAGGAGAATTGCTTGAACCTGGGAGGCAGAGGTTGTCGTGGGCCGAGATCATGCCATCGTACTCCAGCGTGGGCAACAAGAGTAAAACTCTGTCTCAAAAAAAAAAAGAAAGAAAAAAAATTGGGAATTACGCTCCTTACCAAAAGTCTCACTCAGTTCTCTTCCTGTTATTTTCACAGAGTAGTTTTGCCTAATGATAGCGAGTAATTCACTCTAATCCTCCCAAGAAAAGATGCAGAGGCTGAGAAGGAGTGAGAAACAGGAAAAATCGCCCAAGACTAGATTGAAGGGCATTATATTCCTAAATCTTCTGTGTTTCTGTTACCATTGACACTGCTGCCTTTTACTTGGAAAGTGTTCATAGTAGGGACATTTTTTGAAAACCCAAGATCAAGACTCATCAGGCCCAGGTTTTCTCTCTTCAGTCCCAAGTTCCTAAATCCCCTAATTGTGTTTCCGTTTTCTCCACTCTGGAATAAGGTTTTAATAGTGCACTTTCCTCTATAAGATAGCTGATTCTTATCAAGGAAAAGACTTTTAGGAAAAAACAAAATAAAATTACAGCTGACTAGTGTATTAGTTTGCTGGGGCTCTTGTGGAAGTCCCTAAACTGAGTGTCTTAAATCACAGAACTATATTCTCTCACAGTTCTGGAGACTGAAAGATCAAGGTGTCAACAGAGTTGGCTGTGAGGAAGAACACAGGTTTTTCTCCGAAATACTGGGGTTTTCTGGCGATCTTTGTCGTCCCTGGGCTTGTAAATGGCCAACCTCTGCCTTCATCTTCAGGTGCCATTCTCTCTGCATACACATCTGTCTCCAAACTTTCTTTTTCAAAATGACAACAGTTGTCAGGGGCCCACCCTGCTCCAATATGACCGCATCTTAACTAATTATACTGGAAACAACTCTATTTCCAAGTGAGGTCATATTCTGGAGTACTAGAGATTAGGATTTCAGCATCTGAATTGTGTGGTGGGGACACAGCTCAACTCATAACAACCATATACATTAAAATCATTAAATTACTCTGTCTCCCTGTTTTTAGTATGTCATTAAATAGTATGAGAAATATTTTACTTACATAAAATGAATACTCCTTTTTTTTTCGAAGAAAATAGTTTATCTTTTTTGAGTGAAAAGAAATTCCCCTTATTTCTCAAAAGGAACTTCCTGTGGATGATCAAGAACTGTTTCCTTCCTTTGTTTGTATTTAGAAACGTGTTTTTAATTTAACGTATTTCCTAAGGATTTGAAAAAGGTAATGTTTGTTTTTTACAGCGAGATGAAAAATATACCCCTGACAGCATCCACCAGATGTCACCTTGAGGCTATGTGGGCTTCAGCAATTTTACAACTCAGAGATTGTTTCTGTACTACATTCAGGGTAACACCCGGAAGACAATTCACATGTAACAAAAGCGTATCCATTGAAGAGCTTGGGCTCTCGAAACTATTGCATTACTAAGAGTGACTTTTAATAACCTGTACATTTTCACTTTCCAGCTCCATTCTGAAAATAAAGGCACTAAATGTGTGTATTAAGTTAGGGAAATAGAAATAATTCAGTGGCTTACCTCACATAGCCACAATCCACCGCAGGCATATAGAAGCAGCGTGACAATTTCTTTGTATCCATGTGGAAGGAAGCAAGTATAATTCCCGTTCTCTCCATGATCTCTTTTCCAAACCATCTAAAATGGACATCTCTCCCCGCTACAAATCAAATGGTTCATGCTTGTATCTGTATTCAACTATTCACATCTTTATTTTCTATCTAGATCTTGATTCTATGTTAAAAACAGTGTTTTGTATGTTGTTGGCTAAGTATTATTTTAAAATTTATAAAATGCTTTTAATGATATGAATGAATACATAGTGCTAAAAGAGGAAATAAAAAATACATTGTTATTCGGGTTACATAGTTAAATATCCCACTTAAGGAAACTGATTAGAGGAAGCCTGGGATGGTGGTTCTCAAGCATCCAATATGAAATCATGAACAGTGGCTGCCTCTGGACTGTGGTATCATACAAATATTTTATTTGATTCTCTAAATCTTTAATATTTTGCAAATCTTATGCCACATAATATTTTATACATAGATTAGTTTATAAACACTTGAAATACTGCTTTGAAAGATAAAATAGAAAAACAAGGGAAAGAAGAGAGAATGGGCCAGCCAGCTCAGCAAGCATCCTCTTCATTTATGCCAAGTGCGTCCTCCCTGCTCAACAAGAGATGCACAGGTGATGCCCTGAGAACCAGGACTCTGGTTGCAAGAGGCAGACGAGCCAAGTACAGATCCCATTTCCCACAGACGGTTCTGGCATCTTCCACCTCTCACGTGGCTCTGCAAGGTGACCTTGGTCCCCCTCCAGTCAAGGGGTGGGGGCTGCATCTCCTTCCCTGAATCTGGAAAGGAGGCTTGTGAATCTCCTGAAATGAGTAAAATGCGGACTGCAAGACTGTTGGCATTATTTTTGAGAAGGTGACACACTGCTACCTGTTCTCAGGAGTCATAGCACCCAGGCCTTACATCCCTCCAGCCCAAGCGCCAGACGTAGGCATGCACCAGCCTGTGGAAGAGGCCACCTCCAGCCTTGGGGTCTTCCCACTGCAAACCCTAGACATTGTGGGCAGAAACAAGCCACTTCGCTGGGCCCTTTTGAAATTCCTGACCCCCAGGATCCCTGGCATAACCAAAAGGTTGCTGCTTCATGCCACTAATTTTGGGGAGGTATGTTACACAGAAATAGTACCAAGAACACATAACTCAAGTTGAATTAGGAAAAACAAATCCATTCGCTGCAGTAGCTTGTCCAGACAGATTTTAACTCTGATGCTCTGTGTCCCTAACCAAGCTCTTGGATTTCCCTCCCTATTTGGTCTTCTGCAGGGTTAACTGTTTTACTGAGTCGTTTCCACGCAGACCAGATCCTGGCTATCAGCCACAACAAGTCATCCTCCTTTGTGCCCATCACAATACCTGATTCATTACCAGTGACTTTCCATTGTATCTTCTAAATTTGTAATGCATTCTTTTCTCTCCGTTTTCACAACCTAATCAGCAAACTACTAAGCATGTCTGTCTCTGCAGGATGACAGCATAACCCTGGGACTAAGTTTCCAGGTCACTCTTGCTCTGCAGTATGTCGGCCAATTCTCTTACAAAATGAAAATCTTATGTTACTTTTCCTTTCTTTTATCTGTCGTTCACTCTAACTGATCACAAAATTAATACTAAAATGTTTAAGATGTCCTTCGATGCACGAAGTCTACTCCATCCCTCCCTAGTCTCATGAGGACTGCTACTCTTTGCCCTCATTACGCAACCTTTCCACAACCTTTCCTGGTTTCCTGAAAGAGTTCTGCTGCTTCCCATCCCAGAATGATGAGCATGCTGTTTCCTGGAGAATGTCTTGGATTGCTCTCCCACCCCTTTCCCATAATATACAATATACTGTTGTCCTAGTAAGATAGAATTAATCTTTCAAGTCTCAGGTTCTCTCACTTGCTTTGATACGACTTCTCTGAAGCCATTTCATTGAGTTTAAATGAGAACAAAGTAATATTTTATTCATGGAAGGAAACATTCAATGAAACATGACAAATATACCTTCCTTGACAAAAGAATACTTTTCTTATGAAAAAGCAAACATGCATTGACATGTACGATGAACGCATAAAGAAATGTAGTCATTTTGAAGTCAACGAGATAATAAGCAGCAATGATTTTAACTGACTTGCATGAGAAAGTGTGCCTGGCATGAATACTTAATATCCCTTGAGGACTAGGTCCCTTTTCCTTGCATCAAATAAGTGCTGCTCTTAGAAGTCGCGTAGAAGAGACTTCTAAAGTTGGAGAAGGAACATGTGCTAATTTCTCACATGCTTTAAATGACGAGGCTGTGCCTCATGGAGGCTGTCCTGCTGCTCTCTGAGCTTTCACACCAGCTCCCTTGCTCTTCTTCACAAACAGCCGACGTGTTTCAGATATGAGGAATGGAAGACAAACAGCTCCAGCAATGCATAAAAAGTTCCTTGGAGCTAATTCGTGGCAGATTGAGGAGAGGGCCCCGTGCATTTGTCTGACATCCTCCATCCTATCATACCTGACACTTAACTTCAGATTCCATAAGCATTCACGTGCAAAATGACCTTCTATGTGCCGTACCCTAGGCTGACATTTTTATATACATTTTGCCATTGAATTATCACTGAAATCTGAGAGATAGGTGGCATGAATTCATGTGTCAAGGGAAGTCCACACTAATTTAGTAAATATTTACCAAATTCCTCCTATATCTTAGAGAAAGTACAGGGATACTATGGTAAACGTGATTGCTCCACTGAGTTTCAAACTTTCAAGCAAGAGCAATTAAACTATCCATTAAAATAAGTGCATGAAGTGCTTTAATAAATGAATCTTGAGTATAAATTGTTGAATATGGCTTAGTAGGGTTCTGATATAAATTTCTATATTAAAGAAATGCAAAAATAGTAATAGCCTTTTCTAATAATTTTTATTTTCCTGAGGTGGAGTTTCACTCTGTTGCCCAGGCTAGAGTGCTGTGGTGCGATTTCAGCTCGCTGCAACCACCACCTCCCAGGTTCAAGTGATTCTTGTGCCTCAGCCTCCCGAGTAGCTGGGATTACAGTCATGCACCACCACGCCCAGCTAATTTTTGTATTTTTAATAGAGATAGGGTTTCACCATGTTGGCCAGGCTGGTCTCGAACTCCTGACCTCAAGTGATTCACCCACCTTGGCCTCTCAAAGTGCTGGGATTACAGATGTAAGCCTCCATGCCCTGCCCTAATTATATAATTTTAATTTTGTTTCTGTCTAGGTTTTTTTTTTTGTGGTCCTGAGTTCTTGTTCTGAGTGGGTCATTTACCTCTTGTTCTGCAAAGGCCTGTAAATTTTCTTGACGAGAGAAAGAGTATTTTTGCTGTTTTCAACATCACAATAGTTTTAAACAATTAAGTAATTTTTGAATCTGCTATTCAGTAAAAAGCCAAAAACATATGATACTATATTTGAATTCTTCAATTTAAAGTCTAGGTTTTTTAACTATGTGATTTTTTTTCTCTAGAACAAGGAACCCTTGCCTGATACCCTAACACATATTCTAACAAGTTAAATCCTACTTTAGAACAATCATACATGCTAAGCAAAACATTTATATGTTGGTTTTCTATGATAGTAGCTTTATGAATGAGTAATAACTAAATTAGGAAAAAAATTAAAGACTTAAAATCTGAAAGTAACAGGTTAAAACAAACCAATTTCAGTTCAAAAGTCCAAGGATTTATATGTTTCGGTTTGCAACAGACACAGTTCAGAACATTTCTCAACCTCATGCCAACAGAACAGACAACTAAGACAACTCAGTGTATCATGCATGAAAGCAATGCAATTAAACAATATCATGTATCTCAAGCCAATATTATGGTCACTAATCTTTAAAGTGTACTGATTTTATTTTCTCCTCGTGACCTGCAGTAATAATTGAGAATTAAAAATTGAAATCAGTGAACACGTTCAAGTGATTCCTCTTGCTATCAAAATTTGCCCACTTAGTTAAAAAACCAAGCGAGTAGGCTGACTATAGAGATTTTTTTCATTCTCTTTGTCCTTTACAAACAAAGCCTTACAATTATGTAGGACCAAATGTAAATCAAGATTATAAGTACAAGAATGACTTTTACATGCATTAACCAACATTTTAATAGTGAAGGGCAAGAGGTGACTCTTAAAGTTTTTACTTTCTCTCTTACTAGTCTATGCAGCCTTAGGGATATAATTATCTTTCATGGGCATCAATTTCTTCAACCGCAGCATGGGAGTCATAATATCTTTTTGTCGTAACTCACAAGTTCCTATGAATAACAAATTAGATCAAATTTGAAAATGTTTTCTAAGAATGTACATTCTCTGTAAATAATATTTATTATTATTTTTACTATTTCTTTTTTTCTTTCTTTTTTTTAAGAGATAGGGTCTCTCTCTGTCACCCAGGCTGGAGTGCAGTGGCACGATCACAGCTCACTGCAGCCTCTGCCTCCTGGGTTCAAGTGACCCTCTTGCCTCAGCCTCCCAAGTAGCTGGGACTATGGGCGCTAATGACTACACCCAGCTTATTTTTGTATTTTTGTAGAGATAGGGTTTCACCATGTTGTCCAGGCTTGTCTCAAACTCCTGGGTTCAAGCCACCTTCCTGTCTCGGTTTTCCAAAGTGCTGGGATTACAGGCATGAGTCGCCACACCTGACCAATAATTTATGATTATTATAGATTATGTTTTAGAATTGAAAATTGAGAGGTTTCATTGATATTAATGGGATTACAGGCATGAGCCACTGTACCTGACCAATGATTTATTATTATCATAGATTATGTTTTAGAATTGAAAATTGAGAGGTTTCATTGATATTAATAAAATGTAGAAAAACGCATTTATAGAAAATATCAAAATGAAGTCACCATAAATCCAGGAGGTAGTCCTTTGTAAAAAAAACAAGTGCTGCAGGAGATAAAAGTTGAGACGTGAAAAGACAACATAAATCTCAACTGGAAGAGAGGTAAAATCTTTGATTGGAAACAAAAAAATATAAAGGCCAAAGACTGCTTTGTTGAAGCTCAATATTTGAAAAGAATGAAAAGCTGTGAAAAACACTCTGAATTACACATGGTTACTTTACAGAAATGACATTCTTGTTTACTCATTAGCACCATTCATAAAACAAGAGGCAATGGCTTCCTCTTTTCCTCTTTGCTGACAACGTAGTTTCATTATAAACTGGGCTACTATTGGCAGCAGTAAATTGAGGAAAATACACAACATGACTTCTTTTTACATTTACAATAGCCACAATAAGTTCATAAATTTGAGAGATAATGATATAGACTCCCAGGTCCCTGGTGTTTTAATTTTGTCCCATTTTAATCTTGTCCCCTCTCAACTTTCAAAACTCAATGATATAATTTATGAATTTGTTGAAGTGGTAAGAAAAAAGTTGATAAACTAAGTTTTACATTCCATCTTCAACGTGAAAAAATAAGGCCAGCATCCTTTGAGATCTCTTGAATGTTTAATGAAAACTAAGTTTGTTTTTACAAGACAGAAAACATTTCACTTTGAAAATGAGAATTCATGATTTAGACAGATTGAAATGAGGGAATCATGTCATGAATATTTATTGTAGCATTAATGTTTGCAAAAGCTATTCATAAAGCAAAAAATGGTTATCATTCAAAATTCAAGTGATGGGTTAGGGTATAAAATATACAATAAAATATACGACTTCAAATTCATAGAATTTTTCTGAGTCACAGAAGCTGAATGTGTGTATATAACTGAATTTGCCAAGCTTATTCCTTAGAATTATGTAAAGTATACCTACAGCTAACTAAACCCACGCAAAGCCTTCTTTCCTTTTAACCTAAACTCAAGTTAAATACAGTATATTTTATCATTTATTAATTAGGGGTCTTTTACCACTATAACATTATCACAGTATTTATAACTTTTTCAAAATGTTTTATAAAAACAAGCAAACAAAAATAAATCCCATACATGTATTTTAACTGTAATCTATTTCTACATCAGCTGGTCTCACATTGAGTAAAAAGATTTTAATTTGAGTAGAAAGGAGCGAACAATTTAATTACATATATTCTCCCTGCTGGAGTAGGTGAGAAAACATATGTCAAAATGATTTGATTCTACAGACAAAGTTCCAATAATTCTTTATGCATTTTAAGTTTTAGCTAACTGGACAAAAGAGTCATAGGATCTGTTGGGTAAAAATCTGTTAGTTTTTTAGTACTGTAGTTTAATTTCTAGTACTCGTAGTTTAATTTCCTTTAGTTTAAACTGGGACATCGTATTCAGTCTATTCTTGCATGTAAATTTCAATTGAGGAGGAAAATAAAAGCAGATAATCATTAACAAAGAGAACTTGGTATCGAGTTTTAGCACCATAGTAAGTAATCCTGAAAAAAATATTCTCAAGTTACCTCTCAAGTTGATTCAAGTTAATTCTCCAGTTGATTGATCATGTGAGATGGAGTACACAACAAACACTAAAACAACAAATCGCCTGCACGTGTGTGTGTGTGTGTTCCCATAAAAATAGATTGTTAGATTAATATATTTCCTGGCATTTTTCATTCTTTCCATAATCTTTAATAAAATATAACATTCTTACAAAACGTATACACACCATGTTCCTTAGCTTGATTGAAGTACCAGAAAGTGTAAACATTCAGATAACCACCACAAAGAACAAGGCATTTTGCATCAAACCTCCCCCGCTCCCGCTGCTCTATTCCCTCTCCATACACGCCCTCCTTCCTTTCTCAGGATAATCACTCTCCCAAGATCACAAAATGGTTTTCTAAGACCATAGATTGTTTTTGCCTGCTTTTGTATTTCACAGGATGTCATCACAGAGTAAGTAGGCACTTTTTCCTCAGGATTCTTTCACTGGGCGTTGGGTGGATGAGGTCGCCCTGTATTATGAGGAGCAGCGCTTCATCCTGTTGATTGCTGTATAGCCTACCGTCATCGTGAGTGGGTCAGAATTTGCATATCCATTCTGCCATTGCAGAACAGTTTGGTGGTTTTCAGGTTTTATCTATTATGAGTAATGCTGCTACGAACATTTATTACATATCTTTTGGTAGGTGGGTGTGCACATTTCTGTTGTGTATACTTAGGAGCCCTCCTGTTGAATAACAGGACACAGTTAACAGTAAGCTTTAGTGAAAATCCACAAAGTTAATGTCCAGCGTATTCCAATCTCTTCATTTTCCCAGGAACAGCATATGAGAGTTCCAGTTACCTCATATTCTCAGCAAGGCTTGATGATTCCAGCTTTCAAATTTCAGCTGTTCTGTGAAATTGTGTGTGTGTGTGTGTGTGTGTGTGTGTGAAAGAGAGAGAGACCCTCTTTGTGCATGTGGTGCGATATCTATTGTGTTAACTTAAAAGTCCTTGATAGCTATTTGGGGATTACAGGTGTGCACTATCACACCCATCTATTATTTGTATTCTTAATATCTTTTCATGACAATTGGTCATTTGTAGATCCTATACATTTGTAAAGTGTCTGTTTGCCTGTTCAACAATTTTGCTCATCTTATTTATTTATTTATTTATTTATTTATTTATTTTTGGGAAGGAGTCTTGCTTTGTTTCCCAGGCTGGAGTGCAGTGGCACAATCTCAGCTCACTGCAAACTCTGCCTCCCAGGTGCAAGCGATTCTCCCACCTTAGCCTCCCAAGTAGCTGGGATTACAGGCACCTTCCACCACGCCCAGCTAATTTTTGTTTTCTTAGTAGAGATGGATTCGCCATGTTGGCCAGGCTGGTCTCGAACTCCTGACCTCAGGCGATCTGTCCACCTTGGCCTCCTAAAGTGCTGGGATTACAGGAGTGAGCCAATGCACCCGGCCTGTCCATCATTTAATCATCAATTTCATCATTGACCCAGGGGTCTAGGAGATCTTCATAAATGCTGGCGATAGCTATGACCTCCCTCTGTGTCTTTTTATTTTATTTTTTTGAGACAGAGTCTTGCTCTGTCACCCAGGCTGGAGTGTGGTGGTGGGATCTTGGCTCACTGCAACCTCAGCCTCCCAGGTTCAAGTGATTCTCATGCCTTAGCCTCCTAAGTAGCTGGGATTACAGGTGTGTGCTACACACCCATCTAATACTTGTATTTTTAATAGAGATGGGGTTTTACTATGTTGGCCAGGCTGGTCTCGAACTCCTGACCTCAGGTGATCCACATGCCCACGCCTAAGCCTCCCCAAGTGCTGGGATTACAGGCATGAGCCACCGCACCTGGCCTGTGTCTTTTTTTTTTTTTTCAACTTTCCTTAGCATGTATTTTGATCAATGAAGTTAATTAATATTAGTTAAATCCAATTTATCAATAACTTCCTTTGTGGCTAATGCTTTTCAATCCTGTTGTAAAATATCTCCCTATTTCAAGTCATAAAGATATTTCACTGTGAAAAAATCTAGAGCTTTATTGCTTTACCTTCATATGTAGATCTACAAACTATTTTAATGTTACTATTTGTACACACGTACCACATACACACATATAACATATGCCCGTCTACAGGCCAAACACACATACATACCACACACACGTTAAAACACATACACACACACCACACATACATGCACACCACACACACATACACACCAAATGCACACATGTACACCGAACACACCACACACACTGCACACCACACGCACACCAATCACACATACCACATATATTACACATAAGTAAAAAACCACAGACACACCACACACGCCACATATGTACCACCCACACATACACATCATAAACACATCCACACACACCCATGCATATTCTACCTAGATAGTGAGATCTATATGAATAGTGTAGTTTTATTTAAAAGAAGAGAATACTATGAATAATTTAGAAACAAAATTCTATTAAACACTGGATTTAATCATGTTTACCTTTTTTGGAGATTTGCAATTAAGCATTATATAAGTTGACTGCATGAGCTGTTATGTTGAACATTATCTGAGCTCAGAGCTCTTTTATGAGCTTGCTATGTAACATCAAATTTGTAAATGTTTAATCAAAAATGCAAAAATTTTAAATTCACAGATATAGAAAGTATCGTTTTACAGAGATGGAAGCGTAGAAGCAGATGTATTGTACTGTATAATGTGTAAGGCAGCTGTGAACTCCAGCTGAGCAGTAATTGATGCACTTCCATCTTCTATAATAAGCGACATGGCAATAAGTAAAACTTAATAATTGAGGTGGTAATAAAATCTTGAGAACAGTATTCATTTTGATCGACCTCTAGATTTTTAATTTTCAAGAGCTTTCAAAAAGTACTCTGTCAGCTTTCATAGTAAATCCATGATGTCCATGAGGATGGGCCTTCTGGTTCTGTAACTCACATACTCCTGAGCAATTCCTTCCATTCTCATTGATTTAAAATAAACTGCAGAATGAGTAGCCATTTTCTTTGAATTATTTTCCGCAGAGTTTCAGAAGAGAATAAGGATCCTAATCCATCACCTCTTTGATGAGTGGGGTGATAGTTGCACCAGGTGAGGGGGGATCAAGAGGCAGGTGTCCCAGCCTCAACCTCCACCCCACACTGCCCTAGGAAGAATGATTTCCTGCGTGCCCCCTCAGAGCACCTGGCCGTGTTCCTTTCTTCATTGTTGTTTTTCCTTCACAACAACAGCAACAACTGGGTTGTTCTTCCCAGTGTAAGCAAATACATGCAGTTCACCCTTGTAGGTGGACTCCAGTATTGTATGGTACACTCCAAGAGTACAAGCGTAAAGACGCTACATCTGAAAAAATAACCTTAATGGTGACTGGCGGAGAGTTGTCTGACTAAATCATTTGACCATAGTCAGGTAAAATGTTACATTCTTAATTATAGCTCTTGTCTCAATATGTGATAACTACACATATTGATAAATACAGCATCTGATTTGACAGTTTAGGGATACACAAAAGACTGATAAACCTGTGAGTATTTAAATTGATTAGAAGAGAAGCAGTGTATTATTTTGTGTGTCTCCTTTCATTGGCACCCTGCATTCTTAGTCTGATTGAGAAGGAAAAAATCACATTACATCCAAACAGAATAAGGGTACTTAAAAATACATATATAACATATTTTTAAAAATATTATATGTATTTCAATATGTATATTTTAATATATCATACATTATATAAAATATATTTTAAAATTTGGATTTAATATGATATATATTTTTAAATATGTATCATATATTTTATGATGTTTAAAATACATATCATATTTTTAATATATTTCATAGGTTTAAAAAATTTGATATATATTGTTTTTATAAACCAACTTTTTCACTTATTTTAGCTAGTCACAATGATAGATAAACAATTTCATATGTTTATGAAATGTGATATATTTTTAAAATGATACATATTTCAGTCATTATAAACCAATTATTTTCACTCATATTAGCCAGTTGTAATGATATATATGTCATAAATATATTTATGTGAGACTAAATATATGAGACACGGGTTTTCAGACTGGTCAATAGGCAACTCTGCCTGTGATCCCCAGGAAAGCTCTGCATTCACTCTGGCATTCTGCCAGAAAGCACAGTGCAGATGGTGAAACAGAGACAGAGATGAAGATGTATTAAATAAATCTGAGCAAAGTAAATATACCAAGTTTAGGAGACAGTTTGAAGGTCAAGAACTCTAAGGTAGCTGGAGATCTCAAGGCAGAGTTCTGGGGCAAAAGGAACTGTGCAGATAAAAAAGCTCCAAAAATCTGCAAAGGGGTCTCACTGGATGTTTACTGCATATAAAGACAGACACTTGTATAGTGAAACTCCGTGGTGGCTAAGACCAGTTGGATAGGTGTGACATGAATGGTTTCCAGAAATCACCCATGCCTGAAATTATGTGAGTTTTCAGCAGCGTGAATGGAGCACTGCGTTGATCCTTTGTGTAGCCAAAGAAGCTCTAGAAGGGCTACACTTCTTTAGTTCAGAACCAAGCTAACAACCTCTAAAATGTTAACATGTCCAGAAAGAAACATAACTCCCCATCAGGTCAAAGTCCAACAGTCTTCACTAGAGGACATGAAAATTCAGACACTCAAAACCATAACATCAGCAATTAGTTTAAGGAAAACAAACATAAAAGAAATGGAAAATATTTTAAAATCCAGTTTACAGAGATAGAAATGATAGTAACCGAAATTGAAAGCCGCGGAGTAAGGTTAACAGCAGATTAGAAACTACACAGGGAAAGATCTGGTAGTTAGTACAATTCAAAGAATCAGTCCATTGCATCTAAATTATCAATTATGTGGTCATGAGTTGTTTGTAATATTTTTTAAATGATCTGTTTTGTGTCAATATGATTAGTAGTGATGATCCCACCTCCAGGTGGCAGACTCCCCAGGGAAATGCAGCTAATTTATTTATTCTTTTTATAATATTTTAGTCTGGTTATTTTTGATCAACTTCATCAATATTTTCAAACAACCAACGTTTTGTTTATTGATTTTCTCTAGTATTTTTCTGTATTCATTTTCATTGATTTCAGTATTCTTTTTTCTTATTTCTTTTATTCTGCTTGATTTAATATTAAATTTATTTTTACCCAATTCTTTAAAGTGAAAGCTTAGATTATTAATATTAGATTTATCTTCTTTGTTCATGTATCCAATGCTATAAATTGCCCTCTAAAAACACTGCTTTTGCTGCATCCCACAAATGTCGAGATTTTATTTTTTGTTTTCATTTAGTTCAAAATATCTTTAAATTTATTTGGAGATTTCTTTTTTTACCCATGTGCTATTTAGAAGTAAGTTTCTAAATCCCCAAATATTTGGGAATTTTTTAGCTACCTTCCTGTTACTGATTTCTACTTTAACTCCATTTTCGTCTGAGAACATTACTCTGTATAATTGCCATTATTTTTAATTTGTTAATGTGTGTTTTGTGGGTCAGAATGTGGTCTTTCTTGGTGAATGTTCCATGGGAGCTTGAAATCAATGTGTATCCTGCTGTTGTAGATGGAATATTTTATAAATGTCAAGCTATAAGGTCAATTGTACATGCTGTTTACGTCAACTGTGTCCTTACTGATTTTCTGTCTGCTTGATCTACCAGTGCCTTAAAGAGGCATGTTAAATTCTCCAATTCTTAGTATTGTATTCTAGTCCTCATTTCAGTTATCTTAGATTCTGCCTTCCATTAATAAAAAAATTATCAGTATTACTTCGTAAACATCCAAACAGCACCACCAACTCCGCCTCAGGAAATTCCCCCGGGCTTCTCTTGCCACCATTTTGAATTTTACAATGCCAATCATCAGTTTACTTTGCTTGCTAATGTAACAGCGTTTGCATCCTGGATCACCCTCTTTCTTTTTGTAATTTGGATAAAGATTGGCAGAGATAGTTGCTTTGTGAGGGATATAGGGCATTGAGTTGGGTAACTGCCCAGAAACACACCACGGTAATAACTGCTGAACGCTTTCCACTCCTGCATTGGAACCTGGGCCATTAAGATCCTGGATGGAAGCTCTCTCCTCCCCTCCTCTACCTACTTTACCTGAATTGGACTTCAGGTAAATACCTTATCTGTTAAAAGACAAATTATAGTGTCTGACCTTTCACCTTTTACGGAAGAATAGCAATAATCACCCTGACTTTAAAAACAATTTGATAAATGAAAAGATTGGATCATAATTTAAAACATCATTGTCATGCTGTTCATGGAAAAGAACAAAAATTTAAAGTTTTGACAGCAACAACAACAAAAATGCAAACAAGGAAGGCATTCTTTAGAAACTGTCAATCAATTACTTAGTTGATAGATCATTGAGCCCCTGTTATAAACCAGCTGTGCTGATCGGCTCAGAGTAGAGTGAGGAAGAAAATAAGCTGCTTGCCCTTGAGAAACTCAGTCTCCTTGTGTAGGAGAAAGGGACTCTCCAAAGACAGAAAAATCACATAGTTGATAATATTCAAACTGAGAAAGGAAAAACCACCCTGAAACTTTACATCACCAATTTAATATTTTAAAAATACCCATGAAAAAATCTTAATTTTGAAGAGCACTTTCAGAAGTCATAGTTTTAATAAACACAGATGTTTATTATGGCTTTAATTTACAGTTTATTATAGTTTTAATAAACATGGATGTTTATTAAAACATCCATGTTTATTAAAACTAGCTCTTATCATTATGAGACTAGACACTAAAAACGCAGCATTGAAAGGAAGCATCTTTGGGGTGTGTGTGTGTGTGTGTGTGTGTGCATATACACAAATACATACACTATACACTATCCTGTAATTATATTACTTCGTACTTAATTACATTAGGTCATTCCATCATAGCAAGATTTTACTTGTGAGTAAAATAGAGTTGGGCTTTTTCTTTAAATTGAGTTGAATTTTTTGTTTGTCTAAGTCTCCAAGAATAAATTTAAGTTGCTGCGGGTATTGAAGTCAGGACACCACAGCTTTCAGTAAATCATAATATTAAAAAAATTGATTGCACAAGAGATTGATTTTGTGGGCAACAGCCATTTTTCTCTAAGACAAGTTATTTTGAGTGCCAATACCTTTTACCGTACACAAATATATGGTAGTCTTAAACTCTGAACCAAAATGGATTTTTATCAACCCTTTCAATATAATTCTGTCACAAATAAATTTTTTTGAACAACAGCAAATTACAAAACCCTTTAAATGGATATGTTGAAAGCAAAAAAAATCTATTTTAATTGCAAGTACGTAAAAGTCTACCGTATTTATTTTAACCAGTAACTGTAGTGATAAAGGATTTTTATAACTGTTTAAATTAGTAAAAAGATAAAAAATGTAATTCCTTAGAAATATATGAGTTAAAAACACATTTTGAAAAAGCTCTAAAATAAATGATCTATTTATCTAGCAGATTACTTTTACCAAGTTGTTTCTTTATGTTTTCTCAGAGGTTCACTTTTCTGCAGAAATATTAACTGTGTTAATAAGCATTCCCAACCCCTCGTTTCAGTATTATTCTAAATCGATAGAATTCTATAGTTATGCCATGCATGTGACCAAAAGTAAAGAGAATGCATATATTTGAAAAACACTGATTTCAGGAAGAACTAGTGTATTTATAGGAGAATGTACCATAAAATTTGGAGGAAAGACAGTTGTGGTTAGGATCATGGGCTCCAGAGCCTACCGTGGATTCAAAGTATAATTCTGAATATCTGTGTGATCTGGACCAAGTTAAGTCAGCCTTTCATGCCTCAGTTTCTTAATTTGTAAAATAGGAAAAATAGTAGTATTACTAATTGTTAGTTTTTGAAATTTTAGTAAACTATAAAATAACACAGGTAAAATGCAGTCATTATTAGTGATTTGACTCTAGATGTGTCCTCCGTATTTTATTTTATTGGAAGTAGCTCTCATGTATCAACATATATAGGGTGCCATGTGATCATAATACGTTTTGATTTTAAAAAAGAATTAAGTTATCCTTTTTTGGAATCAAAGGTGATTTAGGATATTGAAAATATATGTGAAAATGTGTGTGGAATGCCATCTTTACCTATGATAAGTGTGCTGGTGTTCAATATTAAATATATATTTATGTTTAAAAGTTTACTTTAGGCCAGGCACAGTGGATCGCGCCTGTAATCCCAGCACTTTGGGAGGCCGAGGCAGGCGAATCACCTAAGGTCAGGAGTTCGAGACCAGCCTGGCTAATAGTAAAAGCCTGTCTCTCCTAAAAATACAAAAATTAGCCAGGTGTGGTGGCAGGCTCCTGTAATCCCAGCTACTTGAGAGGCTGAGGCAGGAGAATTGCTTGAATCTGTGAGGTGGAGGTTGCAGCCAGCCAAGGTTGTGCCATTGCACTCCAGCCTGGGCAACACAGCGAGACTCCATCTCAATTAAAAAAAAAAAAAAAAAAAATATATATATATATATATATATATATATACACACACACACACACATACACACACACGTATACATATATATACACATATACATATATAAAAGTTTAAACTTTATAGAATTGTGAACTCTGTTCTCCATCCCACTATCTCTTTTTATGGTCCACAGAATTCTTTGAGTCTACCCTGATGCTCTAAATTTATGAAGTTCTTCATACCAATGTGTAGTTAATCTTTGTGAAAAATATCAGTAGAAGGACTGGATAATATTTTAAAAGATCAAAATTCATGGAACAGTGTGAGTAACCCCTCAAGCATTGCCAACTTTAAAGTTTTCAAACAACGTTGGCAAAGTGTTTTTATAAACAACACATCAAGGGGTGTCAGCGGCGGTCAAAGCAAGGGATTTCCAGTCCACTTCTGTCCCCAACAAGCAGCAGGAGAAGGCATGGAATTCTCGCACACTGCTTTCCACGTTACAAGTTGTTTAGATGTTCTTACTGTGAAACACAGTCTCTGTATAGTTCTTTATTACCTTTTAATTTCTGCAGGACTCTCAAGGTTTTGTTGATTTTTCAGTATCTTTGCCTCTTCAGGCAACAGCCTATATTTGTCTCTTGTTTACCCACTATACCATGAATGAGAATTGAAAACCAAATATCACTTCCGTGTGTCCTTTTCTCCCAGCTACATGATTCATCACCTACATTAAAATAAATTTCTCCCGTTGTCCTTTAAATAATTTCAACTTCTTCCTATAGTACATTATAATCTCCTTGGAACTAAATTATCTCTTTTGGAATATTGTGAGCGTCTTCCTGAAAACTTGAATTCTTCAGTGTATACTATAGCAAGTTTATTTTTAAATACAAATATTAAGTAAGCTTTATTCTGGCCTCAGTTTTTGGCTAAACTCATGCTTTTCTGGTAGCTATGTTCTCAATAAAAAGGTTTTTCCAACATTCTCTGCTTTAGAATTCACAATGTAGAGTCCAGTGCTCTCATGACCTCCTCTTCTCCATCCCTCTCGTTCTTCTGCTGTTCTCTCTCCTCCTCCTTCTCCTTTTCCCTTTTGTAGGACATCTCACATGTTCTCTTGGTCCAAGGATGTGGTTAGACATATCATTCCCAGACTCTTCTCATTTATGTAGCTGGCACCTTCACACAATAGCTAAGCTTTCTCAAGCTATCATGAGTCAGGACCAAGAAGTTGAATAAAACAATAAAAAGATGCATGCCTTGTAATGTGAGAGGCATCCAGCATCCTTTATCAATGAGAAACTAACTTTGCATTTAAGAGATCCTATTTTACTTAATTTTTAAACAAATATTTAAAATCTTTTACCCTGAGACTTTCTTCATTAATAGGGGTTTTGAAGCTAAGACATTCTAAAAACATCATTCTCATGGAACACCTTCAGAGCCAAATACAGTAGTAAATGACACAAATTTGGGACCTTGATCTTCAATGTAGGCTCTTGGGTTGCAATAACAGTATCAAAGTCTTGGGTCCAAGCTTTCTCATTCATTACAGCTCAGGTGCTGCTGATCACTTCAGAGAAGTCTGTGACATTTCCCTTCTCTGTTGGGGAAGCTTTGTGGAGCAGAGGGAGAATACAGATGACATGATGCCTGGATAAACTTGGGACCAAGTGAAGTCAAGACTTGGACATCACTTTGTTCATGACGCCTCGAAAGGCTTTGTAAGAAGAATCTTCCCAAGTGCTGGTGCTTCTAGAAGTTTTCAGACAGCCTCCTGGAATTGCCTGTTTGTACTGAGGAGGAATTGAATTGTGCTTCAGCAAGGAGATTAGAAAAGTGTCTACATCACAGCTGGACAGCTTGAGGAAGCCTGGCAATTTACGCCAGCAGAAAGTAGAAAGGGTTGCATGTTCCTAAGGACTAGAGGATAGCTGGGAAACCTGGACACCTCCATAGCTACCAGCGGGGATTCACGACAAAGATCAGAACCACTCAGGGAAGGGTGCATTTCGGAGTTTCCCAGCGGAGGAAAACGTGGAGGACAAAGTCACATAGGTTTCAGATTTTCTCCCCTTAATCTAACATAGCGTTAGAACAAACATATGCCTCTGGGGAGAAAGTAGAGAGAAAAAGCTCTGAAGAAACTGAACACAAACCTGAAATTACCTAGAAAACACTGAAATATCTGGATTTATTGGGTAGTAACTGCATAAAACATTATGTAAACAGACCAAATGAGACTTGGAATAAAAATAAATTGATATGAAAAACTAAATTTACATTTTGACTACCTGATTACCCATCTTGGAAAGACACTTAATGGCCCTCTTTAGAAACCAGTTACTAACTCGAAGTCAATTATTCATCTTGCCACGTGGCCTGTAATTTTAAGAAATTTCTTTTAGCCACATGCAACTGTGAAAAGCCAGGTTGGGAATCCTGAAAATATATTTTCAGTTTGAGTTTTCCTTTGTGCATGTATTCAATGCTTTCTCAGTCCACTTGGTCTAGTGGCTGGTTTCCCCTCCCTTGCAGAGCCTGGGTTAGTTTTCTGCAAATCACACTGCACATTTGCTAGTGCCCTATGGTGTTATTTGTTTTTGCTCAAAATGTTGCTAACTGCGGTTTGTCCTATACTACATTTTTACATTTAGGACGTTATCTCTGTCTTTCAGCCTAACTATTACAAAGCAGGTGACATTCTCATTGTATCACATGAGGTCTTGGATTGGATCTACAGATGGGGAATACTCTGGCTCACAATGGCCCTGCTCAGACATAGAAAAGTTTTACATGAATGGTAATATTAAATAAGTTAAGAGTTCCACGGTTTCGGGACTGTGGATTTTTTGAACTCTTACATAGCTCTCATCCAGTTGTGTAGAAAATGTTTTTTTTTAAGTTCTCTTTTCATTCCAATATGTTCCCCTAAACCATGTTGAGAAGCACAATATTAAGACACCACCAATTTGGACCTACGTTTAGTATTTGCTAACTTTATGAACTGGCAGTTGCCAGGTGGTGCTTTAGTATCTGTAGAGCAAAATGCTGGCTGTCTTTGGAGGCCACAGAAGGTTTTGGCTCCTTTAAGAACAAGGGTAGTTACACACACACACTGTTAGAACTGACAAACGAATTCAGCAAAGTTCCAGCATACAAAATCAACAAGCAAAAATCACTGGCATTTCTATATCTTAACAACCAATAATGTGAAAAGGAAATTAAGGAAACAATTTCACTTAAATCGTGTCAGAAAAAATCAAATGCATAAACATAAACTTAATCAAAAAGATGAAAGATTTGTACAATAAAAAACTACACAGCATTACTAAAAGACATTAAAGAAGACACTAGTAAATGGAAAGACATCCCTTGTTCATGGATTAGAAGACAATGTTATTAAGAGGTCAATTCTATCCAAAGCAATTTATAGATTCAGTGTAATCCTATCAAAATCACAGTGGCATTTGTTGCTTAAATGAAAAAAAAAAATTCGTCCTAAAATTTGTATGGGGTCTCAGTGGGTCCTAAATAGCCAAAACAATCTTGAAAAGCAGAAGAAAATTGGAGGTCTCATACTTCCTGATTTCAAAACATACTACAAAGACTCAGTAATCATAACAGTGTGGTACTGACATAAACACAGACATATAAACCAGCTTTTGGGACATGGAAATACATCAAAATTCAAATGGTCGAATGACAGCGAATAAATTTTCAAGAAAAAAAAGATACCGTTCAAGACAATGTACTGAGCTGGAAGCATCAACCTGCTGTGACGAAGTGGAGGGGAAAGTGAGATGATCTCTATGGACAGCCACCATCTAAGAACACAGCAACTAGTTAGTGATGTAAAGACAGAGAGAAGAGCAGTAGAGATGGTGAACAGTGATGAACAGCTGGATTTGAATAAGGACATTGGCTAAGCAGCAGCTGAATGCCAAGCGAGATGATCCCCAGGCTGGGAGGGGAAATCGGCGCAAAGGCTATGAATGGAATGGAGTAGCCATGAGTCAGGTAAACTCCCTGGGCAACTATTGCAGCCAAACTGCAAGTGACTTGGCAATCAAGAGGTTTTTACAAAAGGCAGCAAGTTGCAACCAAATAGCAATCATAGGGCAATCAGACACCGAAATTCTAGGCAGGTTAAGTTAGAGATGGAGCTGTCTCAAGTGTCCTAGAATAATGTGTTCAAAGTTGAATCTGCAACCCTAGCATGAACAGAGGCATCACTGAAAAGCCATCCAGACATCCGTTCATTTGGTGTTGAGTGAAGGCTGAAGGAACACTTTGATATTTCATCAGAGATGGTCTGAAGGAAATGTTTTTAGGGCACCAAGGGCTTCTTTGCATTGATATAACAGATTTTTTTTTTTTCGTTTTTTGAGATGGAGTCTTGCTCTGTCACCCAGGCTAGAGTACAATGGCGCGATCATGGCTCGCTGTAACTTCCACCTTCTGGGTTCAAGAGATTCTCCTGCCTCAGCCTCCCGAGTAGCTGGGATTACAGGCGCCTGCCACCGTGCCCAGCTAATTTTTGTAGTTTTAGTAGAGACGGGGTTTTGCCATGTTGGCCAGGATGGTCTCAAACTCCTGAACTTGTGAGCCACCTGCCTTGGCCTCCCAAAGTGCTGGGATTACAGGCGTGAGCCACCACGCCAGGCCAATATAACAGATTTTTAAGGAAGAAAACAGTTGCCCGTTTGCTCATTATGTTGTATGTCCTGCAGTCTCTGTTGTGTGAAGTGCAGCGTGAAACATTTCTTACTGCTTTTCTTTTTCTTTTCAAAGTATTCTGCCACTTCCTTCTTGCCTCCATGCATTCTGATAAAAAAAATACTAGAATTTGAATTGTGCTTCACCTGTAGGTAAGATGTGATTTTTCTTTGACTGCTTCCAGTATTTTTTTTGGTTGTCTTTAGTTTTTATACATTTTATTATATTGTGTTGGCATGGATTTCTTGGCTTTATCTGTTTTAAGTTTTCTCAGCTTCTTGAATCTGCGTGTTTATGTCTCTTATCAAATTTGGGAAGTTTTCAGCTATTATTGTCTCAAGAACTTTTTCAGCACCACTCTCTTTTTCCTCTCCTTCTGAAACTTCAATCACCTAAATATTAAACATTTTCTTAAAGCCTCCCAGGTCTCTGAGGCTCTATTATTTGTTTTCAGTCTTTTTTGTCTATGTTGTTCATATGGGGTTGTTTCTCTTTTTCTATATTATAGTTCACAGATTCTTACCTCTCTCCATCAACCCTGAAGCTGAGCTTAGCCACTATGCTTTTTATTTTGAGCATTGTATTTTCCAATTCTAAATTTCTATTTTGTTTTTCTATAAATTTTCTATTTCCTTACTGAGCATTTCTATTTATTTGCTGAAGTTTTCTCATGTTCACTTGTGTCAAGTGGGTTTGAAAAATTCTAACTGAGGCATTTTTTTATGGCTGCTTTAAAATGTTTGTCAGACCATTCTAATTATCTGCCTGGTAATTCTCTCTTATTGTGGTGTTGTTATTTGTCAATTGTCTTTCTAAAATTAAGCTCAGAGAGATCTCCCTAGCTCTTCGTATAAAAATTTTAAGTTACGTCTTGGACAGTTTTATATTGTGCTATGGGGCTCTGAATCCTTTTTAGGCCTTCTGTTTTATTGACTTCTCTGACGCTGTTCAGGCAGGGGAATGGAGGCTACACCTCATTACTGCCCAGTGGAGATAAATGACCAGGTTCTCCCTTCAGCCTCCATTGACACCCAAGGAGAGCACGGCTCATTATTGCTGGGTAGGGTTGAGAGCTGCAACTGCCCATGTGGGTTCCCTGACACTGCAGATGGTTGTCCCTTACCGCTAGGCAATGTGAAAGCCCTAAGTCTTCACTGAGCCTCCTTTGACACCATCTCAGTGGAGAGGAGAGGAGCACCCTGACCCTGCCAGGTGGTGTCGACGTCCAAGTGCCCCATGTGCTCTCCAGTGACTCCAAGGGGCCAGGGGTTTACACCCAGTCAGCAAGAGTAAAACTCCTAGCGGCCACTTGGCACTCATTTCCCTGCCTCAGTGGGAGTGTTGAGGCACCATATTACAGCATTATGACTGCTAGAGCCTGGGCTTTCCACCTGGCCTTTGCTGGAAGGCGTGGCATGGGGTACAGGTGTTTTTTTGTTTGTTTGTTTTGTTTTTCCCCGGCGGTGATTGGCTAGAGTAAAGCTATTATTCTGTAAACGTTTTCTATGCTCCTAACATGCGCTTTTCATTTTCCTTTGATAGAGAGATCAGGCTTCTGTTGGGACAATTTTGTCTGTACTCATTAGCACTTCTGGGTTGCTGGCTTCTTTAGCTCCACATTTTAGATATAAGAGGGAAGAAGAGGCCGGGCGCGGCGGCTCATGCCTGTAATCCCAGCACTTTGGGAGGCCGAGGCGGGCGGATCAGGAGGTCAGGAGATCGAGACCATCCTGGCTAACACAGTGAAACCCCGTCTCTGCTAAAAATACAAAAAATTGGCCGGGCTAGGTGGCGGGCGCCTGTAGTCCCAGCTACTCGGGAGGCTGAGGCAGGAGAATGGCGTGAACCCCGGGGGGCCGAGCCTGCAGTGAGCCGAGATCGCTCCACTGCACTCCAGCCTGGGCAACAGCAAGACTCTGTCTCAAAAAAAAAAAAGAGGCAAGAAGAAAATCCAGAAAGCTCAATGCAGTGCTATTCCTTGGATCCTGAGCTTCTTGGTTTGTCCGCCTCCCTCTCTTCACCTTTCAAAACCTTTTTACTTTTTTTTTTTATGTACTGGGCAGGGATTTTTTGTGCTCCGTTAAGTAAATTTTAAAAGATGCATCGACTCCAAGTTCGCAGAAGTGGAAGTTGACAGTAGTTATTTTAAAATGAATGTATTCAAACACTTTGACCTCTTATCTCCACTTTTTGAAATGCATTTTTAGGAAAAAAGTCTGATATATGCACAAAGCTGTTTACCGATAGCTTATTTCAGTAATGGGAAAAGGGAAATATAAATAAGTACCCAACATAACAGGTTAGTTATGGACATATTGTAGAATACACTGCAACCATTTAAGGTAATGCTGTACTCTATTTCTTCAGTTCATGTAGAAATATGTTCAGGATATATTTTTGAGTCGCTACAAAGCAGATTACAAATAGGATGCATAGAATAAGCTCACCAAAAGAAAATAATATGTATGCGAGCAAGTATGCAAATATTTTTGCATTTATCTGTGCAAAGACATCCACCTTATTCCAGTTCTCTATTCTGCAGCTAGACCTGAGCAGAAGCCACACCTGGTTTTCTGGGCATACACACTGAGGAGAAGTGCTGAGTAAACACGGAAACCACAGAGTGCGTTTGGCTCCGTGTGTTGCCTGGCAATCCTCATTACTTTTGCCTCATCGATTCACCAATTCTCATAACAATTCATACATTTTTTAATGAGGATATTTGACTCCTCCTTTTTACTCTCAGAAGTTGACTTTGCTTCTGAGTTGACTCAGACAACAGAACACTCTTAAGTTCTCATCATCACACTTACAGTCCACTCACATTGTCCTCTCGCTTCTCACAATAAACTGTTAGTATATCCCTCTTGGGGAATTTTTTTTCCACAAGGTCTCATGCTCTCTCTGTCACCTGCTTCAGATTGTTCTAGAAGTCTTTCATTTTTCTCATATGTTTAGTTTTCCTCTCTCTGTGGGAACCCTTTCCTTACACAAGAGGGAATGTGCTCCAATGGATTCATCTGTCTCTAGAAATCTCTGTCCTGCAAAAATCCTCAGGAGTTATCCATCTCTGTCTCCACATCCTCACTTTGCATTTTCTTCAAACCTTTTCCAATCACACTTTCATCCCCATCACAACAATCACACATTTTAGCCAATGGTGTGCGTGAATAATCTCCATGGCTCATGCCATCCAGTTGCAAACAGTCAAGCTGGTCTTTCTCCGACTAAAACTTGCATCAACATTGTATCAGCGTTGACCACTTCTGAGGCTCCCCCCTTCCTCAAACTCTCTCCCCCCTTGGCCCTTAGGAGCACACACACACCTGGTTTTCCTCTCTCACTGGCTATTTCTTCTTGTGCGTTTTCATGGCTTTGACACCTTTTTCAAATTTCTAGATGGTGACATGTCCCAGAGATCATTCCTCAGAGCTCTTCTGTCTCTACTCATCTCCTAGGAGATCAATTCCAGGCTCAGAGTCTCTCTCCTGGCTGCAAGGTCCTAGACTGTTAGTGGATGACATTCTCCAGTTGTGTGAGATTTCTCCCTATCAGAATATAGAGCGCTAGGAGCGATGCAGGTGAGACCCCTGGACCCTGACTTTCTGACAGCAATGCCTACTGGGACAAGTGGGGTTAAACACACCTCTGCTCTTCCCTCCCTCCGTGTCTGTGAGGACTGCTTTGGTCTCGCTCAACAGGGCTGCAGACAGGGAATAGATACGTGTGCCACGTCCCCAAACAAACTCTTTTTAAAAATAAACTAGAAAGCCCATGCATGGTGTGCAGTTTTACTTCAGACAATAACATTTGCTACAATAAAAACCTTCTTATAAGTAAATATAACTTCTCTCTCCCTGTTTTTATTTCAAATCTTTAAGCATTGTGAGTCAAACTGAATTATTCATAATTCTTAAAACAACATAATGTTTTGGCATGTTTGTGATCATTTAAAGCAGCAATTTAGACGTTAAGGAAACACTTCTCTTTATTCTTCATTTCAGCAATAACTGAGCCATTAATCTCAGTTTGAGTTTATGTGACTGTTTAGTAGTCAGGCTTTCCCATCCATTTACACATTTTATTCAACATGTATTCTGTAACTTTTATTTTTTACTTTTTTTTGGTCTGGAAATATAGCCCTTGGGCAAAATAAAGAAAGTAATTACTTTTTGTCAAAACATTGCAAGACTAGCTCAGGAATTACCCAGTAGATTTCATTAGGACTGTGTGTCTCTAATTCTGCCATTATTATGCTTATCCTGAGAGACCTTAGGATGTGAAGCTCATCCCTAATGGACTCACTATTGTACTTCTAATTTTAACAAAAGGTCTTGGATATGAGTATTGTAAATTAGATATATTATATGACAAAAAGCAAAAGTGAAATGCTCCCTTTTGAAATATTGGTATTTAAATAACGAATTTTATTAAAGCACAAAGGGAAGATGACCATGCACATGTAATCATTAGGAACATACCTCTGAACTCAGCATGATGAAAATCCCAGCTTTAATGACAAAACAGCCTTTAAAAAATCTCTTCAGAAAGGAGCTCAAACTGTGGTCATGTATTTAGATTTCTCTGTGGGTATAAACCTATACATTAGAGAGGCCTCTGATTTCACCCTCTTTACGCTTATCATATTTGAAAGGGTTGCATTTGTTACTATAGAGGTTTAGACAAACTTTATAATGACTTTTTCTTAGAGTGGCTTACCATGTATGTATATTGTGGCTAAAAATTACCTGGTTCCTGTAGAGAAGTAATTCAGAGCACAAATGAATGAACTATGCTGCTTTTCTATGAAGAAGGCTGACAAAGATGAAAAGTAATATATTATTACCACCAATATTGATATTAAATAAAAATCTATCTTAGTAGAAAGTTGATTAGTCTCCTATGTGAGAATGGGCAGTGGTTCATCTTGACTGGAATTGGCACACATTCTGAATGTGTGATCTTTATTGCTTCAGGTACTCGGCCATCGCTGCCCTCTGAGGGCTTCTGAGTATTTGATCCACCATAGGAAACCTCACAGAGCAGCCCCTCAGAATGAGGACCCACTTTACAGCAAAGTAAATGGATCTGGTGCTCCGGGATACAATGTTCTTATCACAGACCCCAGCAGCACAAAAACAGATGCCTATTACAGCATTGAGATGACCCTTGCACAGGTGATGAGCTGGCAAGAGACCAGACTTTACAAAAATGGGACATTATCCTCCAGGTTGCAGTAGACACTTTGGCAGGGTGGGTGCTAAGTCTCTAAGAGGAAGACATTGAGAAGCAGGAGTGGTCTCTCCTGTTTTTACTGCCAGTGACCTACTTGGCAATGCTGTGATTCTTTTTCTTAAAACCCTGGGCTTGCAGTTTGGAGGTCCTTACTCTCAAAGGGAAAGACTTTCTTCAGGGACAGAGAAGCTGAAATTTTACTCTATAACCTCGTGCTAAGGACCAGCAGGCAAGAATAAAAGACATTATTATTATTGCAGAGGTAATAAGCACCCCAAATCATCGGGAGGATGTAGGGCTATTGTCACATGGGGCATGCAGGTCATGCACTTGGAAGCTCCTTGGTGCTTAGTTTCCAAAACAAGGCAAGTGAATGGGTGCAGCAGCCAAGGTCTAAGAAGCGGTGATGACTAGCAGCTCTGTTCCTTAAACCTAACCCTGGGACTGGTAGGGGCTCTTTCTTGCTCTGAGCCCCACTCAATGCTGGCAGCCTTTGGCAGCTATATGGATTGAAGAAAAGTGTTCAAGTGTGGACCAGAGTGCTTCCAGAACATGGAAAGACCTAAGAGGCACTGTATTAGTCAAGGTTCTCCAGAGAAACTGAATCAATGGGAGAGAGAAAGAGATGAATGAATACAAAACTATATATATATAGTCATGCAAATTTTTTTAACCAAGATGGATTTTTATTTAATACCAATATTGATGGTAATAATATATTACTTTTTATCTTTGTCATTCTTCTTCATATAAAAGCATCATAGTTCATTCATCTGTGCTCTGAATTATTTCTGGATAGGGACCAGGTAATTTTTAACCACAATATACATATTTGGTAAGCCACTCTATGAAAAAGTCATTATAAAGTTTGTCTAAAACTCATATATATATTTGCATATATTTACATAGATATACAGAGAGACAGAGAGAGAGGAGAGATTGATATTTATTATATTTTGAGAAAATGGCTCAGTTTACTGGGCAGGCCAGTGGGCTGGCTATTTATTTAGGTGACAGTTGAGGTGACAGTCTTTAGTATGAAGGCTGGAATCTTAGGCAAAATTTCTATAGTACAGTCTGAAGGCAGAATTTCCTCTAATTTTGGGGAACCTCATTATTTGTTTTGAAGACTTTCACCTGTTTGGATGACACCCACCCATATCCCAGAAATCTACATTACATTCTGCAGGGAATTTCTTTATGGGAAGGAGCATTCCGTTATGAAACAATAAACATTTAAGTATCATTTTCCCCAAGAACTAGCAGATATGTACTCTAACAAGTAAATCAACAAGAATGCAAAATATATTGCTATTGGAAAAACTATGGGAGCAGAAGAAAAGTGGAAGGTTGTATTCCAAAGAGACGCCTTCAAACTACAATTTTTAAAAAAAACACATACGTTTGTAAAACCTGAGAAAGCTTTACTTACTACTTTTCTGGGAAGAGGTCTTGTACATTTTAACATCAACCCTCACAACTTATCTCACGTCGGCTCTTATACCAATGAGCCAATTTAATGGTGATTCTCATGAGTGTCATCTTCGCTTTAGAACAAGAAGTTTGGCTTTAATTTTTTCTGACAGATTCAGGAACAAGTCATTTTGTGAATCAAAGTTACAGCTCAGCAGTATTCAGCAGAAAAAATGTATATAAAGGCGTACAAAATAATATGTATCTTGGGCTGGGCGCGGTGGCTCACGCTTGTAATCCCAGCACTTTGGGAGGCCGAGGCGGGCGGATCACGAGGTCAGGAGATCGAGACCACGGTGAAACCCCGTCTCTACTAAAAATACAAAAAAAATTAGCCGGGTGTGGTGGCGGGCGCCTGTAGTCCCAGCTACTCGGAGAGGCTGAGGCAGGAGAATAGCGTGAACCCGGGAGGCGGAGCTTGCAGTGAGCCGAGATCGTGCCACTGCACTCCAGCCTGGGTGGCAGAGCGAGACTCCGTCTCAAAAAAAAAATAATAAAAAAAAATTAATATGTATCTTGCACAAAGGTTAAGATGTAAATTATTTGGCCCGGCGCGGTGGCTCACGCCTGTAATCCCAGCACTTTGTGGGGCCGAGGCGGGCGGATCACGAGGTCAGGAGATCGAGACCATCCTGGCTAACACGGTGAAACCCCGTTTCTACTAAAAATACAAAAAATTAGCCAGGCGTGGTGGCGGGCGCCTGTAGTCCCAGCTACTCGGGAGGCTAAGGCAGGAGAATGGCGTGAACCCGGGAGGCAGAGCTTGCAGTGAGCCGAAATGGTGCCACTGCACTCCAGCCTGGGCGACAGCGAGACTCCGTCTAAAAAAAAAGATGTAAATTATCAAGAATCCCTCAGTATTAAAATATGCCCACATACACTGTGAAACCTAAGGTTTTGCTGGATAACTCCTGTCATCTTGTACAACACACCGCCAGTTGTTTCATTAGACACAAATGAAGAACAACTGGACATTTATTATTCAACCCAGATCTTTGATGAGATTTGCTTCTTTACATACAGAAAAATTATATTGTATACATGTTAGATTTGTGCCTCAGTGCTGCTTTCTTTCAAGAGTACCAGAGCCCAGTGAAAATCGTTAGACATATTATAAATTTACCCTGAAGTATGGAGTGAAAAGCAGGCACCATTGTAGAGCGGGAGTTGATGCAATATTTTTCTTAATCTAGGATTTTTCTAGTTTTTCTTGAATATAGCTCCCAAAGGGAAATATACATATCAAAACAAAGCAGATGGAAATAAAAGAATACACACTAAGAGAGATTTAATTGCAAGGGGATTCAGCACTGCTCCCAGACATGTTTACCAAAAGAGTATTAATGACTGGGTAAGAAACACAGTTAAGAAACATTTAATGTTGCTCATGGAACAATAAAAGATACACAGACCTGCCTTAATTCAGGTGAGCAAACTAACAAGTGGGCACATTTTTATTTACTTACATAAATCTTTATGTATTGCCATGTAAAGTTTACAAGATTCTAGAAAGAATGTGGCACAGGAGTTGAGGGAATGTGAGGCCAGAGGGACGTTACACTTGCAAGGGGACTCAGATGTCCCGCAGGCCACGTTCCTGCTGGAGGCCCGCATTTCATTAATGGATCTTGCCAGGTGCCTGAATCTGAGCTTCATTACTGACATGCAGAACATTTTGGTTTAGAATTGTATTTCCTAGACCTAAGACTTGAGATATAATTTTTAATTAATAGAAAAACATACTCCTTCTGCTATATGACAAATCTCCAAAGATTTGAAACTGACTCACAAATGTTCCCTACTCCTTTGGCAGTGCCTTCTGGGAAGCTCAATATCTCTAAACCCTAAACCTTTTTTCACAGGACATGATGCGGCACAACCTTTGATGTTCCATCTGAATTCCACTTTTCTGAAGGACTTGGTGCCCTTCTCTGGAGTACCTGCAGCAGGTATCTCTTAGCTGTCAAATCTTTCAGATATTGCCTGAACTGTCAAGAGCTGTCTTCTAAAAGCAGTTTACACCTGCTGTTGATCAATATGAAAATATAAAGGTCTGGCTGTTATGGCAAAGATAAAAAAATTCTAAAAAGCCGTTATAGTATTCTAAATTTCCTTGGGTTGTTATTTTTTCTGGGTAGCAGCTCAAATTTTTCTGCTACTTCCAGCGAACCTGAGCAAGGTAGTTATGGGGTGATTTATAAAATATGGTGTCCTTAGAAACAAGTAGTTATAACAAGTAGTTATGGGGTGATTTATAAAATATGGTGTCCTTAGAAACAAGAGATGACTCAGTAGCATGAATCATATTAAATTTGGTCCATAAAGAGTATGAAGGAGGGATAATTTTGTTTGTCACCCCAGACAAAAATCAGATCAGCCAAGATAGTGAACTACAAAATAATTGAAATGAAAGTTTTCAAGACACTGATACCAGGCAATATAAGTCACCTTATGTTGTCACACAAATGAGGTGGGCTGTATGATTTTCCCAGGTAACTGTCTTGAGTGAGTCTCCAACCTGTGACAAAGGGAAGGAGAACGAGGCAAGGCTGAGGGTTTGCAGGAAACAGTGCAGCTAAAATTTACAGGACAGAGTAATGGAGGGCTTCATGGAGAAAAAAATCTGGAGTTCTGCATAGCGATCCTTCAGCATCTTCAGTAGAATTCTGGGCAGAACATTTGTCTGAGGAAAATTCCAAAAGCCAGAAAAAATAGTCATCTGAAAATTTATTGGGGACAATATTTGATGCTTACATGGGGCTGCAAATGGTGTCTGTTCCCTTCAGCCAAATTTGAAAACAATTTAAGGAGCATTAGGTAGAATATAAAAAAGTCTTAGCTCAGTACTGGAAAATAATTATCTCTAGACTCTTTTTTCTCTGATTACACCTTAAAAATATTAAAAGAAATACCCAGAGGATCAAACTTATCGCAATCTTTAAGTGAATCTTAC
Source organism: Nomascus leucogenys (assembly GCF_006542625.1). NCBI lineage: Eukaryota > Metazoa > Chordata > Mammalia > Primates > Hylobatidae > Nomascus > Nomascus leucogenys. Next base: position 147,689,737 of record NC_044384.1, on the reverse strand, counting down.
AATAAAGCTCAAAATTTTAATAGAAATACCAAACTATGCAGCAAACAACAAAGTAAAAATCACAATGATTGGCATGCAATCAATTACTAGGCATGCAAAGAAGCAGGAAATAGAATCCAGAAAGAGAAGAAAAATTGACCAATCAAAACTAATCCAAAATTCGCAAAGACGTACTTTGCAACAAAAACGAAATTAAAATATTTATTATGATTTTTTCTCATTTATTTAAAAATACAGACATAAAAAAATATACAACAAAAAACCTAAGTCACAATTCAACAGGTAAAAACTAAAAAGTCTGATATGAAAATATGCTGGCTAGCATTTCTGAAAGATTAGATATTGAAGAGAAATATATTATTGAATGGGAATATACAGCAAAAGAAACTATGCCAATTAAAATGCAGATCAGAGAATTTTTTAAATAAAAAGAGCATTAGGGGGCAATGGGAAATCTTCAAGTGGCCGACGGATGTGTATTTCTCTGTCCATTAAAAAGAGGAAGGAGAGGCCGGGCGCGGTGGCTCACGCCTGTAATCCCAGCACTTTGGGAGGCCGAGGCGGGAGAATCACGAGGTCAGGAGATTGAGACCATGGTGAAATCCCATCTCTACTAAAAATACAAAACATTAGCTGGGCGCAGTGGCGGGCGCCTGTAGTCCCAGCCACTCGGGAGGCTGAGGCGGGAGAATGGCGTGAACCCGGGAGGCGGAGCTTGCAGTGAGCCGAGATTGCCATCATGGCGGACGGGAGGCAAGACAAGACTACAGCTCTAGACAGAGCAGTGCGTGGGAGCTCGCATTGTAAATTTTAGCTCCAGATCGACTGCAAAAAACAAACCAGCAATCCCGAGAGGACCCACAGACCCTCTGAAGGAAGTGGGCTGCTCCTGCATGACCCGGGAGACCCCCAAAACTGTGAGTGTCCCAACTGTGGAAGTGGGAAAGGGAAACCCTCCTCTCCGGAACACACACCCCCAGGGGAGACGGTGAAGGTCTATCTCTGGGAGAAGTTTCCGACTTTACCTGGAGCTGGGTCAGTTTGGAGAGCTGAGGGAAATATAGGGACAGAGGAGGCAGCAGCAAGGCCCTGGGAGCTGACTGGGTCCCCGGGCAGCCCATTCCTGCCGGGCACGACAGGGATCCAACGGGAGAGGAAAAGAGGGTAAAACTACACAGAGACAAGGAAATCTCTAGCTGAACTTTGTAACAATTCGAACAGGGTGAGAAGTCTCCTGGCGAGAGCTCGGGGGAGGGCACAAATCTAGTAAACAGTGAGTAAAATATATATATGTATATTCAAAATAACTTCAGTATTCGAAATTGCTTCGGGGAATTTTGAAAATTCAAACTCTTTCCATATTGTTGTAGTGATCATATAGATAAGTAGGTTACCAGCATCATCAATAAAAACGTCCCTTGTTTAGGTGGCTTTGAGAGGTGACAGCATGCTGGCATCCCTGGGAGCCCTCGCTCGCTCTCGGCGCCCCCTCGGCCTTGGCGCCCACTCTGGCCGCGCTTGAGGAGCCCTTCAGCCCGCCGCTGCACTGTGGGGCCCCTTTCTGGGCTGGCCAAGGCCCGAGCCGGCTCCCTCAGTTTGTGGGGAGGTGTGGAGGGAGAGGCGCGGGCGGGAACCGGGGCTGTGCGGGGCACTTGCGGGCCAGCGCGAGTTCCGGGTGGGCGTGGGCTCGGTGGGCCCCGCACTCGGAGCGGCAGGCTGGCCCGCAAGCCCCGGACAGTCAGGGGCTTAGCACCTGGGCCAGCAGGTGCTCGATTTCTCGCCGGGCCTTGGCTGCCTCCGTGCAGGGCGGGGCTCGGACTTGCAGCCCGCCATGCCTGAGCCTCCCCCGCCCCCTCCCGGCTGTGGGCTCCTGCGCAGCCTGAGCCTCCCCTACCAGCGCCGCTCGCTGCTTCAGGGCGCCCAGTCCCATCCACAGCCTAAGGTCTGAGGAGTGCGGCCGCACGATGCGGGACTGGCCAGCAGTGGCAACCCGCTCAGGTCACCTTCCACACTGTGGAAGCTTTGTTCTTTCGCTCTTTGCAATAAATCTTGCTGCTGCTCACTCTGGGTCCACACTGCCTTTATGAGCTGTAACACTCACCGCCAAGGTCTGCAGCTTCACTCCTGAGCCAGCGAGACCACGAACCCATCAGAAGGAAGACTTCCAACACATCCGAACATCAGAAGGAACAAACTCCAGACACGCCGCCTTTAAGAACTGTAACACTCACCGCGAGGGTCCTCGGCTTCATTCTTGAAGTCAGTGAGACCAAGAGCCCACCACTTCCGGACACGGTTTCTGCCAAGCCCAGATCAAACTCCCTCTTGGACTTTCTATTAGCGCCTTAAAATGTATTTGCATTTTGTAAGTCCCATCAGATCTTATTTTGAGCTATTTAACAGCCTTAGCACCTTATGCAACGTTTTAAGCAAACAGTGAAAGAAATATGTCACTTTGGAAAGTGCATCTGAGGAGATTTCAAAAGATGCATGAAAAATGTAGCCTGCACATTATGCACATGTACCCTAAAACTTAAAGTATAATAATAAAAAAAAGAAAAAAAAAGAAAAATGTAGTGTAAAGATAAAAGTATTTAAAAATAAACTGTATTTATCAACATAAGCTCCATCAGGCTCAAGACAGTTTTGTATGTTGTGATACCATTATTTAGTCTATTTGTAAAGAAATGAGGGTGCTGAGAATTTAACCAAGTCAGTGCAGTCTTTTTTACATTATCATCTGAAGAAAAATGGGTGCCATTTAAATATTTTTTAAGAGCAGGAAACAAAAAGCAGCCAGAAGGAACCACGTCAGTTCTCTAAGATGGATGCCTAATGATTTCCCTCTGAAATATTCACCAAATTGCCCTTGTTTAATGAGAGGAATGAGCAGAATCACTGTCTTGCTGGAGAAGGAATCTCTGGGGAAGTTTTCTGGCATGTTTGTCTGCAAGAGCTTTGGCTAACTTTTTCAAAACACTCTCATAATAAGCAGATGTTATCATTCTTTGGCCCTCCAGAAAATCAACCAGCAAAATGCCTTGGGCATCCCCAAAAACTGTTGCCATGACCTCTGCTCTGGACCCATCCATTTTTGCTTTGGCTAGACCACTTCCACCTGTTGGTAGCCATTGCTTTGATTGCGCTTTCTCTTCAGGATCTTAACTGGTAAAGCCATGCTTCATATCCTGTTACAGTTCTTGAATGCTGTGTTTCAGGATCTTGATTTCACTTCTTTTAAATTTCCATCGAAAGTTCTGCCCTCATCTGCAACTGATCTTGGCACAATGGTTTTGGGACTCATGCGAAGAGTTGAGCATATTTCAGTTTTTAAAAGAATTGTGAAAGCTGAACCAATTGAGATGTCTATGATGTTGGCTATTGTTTGTGCTGTCAATCATCTGTCCTATTAATTAGTGTACAAACAAAATTAAGATTTTTTCTCACAAGTGAATAAGGTTTTCTTCACAAGACTGAAGACTGCTGCCTCAGCAACATTTCATGCCTCCTTATAACAAGTTATCCATTTGTAAACGGCTGGTTTATTTGGGGCATTGTTTCCATAAACTTTTTGTAAACCATCAATGATGTCACCATTTGTCTACCCAAGCTTTACTATAAACTTGATGTTAGTTTTTGCTTGAGTTTTACCAGAATTCATATTGCTCCAACAGGGGCTCTTTTTAAACGGATACCTTGCTTTTCTTAGTGCCTCAATCTAGATCTTTTTCACATATATCCTAACAAGTTAGTTCCAGTTAATTTTGAAAAAGTGTAAAATTCATGCATAAGTTTTTATAACATTCATTTTCCAAAAGCTTTTTGAAGATCCCTTATATATGGTTGGGCTCAATTGCAAAAATACACATTTCAAGTTGTGTGTCTCAAATTATGAAATAAATGCATAGAACACAGAATAATTTGTTCAACGAAGTCAGTATGATCATAGCAACTCTGGAAAAATAATTTTGAAATATAAAGGAGAAAAGAGAAAAGTGAACAACTGCAAATATGTTGGAATGTAGTTCAGTTTTAATTTAAAAGGTGGATAAAGGCGTTTAAATGAAGAGGCTTCTTTTATGCAGAAAATTAGAGAAACAAAAGATGTTTAGGAGGGGGAAAAGAAGAAGAATAAGAAGAAAAAGGATAAAGAGAAAGAATGGGGAGAGGAGGAGAAGAAAAAGCAAGGAAGGAGGGAAGAGAGGGGCAGAGAGAGACAGTGAGAGAGAAGAATATAGATAATTTCTGAAGAGCACAAACAATGCTTGACAGCAGTTGTTTCTATGGAGTAAAGTTGGGAATTAATGAGAGGAAGAGTTGTATTCTTCTGTTCTGTTATACTTTTTTTTTTGCTGTTTCATAATTTTAGAAACCCAGCTTCAAATGATAGAAAAGTTCCTCAGAAATTTGACTAAGAGGTCAGGTGCAGTGGCTCATGCCTGTAATCCCAGCACTTTGGGAAGCCAAGGCAGGCAGATCACTTGAGGCCAGGAGTTCAAGACCAGCTTGGCCAACATGGTGAAACCCTGTCTCTACTAAAAATACAAAAAGAAAAAAAAATTAGATGGGCACAATGGCATGAGCCTGTAATTCCAGCTCCTCGGGAGGCTGAGATAGGAGAATCACTTCAACCCAGGAGGCGGATGTTGCAGTGAGCTGAGTCTCACTCTGTCGCCCAGGCCAGAGTGCAGTGGCATGATCTGCGCTCACTGCAACCTCTGCATCCTGGGTTCAAGCAATTCTCCTGCCTCAGCCTCCTGAGTAGCTGGGATTACAGGCACCCGCCACCATGCCCGGCTAATTTTTTTATTTTTAGTAGGGACGGGGTTTCACCATGTTGGCCAGGCTGGTCTTGAACTCCTGACCTTAAGTAATCCACACACCTGGGCCTCCCAAAATGGTGGGATTACACGCATGAGCCACCACACCTGGCTATATGTGTGTATTTTCTATTTGTATTTATATTTAAGATCTATGGAATACTAAGTACAGGGGAAACAAATTAGGTAAGGAATTTTATTTCTTCACTGAGCCAGTAAAATGCTATCACCCTCCATGTGTCACACTGTGATAGGTGCTGGAGAGAAAACAAAGGCTACTATAAGGTTTCCTATGGTAAAGGGATTGCACTCATGTTGGGAGGAGAATTATCTCAGTGTTTTTCTATGTTTTCATTAGGGCCCTGTCTGATTCACTCAGCTGTTCAGCTCACATTTCTCAGTTTCCAAATACTTGGTTTCTGATGCTCAGTATCTTAAGAATTGCTTGAGGAAAACACTATAAATAAAGTAAAACCCATAAAATTTTGACTTACAAAACGTAGATAAAGTGTACATTTTATACTATATGTAATATAAAAAGTAAATACATGCAAATCATATAAACCCAAAATAATTGCACAATCCACAAATTTTCATCAAACAATAAAGTCAGGGTATTTTCCCTCCCTTTCCCAGGGATGTTTTTGGAGCCTGACATCCAAAAGTTGCTAAGTTGAAGACATCTGAAAACAATGCTTCCATGTGCTGTCAACATCCAAATTTACTTCAATGTGATCCAGGGCACACATATTTGCTACAGAGGAAGTTTAACTAAGGAAGAAAAACCAAAGTGAAACTTCTAAGAATAAAGTGTTTTAAAAAATTTATTATTCAACATTGACTGTGCCCTCTCGTAGCACCTTTCTTCCCTTAAACTTCAAGAAGATATAACTTTAAAGGAAGATATCGAGAATCAATTGCCAATTTACAAGTATTCAATGACCCCGACTTCACATAATATTAAATTATTAATTCTATGGAAATAATGTTTGCCTTTCTTTGGATGTAATTGGTTTGTGTTTTACACATGTAATGAAGCTGTTTCTGACTTTTCCCATCTTCTATTTTTAATTTATAAGATTTCTACTTCACAGTTCCATAGTCTTTAACATTTATTCATTCAATGAATATTTATTGCACAACTACATACACTAAGCCAGGCACATTAAATAATTATATTAGGTGACAGTAACCAGATCAATAACATAATTACAGTGTGTACTAAATTTAAAAATAGGCAGTAAGCACTCTGTTAAAGCAGACAGAAACTAAGGATATTCTGCTTATGGAAGAGTGGGTAGAATATTCCTACCTGAGAATATGACACTTCAGCTGAGAACTAAAGGATGAGAAAATATTAACCGCACAAAGAACTCAGAGTAGGATGTTTTGAGACAAGAAAACAGCAACTCGAAAGGCACAGAAGTATAAGCAACTTTGGCATATTGTAGGCATCAGGGAAATAGGACTGAATATCTAAATTAAGGAGAAGAGGCCAAATATAAAACTTAAAAGAATTCTTGATCAACAATTCTGGGGTTCAAATGTTTTCCATTTCCCGGCTGGTAGCCATGGATAATGCATTTAGCCATGGATAATTCATTTCAATTTCAGTTTCCTGACACATAACACAGGGTTGTCAAGAGCCTGTACCTCGTGCCTGTGCTGTGAGAAATTCAGGAGTTGATCCTTGTCACGTGCCCGCCACAAGGCTGAGCACGAGATAAGGAATCAGACTCCGATGAGGTGAAGGAGTGCATAGGATGACCGCGGAAAGACAAGAAGTGACCCCATTGCACAGCACTGGGAGTTTAGTCAAATGGAGAAAGAGGTCCCTAAGCAAATTCAAGTGGAGGGATTTCATGGTCTAACTTTGGTTGCAAGATGACTCAACTGGCACTGTGGACCATGGTCTAGATGAGGAGATGGTGAATGCAATATTCTGAGATGTATGAATGACTGTAAGAGAGGGGAAACTGAAAGAAACAAATCTTTAGGGAAGGCCTGACCTTGAAGGAGACTGTAGAAAAGAACAGTAGAAACGGAGGCAGAAGGTAATAAGTTAATAATATTAGAGATTTTTTTTCATAACTGTCGTTTCCAGAGATGCAAAAAATTATCTTGCTAATTTAAAAAATATTACAGATATCTGGGATAAATCACATGCTGAGAGAGAAAAAGTAGTGTTTTTTCTTTCTTTTTTCTTTATCAAGCATATAAAAGATAAACCTTAAGAAACATAAAACAAGCCTCTCAAATAACAATCTTAATTGTTTAAAATGATCTCCTTGACGTTACCTATTTGCAAGTGACTTATCATTGTTTTTTGAGACAATGTCAACTGGAATATTCAAAGTAAGGCTTTAATTGATGAATTCAAAATGAAGTAAGTTTTTGTTTTTTTTTAAGTATTATATAAATGTTACTGGGAAGTGCAGGAATCTTTGGTTGTTAGTCTTGGAGAAAGCTTTCTGCCAAGCGACTGATTTAGCCAAAAAAGAGAATTGATTGAAGGAACATAGAGAGCCAGAGCCGAGAGTTTACTTGAAGAGAGCGCGCTCTGCAAGGGTGAGGCAGAGAGGGCTGCTGAGGGACGTGAGCCCGCAGCCCCCAAGAGCGCTGCGTTTTCTGCGTCGGGTGTTGATGACGTGGAACTAACTCTTCCATGAAGTTCCCGCCTCTGCCTTAAGTCTCCACCTTTGTTCTTTGTCTAGTTTTACTGTTACTGCCTTAAGTCCCTTCCTTTTTCCTGCCTATTCCCCACCCCAGGCTTGTGGGACCCGCCTTTACTGTTAGTCAGTGAGCATGCGTGGCCGAGTATCGGACAGGAACTGCACCTGCGTTATCTCCTAGGAATTTCTTCTTTGCCGTCTTCCCCTTATCAGCGTGCATCTGGCGGTGTTTTGACAGGTTGCCTGCAGAGTGAGTGATCACTGGGCCTCTCAAGGGACATTCCTTCCTGCCTAGGTGCTTCCCTTCCTCCCTCTCATACCCAGCATGCAGGCTTCAGGTGGTCCCTGGGGTATGAGGTTTTCCAGACCTCCCTTTTCTCAGGGGTCGCCCTCTCCTGCTCATGTGTGGGTGTCTGCCTAATCTAACACTAATAATACAATACATATAAAAATATATGTTTAGAAGACAGCGAGATTCTCAGTCAAAATGTAGAAGTGAAGACTCCGGATGTTTGAATTTGTTCAAAGAAGTTAAGAGCCCCAAAATAAAATCAAGTAAATTTAACGCTTTTTCATATTTTAGTTCACAAATTAAGTCGGAGATATGCAGGCTTATCTCCTATTTAAAGACTGTCCCGTGAGACAGATCTCTATCCTCAGCCAGTGTGGGGAGGGCCACACTATGGTCTTTTTTTCTAGCATCATCTAAATAGCCATCAAGGTAGCCAGGGTTTTCTGTGAAATGTGGGGACTATAAAGATCACTTGGGACACAACTCTGAGGGTGATTGTTCCATGAGACATGGTGAACAGAAGAGAACGTCACAAAGTAGGTGAAGTAGGAGTGCTTGAAGAAGCTGGACATGGCCATAAAGTTGTTCTGCCAGAAGCCAGCATGGAAGATTGCTCTAAGAAGGTTGGGATGATTAAGGGAGATCAGTGATAACCTTGGTAAGAGCAATTTCTATGAAATGGTAAGGGTATTCCGTTTTTCATTTGTTTTGTTATTATTTTTTAAGATAGAATCTCACCCTGTCACCCAGGCTGGACTGCAGTGGCATGAGCTCAGCCGACTACAACCTCTGCTTCCTGGGTTCAAGCGATTCTTCTGCCTCAGCCTCCCGAGTAGCTGGGACTACAGGTGTGTGTCACCACACCTGGCTAATTTTTGTATTTTTAGTAGAGATGGGATTTCCTCATGTTGCCCAGGCTGGTCTTGAACTCCTGGCCTCGAGTGATCTGCCTCGGCCCCTCAAAGTGCTGGGATTACAGGCGTGAGCCTCCACAGCTTGCTGCCAGTTTTTATTTTGTTCGTAATTGTGGGAAATTAATACATCAAGACACTGAATATTGACAATTTTAAGAAGTTTGGTTATTTCAAGGATGAGAAAGAGCTTAGTCTGTTTAACACCTGATGAAAAGGATCCAAAGAAAAGAAGGGGGAAAAAGTAGAGATTAGAGAACAGAATAATGCATAACAAATTGTAGTGTGCAGTAAAGCACTCTGTAACCTACATTCACCTAGTACAACTGTCACTACATTTCATATAGTCTGCAAGTCTTATAGATTCCTATAAGAAAGGATTAACAATTAAATGTTTTTGTCTTCCTTAAAATTTCATAGACATATCCTAAGAGTTAAGAGAGTCCAATTATTTTATGTATGCAAGCTTGTAATACAGAAATATAAAAATTAATTACAAAATGACAGTGTTAAAATAATTATTTTAAATTGTCAGTTTTCAATAGAGTAACTGAAAGAAAAAAAGAACATATTTTTGGCTGTAATTAAAATTTTATGACGTCTAGTTCCTGACCTTAACAACTAAGATATTGTAGAGTGTTTTTTTTTTTTTTTTTAAAAAAAACAGTCCAAAACCTCACAGATATCCTCTAAATTTCGAAAGGAGATAGACTATTTCTTTAACAGAGAATATAATATTCAACAGAAATACTAGGACCAAGTCTGCAGCTGGCTGATAAGAAGGACAATGAGAGCAATACAGCGCAAAGTGGTTCCAGGGAATATGAACTACTTAAACCGAACACAATATAAAATCTCAAACTATGTCAGCACATCACGAGAAAATTATTTTAGAATGCATATGCAGAGGAATTAGGGAATAAGGTTGATGTAATGTGGAAACTAACAAAATTCAGGAGTGTAGGACAAGGTTCAAGTATCTTAAAGTGATGCCTGTATTGTCCAAATATTGCCATTGTTGTTAAATAACTTGAAGCAGTGATGTGACTGTGAAATTGGAAGTGAAATCAAGTCAAGTAAATATGTTCAGCAGGGCATTTTCATGGAGGAGTATGTCCTTGGGAAAAGTAAGATGTTCAGGTTAAATAGAAGATGGTGTTATTGAAATCGTTCTCATTTTAAGATGCAGTTACTCAACTAGCATGTGTTATCTAGATTTATTCATGGCTTCCTGGGTAGAAGTTTAAACTAAATACTTGAGTAGAATGTAATCTTGAAATATTTGTATGTTCAATGAGACTAATAGTTGAGAGATACTTCAACAAAGTCATTCCTAGAAATTTAACCTTGGTAACTATGCTGCTAAAATACAGACAGTTCTGTAAAAAATAGTTTTATAAAGGAAAGTGTCTCATTATTATTTACTATCGGGAGAAAATCCTTCTTTTATTTGCCAACTCCTCATATTTGTGTTCAAATTTAGAGACCTATCTGAAATTATATTTTATTTTATATTAGAAATTGCTTGTTTCAGGAGCTAACTTGTGAACAGAGATATTCAGATTTTACTTATTAAATAATAGTATTATAAGTGGTAGAATAAGGACCCATAGAAAATTCTCTCCCCCATAAAATCATAAGAATACTGATAAAGCTTGAGAAAACCAACATTTTCATGCTGTATTCCATCACCTCCTCCATCTCCATGGTTTTCTCACAAACTCTCCAATGGTGGTGAAAACTAGGAGCTACATTGCCTCAAAAAGAGTGAGAACAGAGTTGAAACTCTTTTTCCTGATAGTTCTCTGGAAAACCCACTGCAGGCCTTGTCAGTTAGTTGACCTGACTCAGTGTCTCCAAGTATGAAGACCCTCACTTTAAAGGAATTTGTCAAAACAATTAGTGGCAATTATTTAGCATTACATCTGCCTGAGACAGAGAAAACAGTTGAGGGCAAAAATGCAACGTAAACAAAAAACTTAAAAGGAAAAGCTGGAAAATGAAATTTTCATGGGAACTTAGAAAAGCTCTGACATATTTGGTAATGTAAAGCACATGTCTATGCAAAATGTTGTGTGTGCAGTCAGGAAAGACCTGAGAAGTCTCTCACCTCTGGCTGAACTTGAGGCTCAGCACAAGAAGAAAGGAAAGGTGAAGGTAAGTTGTAAACTGTCCAACAGGGAGTTGAAGATATGCCTCAACATTCATGTAGAACTCTGTGGCAAAGACTGGGACACTTAATGTTTTCAGGTATTTGAGGAAATCTACCCAATCATAAGCTGACTTTAAACTACTTAAGCAGTCTTCAGTGGTTACTTACAACAAAGAGTACAGGCTACACAGAATTATTTCAGAAAGTTCACTAAACAAACTTCAAGAACAGCAAACTTGAAGGAGAGGAAGTGAATCCTATCAGCTAAATATTCCTATCATATTATTTATGTCTTGTTTTCAACAGAAAATTTTGAGACAATAAACAGAAAAAAATGTGTATATACAAGGAAAAATGGAATATGTAGAAAGTGTCTACAGAGAAGCACCTACTTTGGATTCATTAGGCACCAATTTTAAATCAGCTGTTTTTCATTTCTTTAAACAACTAAAGGAAATGATGTCTAAGAAAGTAAAAGAACATATGTCAAAAATATCTCATCATAAAGAGAATATCAATAAAGAAACATAAATTTTATTTTTATAAAGGAGCCAAATATAAATTCTAGTGTTAAAAAGTATAATATGTGAAATGCAAATTTCCCTATGAGAGCTTGACAGCAAATTTGAGCTTGTAGAAGACAAAAAGTTCATGAGTTTGGAGGTAGGTTTGTTGGTATTGATTATCCAGTCTGAGGAACAAAAAATAATACTAAACCAAGAAACGAGCAGAGCCTCAGGGGCCTATACAACAACATCAAATGTACCAATATATGCATAATAGATTCCCCAAAAGAAGAGAAGAAAGAGAACAGGGGAAGAATAAATATCTTTTAAAAATGGCCAAAACCTTGAAAATAAAATACAAAATATTAATCTTACATGTAAGAAGCACAGTGAACCCCACGTGGATAAATTTAAAGAGATCCACACCTAGATGCATCATAACATTGCCCAAAGACAAAAACAAAGAGTAGTGAAATCAACAAGTGAGAAGCAACTCATTATGTATGAGAGAGAGTCAAAAGATAAACAGGTGATTTCTCAGGAGAAGCAATAGGGGCATAAGAAAATGGAATGGCATATTCAAAGAACTGAAAGAAAAGCACTAGTCAACTAAGAATTCTATATCCTGCAGAACAGACCTTTAGAAATAAAAAAGAGATTAGAACACATTCAGTTAAACCAAAAAAAAAAAAAGAGGATTTGCCTCTTGCACCTCTGTTGTATAAGAAATACCAAAGATAGTTCTTCAGATAGAAATAGTAGGATGCCAAAAAAGAACTCAAATCCACATGAAATGATGAGCAATGGTGAAAATAATTACATAGGTAAAAATAACAGAGATTTAAATGTATTTTGTTTTATTGTAACACTTTTTTCTCCTACCTGATTTAAAATACTACCACATAAAACAATAATAATAAAGCTGTGTTGATGGAATTCAGTGTACAAGAACATAATTAGTATAAGAATAACATAAAGAAGGTTAGAGGGAATTGAGCCACATAGGAGCTCAGGTTTTGTATACCAATAAAATTTAGTTGGTGGTAATTCAAACTGGATTATTATAAATTGTTAGGTGTAATTCCAAGGCAAACAGTAATAAAATTACTCAAAAAAATAAGAAAAACAAAGATAACAGATTAGTACACTATTAAATATTCACTTAACACGCAAGAAGACTGTGAGGGAGGAACGGAAGAAGCAAAAAGACATAAGACTTATAGAAAATGGCAGACATAAATTCTGCCTTATCAGTAATTATATTAAATGCAAATGAACTAGTCTTTAATCCAGTTTGAGTTGATGGTTGTGTAAGGAACGGTTCCAGTTTCATTTGTTTTGCTTGTGAACATTAACTTTTCCCAACATCACTCATTGAAGAGACTATCCTTTCCCCATTGTGTGTTCTTGACAATTTTGTCAAACTTACAAAACATACATGCATACAAAGGAGATAAGGAAACTTCTGGAGGTAATGGCTATGCCTGTTATTTTGATTGTGGTGAACATATTACAAGTGTTTGCCTATGTCCAAAATTATCAAATTATGCATATTAAATATATGCCACTATTTGTATATCACTTTTATTTAATAGAACTGTTAAAAATGCAAATAAACTAAAAACAACATTAAAAAGCAGAGATTAGCAGAATGGATAAAAACATAATTCAACAATCTGCTAGCTACAAAAGATGCATTTTGGCTGGGCGTGGTGGCTCATGCCTGTAATCCCAGCACTTTGGGAGGCCGAGTTATGCAGTGCTACGAAGTTAATAAAAATATGTCTAAAGCTTCCTTTTTATACATGTTGTATAATGTCGTGGAAGTTACCAATCAAACTGGTTTGCAAAGCATCTCACTTCAATACTGCAAACATTTATTTTTCCAGGTTAATATTTGCAGGGCTTCAGAGCACACTTTCCTGTGCATTCATTCTCTTTCCCTTCCTGATCTGAATTCCAATTTCCTCCAACACTGGGCACTCCTTTAGTCAAAAGGTGAGATTACTACTTCTCTCCCAGGACAGCTTCACGTAAGCAGCACATGGACTACTGGGATTCCCTGGACCAACCACCTATCAGATGTACCATTAAAGGACATATGTCATCCTCCAACTAGCCCCAGAAGAAAATGCTGAGTTTCTCTGTGCTTATTTTTAACCTCATTCTCCACCAGTGGCACATGTGGCTGAAAACAACCATAATGCCTTCAAGGAGGGTAGGATTTTTTTCTTTCTCCTTTCTGTTTATTTTTCCCTACCCTGATATATTTAGATCATTTCCCTGACAGTTACTTATTTTCCTACACTGCTTTTTTCCCCCCTCAACACATCTGTGAATATATTTTAAAATACAGAGATGTGGCATATTTTCTGGTATGGTTTGGCTGTGTCCCCACCCAAATCTCGTCTCGAATTATAGCTCCCATAATCCCCACATGTCATGGGAGGGACCCAGTGCAAGGCGATTGAATCATGGGAGCAGGTTTTTCCCCATGCTGTTCTTGTGACAGTGAATAAGTATTGCAAGATCTGATGGTTTTATAAAGGGCAGTTCCCCTGCTCATTCTCTCTTGCCTGCTGCCATGTGAGATGTGCCCTTGTTCCTCTTTCACCTTCTGTCATCATTGTGAGGCCTCCGCAGCCATGTGGAACTGTGAGTTCATTAGACCTCTTTTTCTTTATAAATTACCCAGTCTTGGGTATTTCTTTACAGCAGTATGAAAATGGACTAATACACTTCCATTCACAGTTTACTTGAAGATAGAGGTCCTCAACGTGGTGTACACAGATCACACATATCAACATTATTTGGCAACCTGTTAAAAATGCACATCCGCTGCACCCAAGACCAATAGGATTCATCTAAAATCCTATTGGGTTCGTCAGAAGCTCTAGGGTGGGCCCAGCTCTCTGTCTCAGCAGTTCCTTCCGGTCTTCTTAGGCTCACTCACATGTGAGAGCCTCTACTCCAAAGTTATAATCCCCAGTCAGCCTTAGCAAATGGAGGTTCCCTTCCTCCTTATCATAGCACTGTGAATTACACAATGGTGATTTTTTAAAAGATTTTCCAATTTATAAAGATAAAACTAGGGCTCTGCTGTTTTGTGACTTGTCCAGATGAACTAGTTGGGATTTTGGCTGAAGTTGTATCTCCTGGGCCATTGTTCTCTGTATTGTAAATCAAAGGCTCATAGGAAAGTGTAGTATAATTCTCATTCACTGCGGCATGTCCCCAGGATTCATCTAAAATCCACCTGTTTTCTAGGTCATTCTATTTTATCTACATGCATTAATATCCATCTAGTAAATTTGTTTCCTCAGAAAAAGAGTAGCTTGTTGATTAATAGATAGCCATTAGATATTCACATATGACATTTGGGATATTACATTTATATTATAAACTGGAAATCATTGTAAATATTTCACTATTATTATCCTTCCTTGTGATTGCATATATTAGTTAGTGTAGCACCCTAAATGATGTAACAAAAGTGAATCTGATACTCAGTTTCTTAAAAAGAAGAAACATTTATTTTTCCCTTAAGGTGTGGTCCGGGTGGTATTGATTAAGGTTATAGGTTTCCCTCTCTCTGTTCAAGTCAGCTGCTCTAAAAATTCCCAGCAGCTACCAACCAGTCACTGGAAAGGAGGAAGTGCCAGGACATGCATTTAAATTCCCTTCTTAGTGGCCTACCTCAGAAGCAGCAGCTCAGATCATAATTGATCTGGTCAATGGACTGTCTCATTACAATGCCGTATTTGACTGTTTTTCATCAGCACCAATAGAAATCAGAATTTGTGCAAGATGTACTTCACAGCTACCTGTAAACCAAAAACAAAATTCAAAGACCCCTCCCCCAACCACCTGAATGGACTTCCTCCTCAGCTAGGATTCTTTTAAAATTTAACCTAAGAGACTGTTTCAGGCCATGACAGGAAGTGGGGGTCGGACATGCCTCACTGTACCTCTCCAACATTAACATCAACACAGACTTTAAGTCTGAGAAGAAAGATTTTACAACCTATTTTATCTAAAGCCTAGTACCGAAAGGCTTCCTTTGCAAATAAGAACTTGGGTCTCCATAACCCTTTATTTTAACCAAGGCATTCCTTTCTATTGATCCCAGGTCTTTACATGAACTCAACCAATTGTCAATCAGAAAAATTTTAATTCTACCTATAAGCTGGAAGCCCCCACTTTGAGTTGTCCCACCTTTCTTAACCAAACCAATGTATTTCTTAAATGTGTTCGATTGAAGTCTCATGTCTCCCCAAAATATATGAAACCAAGCTGCACCCTGACCATCTTGGGCACATGTTCTCAGGACCTCCTGAGGGCTGTGTCATGGGCCATGGACACTCATATTTGGCTCAGAATAAATCTCTTCATATATTTTAGAGTTTGACTCTTTTCATCAACATATTTTTTCAAGTTTTTGAGAGATTAAAAACAATCATAACTTTTGAGTTGCAAAGAGCAATGGAAATTATTTAATCTAAGTTCTTCATCAGAGAGGTAGAAATACTGAGACACAAATAGAGAAGAGTGTTGGTTTGCACAGATGACTGTGGAATCAAAATTGAAATCTCTTGGCGATGCGGGCTCTTTTTTGGTTCCATATGAACTTTAAAGTAGTTTTTTCCAATTCTGTGAAGAAAGTCATTGGTAGCTTGATGGGGATGGCATTGAATCTATAAATTACCTTGGGCAGTATGGCCATTTTCACGATATTGATTCTTCCAACCCATGAGCATGGAATGTTCTTCCATTTGTTTGTATGCTCTTCTATTTCATTGAGCAGTGTTTTGTAGTTCTCCTTGAAGAGGTCCTTCACGTCCCTTGTAAGTTGGATTCCTAGATATTTTATTCTCTTTGAAGCAATTGTGAATGGGAGTTCACTCATGATTTGGCTCTCTGTTTGTCTGTGATTGGTGTACAAGAATGCTTGTGATTTTTGCACATTGATTTTGTATCCTGAGACTGTGCTGAAGTTGCTAATCAGCTTAAGGAGATTTTGGGCTGAGACAATGGGGTTTTCTAGATATACAATCACGTCATCTGCAAACAGGGACAATTTGACTTCCTCTTTTCCTAACTGAATACCCTTTATTTCCTTCTCCTGCCTGATTGCCCTGGCCAGAACTTCCAGCACTATGTTGAATAGGAGTGGTGAGAGAGGGCATCCCTGTCTTCTGCCAGTTTTCAAAGGGAATGCTTCCAGTTTTTGCCCATTCAGTACAATATTGGCTGTGGGTTTGTCTTAGATAGCTCTTATTATTTTGAGATACGTCCCATCAATACCTAATTTATTGAGTTTTTAGCATGAAGGTTGTTGAATTTTGTCAAAGGCCTTTTCTGCATGTATTGAGATAATCATGTGGTTTCTCTCTTTGGTTCTGTTTATACGCTGGATTACATTTATGATTTGCATATGTTGAACCAGCCTTGCATCCCAGGGATGAAGTAACACCTTTACACTGTTGGTGGGACTGTAAACTAGTTCAACCATTGTGGAAGTCAATGTGGCCATTCCTCAGGGATCTAGAACTAGAAATACCATTTGACCCAGCCATCCCATTACTGGGTATATACCCAAACGACTATAAATCATGCTGCTATAAAGACACATACACACGTATGTTTATTGTGGCACTATTCAGAATAGCAAAGACTTGGAACCAACCCAAATGTCCAACAACGATAGACTGGATTAAGCAAATGTGGCACATATACACCATGGAATACTATGCAGCCATAAAAAATGATGAGCTCCTGTCCTTTGTAGGGACATGGATGAAACTGGAAAACATCATTCTCAGTAAACTATCGCAAGGACAAAAAACCAAACACCGCATGTTCTCACTCATAGGTGGGAATTGAACAATGAGAACTCATGGACACAGGAAGGGGAACATCACACTCCAGGGACTGTTGTGGGGTGGGGGGAGGGGGGAGGGACAGCATTAGGAGATATACCTATGCTAAATGATGAGTTAATGGGTGCAGCAAACCAACATGGCACATGGATACATATGTAACAAACCTGCACATTGTGCACATGTACCCTAAAACCTAAAGTATAATAATAAAATAAAATAAAATAAAATTGAAATCTCTGGGACCCACCTCCCAGCACTGTGGTTTTATCTACTGCCCTTGTTGCCTTTCAGAAATAAAAAGTTCAGAATCCTCAAAAATATTCAATGAAATGTTTTTCTTTAGGAATAGGAGTAGATAAGAGAAGTAATTGAAAAATACAGTGATATGAGAGTAATAGGGACAGTATATTTCTGTAAATAAAACAGAATGTGTGATTTAATAAACTTTGAAGTTCAAGCATAAGCATCCTTGAAGTAACTATATCCTGCATCTTCAAGGAAAAGTTCATAAGAGCTTCGTGGAAAAGGTCAGTTCTGAAATTTCTTCATGACTTTCACTAGATAAAGAAGAATATATATTTTTAGCAATGACAGTGTGCTGAGAGTCCCAGGAACTCTCAGATGTAGTACACCATGTAGTAATTGATAGAGATTATAAATAACATTTTTCTTCGTTACTCTTTGCCTAAAGTGTTAGTTTTTATAACAAAAACCGTGTCACTTGATCCAAAGCTTCTCAATCTTTTTTCTGAAGTTTTGCAATTGCTCCCTCCCTGGTCTCCTCAATTTTGTCTTTATCTTTCTGTAGTCTATTCTTCTTCCATTGTCTGTAATAACAGTGTAAACAAGTAAATCACATCATATCTCCCCTATGCTCAAAATTCTCCAATGACTTTCACTCCCCTTGGAAAGAAAACAGAGGTGCATCATAGTATCCAACATTCTAATCATAGGTTTCTCCGTAAGAATACCGAAAATATAGAACCACACAAAAACATGCGTGTGAATTTTCATTGCATTGATGTTGATAGCCAAAAATGGAAACAACCCAAATATCTGACAACCCAATATTACAGGGGCTGCAGTGGCCATGAGACTGCCCGCCCATCCCCCCCTCAACCCCAGGCAGCACAGCTTGAAAGAGATAGTGTCCTCCTGGGCAAATGAGAACGAAGTAGACAAATGATACTGCCTTGGAGCCCACTCCTGGGGCTGCAACTGTGAGGCCCAGCCCTGGGCAGAGCCCTCCTGTACCTGTCTGCATGCCTGCAACTGTGGATGAAGCATCTGGACCCACTCCAGACCCAGTGGAAACCTGTGGAAACAACAGAAAGATCTACCCTCTTTAAGCCTTTTCCTTGGGAACAACACACCAACTGTGGATTTGCAGCAAACCAGAGTTTGAGGTGCCTTCTATTATGGCAATGCCCACAGGCTTAGAGTACATGTCTGCTTATAATCTCTAGAAGGATGGGAACAAGCCCAGATATTGGAAACCTGCATAAATATGTAATCCTTCAAAGCACAGGTGCTGTCCCATGCCCACAGCCATTAACAATGCTTAGAGAACCAGAACCTTACCAAACAGACAGATAGGCTGTCAGAGACCAGATCCTAAAATGTTGAAGTTGTGTGACCCCTCAAAGAACTCAAAATAGCTGTTTTAAGGAAATTCAATGACATTCAAGAATATACAGAGAAACAGTAATTTGTCAGAGAAATTTAACAGAGATACTAAAATCCTTTTTTAAAGATCAAACAGAAATTTTGGAGCTGAAAAATGTGAGGAATCAAGTGAAAAAATGCAATGTGCAACATCAACAGAAGCAGAAAAAATATTTAGTGCTCTCAACAAACAAGCTCAAAGAAAATCTGCAGTCAGAGGAGAAGAAAGAAAGAGAAATAAAAAGAAATAAAGAAAACCCACAGGAACTATGGGACAGAATAAACAGAGTAAATATTCTGATTAATGAGGTTCAAGAGGGTATTGAGAATGCTAAAGGGGTCAAAAGCCTTTTCAGAGAGATATGCAAACCTCCAAGTAGAGAAAGGTCACCAATCAGATTAACTCAAATAAGTGTACACCAAGACATACCCTAATCAAACTTTCCAAGGTCAAAGACAAAGAGAAGATCCTGTAAGCAGCAAGAGAAAAGAACAAAAATTACATAAGGGAGTTCCAATTCTCCTGGCAGCCGAATTTTCAGCATAAACCGTACAGGCCAGGAGATAGTTGGATAATGTTTCACAGTTGTTAAAAACAAAAAAGTGATAAACTGCCAGCCAAGAATACTGTGCTCATACTCTGCTCAGCAAAGCTATACATCAGAAATGAAGGTGAGATAAAGACTTTCTCAAATAAAAGCTCAGAGAATGTCACAGACCTGTCCTACAAAAAAATGGTAACAAGAGTTCTACAAACTGAAAGGAAGAGATGCTAATGTGCAGCAAGAAAACATCTGAAGGCAGAGAACTTACTGGTAAGACTAAGTATAGAGACAAATTCAGGGTACTTTAATATTATAAAGAACTTATATCTTTAGTATGAAGACTAAAAGACAAAATTATTCAAAATAATAATAACTACATTAAATTGTTAAGAGATAGGCAATTGAAAAAAAAGATGGAATGTGGAACATCAAAAACTCCAAATGTGGGGGAGAATGGAATTAAAGTACAGAGTTTTTAGTTTTTTAAATTTTTTTGTTTTTAATTTTTTTGTTTCTTTTTTTTGTTTTTTCTAACAAAGTCAAGTTGATATTGGCCTAAAATAACTTGTTATAACAAAAAAGTTTTTGGTAAGCCTTATGGTAACTGCAAATCAAAAACGTTTAATAGGTGTACCAAAAATAAAAGCCAACAACTCAAGAAACACTACTAGACAAAGTCACATAGCTACAAAGAAAGATAATAAGACAGCAAGGGAGAAAGGAACTATTGAGAAAAAAAACTAGAAACCAAATAGCAAAATGGTAGTAGTATTTGTAAAAAATCACTATCCAACTACAAGCTGCTTACTAGAAAGTCACTTCATCTGTAAAGACACACATATATTAAAACTGAAGTGATGGAAAAGTATCTTCCATGCAAATGGAAACCAAAAGGGAGTATTAGTAGTTAAGTTTATATCAGATAAAATAGTCTTTAAATCAAAAGTTTTAGGAAGAGACAAGGCACGTCACCATACAGTGCAAAAGGGGTCAATTCACACGGAGGATGTAACTATAAGTGTGTATGCACCCAACATTGGAGCACATAATATATACAGGAAATATTCATAGACCTAAATAGAGAGATAGAAATGAGTACACTAATATTAAGGAACTTCAACTCTGCACTTTCAGCCATAGACATACATCATCCAGACCAAAAAAAAAAATCAACAAAGAAACAGCAGAGTTAAACTGCACCCAAGAGCAAATGTAACTAAGAGACCAGAACATTCTACCCAGTAGCTGCAGAATATACATTCTTCTCAACAGCAGATGGGACATCCTTCAGGAGAGATTATATGCTGGCCATAAAATTTCAACAAATTTTAAACAATTAAATTGTTTCTGAACACATGCAGTAAAGCTAGATATCAATAACAAGAACTTAGGACTCTACAAGAATACATGACAAACAACAGGCTACTAAACAACCACTGGGTCAATGAAAGAATTAAACAGAAAATGAGAAAATTTTTTGAGAGAAATTATAATGAAAACATAATATTTCCAGGCCAATGGGATCCAGGAAAAGCAGTGGTAAAAGAGAAGTTTATAGCAATTAAGACCTACATTAGAAAATAGAAAGATCTCAAATAAACAACTTAAAGTTTTGACTCAAGAAACTAGAATAACAAAAGCAAAACAAACTCTAAATAAGTAGAATAACTAAGATCAGAGTACGAATAAATAAAATAAGGACTAAAAACTATTAAAGATCAGCAAAACAGTTTTTTTAAAACACAAAAAACATTGACAAACTTTGAGCTACAGTAATTGAAAAAAAGAAGACTCAAATAAAATCAGTGATAAGAGTCATTACAACTGACACCACAGAAATACAAATGATCATTAGAGTCTATTATGAACTACTATATGCCCAACAAATTGGAAAACCTGGAAGCAACGGATAAATTCCAGGACATATATAACTTAACAAGATGGAATCATTAAGAAATAGAAAATTTAAATAGACCAACAATTAACAACAAAATGGAATCAGTAATGGAAAAGTCTTCCATTAAAAAAAGCCCAAGGCCAGGTAGCTTCATCGCTGAATTTTATCAAGCATTTAAAAAAGTACCAATACCAATTCTTCTCAAATTATTGAAAAAAAAATAAAGTGGAGGGAATTCTACCAAAGTCATTCTACGAGGCCTAACACCAAACCAGACAAGGACACAGACACAAAAAGAAAACTACAGGCCAATAACTCTGATGAACACAAATGCAAAAATCCTCAGTAAAATATTAGTAAACCTAATCTAACAGCACAACAAAGAGATTATTCATCATGATCAGGTAGTATTTACTCCAAGGATGCAAGGATATGGAAATCAATAAACGTAATATATAACATCAACAGAATGAAGGCAAAAACCTGATTATATTAATAGATGCAGAAAAAATTGGATAAAATCAACTTACCTTTGTGATCAAATTTCTGAAGAGATTAAGTATAGAAAAAATGTACCACAACTTGTTAAAGGCTACATACCACAAACGCCACAGGTAACATCATACTGAAGGGAAAAAAATTGAAAGCCTTTTCTCTTTTCTCTAAGGCGTGGAATAAAAAAGATACCACCTAGATCACTTTTATTAAACAGAGTACTGGAAGTCCTAACTTGAAATAATCAGGCAAGAGAAAGAAATAAAGGACAATCAAATTGGAAAAGGAAAAGTCAAATTATCCCTGTTTCCAGATGACATAATATGATGATATATAGGAAACTCTGAAGACTCACTAAAAAACTATTAGAACTAATAAGCAAATTTAGTAAAGCTGAAGGATAAAAAAATCAACATACAAAATTTTGTAGTGTTTCAACACCAATAGCCAATAAATAATGAATTATCTTTAAGAAATGAAGCAAACAATCTAATGTACAATAACTACAAAAAATACGACACCTAGGAAATCATTTAACCAAAGTGGTAAAAGAACTCTACAATGGAGCCTATAAAACATTAATGAAATAAATTGAGAAGACACTAAATAAATGGAAAGATAGTCCATGTTTATGGGCTGAAATAACTATTTTGGTAAATTGTTCATACTACCCAAAGTGAGCTATAGATTCTATGAAATCCCCATCAATAGACAGGTACTATTCATCACAAAAAGAGTGAAAAGCAATTCTAAAACTTGTATGGAACCACAAAAAACCCACAAATAGTCAAAGCAATATTGAGCAAAAAGAACAAAGATGGAGGTATCACGCTACCTGAGTTTAAAACATACTACAAAGCTATAGTAACTAAAACAACATGGTAATGTCATAAAAAGAGACAAATAGATGAATGGAAAAGAATAGAAACTCCCCAAGTAAACATACACATCTATAGCCAATTCTATTTGACAATAGTGCCAAGTATACACAGTGGAAGAGGAGAGCTTCTTTAATAAATGTGGCTGAGGAAAGTGTATATCCACATGCAAAAGAATGAAAGTAGACCCTTGTAGTGCACCACATATGAAAATTAACATGAATTAAAAACTACAGAATAGGAGAATATATTTGTAAAATATAGCTCAGATAAGAGCTCATATCCAAAATATGTAAGAAACTCAAATAACAACAAACAAAAGAGCTGAATAGATATCTATCAAAATAAGGCATACAAACAGCCAACAGGTATATGAAAAAATGCTCAGCATCACTAATAATCAGGAATATGCAAATGAAAATCATGAGAAGCCTCCTCACTCCAGTCAGAATGGCTACTATCAAAAAAAATCAAAAGATAACAAGTGTTGGCCTGGATGTAAAGAAAAGGAAAGTCTTACATATTGCTAATGCAAAATAGAGAAGGTACCCTTCCACATTATTGATGGGAATATAAGTGAGTACAGTCACTATGGAAAATATTATGAAGGTTTCTAAAAAATTAAAAACAAATCTAGCAATGCCACTATTGGGTATATGCAAAGGAAATAAAATTAATATATCAAAGTGATATCTGCATTTATTTTATTTATTTATTTATTTATTTATTTATTTATTTATTTATGTGAGATGGAGTCTCTCTCTGTTGCCCAGGCTGGAGTACAATGGGCTGATCTCAGCTCACTGCAACCTCCACCTCCTGGGCTCAAGCAATTCTCCTGCCTCAGCCCCCTGAGTAGTTGGGATTACAGGCATGTGCCACCACATCCTGCTAATTTTTGTATTTTTAGTAGAGATGGGGTTTCACCATGTTGGCCAGGCTTGTTTTGAACTCCTGACCTCAAATTATCTGCCCACCTCGGCCTCCCAAACTGCTGGGATTACAGGTTTGAGCCGTTGTGCCTGGCCTCCTGTGTTTATTGCAGCACCGTTCACCATAGCCAAGATATGGAATCAATCTAAATGTCCATCAACAGACAAAAGATATAGATACACAATGGCATACTATTCAGCCATAAAAAGTAATGAAATCCTGTAATTTATTGCAACATAGATGAACCTGGAGGACATTATGTTCAGTGGAATATGCCAGGCACAGAAAGACAAATACTGTGTAATTGTACACGTATGTGACATTGAAAATGTTATCATAAAAGTAGAGGGTAAAATGGTGGTTATCAGAGGATGGGAATGATGGCGGGGGAGACGATGAGACACTGGTCAATGGGTGCAAGCTACAGTTAGATGAGAGGAATAATTTCTGGTGGTCTACTGGATAGCAGGATGGTTAGAGTTCAAATGCATGTACTGTGTATTTCAAAATGGCCAGAAGAGAGGTTTCGAATGTTCTCATCATACATAAATAATAAATATTTAAAGTCATGGATACACTACTTTCCCTGATTTGATCATTACATAGTCTATACGTGTATGGAAACATCATGTTGCATCCCATATGTATGTACAATCATTCTGTGTCAATGATAGACTTAAAAGATTAAATTAAAAAAGAACTATTGATTCATGCTACAACCTGAATGTTTCTCAAAAACACCTTACCAAGTGAAAAACACCAGAGACATCAATAACAAACTGCTGGAAAAAGCACAGAAAGCAGATAAGTGGTTTTCTGAGGTTGGGTTTGGGGGAAGGATTAACAGCGAAGGGACAGGAAGGAAGTATTTGGTGTCACGGAAAGGTTCTGAAACTTGCTATTGGTTGTTGTATCTTTGTATACATTAACAAACTCATTGAACTGTATGCTAAAAATACATGAATTTTATTGTATTACACCTCACTAAATCCAATGATGGAAAGAAAAAGCGCTTAGAGCCTTCTGTCTCAGCATTCTTTTTATTTTGTGCTGCATCTCCGGTGGGCCACTTGAAGTAGCTACGGGATGCATTGCTATATTCCAAGTCTTCAGTCACTTATTTTCTCCGCTAGGAACAACACATTCCTCCCTTTACTTATTGGGGGACTTCAAATTTCTTACCAATTATTTTCTTCCACCCATTCAACGTTTAGCAGAAATTTCTGATCATCTTCTACTTTATGAATGTTTGACATTTTGAATAAACACTTATCCAACACTCTTTCACATTTTAGTATCTATATGCATGGCTTCTCAGGTTACAAAAATTCCTCAAGTCAGGCACTCATAAGGATTTCATCTTGGTAGCCTTGGTACATAATTTTGTGCCTAGAATGTAGGAAGTCCTCAGTATACAGTTGCAGTATTAAATTCCTCTAAACATTGACTTCTTTTCTTGACGTCTTTTACTTCTTAGTGTTAATTTTACTTGAAAACATCACCAGTTTCAAGCAACGGTGAGAATCCTAGCACAGTTGGTGTCTGGGGCGGGGAGCTCTGCCCGATTCTCCATCCTCTTCCCTTGAGGTGTGATGTTCGTTATTTGTAGGAACATCTGGATGGTCGTGTCAACTGGGCATCACCCCCTAACTTGAACCTGTGTGGGTCAGCCCTTACTTCATACCCCCTGGGTACTATCCCCTACCCCGACCTTCCTACATGTCACCCCTACCAAGACCTCACCCTGGAGCCCTTCTGCAAGGAGTCCCTCCTCCTGGGAATTCACCAACTCATGCTATGCCTCAGGTGCCCAGACTGGGTTGGCTTCGGTGGAAGCGCAGATTCTGACTGTGGAGAGGAACCTTTGCTAAGCAAGATTCAACAGAGGCCACGACATGTGTTAGAGGCAGAGTCATTGGACAATAAATTTGCAGGCATTGAAGAGAAAAACCAATTCTCCCTTGAAGAGTTTCTGAAAACTAAAGCAAAACTCTTCAGAATAGAAGACACCAGCAGCATAATTTATTCAGAGGAAGCCACCAGGTGCTAACTGAGATTTGAAAATAAATCCCTACCTTTGAAACGTCAGGCATGGCTCAGAATATAACCAAGACTTTCCCAGGACCTGAAACGGACTTCAACCTGCTGTATGTATTCAAATAGAGCCTGTGTCTGTAGACTGCTTTTCACATATGAGAAGTTTTAACAAAGAGCTCAAGTCATTATTAACTCATCCATTATTTGTAAAAGTAAAATTAGTAAGTGCATACTTACATAATTTTTCATTTCAGCGTTTATTAAATAGGAAGGCTGTCACTTTGGACAGGAGGAAAAATGGAAGTTAGTGTTTTTTTCATTCTCTTCTCAGAATCTGAAAGGTCTGCGTCTGATAGAACCACCCTAAGACATGGTCCAGTGGACCATCTCATCAGTTGGTTGCAACTCGTTCCTTCCAGTTATTCAGATCTAGTAGATTGAAGTAAATTTTTTCCTTGAAATGCAAATTTTATTTATATATTTTTTCTGCTTATATATTGTCTCTAACATTCATGTTAAAGAATTATTCTTTAGAATAATAGGCCGGGCAGTGTGGCTCACGCCTGTAATTCCAGCACTTTGGGAGGCTGAAGGCGTAGATCACTTGAGGAGTTCGAGACCACCCTGGCCAACATGGTGAAACCCCATCTCTACCAAAAATACAAAAATTAGCCCAGCGTGGTGGTGTGTGCCTGTAATCCCAGCTACTCAGGAGGCTGAGGCAGGAGAATTGCTTGAACCCAGGAGCCAGAGGCTGCAGTGAGCCGAGATTGCACCACTGTGCTCCAGGCTGGGTGATAGAGTGAGACTCCATCTCAAAAAAAAAAAAAAAAAAAAAAAAAAAAAAAAAGAAGGAAGGAAGGATTATGCAATTGTGTTTTCTTTCTTCACATTTTTCTTTTTTTCTAGATATTCTCCAACCAGGACTTGCAGAAGGACTCATGTAATACAGTATAGGGTAAACTTTAGAAATCTCTGTAGATTACAAGATCTGAAAGCAATTTTTCCAGCTTCATAAGATTTAGCCAAGAAGAGAACAGGTCACAAATAAAAGCTTTGTTTCTGCTAAGAGCTGAAATTAGCAGATTTCATAAACTGAGATTTTATAAGATTTATAAGTGTTCCAAATATCAGAAGTTAGAGTTCTAGCCCCTGATCCCTCAACATGTGACCTTACTGGGAAACAGGGTCTTTAGAGAGGTAATCGAGTTAAAATGAGATCTTCAGGGAGGCTCCTAATCCAATATGACTGGTGTCCTTATTAAAAGGAGAGAGACTTAGATACAGAGACACATACAGAGGGAAGATGATATGAAGGAAACCCAGGGAGAAGGCGTCCACCTCCAAGTCAAAAGGAGAGCACTGAGTGGATTCTCCTTCAAACCCTCCAGACAAACCAGCCCTGCTGATGTTTTGATCGTGGACTTGCAGCCTCCAGAACTGAAAGACAATGCATTTTTGTTCTTTAATCCAGCCTGTGGTACATTGTTACAACAGATCTAGCAAACGAATGCAGTATTGATTATGGTACCTGGAGGAGACATGAGAAGCAGTGTCTGGGAGCCACCCTGAGGAGGGCAAAGCCGAGGGCAGGGCACCACCTCGTGTGATAGGAAAGGCACCTGAACGTTCCAGGTCCCTTTACTGCAAAGATGGGATCTGCGCACACAAGTCCAGTAATTGACACGAAGCCTCAGAGTCCTGCATGGACGTAGCAGCCAGCCTCGAAACCCGGAAGTCACGCAGGCACCAGAACGCAGCAGATGCAGTGACCCCGTAGGCTGGCACCGACGGCCAAGTAACGCCTTAGAAACTGGATGCAAGGGGGTGGCAGAACAAAAGGGATGGACGGTGCTTTCTCCATGGTAGAAAATGCTAGTCCCTGAGAACTTTAGTCCCTTATGGACAAAGACTGAGAGACGACTTAACCAAAGGCAGTAATTTTAAACATAAAACAATAAAATTTCCTTGAATTGGCAAGTGTTAAATGTCTTTCACTGGTGCAATGAGACTATGCTTTGAGTTAATTTGAATTTTATAGCAACAGCATTAAGTCTTTACATATATGAGCGTATAACATGTGAAATTTGTATATGCAACCCCATGATTGCTTTTTCATAACCTCACATGGAGAACATTAAGGCTAGGTGAAATGTAGAACTCTTAAACTCGTTTACATTTGTATACAACCTGCTTCATTGTAAATATATAGCCGTAAGTACTGAAATATGATTCCGTGGATAACACTGAATTCGATCTAATTGAGTAAACATCCATTAAACATTTGTTATGTGTAAGGTCACACAGTCTGAGATACAAAGATGTTGATGATATTGTCTGTCTTTAAGAAACTCAATCCCTTAGAGTAGACAAAGGAGGTAGAAAATGCAGAGGACAAACACGAAGAAGCACAAAGGCTGAGAAGAAGGGTACAATGCCTGAGCAGTAAGAAAGGCGACAGACATGCTTCATAAAACCTCAGTAATCCATTTAAATGAGCCCAGGGCCCAGTAGGGAGGCAGTGTAGCATTTCGCAGGAAATGAATGCTGTACCAAGAAGTGTCTTGAATTTTAGTTTAAAGAGTATATGTGTTATTTATTAGACAATAAGGCAAATGGAAGTTTTCAAGCAGCAGAGTAACATGAGTAAATTTGTATTGTAGGCTGTCTGCAGTGGGAAAATATTTATGAGAACTAGCATGCAAAAACCATATGCAAAACAATTAGAATCATCTAAGGAAAAAATAGAAATTA
Source organism: Nomascus leucogenys (assembly GCF_006542625.1). Classification (NCBI taxonomy): domain Eukaryota; kingdom Metazoa; phylum Chordata; class Mammalia; order Primates; family Hylobatidae; genus Nomascus; species Nomascus leucogenys. The sequence continues at coordinate 147,661,298 of NC_044384.1, read as the reverse complement.
CTTGAGTTACTGTGTTGGAAATTTAAATGGAAAGGAGGAGTTAGGTCTTAATATGAGTAGCATTGTGCAAATGGAATCAGTTTGTTACCTTTCTATAGGAAGTGGAAGTGGCAGAAAGGAAGAAAACAGAGACTCTAAGATTCCGGCCCTAGGGCCCTACATTAGAATGATAACAGCAATTTCTGAATGTCAAGAACAAGAACATGACTTTGAGAGGATATGAGGAGTTCACATATAAACCTGTTCACTTTAAAGTGAATTGAAATTTCATACTTGGATATCATAAATATGAGACTGGAGATGAGCAGAAACACCGATTGAGCAGATGGAGACTAGACAAGGAAACCCTTATTGAGTCAGAGAGGTGAGACAGCTGGATGGAAGTGGAGTTGCAAACAAAAAGATGGCTGAAGAAGGAATATAGACACATTTGTAGCATTTGCACTTTGAGTGGGGCGTTAGAAGGAAAAATAACAGCAAAAGAAAGAAAATAGGTGATTAGAAATAAGAATCAGTATAATGCAATGTGAGAGAAGAGAAAATATTCTGAAAAGGAAAGGTGATCAAATTCAGGTGCCTTTAGTTTCAAGGAGGGTGAGGACTAAGAAAAGGGTGTGTGTGATAATTATCACTTGTTACTAAAAGAAGCATTTCAGCAGATTTATGTGGATTGAATCAGTCTGTAACTCCACCCTTGATGAACGTTGGTGAGGCAGATGAAGCAAGGGTAGGTTGATCTTTTGAGGAGTCAGTCAACATAGGAAAAAAAGATAAATATGATGTTGAGGGAGAATCAGCATTGAAGGCATTCTTCATTTTCTTCCTTTGATAAAGAATGTTTTAAATTAAAAAAAAAATTGACAGGAAATTGCACTTGTACTTACAAGAAACAAAATGTTTTAAAAAAAAGTCAGAAAGAATCTTAGGTGGAAGACAATGGAATTATTAGAAGTTGAGGAAATTGGTCTTCAGAAACAAATCAACGAAAGAGATAACTAACACCAATAAAACAGGAAGGAGAGCAGTAAGGAGTTTTAGGAAAGTGAAAATACTCTGTACAATGCTATAATGGTGGATACATGTTATTAGACATCCTTTCAACCTGTAGAATGTACAAGACCAAATGTAAAGCCGAATTTTAACCATTGACTTTGGGTGATAATGATGCATCAATATAGGCTCATGGTCCACGTAGGTAACAATGGGGCCACTCTAGTGGGGGATGGTCATAACTGGGGAGGCTGTGCATATGGGGTGGGGGCAGAGGGTAGATGGAAACTGTATTTTCTCTTCAATTTTGCTGTTAACCTAAAAGTGCTCTAAAAAAATTAAGTACGTTAAAAAATGAAGGAGACTTTTGAGATAAAACATGGAGAGGGAGAGAGTAGAAATAAGAAGGAAAAAAAGAAGAATAACGGAAGATAAATGAGAACAGCCAAATAAAAAAGTGTCCAGAGAGTATGTGGGGAGGGGCCAATCGAAGCCATCGTTTGTGTTACTGTTTAACTCCACTTAATCAAAAACCGCCCTTCAAAACAGAACACCACACTTACACAAATGTCTTTGTGAAAATAAGAAAGCAACTTTGGATCTATTTAGTGAAACTAACAATAACTCATGGGATTGGGAGACATGCTGTGCAACTATTTAAGCCGATGCAGATACTTGGATCCAAAGGATAACATAAAAATATGTTTCAAATAAATGCCTTGGCATCTGAGGGCAGGGCTACAAGGTTCAATTCAATCTCACATGGAGGTCAGGAACAAAGACATTCAACTATATATCTTGGAAGAATACTATGTGTTTTCATCATTTTTATTTTGTAGACAAGAGTGAGTGCAATTGAAAATGAGACTATCAAAAGTAAGAATAGCAGAATTCTGAGAAAGATGAAAAAATTGATAGCAAATTATATAGAGGACATTGGGACCTAGTTCAGTAAGGAAGGACATGAAGTGAGTTTCTGCTGCGTTTCAAGGGGAACACTTTATTTATTTATTTAAATCCAAGAAATAAAAGACAAATGATAAAGTCACAAGTTATTTATGTCTTTCTATGTGACATCAAGGTAGTCAGTTGCCCAACACAAATCTCAAATAATTAACTTGGGAGTCATGTCATCAAAAGTCCCGTTTTACAGATAAATAACACACCCCAGAGATTAGACAGTTTGTGCATTATCACATCACCTACTACATGGGAAGGGCAAGACTCATCCACAGATCCAAAGGCTCTCAACGCTACTCTCCATGTTGTAGTGCAAACAATGCGGTTTGCATTACAGAATTCCAAAAGCTACATAGAAATTTAATTCGCTTCCCATGCTTCACATTCACTCTTCTTTAGCAAACATAGGTTATTGCATGATAAAATATATATGTATATTTTGCATATAAAAATATAAATATGCAAAAATATAATATGTAAAAAATGCAAAAAAATATAAAATATAGGTTATTGCAGGTTATTTATAGGTTATTGCACTATAAAAAATGCCTGTTTGTTCTTGATACTACTCAATTAAAATATTTGAGATTACATTAAGGGAATGAGGGTAGATTGTAGATGTAGATTTTTCATAGTCACTATTTAAAACGTCGTCTTTTGTCTTAATTTTAGATTCAGAGGTACACAATGTGCAGGGTTTTACATGGGTATATTGCATGACTCTGAGGTTTGGGCTTCTAATGATGCTGTCGCCTAAGTTGTGAACATAGTACCCGGTAGGTAGTTTTTCAATTGTGAACCCCCACACTTCCCCCTTTTGGACCCCCCAGTGTCTATTGTTTCCTTTTGTTGTGTCCATGTGTACCCAACGTTTAGCTCTCGCTTATCAAGTGAGAAGATGTAGTATTTGGTTTTCTGTTTCTGTGTTAATTCACTTAGGTTAATGGCCTTCAGCTGCATCCATTTTGCTGCAAAGGACATGATTTCATTCCTTTTTTACAGCTGTGTAGTAGTCCATGGTGTATATGTACCACATTGTCTTTATCTAATCCACCATTTACGGGTACTCAGGTTGACTCCCTGTCTTTGCTATTGTAAATAGTGCTGCAATAAACATACGCATGCATGTGTCTTTATAGTAGAACGATTTCTATTCCTTTCGGTATAACCTGGTACTGAGATTACAGAATCGAATGGCCGTCCTGTTTTTAGATCTTTCAGGGATCTCCAAACTGCTCTCCACAGGGGCTGAGCTAATTTACACTTCCACCAACAGTGAGTGGATAAACATTATCTTTTCTCCACAGCTTTGCCAGCATCTATTATTTTTTTCACGTTTTAATGATAATCATTCTGACTTATTGGCTGTGTGTATGTCTTCTTTTGAAAAGTGTCTTTCCTGTCCTTTGTTCACTTCTTAATGGGGTTATTTGCATTTTTTTCTTGTTGATTTAAGGTGCTTATAGATTCTAGATTCTTTGTCAGATGCATAGTTTGCAAATATTTTCTCCCATTCTGAGGGTTATCTATTCTACTGAGAGTTTCTGTTGCTGTATAGAAGCACTTTAGTTTACTTGGGTCCCATTTGTCTATTTTTGATTTTGTTGCATTTGCAAAGCATTGTCTTCAATGCACTCGAAGTTAATCTTTAAGCTTCGTTCATCTCCAGTTTGACTTATAAATCAACATGGGTTTGTGATAATACAGCATTTTCGATCAAGTTATTTGTGTTCACTTCCTGGTAGATTTCAGAATATATACGGCTCTTTAGTATTTTTTTTCATTTTTTAGTATTTTTTCCTTTAAAAACATATTTTAAAAAAACCTCAGTAAATCCTTACAGACTTGACAGATTAAACTTATTTCATCTGTGGTTATTATCCACCATATTCCCTTTTAAGTGGGGGCACAGCAGAGATTAGGTTTCAAATGCAGACGCTGAGTCGTACTTTGTGATCTTGGGCAAGTTATTTAACCTTTCTAGACTTTGGTTGCTGCATCTTAAACGAGAATGGTAATTATACGTATCTCAAAGGGTTGCTATGAGAATTAAGTGAGTTAATAAATGTAAAGCCCTTGGAACAGTGTCTGGTAATGAGAACATAAATCAGTTGATTAAAACCTAACAGAACTGTCATAGATATCAGACTTGCCTGTCAACTATATGAAATATTATTATAACTGAATTCCACATGTTCAAAAAGCTTAGTCATGGAAAATATTTTTAAAATCTCAAAATTATAGATATGACAACTACAACTTATCATATAGAAAATATAACGCACAAGATTAATGGTGAATTAGTCATTCCAGAATAAAAGACTAGTGCATTTGAAGCTCTGTCAATATAAGTAGCTAAAATGAAACACAGAGAGAAATATAAACAAATAAAAATTGAACAGAGCGTCTGTAAAAAGTAGAGAAATTCAAGTTGCTGAGTGCTAGTGCCATTGGAGTCTCCAAAGAGGGGAGGGAGGGGTGGAAACAGAAAAAAAAAAATTGAAAATATAATAGTTAATTATTTTCTAAATTTCACTAATTGAAAAGACACATGAAGAAAACATCACAATCAAATTGCTCAAAGACAGTGATAAGAAGAAGACCTTGTAAAAAGTCAGAAAAAATATTGTGCATTATGTATAGAGGAACAAAGATTAAGAATTACGGAAGATTCCTTAGCAGATTCAAATCATAGAAGGTTGTTGCCTGATCAAAATGGAATTAAATTAGAAACCAATAATAGGAAGAACTGTGGTACATTCCCACATATTTAGAAACTAATGAGCACATTTGTAAATAATCCATAGATCAAAGGAAAAATCAAAATGAAAATAAGGAAATATATAGAACGAATAAGAAAACGCCATGTATTAAAATGTGTGGGATAACACTAAGGCAGCCAAGGAAGAGCTGCAGTCCTAAGTGCTAATAGTAGAGAAGAATTTCTTAATAGAATGACCCCAGTTTTCACATTAAAATACTAGGAGGAAAAACAAGTAAGTGTTCCCCCAATTTAGTAGCAGAGGAAATACTCATAATTACCGCAAAAAGCATAACAGAAAACAATAGAAAACATCAATGAAACCAAAAGCTGATTCTTTGAGAAAATTTTAAAAGTTATAAAATTGCAGTTAGCCTGATCTGAAAAGAGAGAAGATACAAAATGTGAGAAAAGTGACCTCACTAGAGAAACGACTAATATTAAAATAATAAAGGAATATAATGAGAAAATGAATGCTAAAAATCTAGCAAATTAGATGGGTGGGCAAATACTCTAAAAGATACAAACTTTCAAAGCTCGCTCAAGAAGTAATAAATAGACCAAATAGCCATATAGCTAATAAAATTATTGAATTTGTACTTAAAAACTTTCCCTCAAAAATGTTCCAAATATCTTTAAGCCTTGAATGTATATGTGGTGAAATGTCACAAAGATTTAAAGGAGAAACAATGCCAATAAAACTCCTTTAAATTTGAAGAGGTACACACACTTACCTGCTTGTCCTGTGAGGCCAGTATTATCCCAATATCCAAGTGAGATAGAGACTTTATAAGAAAAAAAAAGAAGTGCAGAGCAATTTAGTCCATGAATGTAGAAACAATGTTTCTAAACTAAATTGTATGAAATAGAATCCAAAAACATATAAAACAATAATATATCATGACCAAGTATTATGTATCCTGGGAATGCAGGGTGGATTGCATTAGAGAATCAATTGATATAATTCACCATGCTACCACACTAAAGAGAAACAACAACAATAAAGTTATGTTTTCAATAGATGCAGATAAATATTTGACAAAATTCAACATCCATTGTTGATCAAAACTCCCTTCAAGCTATGAGTAAAAAGTCATCTTTCTCTCCCCTTCAGCTTGAATATGTGTCTGTATGAGAACTGTTGTTAATATCACATTTACTCATAAAAGACCATATACTCTTCTTATGATAAGAAACAAAACAAGTACATTCATTGTCACTACATCTGCCAACCATTATACTGAAGGTTTGATCCAGTGCAATAATAAAAGAATATAAAACAAAAGGTGTATGGATTGGAAAGAAACAACCCTAAATTTATCCACAGAAGAAATAATTGGTATGTAGCATATCTAGAACAATCTATTTTAAATCTGCCAGAACTGATAAGTGAGTTGTAGAATCCAAAATCAACATAGAAAAACTATATTTTAAAGTAATTGTGATGAACATTTGGAAGTAACAGTTAGAAAATAGTATATATTATCATCCAAACAGAAATATTTAAGGTTTATTTACTCCAGTACACTTCAAGATTTATATAGTAACCACCACAAAGCATTGCTGATAGAATATAAATAAAGCAAACCCACATAAATGGGGAGATATACCATGTTCATGGATTGGAAGAACAAAATTTGCCACACCTCAATTCTTTCCATAGTGACAATGATAAGCAAAAATTTTGGTATACAAAAAACAGAGAAAGTACCTTAGCCATAACTCTTTTGGGAAATAACAAATTTGGAAGGCTCTGAGTATAAGGCAGATTGTATAACAATAGTGATAATGATAGTATGATATTACTTAGGAATAGATAGAGAAATAGAACAAAGAGTAGAAATATAGCACACACACAGGAGGAATTAATTTTTGCCAAAGGTGCTATAGGAATTCAATGGAGAAAAGGTATTTTTACTAAAAATAGTGCGAAAACGATTGGCCAAATTAATTTCATCTCATGTGGTCTAAAGTACTGTTTTCCAAAGTAGATATTTTAGTCCATTTGAGTCAAAATAAATTGAGACGTTTGTTTAAAGTCCAGCTTCTAAAGCTTTTGGTCAGCATTTGAATCTGAATCACTAATGGGCTCTAGAGCCAGCATCCCAAATTATTTGATTAACAATAGCATTTGAGAACCACTAGGCTATATGAGAAACAAGACATGTGTTTATTTAAACGTTTTAGCAAAAACACAATATAGTGGACTGATGGGAAGGGAAAATGAAGTGAAAATTTATGGGCACCTGATATGTGAAAAGTTCTCTGCTGTATCAGGGGTCCAGTCTCTGCTTTACTACCAACTAGCTATGCAACCTTCATTAAATGAGTAATGTCTGTAGCACATTATTCCATTTATGAAGACCAAGAGGAACATTTTGAACAACTCTAATAGTCTTTGCCACTCTCTTATTAAAGAACTAGGCTCAGCTGGATGCAGTGACACACGCCTGTAATCCCAGCACTTTGGGAGGCCAAGGTGGGTGGATCACAAGGTCAGGAGATCAACACCATCCTGGCCAACATGGTGAAACGCCATCTCTACTAAAATACAAAAATTAGCCAGGTGTGGTGGTGTGCACCTGTACTCCCAGCTACTTGGGAGTCTGAGGCAGGGGAATTGCTTGAACTCAGGAGGCGGAGCTTGCAGTGAGCAGAGATGGAGCCAGTGCACTCCAGCCTGGTGACAGAGTGAGACTCCGTCAAAAAAAAAAAAAAAAAAAGAACTAGGCTCATGGGGAAAAAACATATCCACCACTCTGGAAGCTCACACATGCTGTTTTTCTAGACAACAGAAAAATGAACTTTAAAATCTGTTAATATTTTAATACATTCAGACAATGTTGAAATAAATCAAAACTGTACCTGAAACTTTCTTTAAACTCAAGATTTTTTTTTCAGGCTTAAATGATCTCAGTTATTGTTTTACTCTTCCATTAAATTACTCTTAGATTATTAATAATCTTAATTTAAATGAATTTCAAAAATTGCATTGTGAAGATGATATTTTAGAAGGGTAATAAATCTGAAAATTATTTAAATATTTTACACAATTTAAGTGTATTACAGGTCAATGCGAAGGTATGATGTCCAGAGCCCAGTTAGCTAAAATGCTGAACAACTGGAAAAAAGCACAGCATCTAGGCAAGAACTAGTTTTCCACGGGCTGCTAATACAATTTCAAAGAGAAATCAAACTTTTTAGACTATTGCTTTTGAGATATTTTGTCTGTTACACTTCAAAATCAACTGAAAACTTTACATGCATCTTGCTTTATCTTACCTATTTCATATTGGAATTTCAGCGTATGCTTCCTACAAAGTGTAGTATATTAAATAATTCAGATTTACTTTCTTTTTATTATGTTCTGTAGAAAGACATTTCCACTCAGTTACTCCCCCACCCACCCTACACACTCAGTTTCCCCCCAACCACCCTATCCACTTGGTTTTCACCCCACCCACTCTACCCACCCATTTTGCCCCACATCCATCCTACCCACTCAGTTTTCCCCCAACCCACTGGTCAAAATGAACTTCACAGCACATGTGTTGTGTTTGCCAGATGGTCAGGGCCATCCGCCTATAAAAGGCAGGGGCTCCTTCAGCTGAGGAGTGTGCTGAACATTTCTGCACTCACACAGTTCCATCTGTCTTCCCTGCTTCACCCTTTCCATCCAGGAGGTTAGAAGAAAGGAGAAACTGAATTAAATGCATCCTGTTAAAATATTTGTTTTCACCTCCAGCTTGGAATAAATCCAGTTAGTGCCTATATAAACATTTTTGTTGAACCTGTGCAGGAGACATATACGAGTTTAGAACCACCATTCCCATTTCCCTCACAAAAAAAAGTCTTTCATTTTGCATTACATTATACATTAAAGGCTTCGTTTCCAGAAAGATACTGAGTTGGGGGAAAGGAAAAGTTATTGTTAAAGAAGCCATGAACTATTGTACAGGAAATGTCACAGATTTACTACAGAACACCACAGGTCATCTACAAGATATTCTGGCTAGTCTATAACTAAAACCTTGGAAATATAAGAATGGCCTTTCACAAAGGATTAACCATTAGCCATCATTAACGTACAAACCCTTGGAGCCTTCTTGAGAGCAATAGTTAAAATACTGACTGGTGTTTTAATGCCACAGCTAAACGGACTCCACTTTTTGAAATAGTTGTTTTTGATTACATTCACTATGTTGGACTTGAATTTCAACTCTGTTGTATGAATTATATTTTTACAATTAGCATATTGAGTCAAAATGACAAGAATTGTAATTTCCAGATGTAAAATTTAAGAGATAAATCATGTTTTTAATGTTATATTAAAATGGTTCCCTTTGTTAGTCTCATTTTCCTGTGCAATGCACATTTTACATATTAGAAATTAAGTAGTCATTGGAAGCAGAATTTAGCACTGTTTCTACTTAGTTACCGCTTTTTGATCAATGAAATTAAGTTATTTCAGTGTACTATTTTCAGTTTTCTAGATTTGTCCTGAAAGTCATAGAATGCATATTAAATGAAGTAGGTTATTTTTACCCAGCATATAAGCAAGACATGAAAGAGGGGTGGTCATATTGGGAAGCATATGGTGAGAAACCGAAACTCACAGCCTTGTTCTTGGGTGTATGAATTGTTGTAACCCTTTTGGAGGACAGATTTGCTCTGTTTCAAAAACTTTAAAGGGGTGCATACTCTTTGACCTAGAAAATCCGCTTCTAAGAATTTATGATAGAGAGAAAAAGTACATATGTTCCTACTGCTGATTCTCATTAGTCTTGCTGGTTATGTTCTTAAAGTCACCACAAATACTGAATTAGTGAAGACTGAACTGCTGCCCCCAGCCAGAGTGTAGGATGAGGTTCCTATGAGCCTCTGACTGCAATGTTTTCATGAGCTGATCAGTATGTGTGTTTCCATTTAAAGACATCTTATTTGTTATATATTGTTGATTTAGCATTGAACTGATGGCCAACAGCAATGTAACTCATGCAGAGAATAAATTTTACCTAACAGATGCATTTTCATTGCAAGACACATCACACCCTCTTGTGGCTCGGGACTCCAGCGGGCACTTCCACATATGCTTGAGGGGCATTTTAAACAGCAAAGTTGCTAAGGAAAGTTGCAAACTTACTAAAAAAAAAGGCTAAAAATTAACAAAAACGTGTTACTAAATATACCATGGAAAGGATACCTGTTTTCAGCATGAGCGCTGAAGCAAGCAAGCAGAGTGTCCTAGTTTAGGCCTCAGCTTGGAATGTGTTCTAGGGCAACTGACATTTTTCACCACCTGTGCAAGGATGCAAATGACCACAGAAGCACTGTGAGTATTAATTTTGCAAATTAAGTTCAGCAAGTTGATGAATTCACAGATCCGACATCAAAAATAATAAGCATTAACTATATTCATATTATGTAAGAATATACATTTGTGTATATATACACACCCACACACACAAGAATATATAAAGATGGGCATCATGATATCATCTATAATAATATGTATTAGAAAGGTCTAAAGTATACAAGTTGAGTGCTTATTCCCTGAAAATGCCATCAAAATAGAATGAATGCTGATAAGCAAAGGTGAGTGAAGGGAGAGCACTGCCTCAACAGTGTTAGTGTCTGAGAAAGGGTGGAACGAAGGTGTAATATTTCAAGGGTTTCTAGAGTCTGATTTACTGTGGAAAGTTCAGTGCCGGGCTTGATGAGGATTGGGTAAGCTCCACGATGTGAGTTTAGTGAGTTCAGTGCACACACATGAGGGTCCTGAGAGGAAAGTTTGAAAGCAAGGCTTGAATGGTGAACAGTCATTTGACGCTATCTACTGCAAGTTGCTTAGGCTGGTGTCCCTTTGTGTGACGTTTTGGAAAGCTCCCGAACTACACAATAGAGTTATCATCATATCAGCCTGTTTTAATCACACTTAGGGTTTTGTTTTAATTGGGTATGGTAAGATGATAGTTACAGACACAACCACGTTGAAGGAAAAGTGTATTTATTACTCACAGTTCTCAAGAGGAGGGACCACCCCATGCCATGCAGCGCCACACAGGAAAGCACTAGTGTTGGTTCAGTGGCAGAGTGAGGAGAACGTGGGCTGGAGACCTCACCACAGTGGGGAAGGAATGGGTAAGGCAAGGTCAATGTATGCACCGAGAGTAGGATTGGATTGTTTCCATAAGTTCAGCAGCTCTGGGCCATAGGGATCATCTGCAGTTATCCTGTACCTGCCCGTCGGGGTGATTTTGGACAGGGGAAATACTTGCATGGTGTAAGAGTTAGAAGAAGGTGGCTGAGAGGATGGACTTTGGATATGAAAGGCGCGCTCACCCGCTGGTTGTGTGTGTCTCTAGGAATTAGCTGACTCTAAGAAGATGTCAAGGCATCATAAAATACAATTTTTACAAAAACATGAGTAATACATAACCCAGTCAAGAATTTCCTGGGACAGTAATGTCGTGGTGAAAAAGATAGCTAAATAGTAAAAGTCATGCTAAATTTAGGTAACGAGCTTTGGAATTATAAATGATTTTGGTTTTGCCCATTGGAGGTTGTTTAAGTCAATTACGGTACAACCCTAGAACTAAATACAGAAGCCAAGAAAAACTTATTGTTACAGACTATGTGGCAGCAAGGTGGAAGGAAAAGTCCTCAGTGAAAACGGATAGGGTCTACCCCGTCCGCTTGCTGACATTATTCTTTAGAGGCAAGACATAGGCCACAAATAGCTGTTCTGTGGCCTGCTGCGATGGTCGAATTAGGTGTCAACTGGATGGGGCTAAGGGATGACCAGATAGCAGGCAACATGTTACTTTTGGGTGTGTCTGTGAGGGCATTCTGGAAGAGATCGGCATTTGAATCCATTGAGTAAAGCAGATCCACCCTCCCCAGTGTGAGGGGGCATCACCCATTCATGGAGGTCCCAGATAGGACATGGAGGCAAAAGAAGGTGGACTGGCTCTTTGCCTCAGCTGGGACCTTTATTCCCTCCTGCTCTTGGCTCTGGGTGCTCCTGGTTTTCAGGCCTCTAGGCTCCTGGACTCCCATGAGGACCCCAGCCCCTCCTCCCCATTCCCAGGCATTCAGACTTGGTGTGAATTACACCATGGGCCTTGCTAGGTCTCCAGTTTGCAGTGGGCACATGGTGGGATGGCTCAGCCTTCCTGATTGTGGAAATTAATTTCCATAGTTAATCTCTCTGTGTGCGTGTGTGTGTGAACACACATTAAATGCAATATGGTTCTGCTTCTTTGGAGAAGAAGCAGATTCTGGGAAAAGAACTCTGCCCTAAAAAGCTTCATACGTTCAGGAAGCGGAGACAGGCTATATCCAGGACACCTGGTAACACTCTGGCTTTCTGGCCAAAGACACGCTGTGTTAGAGAGAAGAAGTCCGAGAGCTGAGCTGCAGCGCTCAGCTTGTCCTTCCCTTGAGCAGACTTGGACCTTCCCACTCTGCTCGCAGAGATGGCAAGGCCATGGCCGTGAGACCTGTCTCCACACAGTCACAGCCTGGATTTCCAGATTTTCTGACTTTCACAAGAGCTTTATTAACTTTATGCCAATTACTTCTCCTTTTTTCGAAGTCTCTTTTTTACATTCAGTAAGAAATGTCAGCAAATATCTCTAAATTGGAGATTAAAAAGAAAATCTAGAGATAAAAAAAGTTGAGAAATATCTCCAACTCTCACATTACTTTAGTGAGAGGCATTGTTTAAATCCTTCAGATCTTGTGAAGTGTGCTTAGGCGATTTAAATGACTTCTCTGTTTAAACAGGATAAAAAGGACGAGGGCTTTATGCAAATCAAAAATTTCCAACTTGGCTGTTGCAGCCAGGAGTGATTGGAAAGCGATCCTCTTCGTATTAGAAGGGGATACCTGGTCTCACATCTTCACCTTTCAGATCCCCATGCTCCTTCTGTGGCCTGACGCACATCAACACAGGGACATGCGTGTGGCTCCCAGGCAGGCAGCTGCCTTGGTCAATAGTCTCTAATGTTCAGCAGGTTGAAAGTGAACTGAATGCTGCACATAGTCTAGGGAATGTGCCCCAAAGTAGGAACAAGGCAGATCTGCCCTACAATGGGGTGTAGTGTAGAACCCCCAAAACAAGGCAGATCTGCCCTACAATGGGGTGTAGTGTAGGACAAACTGAGAAATAAAATGGATAGAATGGGAGTTAAAACAGGATCTGGAATGGTTGGTTGAAATATCACCAGGGCACTAGGTATTGCACACACACACTTGCATGCACACGCACACACACTAATCCTTCCAAAAAATGGAAGAACCACTAATTCCTTGACCTGAATCTTCAGACAGATACAGCATTTGTATTTGTCCTCAGGAGGGTGGTTGGGCATGTGTCCTCAGGAGGGTGATTGCAGGTGGTGGTGCAGTGATGGCGCAGCATGGTGACTTGCTGGTGTTCATACCGCAATGACACAGCTTTGCCATCCAAATGCTTTATTGTTCTTTCCAGCTGATTCGCACCAGCTCCCCATCCTTCCCCATCTTCAGGCCCTCATGAGTACAGCTCACATAATAAATACCAAAAGGGGAGCTGCCACTGGGTGATGAAAAGGGGAAATGTCAGGAGACGGGATGGTACATAGGGTCTAACAGGAAATGCCAGCCGAAAATGCCCCAGGGCCCCGTCTTGTTTTAAAAACCCATTTGGCGTATGTACACAGGCCATGCTTCAAAATAAACAAGCTTGATATTCAGAGATCTGATTGTAAAACATGGAAACATGAATAGCTTGTGTGATTTTGAAATGGAGAGGAATTGGAACTAAAGTGTAAGAACATTATTACGCAGCTGAAATGTGAAGTAAATAATTATGCCCTTGTAATATAGATTTTTTTTTTTTTGAGACGGAGTCTGGCTGTCGTCCAGGCTGGAGTGCAGTGGCGCCATCTCGGCTCACTGCAAGCTCCGCCTCCGGGGTTCACGCCGTTCTCCTGCCTCAGCCTCCCAAGTAGCTGGGACTACAGGCACCCACCACCACGCCCGGCTAATTTTTTGTATTTTTAGTAGAGACTGGGTTTTACCGTGTTAGCCAGGATGGTGTCGATCTCCTGACCTTGTGATCCGCCCACCTCAGCCTTCCAAAGTGCTGGGGTTGCAGGTGTGAGCCACCACGCCTGGCCAGATTTTAATTATTTATAAAAAGGAAGGGTCTAATTTGTCTAGAAGGCATTGCAAAATTAATTTCTTAATTTTGACCACAGCTAAAGAAATCATAGTCGATGTCTTAGTATTTTATAATCTACAGTCACCAAAAATAGAAATGTACAGCATTGCAGTGAATAATCTTATTAACATCTGACATGTAAGGTAAAGTTATTATTTTGTAATAGTCTTGATAATGTATTTATATACATAATACCTCATATGGGCAACATATTTTACTAGGTAGTGTTTGCTGTTAAGTCTCGTAAAATTACAAATTAACTTTTACACTGTATTTCATATGATAGTCACAGGATCACAGAACAGTAACCCTGGAAGACAAGTGGATGTTTTTGTTGCCTGTGGGTAGCAATGACAGGTTGCCCTGAGAAGGAATATGAGAATCACTTCCTGAAATGTGCTACATTTTGACCTAAATGGTGGTTATACACAGACTATAATTCAGTGATATGTACTTTCAATATTAAGGCACTTACGTGGTTTATTGCATAACTCAATAAATTAATAAAAAATCATAGCATTGAATTATATAGCTAGAAGAAACTTTAGACATCAATTTATTGTATTTATAATGAAGCCAAAACCCAGAGAAGTTAGATGGCATTTCTAAGATTGTAAGAGCCAAGTCAGAACTTGGGCCGGGGACTCCAAGTGAGCAGCCTTTCATTCAACAATACCCTGCCTCCATCCTTCTGGAAAAACATGACTCTGAGTCCCTCTCCTTGGCGGAGGCGTTGGATGACAAGGTTTCCTTCAGGTAAACACTGAGACCGTTGAAATAATTTCTCAATAATCTCTTCAGGCCGCAGGGTGGTTGCTGCCTATAACTAAGAAAATCCCAAAGAGTGACACATTTTCAGGACCACAATATCCTCTGGGCTGGAGGCTTATCCTTGCCCCTTTCACTTTTCCAGAACCCTGAACTGTGCTGCATAGCTGCAGCCATCTCATCCCTTACCGCCAGGAAGGCATTGGACTCACGGATTAGTTGAGCTCCAGGGACGACACTCACCTGCAGGAAGGTTGCAGGCACCAATGTTTGTGCACTACCTTTAATCCTTTTAAAGCAAACGATATCAACCCTTTCTTACTCCTTCTGCAATCGTTACGTAACAGGTTTTCATCTTGCAATCTTTAAAAAAATACTTTAAGTTGTCGGTTTTCTGAGTTATGTTATTTCAAGTCAGATACTTATTTTGAAGTCATAAGTGGGTGGAACTTAAAATCGTTTACAAGAACTTGTGAAGGCAAGGTGTGTTGTTAAGATTAATTTATAATGACACTGTTAATGACCTAGGTGTGATTTATGTGTTATGCTAATGTATTTTCTTGCTCTTTAACTTTCTTTAAAATTTATAACTGTGGTTTTCCACTTAAAAAATGTCAACATTATTCCATTGGAAAATAATTACCTTATTTCAATATAAGAAGTATTTGTTATATTTTCTTGTGTTTAAGGAATAGATTTAAGTTTTTGTTGGGTGGGAAATCACTCCCCAAACCCTAAAATGTATGTGGCAGTCTAAGTGCATGGCCCATGGAGCATTTGTTGATCCAGAGAAATTGTAAGCGTAAGTTCTTTTCCTGGGATAACTCATTCATTTTTAAAAAATGATCTCAAGAAGTATTATCTGTATTTTACTGAAATTCAAAGAGATTAGGGAACATGTCAACAGCCTAGGAGTAGAGTCAGGGTTCAAATCCAGATGCTCCAGCTCTGAAGCCCTATCTAGATTTCCTGGGACACAGAAAATACATCATGTCATCATTATGCAGAAGAAAATCCAAATGAATTAATCTCATTTGGTAAAATTTGATTATATAAAATACAATATTGAAATCCAACACTCTTGCTCCTGAAATGTGTCAGCGAGATAGCTTCCTTACATCTATTTAAGACTTCTGCATCGAGACAGTTTGATCCACACTTTTGTAGACTCAGGAAAATGTACCTAAGAGACTGGTGCCATATTAGGATGACTGTGTTCTCAGTTCTCCAGGATACTGTGTGGTCTTTACCTGAGAATTGTCTGCATTGTCTCTTCTCTGATACTAGTGATGAAATGAGAGACATCATGTTCACTGTAGCATCACCATCACCTGGCATCCTTTTCAGAGAGGACTCTCACATCTATTTTTAAAATTTTTTTAACTTGCAAAGACTAACATTACTTCTACCTGAATACCAGTTGGCTGAGTGGATAAGGAAGTGTGTGGTGTCCATTGTTCTAGAATATGATAATAATAAGAATATCTCTTACGGAGGGGGACGTGTTACTATTTAATATTGACACTTTTTCCTTAGTAAAATATTCATCAAATGGATTAATGTGTGAGCATTTATCCTATTTTCCTATATAGAAAATGTGACTTTGTTTAAACACTTAACTTTCTAACTAATTGGTAAGAAAGATCGAAACAGGGTAAATTCAGGGGATCAAGATGCAGAGAGAAAAAATGTGGGTCAGAAAATGACAAGGTAGAAGCCTTCTGTAATCAGGGAGAAGAGCTCGGAGCTTGTCCTAGATTCTTAAAAACAAAAGAAAATAGAATTGGATGCCTGATAGGTTGGTGCGGCATCTGCTGTGGGGGCTGTGGCTGCTGACAGTCCTTTTAGAAAGCAGGAGCCTCCCTTGCTGACCATGCACTCTTTTCCCTGCATGAATCGGCAGACTTCTTGTTTTTATTGAGTCTTTTTCTGTCTTCGCTGTCACTAAGCCTAATGTTAGCTTGGAAGAAAAATGGAGAAATGCTCTTCAGACAGTTGGAATGGAGAAAACTGCAGCAGCTCTGTTCTTAAATGGCTCTGACTAATTACACACAGCCTGCCAGGCAGCTCTTGACCTGAGCCCAATGTACCAGCACACAGACGGGCCTTCTGACCTGAGGCTGGGAAGGCAAGCTGGCCTTCTGCCGCACTCTCCTTGTAAATGCCATCAAATGGCAGAAGAAATGAATTTGCCTGCCCAATTTGCTATTCTGCTGCAATTTTCCTCTGGGTCTGCTCAGCCAGTTCTTTTGCAAGCTGTGATTTGAGGAAAGCACAAATGAGTAATTATATGGCTGGAGGGGGAAAAAAATGAGGACACGTTTAATGTGAGAGCATTTCCACCTATTTGGTCAAAGTTGAGTTTCTTTGACTGACTTTTTCAAAGAGGCTGACGTGGGCACAGTTCTCTGATTTTCAACACTGCGACTGTTCTATTCTCCAGTGTACACTGAGCCAGGCTCTTCCACCCTTGTGTTTGGACACTGTCACTTAAAGTGCCCCATAAAACAGCAGGAGCTTACTGGGAATAGCTGATCTGTTTCCAGGTAGTGGGATCTCTTCTTTCTAGGGCCATTAAAAAAATACCCATTTCATAAAAAATGGTGGCTTTCCAATGTCCTTGAGATAGATATTTCCTACTCTGGTTTATGGACCAATTACTCAGTTACATGTTTTCATTATTTTTGCCCTAAACGTTCTTGACCTTTGTTTAATGGTAAAAGCCAGTCCTTGGAAGGGAACCCTGCCTCTGATGTCTGCAGGAGCTCCACAGAGGCTGAAAAGAATGCGAGGTTAGGCAAACTTTGAAGACACGTAGACCACCTTCTGGGATGGAGAGCCGCATGGACGTGCAGATGGAGCTGCTGGGGATGGATATCCAGCACTTGGAAAAAAGATTCTTACCTCAAACATCAAAAGGAGTGCTGCAGCTCCCTCAAGGAGATTGCCTGAGTCCATTTTGTGTTGCTAAAACTGAACACCTGAGTCTGGGTAACGTACACACAACCAGAAATGAATTTCTCACAGCCCTGGGGCTGGAACTCCAACATGAAGACACTGTCAGGTTCACTGTCTGGGGAGGGGCCCTTCCTCATGGATCTCGGTGTCCTCACATGGCTTAGGAACAAAGAGGCCAGGCAGCTTTCTGAAACCTCTTTTATGGGGCACTGATCCCGCTCACGAAGGTGAAGCCCTCAGGATTTACTCACTTCCCAAAAAGATGCATGTATTATCGCTATCGCCGTGGGGCTGAAGTCCCAACATGGAAACTTTGGAGGGACGCATGCATTCAAACCAATGTTCTTGGTCATCGGTCCATAACAAGAGTCGGAGAAATACTTTTCAAGGACATTTGTAGGCAGAGATTATAGTAATCCTGACATATTTCCAAAGGATATTTTCCTTTTGGATGTGGAACAGCTTTGGGAAGGAAAACACACTTCTGCCAACGGCTAAGGAGGATGTCTGTTCGTGTGGATGAAGTGGGACCAGCCCAGGAAGGACGCTCCTTCCTCTCTTAACGGTGTCATCTGTCACGACACATGGTGTCTTTGGGCTGACTTTTCCTGTGCTTCTGTCACGTGACTGTACTTTCCTCAGTGCTCCCCAGGGGTGACTCTGTTTCCCGTCCCCTTGCAGAGCACCGCCTGCTGATAAGCCTTCAGAGCACTTGGACTGAGATGTGAATTACTCAAATACTCTTTACTTTGCGTTCTTAAATATCACGACGTCTAGCTGTGGTGTACAGGGAAGATTTTACTAAGAATTTGGAAATATCCCAATTAGATACTTCCCAGTTCCACCATTAAACTTTTATTTCTTTAGGCAAAACAATTAACCTCTGTAATTCTCACCTGCACACTGAGAAACTTAAAAAAGATTTCTCTGATCCAATCAAAAAAGCATATGACAATTCATTCTTGTTAAATACAAAATGTACAAAAACGTTAGACTTTATCTTTAAATATATAATTTGCTGTTCAAAACAAGTAGCATTATTCTCTCCCAAACTCTATGATATCTGCAAATATTTTATGAAATTTTTCCTATCCTTCTTTTTACAAATTCAGAAGCCTCTGGGCAATATCGCTCTCTGTGATTCCAGCAGCTTATACTGTGACTCGCAAAGCAGCCTTGGAGACACCAGCTCACGCTGTTTGACTCTGAGGAGCTTAAAGGGCTTAATACACTGATACACCTGGGATTGCTGTTTCTCTGCTGGAAAGCCCCACATTTCTGTCTGTCCCTTCTGGGCACCAAGACCGTAATTAGAAGTTTAATGTACAATAAAGCGAATAGCTTTATCTGTGACTGCCCCCAATCTTCCCAGCAAGGGAACATCTCCTCGTGTTCCTTATTTTTTCACGTTTCTTTCCCTCCATCTGAACAGAAAATAAAAATATAACAGAATTTATTAAAGTGCCATTTGCATTCTGATTTTCATTTCTGTCACTGATCATGCTTTTACTTTCATATGAGCAACTTGCTAATCTTATTTGTCCCTGTCTCCCATGTTCCCCATCAAACTAATCATACCACTTTCCTTTCACGATGTCCTGACGTTTGGCCAGACGGGTTTAAAGAAAATTGTTCTTTCCTTTCATTTGAATGGCACTGTGCTCCTATGCCCTTGAAACTTGTAATTGTGCCTGGGTTTCTGAATCTGCCAGTTACATTAGATAACTTTCTTAAGGACGTCTTTGTTTAATTTATCTTTGCTTCTCATATTTCACCTCCCTGTACACCAAAGACAAACACAGGCCCAATTATGCACGTGTCTTAAGTGTTTGTGTTTTTATTTTTATTTCTAAAGATTGAGTTCCAAGTTTGTGGAACAAGAAGAACATGAAAATAAAAACACTGTTCAGGCCAGGCACTGTAAAATCCCAGCACTTTGGGAGGCCAAGGCAGGCGGATCTCTTGAGGTCAGGTGTTCGAGAACAGCTTGGCCGACATGATGAAACCCATCTCTACTAAAAATACAAAAATTAGGGCAGTGGCGCATGCCTGTAGTCCCAGCTACTCAGGAGGCTGAGGCAGGAGAATTGCTTGAACCCAGGAGGCGGAGGCACCAATTTTAATGAAGATGCATGAGATTTGCATCACCCCTAGTTAATTCTCCGTGCATCCCCAGGTCCCGGACACCACAGATACGATCACTGTTCCTAGACTTTTGCTTTATGAGAATGTCATAAAAGGATCCAGGCGGCATGTGTCTGCTCTCTTCAGTGGCTCCTTCCTCCACTTAGCTTAATACTTCTGAGATTAATCCATGTCAGTGGCTTACCCTCACACAGCTGGACACTCCTGAAGTTTTTGACTCCTTCTACGACATCTATTAATAGATGTCAATAAAACTTTCCATGTAAAACATGGGATATGATATCCAAAAGAGCCAGAAACAGCCTAGAGGTTCAGAGTTATAGTGGAACAAATTTGAACCAATATGAAACAAAGGACAGGAGAGGACCAGGCGGATACATGACCCCCTCCTTCCTCTCGTGAGTGTGTGCAGAGGAATGGATTTTCCTTGATGACTAATCTTTTGTGTCTCCTGCGATGTATTTGTAAGCAGTAGGGAGTACTGTAATGTATTGATTTCCATTACTTTATTTTTTTCTTGCATAACTTTACTTGATCTTCATTCTTACTGCCTAGAATTGACAATTGTCTAATAATGCGTCAGTACTTAATAAATGCACCAGTCTGTCTTTTTAAAGATAACTCTATTAAAGGCAATAAGAGTTGGAAGAGATTCCAAAAAGCACGACCGTTTGGAGAGCATTAAGAACCCATTGCTGGTTATAAATGAGATGTTAATAAGCTTTGCCATTTTATGGCATAAAAATGTCACAAGATGGTCACCTGTGGTTAATTAGCAAGAAGTACAGGTGGGAGATGAAATGAAAGGGATCTTAACTGACTTAAGAAGAATGGTAATTATAAAGTAAACATTTTCAGTGTGCTTGATCATACTAGAGAATTTGAAAAATGAAGTAAGTTCATGCCACAAAAATACCAAATTCAAGCAAATTCCAAAAAGCCAGATGGCCGTTACAGAAGGTTTAAAGGAGACATATATATATCCTGTGAATGCATCAGCCCATGCTGAAAATGAGGCCAATGATCTGATTCCAAGAGTAGCAGAGCTGAAAGGACACTAAATGCATACATGCAATAGGTTTACCTTGTCAATGCTGAAAAGTGATGAAAAAAGTATGAAACACTGACATATTGAATGGGACATTTGAATAGAAAAAAACAATTTTAAACTTCCAAATTTCCTTAAGTTCCCCTGGCCAGCAAAATTAGCTCTTTTTCTCCCAGAGAATACTATCTTTGCATAGAGATTGTGTGATGATCTCAAACAAAGTAGGCTTAAAAAAATTCTTAGGATCTGTATTATTTTTCCTACTGAGTTTTGCCAGAGGATATATACAAGGTAATTTCTTTCTCTGGACCTTATTAAAACTGGCAGCCTTCATTCATTACTAGCTGCCATTCAAGTGTGGTGTGTCTTGTTAACAAAATTCATAGAAAGTGCAGCAAAATATTATTCACATTGGAGGTCTTTTGCTCAAACATGCTCCCAGCCACTGGATTTCCATTAATTGTATCAAGTAGCCAGTCACTAAATGTTTGCAGATTGATCTTCCACTCTTGTGATGAGGATTCCTCCTGAGCTCTCGAAGATAATTTGCTAATAACTACTTATCAGGTCGAATCACTTCTGAGATCTTCAGTGTACAGAATGAGAGTGATGACCAGTGGGATGTTAAGCTCACCACATTTCTCTGTTGTAGACTGGGAGTCTGCCAGTTATGCCCTGCCGTCAGCCTGCTTGATTTTGTATATAAAGTTTTATTAGAAAGTAGCCAATCCCATTCGTTGTCTATGTTTACTTTTCACCTGTTACAGAGTTGAATAGTTGAGCCAGAGATTGTATGGGCTGCAAACCTGAAATACATATAATCTGGTCCTTTAAGAAAAGGTGGTTATCACTTAGCCTATATTGCGATATAGAACGGAAGAATTGGTACTGTCGTAAGCAGAAAAATAAAGGAGCACTCTTTTCTCCTCTAAGTGGAGGAATATTTTCTGGTAGTTCTTGCGCATTAGTCTGGAGGCAAAAAAAAAAAAAAAAAAGGAAAAAATGGTTTTTGCCATACGGATGACTCTAAGCTGGGTACCAGGGGCTGTGCTTAGTGGCATTAAAGTCAAGACATACGAGGCAACAACTGCACCTACATGGAAATAACCCTTGCTTTAGCTTATGATGGCGGTTATTCTCTAATACTTAGCAACCTTCTACAATCACATATTCAGCAAGTTAAATGGAGATGCCCCATCCCTGCGTCTCTGAAATCTCTGAATGTGGAATTAATCTCTGCAATTCCTGTAAAGATGCAGTACTTCTTTGGTTTACTGTCCTGATAGAAAGACGTTTCATCAGGTTCCACTTAATTTTTCTATATAATTGCCCTCACTCCAAAGATCAGGGGGCCAATAGGAGGATTCTCCTGGCTGCCAAGTATGTGCATTGTAATTAGCCAGTAACTGTGGAAACTACACATGGACAGTCTGCAGTGCTGCTTAGATCCCTGTGGCATAGACTTGGGAAAAATTTCCAAATGATACTTAATCACCATAGTTCCACAGTTTGACTTTGGGACCCCGGAACAATGTCATGTATATATACACAAGGTCTTCTTTAAGTCTTCTCCAAATAAACCTACATCCAGGAACTAGGGTATTTGTACATTGGAGGAAGATAAACTCCTGAGTGTTTGGGGGGTTATTAAATGCTTGAAACAAGCTGATGTTAGTTCCTGGTGATCCAGGGTCAAATTAGGGGATAATGGTGGTCAAAGACAAATGGAATTTTGATTCAAGTCTGTGGGTCTCAGTGGTCACACTGCAGGTAGAAAGTGATATCTCATCCGGAGCAGCCACAGGTGTGGGTCAACGCGATGTTACTGCACACTATGGGATTCATGAGCTGCATTTCCTGCAGCAAGAAGCCAGGAACCACATTAAAGACCAAGGACATTTGAGCTGGTGCAGTGGCGCACACCTGTAAGCACAGCACTTTGGGAGGCCAAGACAGGTGGATCACTTGAGGCCAGGAGTTTGAGACCAGCCTGGCCAGCATGGTGAACCTCATCTCTTCTAAAAATACAAAAATTAGCCAGATGTGGTGGCAAATTCCTGTGGTCTCAGCTACTTGGGAGGCTGAGGCAGGAGAATAGCTTGAACCCAGGAGGCGGAGGTTGCAGTGAGCCAAGATCACGCCACTGCATTCCAGCCTGGGTGACAGAATGAGACTCTATCAAAAAAAAAAAAAAAGAAAAAAGAAAAAGAAGAAGACCTAGAACATAACCAAAGTGATCTCAGAATCCTGCCTTTTAATTTTGTTTCCTGCCCTAGGAAATCTCCCATGACTGTATCAGTCAGGAAAACAGAGAGTACATCAGGTATTTCAAACAGAGAGGGTTAATACAGGGAATTGTTTTCAGACATGTTAGAAAATTAAAAGACTGCTATTAGGAGATCATGCAGACATCCCAAAGTAATAACTGCAGGAAACAGCTGCAATCTTCATGGCTTGGGGAAAGTGATAATTAATAAAACCTGAGGGCTCCAAGGAGGAGTTCCCACAGACTTGGTGCTCACCCTGGGAGGGGGGATGTGAACCGCTCTTTCCTCAGGAACATGGACAAGGGGCCTGGGAGGTTGGTGCTCAGGGGTCTGAGTTGAAGCACTGAGGCAGCTGCTTCTCGGACCTCTATGGGTATCTTAGACTTCTACATTGAGTCTGATTCCAGGAGTTAAAAGGAACCTGGATTCTGAAGAGGGGCTACTGTTGGAGCCAACAGCTGTTCCCAGGACCGTGCTACAGAACAGGAAAACAGGAAAGAATAACCTCCTTCTTCCACCTACTCTCCTGCACTGACAGAACCCCGCAGAAAGGCATCGAAGAAATATCGTTTGCAGAATTTACACTTCTGCCACATACAGGAGGGTAACTTTGGAGCTTGAGGAAACAGGCAGGTATTCAGCAGCATGCAATCTAAGTTTTGTTTTTGAAAGACCAAAAGCTCTGGTTGTTGTGTAGAAAGTAAACCATAAGGGCAAGAGAGGAAGGAAGAAGAAAAGTCTTCATTAAGCTACTGCATTTGTGCCAGATTATTAAGTAGAGGGAAGATAGTAGAGAACGCTGAAACTAAAGAATGTCTTTATAAAATCATGTGAGAAATGATATTTTGGCAAGCAAAGTTCTCAAAAGAAAGGCTAAATGCGTAATAACAGATTGCACACACATTGCCTCTTGTAACTTATTAATGAAAGATTGCGCTGCTGAAGAATTATCAGTCATTTTTACAATGAAGGGGATCTGAGTAATGTCCCCATGGTGAAGTTGGCACATTACTGTTTGCTAACTAGGTTGCATGATGGATACTGCTGCATTCTCAATTTCTCGCTGAGCCAGAGGGAGGAAAAGCACCACTTCAGAAGGATAAGTAATTCAGTCCTTAACTCTGCAGCCGCGAACCCATTTTGAGTCTAACCTGTTCTCGTCTTTGGATTCAGACATGTTTACACATGCCAGCATTTGCGGGGATGGGGGTGGGGACACCAGGAGTATATGTCCATAAGGAACTAGAAATAATTCATTGCAAAGGAAGAAAAATTAAAACCTAGGAATTTGACTCAGTAACAGCAACTGAAATATTTTGAGCCCTTATTAAGGGGCAGATTCTGTGTTAACTGCTTTATGTGTGTTAGTGCCTTAACCCTCACTGCTGCAGGATTGCTGCTATGATGGGGCCAGCTTTGGAGATAAGAAGACAGGTTCAGTGGGTTTAAGTACCTTGTCTATCATTGCACATTTCATAAGCTTCGAGGCTAGAGGTTGAACCTCGATTAGCTCCAGACGTCACACATTTAACCACGAGAGCAGGACCCCTGGAGAGTGTTGAAAATGTGCTCATACCTCCTACATCCAGCGCCTTGGGAGACACCCAGCACCTGACTCTGTGGTTCGTGCTGGCACCGTGGGGCCCATCTTCTTGCTGTCACCACCATGTGAAGAAGCTCAGGTCAGCCTGCTGGATCCTGGAAGGCTTGTGGCCCAGCTCCCCTTCCACTCTGGCCAACAGCCTGCTAATCACATACATGAGCACGTCCTCGGTCAGCCAGCCCTGGGAGAGCTCACCAGCTGACCTCAAGCCCACAGGCAGACCCTTCAGAGATCAGCCTAGCCTTTCCAGAAGAGAAGAGCCTCCTGGTCAGCCCACAGAACACACAAACACCTTACGTCGGCCTCTAATCAAGACGAGGAATCAGAATCAAGGTGTCCAGGGGTCGGTTCTGAATAAGATGCCCGCTGGATTTTCCCTAGTTAACAAATGACATGAGGGGCCTCAAACAAAAGAAACAGAAATTACAGGACCAGTAAATTTGTGGAAAAAGTCAACATCACTGTGTAATAATTGAATGTGAATGAAAAGTACAGAGATGTTAATATCCCGCCAATTTGAAAATGATTAAAAAGAATTATGCCTTGTGTGATTCTGAAGGAGTAGCAGGTCTTCTATCTACTGCTGAAATAAATATAAACTCACTCACTGGTGTTTTTGGAAACATACATCAAAGCCTAGGGAAAATGTAGATCATTTGCATAGCTAGGAATTTATGCCAGAAAAGAAAATAACAGAGCACCCAAGGGTATAATCATAAGGGATTTGTCCCTATGTTTTTCTAATAGGGAATTCTCAGAAAGTAAAACAAAGGCCAAACAATAAGGGGGCTGCTTAAACAAAATTTGCCATCTCTACACAACAGAATACGACTCTGTCGCTTAAGAATTCTGTTGTAGAAAGCACTTAATCAAACCGGATGCGGTGGCTCACACCTGTAATCCCAGCGCTTTGGGAGGTCGAGGAGGGTGGTTCACTTGAGGCCAGGAGTTCGAGACCATCCTGGCCAACATATGAAAAGCTGTCTCTACTAAAAATACAAAAATTAGCCACGTAGGCTGGCGTGAGCCTGTGGTTCCAGGTATTCAGGAGGCTGAGCCATGAGAATAGCTTGAACCTGGGAGGCAGAGACTGAAGTGAGCCGAGATTGTACCACTGAACTCCAGCCTGGGTGGCAGAGCAAGATCTTGTCTCAAAAATAAATAAATAAAGTACTTAATAAAACGTAAAATTACTTGAAGTATATTAAGTAAAACATAGGTTAATAAATAAACCTGTTTGTGCCCAAATATCAGCTGTCTGTGATGGCCCTGAGTTACTTTTCAGAGGGTAGCCTTTTGATTCCATTAAAACATTTCTCATCTGCACGTGGCTCTGTCAACCACATTCTTATTCCGAAGCATCATTTGGGGAGGATGCATTATTGTGAGGAATGTAATTGTAGATGCTTCTGAAGTCAGAGCCCAGAAACACAAAATAATAGGCAGAAACTGTAACATAGATTTGGCAAATATTCTTGATTGTATGACTCCAAGATACACGATATTTAATGCCATTGTAGAAAGCATTTTAAAGGCAGAATGAGACTGGCTGCATTGCAGAGGTCACCAGACCCTGAGTGTAACCAACAAGGGAGGAGAAAAAAAAAAAAAAACAGATCCTAGTGTTATGGAAATGGGTCCTCTGGACTTCAGATGAAATTTCCAGCAACAGCATCTGATACATTCTAAAGGTGTTATATTTTGAATAGTTAAGAGGCTGTGAAGATGATGTATTCTTGAAGACGGTGTTAAGAGACTGAAAAACCAGGTGTCAAGGTAAGGATTGCACAAATGTCAGAAATGTGTGTGGAAATTTTGAGTAAAACTGCTTCATGAAGCCTAAGAGTGAAAAATTTAATATTTATAAATTAAGTTCATTTTCTATAAAGTGACTTAAATTATGTGTGTGATTAAATTAAATATTAAATAATACAGGTAGACACTGGACTATTTCCACTGTGTTCTTAAATGTTTAGACACTCAAATTGTCAATTATGCTTTTAGATATATCTATTGGGAAGTGGGCAATTACTTTATATTCAAGGTGGCCTTGTTACTGACACACAAAGTGTATGGTATTATATTTACAATTTGTATGCATATTTTTTAAATATACACACACTCACAAGAAAAAAAAAACACAGAAGCTAGAAAATGGATATTGGATTAAATGAAGTCAGGTGGTTATCTCCCTAGAAATGAAAGCATGAGAGCATTTGATTTGCCAGGCATTCTTTGTGGGTTTCTGTGTACTTTAGAGTTTAATGGAGGGTTGGAGTTCCTTATGCAACTTTTGTAAACTTTTCTACAATATACATTATTTTGTGAGATAGAAGAGTCCTTAAATATAATGAATTTATGCAATTGCAGAGTAAAGCAAGCTTAATGTTATCCTCAGATTAAAGAAATAGAAGCCTGTCTCAGTGAAGACGCAATTGGCAGTGTTAGACTTTGGTACCTTCAGCCTGAACGTCGGAGGAAACCAGCTGTACCATGTTTCTTTGGCTAAGGAAGATATCACAATTGTTTGTATTAGTCATGGTTCTCCAGAGAAACCAAACCATAGGATGCATGTATGTGTGTGTGTGTGTGTATTAGTCTGTTTTCATACTGCTATAAATAACCACCTGAGACTGGGTAATTTATCAAGGAAAGAGGTTTAATTGACTCACAGTTCAGCATGTCTGGGGAGGCCTCAGGAAACTTACAATCATGGTGGAAGGCGAAGGGGAAGCAAGCTGCCTTCTTCACAAGGCAGCAGTCGGCCCTCTTTCCATCAAGGGCTTCAGCTGATTGGATGAGACCCGTTCAGATTGTGGAGGACAATTAGCTTTACTCAAAGTCTGCCAACTTAACTGTTCATCTCATATATATATATATATGTGTGTGTGTGTGTGTGTAGGTATATATATACATATATGTATATACGTGTGTGTGTGTGTGTGTGTGTATATATATATATAATTCCTCTGCATCATTTCAAATAGGTAACAGAAGATATCTAAACCCATGTATCAATCAAAAGGTAGTGGTTACTTTGTAACATGAAAATTATTAAATAGAATTATTTCAAGCTGAAAAGTAATGTAAAAAGTTGCAGCTTCATATATGTTCCTGTTTCTGTGAACTTTGCTCCAACTATTGTTGCAGTTACTTTGCATTGATCTTTGACCTATGTTTTCCTGTAGACACTGAGGAAACAGCAGGCAAAGGAGGTATTTAAAGACTATGTATAAATTCAGCTCAGGCTCACATCTCCTCCTGGGCTAAGCAGAAGGAGGTTAGTGACTTTCCAGAATTTAAGCACCTTCTATTAGGCTTTGGACATGTTAGATCAAAGGATTTATCCCTGTCTCCGCCGTGTATTCGGTGGCACTTGTACTCCCCCTCCTTGCCATTGCTCAGGTTTGGGTGTTAGTGCTACATGCCTGACATGTGCTCATGGACCTGAAGACAGGTTTGATCTGGGCAGCTGAGGACCTCTGCATCTTACAGAATGACTGAAACGTCGTTGTCTTCTTAATCAATTTGTCCTTGTAGATATACATACATACATATATATATATATATTACATTCAAGCCAATATTCTTCTCAAATGAATCTCTCACTGCTTTTTGCTTTTGCTTTCTTCCAATTCTGTGTGTGGTACAAGCTAAGATTTGACTCTGTTCCTCTGCCCTCAACCAGCTGCTGGGGAAGGCAAAACAGCGTGAGAACCTGATTGATTTGGCCCTAGTCAGTCAATTAAGAAGTTTTTATATTGAACTCCTTGCACAGATGAGGAAAACAAAAGGGTAGAACAAAGAATCCTGATTAAATTTGTTCTGTGGCAGAATCTAGAGTCCTGCCAGTCTGCGAAATCCTTCTCCCAACATTTATTTGCTAAATAGAATCTAGCAAGCCTGGTGAAGGGCTTCCTGCTGCCTGAGAAAAGAAACAAAGTGGCTCATTCACTTATTATTAGAATGATAGGGAGTCTTTCCTATTGGTAAACAGTGAATGGGAGTTGGCAGATGGGGGGATTAGCAGAATAGAGTTTGTTTGGATTGATTTATAGTGGCAAAGACATAAACAGATGTAAGCAGTTTAGCAGAGAACAGCAAATCCTGGGGCAGCCATAATAAAGCATCAGTATACTTCGTTGTAATTATGGTTGCTTAAAATACATTTAGATATGGAAGTATGACTTGGATTGCTAGAATAATTTCCAGAATTCTAAAAAAAAAAAAAAACAGCAGTAATCCAGGAATATGAAAGTTCCCCATGAAGCCCTTACTTAGAAGAATAAATCCATTTATGATATATTTGATAAAAATGAAGAATATCACTATTGCCAAAGAAAATATTAGACCCAAGATATATTAGCCAGAAGAAAATATCATTTTTACTGAGCTCAATGTAATAAACTTTGAGCTCTACAAGGTGGGTGTCATATCGTATTCTGTGAAGTGCTTGACACGGGGTAGGTATTCAAGAACCCTTTCGTAACTGTGTGTGTCACCAAAGGCTGAAATTTACCAGGATGTTAATGTATTTTGACGTGTGTTAGTGAAGATAACGGCTGTAACAGATCAACCTTGGAACCTCAGTGACTATAGATTGGAAGTTTATTTCTCACACCTGTAAAATTAAATTAGCGTCACCAGGATTGGAGAAGCGGGGAACGGCCTATTCCAGGCAGTAATTCAGGGGTCTAAGCTGTCGGAGATGTGCAATTTGCCACCGTGGCTGCAAAAACTCCTCTGGGAATAAATGCCTGTTATAGAGACAGGGAAAGAGAAGGGCTTTAGGAGTGTGAGCGAGGTTTTTGTTTATTTTTTGTTTTATTTTGTTGTTAATGTGCCCCACTGGGAATGACATGGGTCACTTCCTCCCACATTCCACAGTCAAGAACTGCACCGCATGGAGACACCCCACAGAAAGGAAGGCCGGGAATGCAGTTGGACTGTGTCTGCTCAGGACAGGCCACAGTTGGCTGAGCAACCAGCCAGTCTCTGTCAAGGACGGAGTGTTCCAGCGTAGGAGTCTGAACATCGAGAACTCATCATCCAGGCTTCCCACGCAACACAGTCCTGCATTCCTGAGATCTGTCCCAGTTGTGCTATCCCACAAATAACTTGTAATCAAATGGAAATAAAGACATCAATACATGTAGTCCAAGTAGGCCACAGGTGAAAGGGAAGTAACATAAAGTTCATATAAAGGTGTTTACCTGCATTCAAAGGCAAGGGAAAATCATAATTATGAAAATTATCCCAAGGCTGCACTTTGTACAGGAACATGTGCTGTCTGTTGGGTTGGGTCTTCCTTCCTAACATAAAACAACAAACTCTTGAATGTCTGTGGTGGTAGATGCTGCTCCTGAAAGCGGAAGGAGAGGAGTGAGGAGGATGTGACCTGCAGTAACTGGGACAGAAGACAAGAATTAACAGTGAACAGCGGGAAACTGCTGGCAATGCCTGCTCAGTGCTATTTCACTAGCATGCTCTCCTGCCAACGGCTACTTATATTTTCAACCAATACAATACTGTCTTTCATCTCAGTATCAATGTGGTTGAAAAATCCACATGTACCTGGAAACATTGTTTTCATACCCTTGAAATTCTGAGTAGTTTTCTGCAAGACGGCAACTGTATTTTCCCATCTGGTTCATGAATCCTACATATTCTCTCTGAATATGTTGAAAGACAGTGTTTAAAAAATATATTAAATGTTGAGTATTGGGGCAGAATAATCTCTACCTACATTATTATAATCCACTGAACAATATCTTAACTATACAGAAAAGACTGTCAGCTATGAAAATGTGTCATTTCAATATCTTTAAATATTTCAGAAGTTTTTGGTTGAATGTCACAAGGAAATTAACTCATGCAAGCTTGAGGGAAAGAAGAGTTTATTTTAGGGCAACAAAGTTATGTTAAAGTCCTGAAGGGAGGCGAGGAAGCTGCAGCCTTCAGGGTGCCTGGGAAGTCCAGCCTGCCCGCCTTTCACCCCTGTACACTGGTGTTGTTTATCTCTTTCACTGACTGGCTCTTTTCTGATTTCCATTACACATGGTGGAAAATGATTGGTGTTGGAAACACCTCATGCATTCTGTGACCCAACCAGGGTAAACACTGTCTCCCTAGCTACCCACACCTGGACTAGTCTACCTGCAGCCAAGGGTGGGTCATACTATGGGAACAGCGGACCGAAGGCATCCACTGCCAGACCGTGAGTGGCAGAAAAGCTGTTCCTCAGTTCACTTCAATTCTAAAGCTCAAACAAACAAGTAAAATAAAAGAAAAAGGAAAAGATGGACAGTTTTGATCTGGTTATAGTTAAATGGGATAAATTTTCCTTTCATCAACATACCATGGGACTCTCATTTCTAGGACCTGGGCTAGCTTTAGGTTTTATCTCCTAGGAAATCAGAGTTTAGTTTATGTTCCTGGGAGCGGAGGGCAGAGGGAGTTGGTCAGGGCACTAGAGTCCTAGCTGGGATCCGATATCCAATGCATGGATAATTACCACTGTGATACTCCTGTTTGTCACTATCAGTTATTTGGAATGATTCTGCACAAGCCTGGTTGCTCTTGGTTACAGATCTGCCCATGCTCCAGGTTCTGACTTTGTTAATTAGGGCAGACGATTAATTTGTGGTAATCAATTTCCATCTGCTGTTTATGACTAATTCCGAGAAAAACTATAACAAGTCACATTTACAGAGGGCTAACTGTTTACTGAACCCTTTCCCATATTTTTCCATCCTATTGTTTACACAATATTTTCCATAATATTTACCCTTGGTAATTTAATCAAATCTAATGAGCTTGCCACTATGCATAAAACAACATGGTAACATACCACTCAGTATTTCAGCACGAAGAGTACAATTTCTGCCACCAAAAAGTTTAGAGCTTTTTTACAGGGTAGATTGTGAAATGAAAATTGTGTATTTCTAGATTTAAAGATAAAAGAGAGCAAAGTAATTCGTATTAAAAAAAAAAAGGGCTATCAAGAAGGAGATAGCCTGTTGAAATGGAGAGGTTTTTGTGGAACATGCTACAAGGAAATATATGTTGAGCTTGACCATATAAATATACTTTCGGTGTTAACTGCTCCTGGACTAAGTCGTCTTAGTAAAAGAATTGGTTAGGCTGGGCGCGGTGGCTCACGCTTGTAGTCCCAGCACTTTGGGAGGCTGAGGTGGGCGGATCACGAGGTCAGGAGATCGAGACCACCCTGGCTAACATGGTGAAACCCTGTCTCTACTAAAAATACAAAAACTTAGCCGGGCGTGGTGGCAGGCGCCTGTAGTCCCAGCTACTTGGGAGGCTGAGGCAGGAGAATGGCATGAACCCGGGAGGCGGAGCTTGCAGTGAGCCGAGCCAAGTTCGAACCACTGCACTCCAGCCTGGGTGACAGAGTGAGACTCCGTCTCAAAAAAAAAAAAAAAAAAAAAAAAAAAAAGAGAGAGACTTGGTTAATGAAAGTGAATTGAAAAAGTTTAAACTAATAGACAGGTGAGGCATAATTGTAGAATGCTCTGAGAATCAGTATGATGGTCTCTGTTCTCCAGGCTATGAAAAGTCCTTGAAATTTTATGAGCATCGAAGTGCTGTGTTGGTGTTTGCTGCTCGTAAAACTTCTTCAAAATATCAATGACTTACAACAACATGTGTGTATTATCTTACCTGGGTCTTCAACTCAGACATTACTACCTGGGGCAGGAAGCTTGTTCCAGAAGGTCATGTAGATTTGCGAATGTGCATAGGGTTCCTCAGTCTCCTTGGACCTTAACAAAGTGGTCAAAAGGAAACAAGAGAGATGAGGAAAACATATAATAACTCTTCAGACCTTGCCTGGAAACTGGCATGCATAACTTCTGTCCACTTCCATTGTTCAAAGCAAGTTATGTGGCAAAGCCCAACATAAATAGGGTGGAAAATTATGCTCTACTTGAGTGAAAGATAACACAACGTCATCACACAGAAAAGGACGTGGATGCAGGGAGAGTGTGAAGAACTGGGAACAATGACCCAATCTGTCACAAGTGTTATAAACAGAGTGTTGCTTTGGAAACGTTTGTTTGGCAACATGTCTGATCCACAAGATAAGGTAGAGTAACACTGGGGGTTTGGAAGCCAGTGGCCGTATTGTACATCAGAGTTATATTTCTGTGAAAAATTTTATCCATTTGTTGCAAAGTTAGAATCTTCAGGTTTTCTAAAAATCCATTAGTTAATGTCAGTCATATGCTTGTCAAGAACCTTGAAGTGTCTGAGTTTATACCCTGTTAAAAGTTTTCATGCCAGGTTCATCCACCTTGTTTCAACTGGCAGGATTTCCTTCTTTTTCAAGGCTGCATAATATTCCACAGTATATTTTGTATACATATATATAGTATACAAATTATATATACTGAATATATATATCTATAATCTGCATGTACCTGGGACCATTTAATAGATATAGTATATATAATAGGTATATATAACACATAAAATATATAATATATATACAGTGGAATATTATGCAGCCTTGAAAAATATATACATTTAAAGATACATATCTTCTATACATACATATATATATAGATTGAGAGAGAGAGAGAGAGAGCCCTTTTTTCTCCTCAACAAGGATCATTGGGAAATGCATTGTTAGGTAATTTCGTGGTTGTGCAAACATCATAGAGCATGCTTAGGTAAACCTAGTTGGTGTAGCCTACTACACATCTAGGCTACATGGTATGTCCTATTGCTCAGATAACTGTCATATATGTGGAGCATCATTGACCAAAACATTGTTAAGCAGCACATGACTGTATATACTATGTTTTTAAATCCATTCATTCATCAGTAAACGTTTAGTTATTTCCACATCTTCACTATTGTGAATAATATTGCAATAAACATGAGAGTGTAGACATTTCTTTGAGGCAGTGATTTTATTTCTTTTTAATGTATACTCAGCAGTGGGATTCCTGGATAATATGGCAGATCTATTTTTAATTTTGGGGGGGGAACCTCCATACTGTTTTCCATAATGACTGTAGTAATTTACATTCCCACCATGGAAGAGCCTGGAGGACATTACACCAAGTGAAATAAGCCAGGGAAAGACAAATACTGCATGATCCCACTTACATGTGGAATCTATAAAAGCTGAACTCAGAAACTGAATAGAAGAGTAGTTGACAGAGCCTGGATGTTAGAGGCAATGGAGACAATTGATCAAAATACACAAACTTTCAGTTATAAGATGAAGGAGTTATGGGGAATCCAATGTACAGCATGGTAGTTAAAGTTAATACCATTGTATTGTATACTTGAAGTTTACTAAGAGTGTAGCACTTAAATGTGCTTACAACAACAATAACAAAGGTTACTGTGTGAGGTGATGAATATGTTAATTAGCTAATGTGGTAGTCATTTTACAATGTGTACATGTGTCAAAACATCATACTGTACATCTTGAATATATACAAGTTTTACTTATCAATTAGACCTCAACAAAGCTGGGAAATAAAGTTACCAGGTTATAGTTACGTGGATGATGTCAGAAGACACGGTACTAGAACAGAGGCAAAGAACTTTATGAGCTATGGCACAGCATAAATAAAGTCAGTTTCAGTGTAATGTGTATATAAGTATACTGTGTATATTAAAGCTGTGATAAAATATGCATATATATTTAAAATTGTGACAGCTTCCTGGTAGGTTTTTGTCATAAAATACCCCTCTTAATCTTTAGAAATGATATTTTTAGAAATCTTTTGTCATAAAATACCCCTCTTAATCTTTAGAAACGCTTCTTGCATTGCTTTTGCTATTAGTAGAGTATCCTCACTTTGTTTTGTTTAGAGGTTGCATGGTCTTTTTTTTATACTTTTATTTTCAACCTGCTGGGTCCTTATAATTAAGGCATATTACCTTAATAATGTGTAACTGACTTTTGCATTTTTTTCAATCTTGCAATCTTTGTCTTTTAATTGGATAGTTTAATCCATTTACATTAAGTGCAATTATTTTTATATTTGGTTTTTACTTGCAGTATTATTTTATTTGATCTGTTTGTCTCGACTGTTTTAATTTTTCATCCTTTCTGCTTTTGTATTAATAGTTAAATTGTTTTCTTTTTTCCCACATTCATTTTATGAGCTTGTTAGTAATATATATGCATACAATATTATGGGCATGTGTTTAAATTCTAAAATTAAATTACTGATGTCACTTTGTGTCTTCAGTATCCATTTACAGTTTCTTCTGTATTTACTTGTGCTGTTCTTCATTCCCTCCTGCATAGCTGGGGCTCTGCCTGAGAGCCTGAGGTTTTTCCAAAGAACTTCCTCCTTCCTGTTTCCTGATCTCAAGCATGAAGGCCCCTCAGCTTCTTGAGAACAGCAACAACTCTGCTCTGTTACTCAACAACATTAATTCTTAGTCACCAGCTCAGTGGAGCTTAAATATTAAGCACTTGCCTAAAAGGCAAGAATGCTGAGCATGTGGCTCATAGCTACTGGTTGGCCCTCAAAGTCCTGGCTGCCTTGGCAGTTCCAAGCTCCAGCTTTATATCTGCAGTCCCAGATATTCCCTAAAGCTCGGATGATGTATTTATTTTTAGAAATGTATTGACTCAGAGCTGGGAATTTACAAGAGGCTGTATGTGAAAAGCAGGTTTATAATACAGACTCACCTTGTGTAGTTCTCTTTTCTTTACAATTTTGGCCCTTAAGATCTGGTTGCTCTAAAAGCTCTCATCGCCTTTAAACAGGTGTTTCATTCTTGTAAACTATGTGGCTATTCTAGTTCTAATCAGACATGTTGTTTGCCACAAGCCAGAACTCTTTGTGCATGTGTGTGTTTGTGTGTGTGTGCACACAAGCTCACGTGTGCATTTTGATTACTGTAGAAGGAGAAATTTGACAAGAGACATATCAAACCCCAATAGACTGATGCTATGGTGACCGAAAAGACCACAGAAGCATTAGACTTTCTTTTCCGAGTTATCATGAAGAAAGACAAAAATCTTAAAGGTTTTCTGAAACTTCTTTCTTTGTGGCTATAATAAAAATCTATCAAAGTATTCTAGAGATCCTTTGTAAACTGCCAATAGACTGTGTCTACTTATTTAATATTGCACATATTAATTACATGTAAAGAAGAAGAAAAATATACATGACGTATATTTACCCTGGCATATTGTAGAAGGAAAACCTTCCATGAGGGAATGCTTCCTCTGCTGGAGTCTTGACCCCCTGACTATGCTGGACACCCTCAGCCCCAACCACCATTATCAGCCTTTATTCACCTTCTCTACTTCCTGTGGATGCAGGTGTAGCCATGTCTTTCACTGGGCTCCCACCTCTGAACCCGCTCAGTTTCCCATGGTCTTTGTGGGCTTTGCCTCCTGGTCTCAACTGCAGCCATCCCTGGGCCCCACCTTCTCCATATGCTAGGCATGTAGAAAGCATCTGTGCTCACGGACCGAGACACATCGCAGGCTTGCAGCATCCTGTAACTCACCTTTAGCTGTTGGTTATTTGTGGATGGACATTGAGGTTTTTTCTGTATCTTGGCTATTGTGAAAAATGTTGCAATAAACATGCAGGTGCAAATTTCTGATATACTGATTTTCTTTCCTTTGGATAAATATTCATTAGTGGGATTGCTGGATCATATGGTAGTTCTGTTTTTAGTTGTCTGAGGCACTTCCATACGGTTTTCCATAATAGCTATACTAATTTTTATTCCCATCAACAGTGTATGAGGGTTCCCTTTTTCTACACCATCCCTAACACTTCTTATCATTTGTTATTCAATGATAGCCATTCTAACAGGTGTAAGCTGTTATCTCACATGGTTTTAATTTGATTTTCCCTGATGATTAGTGACCACCTTTTTATATACCCATGGCCCATTTGTACATCGTTTTTATTTTTTGCTGAAATGTCTATTTAGATTCTTAGCCCATGTTTTAACCGAGTTATTTATTTATTTATTAATACTGAGTTAAGTTTCTTATATATTTTGGATATGAACCCGTTATCAAATACATGGTTTGCAAATATTTTTTCCCATTCTGTAGGTTACCTTTTCATTTTGTTGTTGTTGTTTTCATTGCTGTGCAGAATCTGTTTGGTTTTACGTAACCTTAGCTGTTCTTTTTCTTTTTTGCCTGTGCTTTTGGTATTACATCCAAAAAATCATTGCCAAGACAAATGGAAAGGATTTTTTTCCCCTCCGATTTTTTTCAGGAGTTTTATGGTTTCAGATCTTACATTTAAGTGTTTAACCCATGGTAAATCGGTTTACCATGACAAGAGGGCCAGGAATGCACAATAAGGAAAGGAAAGTCTCTTCAACACAGGGTGTTGGGAAAACCGGATATTCACACGCAGAACAATGAAACTGGATCATTGTCTCATGCATTTTGAGACTGATGCATTTCTAAATACTTAGGTGAATGCATATCCAACTTTTTAAAATGTTATTTTATATCTGTTGGCATCAGTTAATGAAAAAGAACTCCTGCATAAAAACAGTTAGGGAAAGCCAATTACTTTCTTTCTGATCATCTATATAAATTAAAATAAACACAAAAACATGTCCCTGAGTTTCTAGAGTTTAAACCAAATTGGTTGTATGAAAAAGGAATTGCTAAAAGTGTTTCATCACAGTTTCCAGCAAACGAAAAAATTTAGTAAAATAAAAATAATAAAGATAATATGTTGTGGAAGCTATGTGATTACTGTCCCATAGAAAATTGCATAAAGTATTTATTATGTCAGTAGCAAGTTTTAACATCCCATTTCAAGAAATTTTGTCCTTTGCTACTTTACTATGATATAATCAGTCAAATTATCTTTGTAAATTTCTTTTCTAATCACAAAAATAACAAAACACATTTTGTCTGAAAATTATTGTATTTTTACTGGTATTGTTTGCGTGTTTGATTTTGGTATATATTTTCCTTGAGGCACAGACTTTAGTGTTTTACCAAAAGGCTTTTTTTTTTTTTTTTTCTCAAAAGCACCCTTAGTGGTGTAAGTTGTATATTAGCTCATATCTTGTATGTATTACATCAAATTACATTGTGACTCTACTTTACTCTGGGAATACATTTTCAGATCTGCAACAATTCTGAATAACTACTTCCAAGTAAAACTCAGGTAACTACTTCATGCAAGTTTTTTCTCCCAAAACAGATTTTTTTTTTTTATTATACTTTAGGTTTTAGGGTACATGTGCACAATGTGCAGGTTTGTTACATATGTATCCATGTGCCATGTTGATTTCCTGCACCCATTAACTCGTCATTTAGCATTAGGTATATCTCCTAATGCTGTCCCTCCCACCTCCCCCCACCCCACAACATTCCCCGGAGTGTGATGTTCCCCTTCCTGTGTCCATGAGTTCTCATTGTTCAATTCCCACCTATGAGTGAGAACATGTGGTGTTTGGTTTTTTGTCCTTGTGATAGTTTACTGAGAATGATGTTTTCCAGTTTCATCCATGTCCCTACAAAGGACAGAATCATCATTTTTTATGGCTGCATAGTATTCCATGGTGTATATGTGCCACATTTTCTAATCCAGTCTATTGTTGTTGGACAATTGGGTTGGTTCCAACTCTTTGCTATTGTGAATAGTGCCGCAATAAACATACGTGTGCATGTGTCTTTATAGCAGCATGATTCATAGTCCTTTGGGTATATACTGAATAATGGGATGGCTGGGTCAAATGGTATTTCTAGTTCTAGATCCCTGAGGAATCGCCACACTGACTTCCACAATGGTTGAACTAGTTTACAGTCCCACCAACAGTGTAAAAGTGTTCCTATTTCTCCACATCCTCTCCAGCACCTGTTGTTTCCTGCTTTTATAATGATGGCCATTCTAACTGGTGTGAGATGGTATCTCACTGTGGTTTTGATTTGCATTTCTCTGATAGCCAGTGATGATGAGCATTTCTTCATGTGTTTTTTGGCTGCATAAATGTCTTCTTTTGAGAAGTGTCTGTTCATGTCCTTTGCCCACCTTTTGATGGGGTTGTTTGTTTTTTTCTTGTAAATTTGTTTGAGTTCATTGTAGATTCTGGATATTAGCCCTTTGTCAGATGAGTAGGTTGCAAAAATTTTCTCCCATTCTGTAGGTTGCCTGTTCACTCTGATGGTAGTTTCTTTTGCTGTGCAGAAGCTCTTTAGTTTAATTAGATCCCATTTGTCAATTTTGGCTTTTGTTCCCATTGCTTTTGGTGTTTTAGACATGAAGTCCTTGCCCACGCCTATGTCCTGAATGGTATTGCCTAGGTTTTCTTGTAGGATTTTAATGGTTTTAGGTCTAATATTTAAGTCTTTAATCCGTCTTGAATTAATTTTTGTATACGGTGTAAG
This sequence comes from Nomascus leucogenys, assembly GCF_006542625.1. Lineage (NCBI taxonomy): Eukaryota > Metazoa > Chordata > Mammalia > Primates > Hylobatidae > Nomascus > Nomascus leucogenys. The sequence goes on along the minus strand of NC_044384.1, from coordinate 147,622,210 downwards.
GAAGGGATCCAGTTTCAGCTTTCTACATATGGCTAGCCAGTTTTCCCAGCACCATTTATTAAATAGGGAATCCTTTCCCCATTTCTTGTTTTTGTCAGGTTTGTCAAAGATCAGATAGTTGTAGCTATGCGGCATCATTTCTGAGGGCTCTGTTCTGTTCCATTGATCTATGTCTCTGTTGTGGTACCAGTACCATGCTGTTTTGGTTACTGTAGCCTTGTAGTATAGTTTGAAGTCAGGTAGCGTGATGCCTCCAGCTTTGTTCTTTTGGCTTAGGATGGACTTGGCGATGCAGGCTCTTTTTTGGTTCCATATGAACTTTAAAGTAGTTTTTTCCAATTCTGTGAAGAAAGTCATTGGTAGCTTGATGGGGATGGCATTGAATCTATAAATTACCTTGGGCAGTATGGCCATTTTCACGATATTGATTCTTCCAACCCATGAGCATGGAATGTTCTTCCATTTGTTTGTATCCTCTTTTATTTCCTTGAGCAGTGCTTTGTAGTTCTCCTTGAAGAGGTCCTTCACCTCCCTTGTAAGTTGGATTCCTAGGTATTTTATTCTCTTTGAAGCAATTGTGAATGGGAGTTCACTCATGATTTGGCTCTCTGTTTGTCTGTGATTGGTGTACAAGAATGCTTGTGATTTTTGTACATTGATTTTGTATCCTGAGACTTTGCTGAAGTTGCTAATCAGCTTAAGGAGATTTTCGGCTGAGACAATGGGGTTTTCTACATATACAATCATGTCATCTGCAAACAGGGACAGTTTGACTTCCTCTTTTCCTAATTGAATACCCTTTATTTCCTTCTCCTGCCTGATTGCTCTGGCCAGAACTTCCAGCACTATGTTGAATAGGAGTGGTGAGAGAGGGCATCCCTGTCTTGTGCCAGTTTTCAAAGGGAATGCTTCCAGTTTTTGCCCATTCAGTATGATATTGGCTGTGGGTTTGTCATAGATAGCTCTTATTATTTTGAGATACGTCCCATCAATACCTAATTTATTGAGAGTTTTTAGCATGAAGGTTGTTGAATTTTGTCAAAGGCCATTTCTGCATCTATTGAGATAATCACGGGGTTTTTGTCTTTGGTTCTGTTTATATGCTGGATTACATTTATTGATTTGCATATGTTGAACCAGCCTTGCATCCCAGGGATGAAGCCCACTTGATTATGGTGGATAAGCTTTTTGATGTGCTGCTGGATTCGGTTTGCCAGTATTTTATTGAGGATTTTTGCATCAATGTTCATCAAGGATATTGGTCTGAAATTCTCTTTTTTGGTTATGTCTCTGCCAGGCTTTGGTATCAGGACGATGCTGGCTTCATAAAATGTGTTAGGGAGGATTCCCTCTTTTTCTATCAATTGGAATACTTTCAGAAGGAATGGTACCAGTTCCTCCTTGTACCTCTGGTAGAATTCAGCTGTGAATCCATCAGGTCCTGGACTCTTTTTGGTTGGTAAGCTATTGATTATTGCCACAATTTCAGAGCCTGTTATTGGTCTATTCAGAGATTCAACTTCTTCCTGATTTAGTCTTGGGAGGGTGTATTTGTCGAGGAATTTATCCATTTCTTCTAGATTTTCTAGTTTATTTGCATAGAGGTGTTTGTAGTATTCTCTGATGGTAGATTGTATTTCTGTGGAATTGGTGGTGATATCCCCTTTTTCATTTTTTATTGCATCTATTTGATTCTTCTCTCTTTTCTTCTTTATTAGTTTTGCTAGCGGTCTATCAATTTTGTTGATCTTTTCAAAAAACCAGCTCCTGGATTCATTAATTTTTTGAAGGGTTTTTTGTGTCTCTATTTCCTTCAGTTCTGCTCTGATTTTAGTTATTTCTAGCCTTGTGCTAGCTTTTGAATGTGTTTGCTCTTGCTTTTCTAGTTCTTTTAATTGTGATGTTAGGGTGTCAATTTTGGATCTTTCCTGCTTTCTCTTGTGGGCATTTAGTGCTATAAATTTCCCTCTACACACTGCTTTGAATGTGTCCCAGAGATTCTGATATGTTGTGTCTTTTTTCTCGTTGGTTTCAAAGAACATCTTTATTTCTGCTTTCATTTCATTATGTACCCAGTAGTCATTCAGGAGCAGGTTGTTCAGTTTCCATGTAGTTGCGCGGTTTTGAGTGAGTTTCTTAATCCTGAGTTCTAGTTTGATTGCACTGTGGTCTGAGAGACAGTTTGTTATTATTTCTGTTCTTTTACATTTGCTGAAGAGAGCTTTACTTCCAACTATGTGGTCAATTTTGTAATAGGTGTGGTGTGGTGCTCAAAAAAATGTATATTCTCTTGATTTGGGGTGGAGAGTTGTGTAGATGTCTATTAGGTCCACTTTGTGTAGAGCTGAGTTCCATTCCTGGATATCCTTGTTAACTTTCTGTCTCGATGATCTGTCTAATGTTGACAGTGGGGTGTTAAAATCTCCCATTATTATTGTGTGGGTGTTTAAGTCCCTTTGTAGGTCACTCAGGACTTGCTTTATGAATCTGGGTGCTCCTGTGTTGGGTGCATGTATATTTAGGATAGTTAGCTCTTCTTGTTGAATTGATCCCTTTACCATTATGTAATGGCCTTCTTTGTCTCTTTTGATCTTTGTTGGTTTAAAGTCTATTTTATCAGAGACTAGGATTGCAACCCCTGCCTTTTTTTGTTTTCCATTTGCTTGATAGATCTTCCTCCATCCCTTTATTTTGAGTCTATGTGTGTCTCTGCACGTGAGATGGGTTTCCTGTATACAGCAGACTGATGGGTCCTGACTCCTTATCCAGTTTCCCAGTCTGTGTCTTTTAATTGGAGCATTTAGCCCATTTACATTTAACGTTAATATTGTTATGTGTGAATCTGATCCTGTCATTATCATGTTAGTTGGTTATTTTGCTCGTTAGTTGCTGCAGCTTCTTCCTAGCCTCGATGGTCTTTACAATTTGGCGTGTTTTTGCAGTGGCTGGTACCTATTGTTCCTTTCCATGTTTAGTGCTTCCTTCAGGAGCTCTTTTAGGGCAGGTCTGGTGGTGACAAAATCACTCAGCGTTTGCTTGTCTGTAAAGCATTTTATTTCTCCTTCACTTATGAAGCTTAGTTTGGCTGGATATGAAATTCTGGGTTGAAAATTCTTTTCTTTAAGAATGTTGAATATCGGCCCCCACTGTCTTCTAGCTTGTAGAGTTTCTGCTGAGAGATCAGCTGTTAGTCTGATGGGCTTACCTTTGTGGGCAGCCCGACCTTTCTCTCTGGCTGCCCTTAACATTTTTTCCTTCATTTCAACTTTGGTGAATCTGACAATTATGTGTCTTGGAGTTGCTCTTCTCGAGGAGTATCTTTGTGGCGTTCTCTGTATTTCCTGAATCTGAATGTTGGCCTGCCTTGCTAGATTGGGGAAGTTCTCCTGGATAATATCTTGCAGAGTGTTTTCCAACTTGGTTCCATTCTCCCCGTCATTTTCAGGTACACCAATCAGACGTAGGTTTGGTCTTTCACATAGTCCCAAATTTCTTGGAGGCTTTGTTCATTTCTTTTTATTCTTTTTTCTCTAAACTTCCCTTCTCTCTTCATTTCATTCATTTCATCTTCCATCAGCGATACCCTTTTTTCCAGTTGATCACATCTGCTACTGAGGCTTCTGCAATCTTCGCGTAGTTCTCGAAACTTGGCTTTCAGCTCCATCAGCTCCTTTAAGCCTTCTCTCCATTGGTTATTCTAGTTATCCATTCTTCTAATTTTTTTTCAAAGTTTTTAACTTCTTTGCTATTGTTTTGAATTTCCTCTGTAGCTCAGAGTAGTTTGATCGTCTGAAGCCTTCTTCTTCAACTCGTCAAAGTCATCCTCCATCCAGCTTTGTTCCGTTGCTGGTGAGGAACTGCGTTCCTTTGGAGGAGGAGAGGTGCTCTGCTTTTTAGAGTTTCTGGTTTTTCTGCTCTGTTTTTTCCCCATCTTTGTGGTTTTATCTACTTTTGGTCTTTGATGATGGTGATGTACAGATGGGTTTTTGGTGTGGATGTCCTTTCTGTTTGTTAGTTTTCCTTCTACCAGACAGGACCCTCAGCTGCAGGTCTGTTGGAGTTTACTAGAGGTCCACTCCAGACCCTGTTTGGCTGGGTGTCAGCAGCGGTGGCTGCAGAACAGCAGATTTTCGTGAGACCACAAATTCAGCTGTCTGATAGTTCCTCTGGAAGTTTTGTCTCAGAGGAGTACCGGGCCGAATGAGGTGTCAGTCTGTCCCTGCTAGGGGGGTGCCTCCCAGTTAGGCTGCTCAGGGGTGAGGGACCCACTTTAGGAGGCACTCTGTCCGTTCTCAGATCTCCAGCTGCGTGCTGGGAGAACCACTACTCTCTTCAAAGCTGTCAGTCAGACAGGGACATTTAAGTCTGTGGAGGTTCCTGCTGATTTTTTGTTTGTCTGTGCCCTGCCCCCAGAGGTGGAGCCTACAGAGGCAGGCAGGCCTCCTTGAGCTGTGGTGGGCTCCACCCAGTTCGAGCTTCCTGGCTGCTTTGTTTACCTAAGCAAACCTGGGCAATGGCGGGTGCCCCTCCCCTAGCCTTGCTGCCGCCTTGCAGCTTGATCTCAGACTGCTGTGCTAGCAATCAGCGAGACTCCGTGGGCATAGGACCCTCCGAGCCAGGTGCAGGACACAATCTCCTAGTGTGCCGTTTTCCAGGCCCATTGGAAAAGCGCAGTATTAGGGTGGGACTGACCCGATATTCCAGGTGCCGTCTGTTACCCCTTTCTTTGACTAGGAAAGGGAACTCCCTGACCCCTTGCGCTCCCCAAGTGAGGCAATGCCTCGCCCTGCTTCGGCTCATGCACAGTGCGCTTCACCGACTGTCCTGCACCCACTGTTTGGCACTCCCTAGTGAGATGAAACTGGTACCTCAAGCAGAAACACAGAAATCACTCGTCTTCTGTGTCGCTCGGGTGGGAGATGGAGACCGGAGCTATTCCAATTCGGCCATCTTGGCTCCACCCCCCCCAATACAGATTTTTAGAGCAAAAAGTCAAGTCTACTTCGAGGGTTCAAACCCAAGGTCTGCACTTCTCTGCTGTGTGTCCTGAAGGAAGTTACTCAGCCTCTATGCCCATCAGTTAGAGTGTAGATAATAATAACATATAAGTCATAAAATTTTTATTGGGATAAAATAAATTAAGGCATGTAAGGCCCTAAGAATGGTGCTTGGGTGGAATGTGAGTTGAATTAATATTATATTTGCTGTTGTTTTTGCTCTCTTGCCTATAGGTTAATATCCAGAGTCACACATGGGGGAGAAACATCACAATGAGACCATGCAACCATATAATCTGTTCAAGTCCTAGAAGGTGTTGGCAGGACTGCAGGACTGACCTAGATCAATGGCTGTGGGGTAAGCAGAGAGGTTTTGTGATTGTTTTTAAAAATCCCAGTGGGCATAGCTGGTGCATCCCTGTCTTCCTCAATCGTGGAAGCTACGGATTTTAATCAGCTTTGGGATAGATTGCCCTTTGCTATAGTCACATCTCCTCTGCAGTGCTTTGAACACCTCCTATGTGAGGCAATGCATGACCAGCAAGGTTGGGAATGCATAAGCCTCAGAGTAAATGCTTCCTATCAAATGTGATAAAGTGATCTTGTAAACTGAGAAATTCCTGTAGAAAAATGTATGTCACTCAAGACTTATGTGGTTTCTTCAAGGAGATAATATCGTTTAAGTTTGAACTCAGGCTGTTATGTGCCTGTCTATTATAGTTAGTTTTGGAAAACTGTATTTATTTTTGTTTGAATATTTGATCCCACTGGAGATTAGAAACAGAGATGACAAACACTGTAAGAGATATATAGGTATATAGATCGATCGATCTGATCTCCTCTCCTCAGGTCACAGAAAAAACTGTATTTATTTTTGTTGGAGTATTTGATCCCACTGGAGATTAGAAACAGAGGTGACAAACACTGAAGATAGACAGATAGGTAGATATCTGATGTCTTTCCTCCAGGTCATGGAAAAAAAACCAAAAGATCTTAAAGTAATTTAATGCAGGCCATCCTATACTACTCTTCCAGTAGAATCACATGGAACTAAATCACTCAACCCCAGGAAGTGATCCATTGTTTAGGACTGAGGTCTGATGTGTTTGGGAGGTCAAAGGGTATATTGGTGTCACCATGTGTGGGGTGGCTTGGGGGTGGCCCTGAAAGAAATTGTTTTTATTGTCACTTTCTGAGGGAGGCCAATCCTGAGGCAAGAAAAAAAAGGAATTGACAGCAGGAATTATATAGAGATATGGAAAATATAGAGATATGGAAAAACCTTTCCCCTTATTCAGAAGCTTCATGGTATTTTATTCTATAATCTGGTGATTGGAGAATCTCAACCTATGGCTAATAATGGGCATCTGCTTGCCCTTACCCATGGTATCAGGCTTGGAGCCAGGCTAACCTGTGGCTGAAGAAAGACTTAGAGGATGCCTTGAGCATTAGCCCTGAGTTCAGCCTTTTACAGTTTCCAGTCTAAGCGTCAAGTCTCTAATATGTTTTGAGTTGATTTTTTATGTGGTGTGATGTAAGGGTCCAATTTCATTCTTCTGCATGTGGCTATCCAGTTTTCCCAGCACCACTTACTGGAGAGACTATTCTTTCCACATTGTGTTTATTAATGCACTTGTTTAAAATTAGTTGATCATAGATGCATGGGTTTATTTCTGGGCTCTCTATTTTGTTTCATTGGACTATGTATCTGTTTTATGCACATACCGTGCTGTTTTGATTACTACAGCTTTGTGATGTAATTTGAAATCAGGGAATGTAATTCTTTCAGATTTGTTCTTCTTGTGCAAGATTGCTTTAGATATTTGGGATATTCTGTGAGTCCATATGATTTGTAAGATTTTTTTTTCTATTTCTGTAAAAAATGCCACTGGAGTTGTGAAATGGATTGCACTGAATCTGCAGATCACATTGGGTAGTATGAATATTTTGACAACATTTATTCTTCTGGTTTTTGAACATTGTTCTAATTTTCATATTTTTTTCTATTTTAATTCTTTACATCAGTATTTTATAGATTTCAATGTACAGGTCTTTCACATCTTTGGATAAATTTATTCCTAAATAAATTTTTACTACCACAAATGAATTTTTTCTTAATTTCTACATTAAGAAAAAGAAAGATCTCAAATAATCCAATTTGACAACTCTTGGAACTAGAAAATGAAGAACAAAGTAAACCCAAAGATTGGAGCAAAAACAGATGGAGAAGAAAGGCAATAGAAAAGATCAATGAAGCTAAGAGTGTTTTTTTTAAAGATAAACAAAACTGACAAATCTTTAGCTAGACTAGCTAAGACGAAAAGAGAAAAGACTCAAATAAAATTACAAATGAATGTGGAGTCATTCCAACTGACACCACAGAAATACAAGGGTTCATTCAAGACTGCTATGACCAATTATACACCAACGACTGGAAAACCTAGAAGAAATTGATAAATTCCTAGAAACATACAACCTTCGAGACCGAATTATCAAGAAATAAAAAAACCTGATCAACCAATAACGAGAATATTGAATTAGTAATAATTTTTAAACCCTTTCAACAAAGAAAAGTTTATGATGAGATTGTTTAATGGGGAATTCTATGAAATAATTAATGCCAATTGTCCTCAAACTCTTCCAAAAACTGAAGAAAAGGAAGTACATTCAAACTCATTTTCGAGGCTACATTACCTTGATGTAAAAGCCAGACAAGGACACTGACACTATCAGAAAAGAAAACTACAGACCAATATTCTTGATGAAGGTAAATGGAAAACTCTTCCACAAAATACTAGCAAATGATTTTCAACAGCATATTAAAAGTATCATTCACCGTGATCAAGTATTAGGTTGATGAAATTATTTTTGCACCAACCTAACAGAATTTATTCCCAGGATGCAAAAATCATTACTTTATTACTGATATAATTTCACACGCTGTTTTTATGTTTGTACAAAGAGGAATCTTGATAGCAAAAAAATAATATGTGTATTACAACTGTAACAACTCTGTTACCAAAATTCTGTGGTTGAGATTCAATGAAAATAAAGAAATATATGTATGTGTGTGCATATATGCATTCTGAGAGAAAGAGAGAGAGATCTTAGAATTTTAAGTTAGTACTGTGGGTAATTATTGTTTCAGACTTCTTCCTACACTGCAAATAACATTACTGAAATAAAAACAATAAGAGTAATTTGAATATTTTATATTTTCTTTTTAAAACTTTTCCTTTGTTCTCTCCTTGCGTAAGTTCAAAACCTGTTAGTACTTTTTCATCAATCATTATTATTTTGTATGAAATCAGTCTGAAAATATGTCTATTCATTTATTCAACAATATTCTTCAATTACATTTTGATTCATGAGAAGTAAAATAAAATCATGTACTAAGTGCCATGTTTTATGATGGAGTCTCCTGAGTCAGCAAAGCCTCCCTACTTTATGTAAGGAGGACGAAAATGCATGCACATAACCGTCTGAGGGATAGGATGGGACCGGGCCCTCTGGGAGCCAAGGTGGGCCTTCCTGAGAGCAGGAATTACTCTCAGCTATGGGGAGACTTCCACCAAGGGGAAGATGCTTAACAACTGGAAATATGCAGAGCTGGCAGTAAAACTAAATCGTAACAGGGGAATGATCAGAAATAATGAAGAGATCATATGAAGAGTACACTTAGGAATAAGAACAGAAGTTGTTGTTTTTCTATAGCTGAATAATAATTGAATTAGGCATGTGTGAGTGTGAAGCATATTCAGTTCATTGGCTTATTAGGGCACCTTTTCTGAGGCTGTTTTCTGAAAAGATGGAAATATCAAATATTCTCATGGTTTTTATTTTAGCATTTGTTTCCAACAGGTTCAATGACAGCAAGTTAGACGGTGTTACTCTTAAAAACTGAAAACGTTGGCAATATTCCTGCAGCTGTTTAAAGAAAAATGTAGTGCCGGACAGTTCTCAAATAATTCACTATTTCATTTTTTAGGCAAGTTCTTCTCAGTGTCTGCTAACAGATTTAACTGCCTGCCACCTGAGCACTCAAGCCACCACAGTACTCAAGCAAGACAGATGTGAAAGAGTTTATCTATGACAAACTGCCAGTCTCTATTTTTTCCTTTAATTTCTAGGGATATTTCAACAGCTTCAGGTAAAGGTGAGATTTAATGGTTACATATTTAACTTCAAACCCATGCCTAGGAGCTAAATGTAGGTGTTAAAATCACAAGAAGTATATAGAAGTGTCATCTATGAGGATCTTTTTTCTACTCAGTGCACTAAATCATCAAGTTATTTACTGTTCTGTTACTGGCATTTCTAAAACCATCCCCAACAGATCTCTGACTCACAATTCCTTTGCAGTGAAGTTTTCATTTTAGAGTTCTTTTATTAAAAAAGGAAAGATATCTCACCTCGATATTGCTATGATTATGCTCCTATAAGACAGTGGAAATTACCTACTAATTGCTCAAGAGGATTTTATATGGATCACAAGAGAGTGGTTCTGTTTGGTACTAGTAAAGGCAAGGATGTTTACTGAACTCTTCTATGAGTAAGCCGCCACAGCTGGGGAGCTACAGAGGAAACTGAGAGGCACATGACATAGCATTTGACCTCAAAAAGCTCCAAAAATTTAGCAGCAATAAGCCCCAAACCACAGGCTCATAGCTATTTACTAGAAATAAAAACATAAATGGAAGAGGAAATGCAGGTAGAGATAAAATATAGAAAGAAGATCAACCAAAGTGAGACGAGAAGAATACTGTCAACAGCAGAAGTCAGAACTGCAGACAATGTGGTCCCGGTGCAGATGTGGTGAGTGCTGTCCACGGTCTAAGAAGAGAAGCCTGACCAGAATGGAATGTCCCATTCTCTCCATCCCCACGTCATGCTGCTTACATCATGACAGTAAAAGAGTTGTTGATGTGAGCTCTGTTCCAAATATTGTGATATGTGCCATACAAGTATTAATGCATCCTTCACAACTATTATTTCCACCTGCAGGGGAGAAAGCAGGTCCAGAGAGGCTCACAAACTTGCAGCATTCACCAAGCTAAGAGACAACAACCTGGACCCCATGCATCCATCTGGGCTGAGCCCTCCTGCAACTACCAACCAGCCTCCCTCCACCGTGGTCCCATTCTGCCTGGGCACAGGGTCAGGTGTTCATTTATCTCTATTCCTCTCTGTATTCGTCCATTTTCATACTGCTGTGAAGAAATACCCTGGACTGGTATTTCTGGTAAAGAAAGAGAGGTTTAACGGACTGACAGTTCCACATGGCTGGGGAGGCCCTATGCTCATGGCGGAAGAGGATGGAGGAGCAAAGCCACATCTTACGTGGTAACAGGCAAGAGAGCTTGTGCAGGGAAACTGCCCTTTATAAAACCATCAGATCTCATGAGACTTATTCACTGTCACGAGAACAGCATGGGAAAACCCACCCATAATTCAATTACCCCCAACTGGGTCCCTCCCACAACAGGTGGGGATTATAGGAGCTACAGTTCAAGATGAGATTTTGATGGGGACACAGCCAAACCATATCACTCTCTTAGTTCCAAAGTCTGTATCAACTTTAGATTATGAAATCTTTAACGCTCAAGACTGGACTCTATTCATCATCTTAGAATGTCCAAGTCGTACAACAAACTTAAGAATAAAAACAAAACAGCACAGTACCACAGCCACAGACGTGAACACATGCAGTCACGAACCTCATCCCTCATCTCTGTTCCTCCTCTGGGTTTTTGCGTCTCAGGTATCAGCACCTCTGTTCACATTAGCATCTCCACATCGTCTTTGGAATTTGCCTTCTCACACTCTCCATTTCAGATCCATTGTGGTCTTGCTCCTCCTTCCCATGCTGTTTTCGAGTTCCTCCCTTGCCTCCCTCCCCACTTCTGGCCACACTTCCCCTGGGAAAATTCACACCTCCCTACTGGGGCCATGTGTGAGTGTTCCCCTCTTCACCAGCTGCTGGAACGTGTTGTAGGAGTAAATCTTCCCAGCACAAATGGGGTAACATTACAGCTCTGCTCAAAGCTGGCAATGGTGTATTTCAGTTTAAAGCATCACAAGCCCCATCACATGCCTGTATCGTGGGGCATCACCCAGCCGCACGCCCAGCCACATCTCTGAAAACAGATCCCATCATTCTTTTCTATGACTGCTGCACTCTGCGAAACTACCTTGGGCCATTTGCACAGCCCATGTCCACTGCCCAGAAGGCTCATCCCCAAAAGTGCTCCAGTGAACTCTTACCCATCCTGCATGCCTCCATCCAAACGGCCTTCCTCAGGGGTCTTTTCCTACTCCCCCATCTAAACTGTGCCATTTCTACTGGTGTATTCTCTCTCTTCACATCCTGTTCTTTCTTTTGTAGAAATGATGACAATTTTTAAGTCTGTATGTATTCCTGTTCCCTCAAAATCAATGTTCTGCTGAGGCTGTTTCTGTTGCCCATCCTTCTAACTTGGGGGGGCACCAACACATCGGGCACACATGAGGTGCCCAGGACATGCTGCTAAATAGGAGAATCAATAAAACAGCAGCCAAGGAAGTGGAAACGGGAGGAAGAGTTCAAATGAAGATGCCTATCCTTGAATGAACTTTTATGTGAAAGGACATGGACAGCTAAGGAAGAGGAAGGCAGCTATATTAGTCAGTTTTCATGTTGCTGATAAAGACTTACCTGAGACTGGGAAGAAAAAGAGGTTGAATTCGACTTACAGTTCCACATGGCTGGGAGGCCTCAGAATCATGGTGGGAGGCAGAAGACCCTTCTTACATGGCAGCGGCAAGAGAAAATGAGGAAAAAGCAAAAGAGGAAACCCCTTATTAAACCATCAGATCTATTGAGACTTATTCACTACCTTGAGAACAGTATGGAGGAAACTGTCCCCATAATTCAAATTACCTCCCATTGGATCCCTCCCACATTATGTGGGAATTATGGGAGTACAATTCAAGATGAGATTTGGGTGGGGACACAGAGCGAAACCATATCAGCAGCTGACAGCTTCTCAAGCAAAACATAAGCAAAATTTGGTGGTGATTTGCAGTGACTCATCTGGTCTGGTTAAGGAGAGCAGAGCCCACTCATTAACAAGATGAGATGATTAACTCATTAACCGGATGAGATTAACCAGATGAGATAACCATGAGAGTCAGCGATCTCATCCATGAGTACAAAGAGGGCAGCAGGGATCCAACTAGTAACAGTGAACACAGCCATGGGGGCGTAACCCTCCCCACCAACGCCTTCCTGGCCTGCCACTCACCACCATGCTGTGCCCTCACAGCCTCCAGCCATCTCCTGAAAGGGTGGAGTTTGTCTGGAAGCACCCAGGTGAGGGGCATGGATCACGGCAAACTCCAGGTGCCTGCTTCCAGCATCCTGAGATCTCCCCCTTGAGACCTGACAAAGTCAACGTTTGGTTAATTTATATCTGATACAGAAATTCACACAACTGAACGATGGGGTGAGCTCAGTTGGCTTCTGGAAGCTGTGAGAACATCCCATAGAGAGCACCTTGGGGATAAATGGCTTCAGGGATTGGGAACATCTGCCCCGACATACCCACAGAGACACTTGCTGAAGGGCCTTTGCTGAAAACCGTTACCTCAGTAATTTCAAGGACTGGGTAGCTAACGATTAGCAAATAAATCCTGATCTAAGTGTCTACTAAATGAAGGGGTTGATTATATCCGCCATCGACTGTCTAGAAGAATCCTTGAAAAAGTGGATCCCAATTCAGCTAATATGAAAAATTAGAAAGGAAAAATCTGGAGGATCAACAGCCCGAAGCAACCCTCCCTCAGGGCCTGGGCAGTCAAGGGAGGGTAGGAGACACAGGACGGAGCAGCGTGGGAGATGAGGACTTTTCGTAGGAGATGCTGCCGTTCTCCCGGGGCCGATCTCACTCATATCCCGAATTCTGAAAAGGAAACCAGGTCTCTGAATGCTTGGCACATGCAAAACAGGGCTCCAGCGTTTGCTGTTCATCCGGCGCACAAACAGTGTTCCAGGAATGTGCACAGAAGCACTGTTCCTGGGCCCTAAATTTGTCAAGGGTCTGATGGCTGCCACTAGCGTGGTCCCTGCGAGCAACTTAACAAGGGAACGCCTGTGTCAGGTGTTTTCCTGGGCACAAAGGTAAACACAAAGTCAGGTAATTACTGCACGTTTGTATCACACCAGCACATGGCCCGGGGTAGTGGCTCACACCTGTAATCCTGGTACTTTGGGTAGCTGAGGTGGGCGGATCACTTGACATCAGCAGTATGTAGGAGACCAGCCTGTCCAACGTGGTGAAACCCTGTCTCTACTAAAAATACAAAAACTAGCTGGCGTGCTGGCACGCACCTGTCGTCCCAGCTACTTGGGAGGCTGAGGCAGGAGAATCACTTGAACCCAGCTGGTGGAGGTTACAGTGAGCTGAGATCACACCACTGCACTCCAGCCTGGGTGACAGAGCAAGACTCGACTCAAAAATAAACAAACAGAAAATAAAAAATATATCACACGGGCACCCATCTGACCTAAACAATGCATAACACAACGAGTTCTGTCCAGGCCATGCCCATGCTTTGCCCAGGAGCCCTCCCGGAAGACAGAGTGGTGAAATTCAGGACGGCCTGATGACAGCTTTGAATCCCCATCAGAAGAAAACCCAGCACCTAGTTCAACGTGTGAGAAACCATAGCTGGGACTTTTGGGAGAGTCCATCACGTACACCATGAAGCTCCCATGAAAGCATGAAAGAAGTGTCTAACCTGACCGGAGGAGTTCAGGAGACAGAGCGAAAACCAGCAGCTCCTCCTCCATCTTCCAGCGCAGCCCGCAGTCGGCGAGACTGGAGGTCATTGCCACTCAGGGACCCCTGGAAGGCTGCCTCTCTCCAACTCTACGGTCACTGCAGCTGTTTAAGAGCATGCTCCCCTCTGCAGCCTGCGGCTTTGATTCCTGGAATGCGATACCGCAGACGTCACAGGCATTTTTATGGGGAAACCGCTGTCTCTGTCCTTGCCTGCACTCCCAGGCCCTCTCCTACCTCCTGTTGGGAAAGATTCGGTGACTGAAACCTTTTGTGTTTCATGTTTTCTCTGTTGGACATAAATGCAGATGCTTTCGTACATGGATTTTTTAATAAAGTCATTACGATCTTGAAAATGTAGTGTTAAGATCAAACTCTTTTTCAATTATTATTTAATACTTTACTTGCCAGGTCACACTATCCCATGGGAATAGAAGTCATTAAGAGGCATATGGAAACCTTGTCATGAAAAGTGGATTAGGAAAGAAAAGACTCTCAAAGTGGGGGGAGTTAATCTGTGCTCCTCATTCTTTCATACATTAAGTTGCTAATAAAAAAACTGTGGTATCTGTGTTGGGTGTTATTCATCTCTACGATTAACTATGATTAAATATAAGTGTAGGACTTAAGTTTATATTTTTCTACAATTAATTCCCAAAACTAAAAAGCTACATTTCTAAGGGTACAATTAAAACAATAATCAAAGTAATCACAACAATTTGGGATTTTCTGAAAGTCACATATATTGGCCATCCATTATAATTTTATTTTTTGCTAAGACAATAGGACTTTGAGAGCCTGAGTTTGTAAATGATCAATTACCACACCACATATAAAAGGAGAACCTTGACCCATGATTTGCCGCAAGCAGCCCCAGGAGCCAGCTCTTGCCTGCAAGAGCCAGTTCAGAAGCTACCTGCTGCAAGTCAGACTCCAGGAAGGAAGGCCAGGGTGTCAAGCAATGGCCCAGGAGTCCAAACAGTTCACCCTGAGGCAATCAGTGCCAAAGGGCCAGGACGTAATTAATGACAGACAGATTCCCTAATGTTGTCCCCACTTCTAACCTAGGACCAGGTGGAGAAAGGCAAATGTTCCCCCTAGTCAATTCCATGAGATGTCCCCTGCTACCACCATAGCGTCCGCCAGGGCTCCGCGAGCCTGTCTCCCTGCTCCCTGCCTCCTGTAAGTCTTTGCCAAGCCCACAGGGTGGTGGTGGCTCCGTCTGTATAGCAAGCTCAGAATAAATAGCTTATTCCCGTTCTTATTTGGTTGGTCCCTGTTCATTCTCACAACTGGAGTGGTCACATTATGCCTTCTTCCTTCATATTAACACCTCCAAAAGGATGTTTTTAACACTCCTAGATGCAGAATTCTATATTGCTTCACATCCCCTTGTTCCATTTTCATAGAATACGAATGGTGTGGGACATGCAGAGGCTGGAACGTGCACCTCACAGGAGAAAGGCCCCTGCTGAGTTTCCCCGTTTATTAGCAGAAGAGTCTGGCAAATGCTCCTAGGTATGTGATGAAGTGGACGTTCACCATGAGTCACTAAGCTAAATTTCTAATTGAAGGCTAAGAGTTGGGCTTTTAGTGTCACTGGGAGTGACCTCCCTCGGGCACATCAGTCAGTTTGGAGACGTCCCGTGGGAAGCTGGCCGTGATCCTGAATGTTTCTGCAGAGGGAGGTGGATGGACTCTTCTTGTGTTGAGAGTTTCATAGAAAAAGGAGCCCTGCCTGTTGGGCACTGATGCCTGCTCCAGGGAGAATACTTAATGGGGGAACTGCTAACTGGACAGAACTAGAGTCAGTCCCAGCTCAGCACTGTTGGTCTAGGAAATTAAAGAGCTAATCAAAGACAGCTGTGGATTTGGGATCCCAAATAGGGATTTGGGGTCCCTTTAGCCAAGCCTACCAAGAAGAAAGGGACCATCACATCTCCAGAGCTGTCTTAGCCCATTAAGCACCTGCAAAGCCTGGAGCAAAATTCTCCATTAAACAGCGACACCTGGTGTCAAAGTCAGGAACAGCACCAGCAGATTGACAGCCCAGTTCTTGACAGGTTTGCAATACAAGGACCTTGCTCTGGGGACAATTTAAAGGGGCGATACTGGATATGCTCATAATTAACTAGAAAAGCTAAAAGATATATCCATATTTCATAATGAGTTTGGGGAACAGTCTATCCATTAGCATGCAAATTCTCTTTTGAACAGTATTTTGCCAACTAATTATTAGCCTTTGAGAATTTCTGCACAGGCTACTCTAGCTACGCATATGATTTGACAACACGTTAGCGAGCTTCAAAAGCAAAACAAAAGACATCCAATTAAATGACTTTATCAATAAAACCAGAAAGAAATATTTTAAATATAGTTCCTCCTCAAATTCAATTACTGCGTTTATTTTGAGTCCAATAATAACAATCACTTAGACAGCAGCTGAATTAACATGGCATTATCTGTAAAAGCAAAGTGTGTCCTAAGCAAATGAATAGCTCTCACAAGGAAAATGTTCCAAGTACCTAGAATGAATGTTTGAAAGCTTTCTTAGGTTTGGTCATTTTCACATAAATCCTGTGCAAGTTATTTTTTTTTTATGCAGTCAGTGAACTAAAAGACACTTGCATTTCTGTTAATTCTTGATATTGTGAGACAAAAATTCAAAATTTACCTGGAAGAATGAAATATTTAAAAGTTAAGAAAATTTTGGAAGAATCTCTTTTTTTTTTTTTTGAGAAGGAGTCTCGCTCTTTCACCCAGGCTGGAGTGCAGTGGCGCCATCTCGGCTCACTGCAGGCTCCACCTGCTGGGGTTCACGCCGTTCTCCTGCCTCAGCCTGCCGCGTAGCTGGGACTACAGGCGCCCGCCACCTCGCCCGGCTAATTTTTTGTATTTTTGGTAGAGACGGTGTTTCACCATGTTAGCCAGGATGGTCTCGATCTCCTGACCTCGTGATCCGCCCGCCTCGGCCTCCCAAAGTGCTGGGATTACAGCCGTGAGCCACCGCACCCGGCCAGAAGAATCTCTTAAACAATATGACACCAGATAAATTACAAACGATGTACTAGGGTACAACTACGATTTAAAAATTAATAATACAGCCCTAGCTTTTATGGTGTTTGAAGGCTATTGGAAAACGTAAATAAGCAAGCAATCCATCACTGGATATTAAAATATTGAAAAAGGTACAACTTTCTAAAAAGTGTGGCACAGGTAACTTTAGTTAAAAAAAAAAAAAAGCAGAGTTCGGAAACATATCCTACAATGTTATAGTTTAATATCTATCAAATGTTGGCATCACTACTCAGTGAGACAAAATAATTCATCTGAGAAGTAGTGTTAGAGCAATTGGCTACACATGGTGGGAGGGAGGCTGGCAACCAGCGGAAGTCTTTATCTTCTGATGATCCCAGCTCTCTATGCATATTGATTACAGAGTTAAATGTTAGAAGTCAACCTTCAGGTTAATACATGTTTAAAAATTAACCTTTAGAAGGTAACAACTTTCCATCTTAAAGGGCAGTAGAAGAAATCCTTGGGAAAAGCATGCCACTGTTGGCATTTTAGAGCAATTGAGGGACGGTCTTGTGCCTTCTCGATGTTTCGTAGTGTGCCTGGTGCCAACCCACTGATTCCCTGTAGTGTGGCCTCCTCCTCCAGCTATGAAAACCAAACATACATTCTAGACTCATCAGTTTCTCAGGAAGACCTTCAGTTCTGCCTAGGAGCCCTTTGAATCTGTTTATGAAAGTGGGAAGAACTGATATCTTGAAAACGTGTATTATTCCAAACTGAATACAGTTTATCTTTCTATCCATTTAGATCTTCTTTAATTTATCCTAGAAATGTATTTAGAGTAATTTCTAGGCCATCAATTTTTATGCTATATAAATTGGTAGGTTTTATAAGAAAATCGTTTTTCAAATATTGGCTAGTACATAGAAATATAACTGATTTTTATCAGCAGAACCTATATTCCATGATCTCATTTGATTTGTTTGAGTATTTGTTGTTTATTTTTAATAGATTTGAGAGGGTTTTCTATATAAATATGTCTTCTCTAAATAATTAGTTTTCTTTTCCATGTTTATGTTTCTATTTATTTTTCTTGCTTATTGCATTGCCTAGGACTTCCTGTACAATTATAAGTGGAGAATAGGTATTCCTGTCTTGTTTCCAATATTATGGGGATATCATCCAATGTTTATAGTAAAGAAAGGTGCTAGCAACAGGTCTTTGAAGATTCCATTTTCTAGATGAAGTTAGTTGCTAAGATGTTATCATCAATGGGTATTAAATGCTGCCAAAAGCTTTTTCTACACTTATTGAGATAATCTTGTTTTTACTCTTTTACTCTGTTAACATGGTGAATTATACTGGTTAACTTTGAATGCAAAATAAACTTTATATTTCTTGGTCAACACCCATCTGCTCATGATGTACCATCATTCTTTAGAGAGCTTAAATCAATTTGTTAATGATTTCCAAAGAATTATTGTTTCTATATTTGTGAATTTTCTTTCCTTATAAATTTTTACCCAGCTTTGGTATTAAGATTACCCTGGTCTCGTAAAACTAGTTGGGGGGTAATATATTTTCTGAATAATTTAGATAAGAAATTACAGAAATATTTTTGTTAAATAAATTTTTCAGAATTCTTTCAACCATCCCATTGATGTTTTACATGACCCAGAAACTTTTGAAAATACGTAAATGAAGAATGCTTTGCTTAGTATCCATGTTCCTTGAACATTGTATGACTAATTCACTTGGATAAGTTTTCTAGCTTTTTCTTTATATCAGCCTTGTGAAAAGGCTAGTAATGAATGGCTTATACCGATTTTACAAAAAAGAAACTAAGGCAGAAAAATTCGAAGTGACTAGATAGGCATTATCCAAAGACAACACCAAGAAGCAGCAGAAAGACATGGGGACTGGAAAATTGACATGGCATAATTTGGTCAGAGAATAAATATATGTTACTGGAATACAGGTTGCATTTTAGAAATAGCAGACAATTATGGCCACTCTCCCTCTAGAAAAGTGGTGACAGGAATTCAACAGAAAAGAAGCCATCAGTCAGGGCAGAGACCCAAGCACTCTATACACGGATAGAGCACCCATGTTCTGTTTCACCGCAAAATAACTCTCCAGACGCTGGAAGCTCCAACTTGATCCTAAAGTGCAAAGAGCAGCTGAAGAGCATCAAAGGGACCAGGTTCAACCAATCCCATGCGAGAACACAGTGAACTCTTTTCATCGCGATTCAACTGCTTTCAGGTGCATGAGTCAGAAGACGCAGCAACAATGCAAATGGGGAACACTCAGTTCAGCGAATCTCCTTAACAAAACAGGAGCGAGAACTACAGCCATGTTACTGAGAACTGAGCTAGTGCAATCGGCATGCCTATCCACAAGGAACATGCTCATAATATTTCCAAACTCATCAAGCAAGTTTAGACAATTATCGTATTTCTAGGTTCTTGATAACGTTTGGCTGTGTCCCCACCCAAATCTCATCTTGAATTGTAGCTCCCATAATTCCCTCGTGTTGTAGCGGGACCCTGTGGGAGATCATTGAATCATGGAGGCGGTTTCCCCCACACTGTTCTCGTGGTAGTGAAGAAGTCTCACGAGACCTGGTGGTTTTATAAGGGGAAACCCCGCTCGCTTGGGTTTTCTGCTCTTCTTTCGTCTGCTGCTGTGAGAGATGTGCCTTCTACCTTCCGCCATGATTGTGAGGCCTCTCAGCCACGGGGAACTGTGAGTCCGTTAAACCTGTTTCTTTTCTAAATTGCCGAGTCTCGGGTATGTCTATATCCGCAACGTGAAAACAGACTAATACAGTTCTGAAAAGTAAGCACATACGTCTTTATTCAAAAGCATTAATGTCTTTAATGATCCTCAGGGACAACCTGCCATTAATTTTACTAAACACTGGATGTCACTGTTGCTGTTTTATAATACAAAATAATTTATGGCAAAAAAGAGCTCCTAATCGATATTCTCAGAATAGCTGTAGAAATTAATTTATATTTTATATCTGTCACTAAAAGATGCAACCTCTTCAGAGAGGCTGGCTTCTTCATACCATTTTTGTTTTTAAGGGCAAAATCACTGCCTGCCACATTCTCTGGGTGCTGTCTGTAACTTACGTGTACATAAATCTGTTCTGAACTCCCCCATTTGGCCGTAAGAGGCCCATGTGGCTATGTAAAGCTCCTGGTGAAGGGGCAAGTTGCTTTCTGTGAAATCAGAAATCCTGCTCTTTTCTTGGCTGGGCACAAATTAACCCTTCCAGTTATCATTGTCAGCCTCTAAAATGACAGTGCTGCTTCCCCTGGGTGCAGCTCTGTAACGAATGACTAAGCTAAGTGCTTGTCACTTTCTATCAGCTGAGAAAACACGTTTGAGTCGTATTACTAGAGTGATGGAAGCCAGCAGACCATAATGCAGGAAATTCAAATTGCCTTCTTAGATTTGGGATTGACGATGATACAGTGACTTCTCATCTAGAATCGAACTGTCGGAATGCATCAGTGCTTGGCTATTGTTGCTGCGTTTGTTAATTAGTGTTTACATAGCAGGGTACACTTGTGAAGTCAACCATAGTCACATTGTAATCCGTGAGGTAGACTGCAATGAAATTTTTAACATTCAGCTTTCACAAAAAAGCATTTTTTCTAAGCAAATTTGATTTTTAAAAGTCCATTTTAATAAGTGTAACATTGTTAGTATTATATAAACTACCAACTTTTGAAGGATAATGCCACAATGTGCATTTAACCAAAACTACGTTGCATTATATGTAATCGTTCTTTGATGACTTAGAAAACATTTCAGTGTCGTCTAGGATTTGGGGTTTCTACAACCAGCATCACTGATGGTGACGCAGACACACTCCTTCACATATAACTGGCTTTTCTTTCTTCTGAGGTACCTAGTGTTTGCCACCAACAGTGTATGTAAGACACAATGTCTGGCTACTCTTTTGCTATCAGAAAGGAAAGATATTTGCAGAAATGGTGACAACACAAAGCCATACATTGGTGAAGACATTTCACCGCAAGTTTCTTTAAATATTTTAAATCAAAACATACTATTTTTAAAGAAATAATTGGGTTAATCTTCAACAAGGCGGCTTTCATCCCAGCTTTGACGGATAATAGAAAAACCTTCGCAAAGCAGAAAAAATAAATTGTGAACAAAAATTAGGGACAAGAAATTACAAGTTGTGCCAGGCTTTGGTAAGTGACTTTGTCTCAGGCACCAAGCACAAGTAGAAAAACATAAAGATAACAAAAGAAAAAAAAAAAGAAACAGGAAACTTGGAGTTATTTGCCGAACAGGTTGGGATCTGCACAGTACTTGAACATTCTACTTTTTAAAATTAATATTGTTTGTTTCTGTATTTCTCTTACAATAGGCATATAAATGAGTAACAAACATTTTCAGCATTCATATGTAAATGCATGCATGGCTAAATACACACCTTTCCATTTCTGGAAGTGAATTACAAATTTTTTCATGCCAAAACTTGAAAACAGTCTTCTGTAGTATCTAATAACTATAAGATGGTGACTGATATGAGATGACAACTACCTAACATGCTTATTTCTTATCAGCAGTTACTAACTATTTAGCATACTATGTATGTCTGGAGAATTTAAAATAGAAGACTTAACTCACAGTAAAGAAACAATAATTTCATCTGGGCTCACAAATAAGAAAACAAAAATCAGATTAAAAGAAATATGTGCATCTGTGAAAAATAAGCCACACAGTTCTCTTCATTAAGGAAAATAGAATTCAGCTTTAAAATACTCTGTTACGGCCTGCTGTGGTGGCTCATGCCTGTAATCCCAGCACTTTGGGGGGCTGAGGCATGCAGATCCCTTGAGGTCAGGAGTTCGAGACCAGCCTGGCCAACATGCTGAAACCCTGTCTCTACTAAAAATACAAAAATTAGCCAGGTGTGGTGGTGTGCACACCTGTAATCCCAGCTACTCTGGAGGCTGAGGCATGAAGATTGCTTGAACCCAGGAGGCGGAGGTTGCAGTGAAGTGAGATTAGGCCAGTCTCCTCCAGGCCAGGTGACAGATAGAGAGGCCATGTCAAAAAAAAAAAAGGCTGTTACTTTTCTAAATGCCAGAAAAGGTAAAATCTTTTTTTCTTTTTAAATAATAGGTTTCCAACTTAATACAAAAACTATAGTTCCCACGAAACTTTAATATGAGATTTTTTATATAATAGATGAATAGCCTTCAAAATATGGCAGGTGCCAATTGTTTAGATAATAAAGTAGTTCTAATTAAAGGAAAGTATTTTACATCTATATGTAAATGAATCATGCATATTGCATTGAGAATAGTCTAAGTGCACATCGTACTAGGTTGAGCTGTAAAATTATCATTCTTAAATATTAATGTATTTTAATAAATTCTTAAAATTTCTACATCTAGATGTAAAAGAAAGTCTTTTTTTTAACCAGCTTCATATTTTGAGTAATTAAGTAGGATATGAAGTGAAATTTTATCATTTCATTTCAGCTTATTTTTGTGAATACACATTTATTTTGATGCAAAAGCTGAGTAAATGAAATAAATCTCCATTTATTTATTTTAATTTTTATAGGAAATTGCCTTTCAGTTTCCAAAATATTTTACTGCTACCCACAAAATTCCAAAGTTAACCTTTTCTGGGTTTATTTTTATTTGCATTTTATACCTAGCTTGCTTTTGAGAATGTTAATGAAAAATAAATTCAAATGTGAAATTAGGATAAAAACACAAATAATCTATAGGTAAAATATGTACTACAATTTATTCACTTTTGAATGATGGAAGTTAAATTAACTAAAATGTCTGCCACTTAACTCATAATTTGAAAGTTCTTACATATTAATCCTTCTTTCTCTGAATTATTAAGCAATATATATTTTAAAATTTGATGAGAACTTTCAAACACATCCTAAACATTATAAATTGTATATGTGCATCACGTATCAACCATCCAAATCGAAATTATTAAGATTTTACCATCATATTATTTTACCATTTTCATCTAATTCTCTGTTCGCTTATTTATTGAAACTTTTTTTTTTTTTGAGGCAGGGTCTTGCTCTGTTACCCCGGCTGGAGTGCAATGGCATCTTCACGGCTCACTGCAGCCTCAGCTTCCCCAGGCGCAGTGATCCTCTCACCCCAGCCTCCTGAGTAGCTGGAACTACAGGCACAAGCCACCACTCTCAGCTAATTTTTCTGTTTTATAGAGACAGGGTCTCACTATGTTACCCAGGCTGGTTTGAGCTTCTGGGCTCGAGCAATCCACCTGCCCCAGCCTCCCAAAGTGCTGGGATTATAGATGTGATTCGCTGCACCCAGCCGAAACTTTTAAAGCAAATCCCAGACATGGTGCCATAATTTCTCTACATGTATTCATGAAAATTATGGACTTTTTAAGATGTATAACCGCAATGAGATTATCACGCTTGATAAAAATAACAGTAGTTCCTCAGTATCAGGTACCTACAGGTGTCCAAATGTGTGTCCAAATGATTTTTCCTGTGTCCAAATGATTTTAATGTATTGATTGTTTTGGACCAGGATCCAAACAAGAACACACATTAGGTTTGGATGCTTTGTAACTCTGAAGCTGTTTTAATGCATAGTGCACTTCCACGTGCAACATTATATTTCAGTGCCTTAACTTGTTGAAAAAATCTAGTTATTTTTTAGAATATTTTTCATTTTGTTATTTCTGTTGCCTTCTTGCTGGTGTTTTTAAAACTAGTTCCTTTATCCATATTCTCTAGACTTGACTCAGTTTTTTGACTTAAGACTTGACTAAGTTTTATGGATGTTGCTTTGTCTTTTCCATTTTGTCATATCAGGAGGCACTAACTCTGGTTCACTCATTTTTAGAGATATTAAGTTTGTTACCCAGGTGCAGCATCTCACACCTGTAATCCCAGCACTTTGGGAGACACAGGTGGATGGATCACCTGAGGTCAGGAATTCAAGACCAGCCTGGCCAACATGGTGAAACCCCATCTCTACTAAAAAACTACAAACACTAGCCTGGCATGGTGGCACATGCCTGTAATTTCACCTACTCAGGAGGCTGAGGCAGGAGAATCGCTTAAACCAAGGAGGCAGAGGTTGCAGTGAGCCAAGATGGTACTCCAGCCTGGGCGACAGAGTGGAACTCCATCTCAAAAAAAAAAAAAAAAAAAAAACAGTTTGTTCAGCTGGTTCAGGTATTGACAGTCTGGTTTTCTTGAAATCTTTTCCTGTGACCTTACTCAGCCTAGTCTGAATCCATTGTTGAAGCTTGAGGCCTTGTCTCCAGGTGGAGAGAGAGGAGACAGAGAGAAGGAAGTTGCTATGGGAGTTTGAGCCAGTTGTGACAGTGATGGATATGCACACAGAACACAACTCTCCTCCCAAAACCCCACAGAGAAGAGGCAAACAATAGGTCCACCTAAGTTTCATGTCACAAATCTCTTCCAAATGGACGTTAGCCTCCTGGAAACAACAGTGACTCTATTAGCTCCTCTCTGAGCTATTGACCTTATAACTCCGAAGTTGTGAGGAAATCGCTTTCCCCTAAACAGAGAAGAGAACGGCCTGCCATTCTGGATGTGTTTGGATTCCACTTTTCTTGAACATGGCGCCCAGTTCAAATGGTATAGAACTTACTTGGACAGAACAGGGAAAGGCGAGGAGGTGGGAAAATAGCTGAGATGACAGAGTAAGTGCAGAAAATTCTTAGAATCATTGTGCATGCAATTTGTCTACAGCCTACTGTCTGCTTTTGTCTAATTTCAGATTTCGAAATAAAATCAAACAAAAAAAGAACATACTAATACCAAATTTCAAATTAGACAAATATATTTTAGCATGTATGCTAGAAACAATATTAATATCATTAGGAAAAGTCTAAAATGAATTTAGTATGATATTTTAACAACACAGTATGTGCTTTTGTTTCAAAAGACCTAATTTAACTTTTAATTATTTTGGCTTCTATAACAAAAATAAAGGATTTCAGTTTCTCTTCTGTCACTCCCTTACTCTGTGACCATAAATACGGTAAATTACTTGCAACCGAGCAATCAATTTTCTCACCTATGAAACGGAGATAATAATTATCTTACATTGTGATGCTTTGCGGGGCATTAAATTACACAGTCCATGCAAACTTTTCAGAAAACACTCAATATTTAAATTATGGTTGCTAATTTATTTAAGTAATGCTTTATATTTCTTTCTATTCAGTAATGGTATTGGAAAACCTTTAGTAATTTTGAAAACATTACTGAATAGAAAGAAGTATAAAGCATTACATTACCTAATTTATATGTTTGGCTTTATACTTTTAAAAATATGTCCTTACAAAGAAAATAAATTACAGTTCGCAATTAATTAGTTGTCTGAATTTAGAAACTTTTTCAGAGCGAGTGTGAGGAATAATATAACTACAAATGCTTTTAATCCTTGTTATATGTGCTGATCTTAAATGCCTGTTATTCCAGTTCTAATAGATGAATAATTGATTAAAAAAAAACTACATAATATATATAGCCTTCATTTTAAGTGATTTTTTTTTTTTTTTTTTTTTTTTTTTTTTTTTTTTTTTTACTCGTTGCATTCTTTTGAAAAGCTTGCTATCAGAAAACTCTGGCACATTAGCTCTCTCTCTCTTTCTCTCTCTCTCTCTCTTTTTTTTTTTTTTTAGACGGATTCTCACTCTATCGCCCAGGGTGGAGTGCAGTAGCGCGATCTGGGCTCACTGCAACCTCTGCCTCCTGGGTTCAAGCCATTCTCCTGCCTCAGCCTCCTGAGTAGTTACAATTACAGGCACACACCACCACGCCCGGCTAATTTTTGTATTTTTAGTAGAGGCAGGGTTTCACCATGTCGGCCAGGCTGGTCTGGAACTCCTGACGTCAGCTAATCGACCTGCCTCAGCCTCCCAAAGTGCTGGGGTTACAGGTGTGAGCCACCATGCCCAGCCCACATTAGCTCTCCTAAAGCATATTAGCTCATAGTAAACGCTGGAACCTGACACTTACTCAGCTCCGAATGTCTATCAAACACTGTGACCATGTGCTCACGTAAGACAAAGGACAAACTATGTAATATTAATGTTTGTTATGTTCTGCATAACATTTCTGGAGCATTCAAAAATTTCATGGACTTTATTCTACGCTCCCCTTTTCCTCTATCAGGATAGTAAACAGATACTGTTTCGTAACGCAGACAGGACGATAGAGCTGAGTAGTCCCTTAGACAATAAGGACAGAGGCCTGGGCATTTTTAGGGTTGAAGCTGTAGACGGAGGACTGGATTCCACAGCTGACTGGGAGGCAGGGCAGACAGGGAGGGCCATGACGGAGCCGTAGGTTTTTCTAATAGGAGAGAGCCTAGCCTGTGCTGGGTGGTGACCAGTGGGATTCTTGCTGCCTCTGGATGGTAAGATCTGTCTCCTTCAGAGCAGGGAGGCAGGCCCTGAAGCGTGAGTCTCTAATCAACAGGAGAGATCCATCTCGGAGGACTCTGTTGATTCCATGGCAGGCATGTGCAGAGGTGTTATCCTCTGTTGATCTCATGGCAGGAATGTGCAGAGGTGTTATCAGTCCTGCTTGACAATAGACGTCACAGCTAAAATGACGGCCCCAACCATTGCCTCCTGACCACTTCTCAGTACCAGCGTGGCTAGGAAGTCCTACACGGTTTGATGGTAGTTGGCAAAGCAGGTGTTGGAATTATCTTCTGTCCCAGTGAGTGGGAGCTGGGAGTTAGATATTTCCTAAATAAGAAATAAACCTGAAATGTCTTTCTCCTGAGTGCCGACAGCGAAATCCATTTCTACTGTTGTCTTATTTAGACTTTCAGTATATCCTTAAAATAGACACTATTACTCCCAGTTTAGAGATGACAAAACTGAGGCTCAATGAGTGTAATTTTCCTAAAATCACACAGTTGTAAGAAATAGAACACGAACTACACAGTTGACCTTTGAACCACACAGGTTAGAGCTGCGTGTATACACTTACCTGTGGGGACGCTTACCTGTGGGTTTTCTTCTGCCTCTGCCACGCCCGAGACAGCAAGGCCAGCCCCTCGCCTTCCTCCCCCTTCTCAGCTGATGGGACAAGAAGACAGTGAGCATGAGGACCTTTATGATGATCCACTTCTACTTCAGGAATAGGAAATCTGTTTTCTCTTTCTTAGGATTTTCTTCATTGCATTTTCTTGTCTGTGGCTTACGCTACTGTAAGAATACAGTATATAATGCGTGTAACATACAAAATATGTGTTATTCAACCATATGTTCAACCATTTATGTTGTTGGCAGGGTTTCTGGCCAACAGTGGGTTATATTAATAGTTAAGTTGTTAAGTCCTTCATTTTCATTGCAATACAGTGTTCTGTGGTATACAAGTATCTCAACTGATGTATCCATTTCATTGTTGATAGCCATTTTGACTGTTTTCAGCATGGTTAACACACAATGCTGCTCTGAAAGTCCTTGCACACGTATCATGGAGTTACCGTTTTCAGTATGGTTCACGCACAGTGCTGTTGTGAACGGCCTTGCACACGTGGCACTGTTTTCAGCACGGTTCACACACAATGCTGCTGTGAACGGCCTTGCACGTGGCATGGGGGTCACTGTTTTCGGTATGGTTCACACACAGTGCTGCTGTGAACGGCCTTGCACGTGGCATGGGGGTCACTGTTTTCGGTATGGTTCACACACAGTGCTGCTGTGAATGGCCTTGCACGTGGCATGGGGGTCACTGTTTTCGGTATGGTTCACACACAGTGCTGCTGTGAACGGCCTTGCACGTGGCATGGGGGTCACTGTTTTCAGCATGGTTCACACACAACGCTGCTCTGAACACCCTTGCATGTGGCGTGGGGGGCACTGATTTCAGTATGGTTCACACACAGTGCTGCTGTGAATGCCTTTGCAGGTGGCATGGTGCACACATACGAGCATGTGGGGTGTGTTTACACTAGTGCCTCTCAGGGCCAGCCTCTGAAGGGCAGGGAGGGAAGTGGAGGTCATAGAATGCGGGTAACTTAAACACTTCAAGATGCAGGACAGAATTCTGTTTCTTAAATTATGAAACCAGAAAGAAAGTATAAAACAGTTATTTAAATTTGAGAAAATTGGCAGTAAAATGAACTCATGGCTCTGTATAGTGTTCAGGGGTCCATCTCAGGGTGAGCACTGCGTGTCACTGGAAAAACAGAAATACATTGGACTGGAGGGGATGGCCCAAACCTTAGATTTCTTAATACATGGCAGGTCCACTGTATTATCTGCATAATTTTCAAAGGTTTCTGAATTATAAAACTCATTTTAGGTAAAGGTTTGTAAAACTGCACGTCAAAGTGAGCATGAGTGTGTACACACATGTGTGTAAAAGTCACACTTTAATACTAATGTGTGGAGGTTTTATTGCTCCATGTTCAACTCAGTCTTAAAATTCCGGGCTTTTAAAATTTTTGACAAGTTATGAGATGGTTCCTGCTATAAGAGTTTGGACTTAAATTGTTCTTTCCACCTTTTTTTTATTATTATTAAGATTGGAGACCTATTGTGTGTTAGCTTTGGAAGATTTTCCACAGTTGAGATCCAGTTGTTCCAGCATCATTTGTTGAGTGGTGTCTCTTCATCCACAGAACACCAGAGTGTCTCCTCTTACAGGACTCCTACTTGGGTGTGTCTCTTTTGGGCTCTTTATTTTGTTCCACCGGTTGCTGTCATTCCTGGCACTACCAGCTTTCTCCCTAAATTACCATAGCCTTAGTAGAAACTTGAATTCTTGCATAGCAAGCTCTCTTTCCTGTTCCTCTTCAAGAATATCTAAGATATCTTTGAATCTCTCCACGTCCACATTAATTTCAGAATCAGCTTGTTAGGTTCCTCAATACATTTTTGCTTTTGATTAAAATTGTATCTTACCCCAAAAATCAATTG
This sequence comes from Nomascus leucogenys, assembly GCF_006542625.1. Lineage (NCBI taxonomy): Eukaryota > Metazoa > Chordata > Mammalia > Primates > Hylobatidae > Nomascus > Nomascus leucogenys. The sequence continues at coordinate 147,593,394 of NC_044384.1, read as the reverse complement.
CGGAATCGTTGATTTTTTTTTTTAAAAGTTGAGACAGGGTCTTGCTCTGTTGCCAGTGCTGGAGTGCAGTGGCGTGACCATAGCTCACTGCCATCTCAGACTCCTGGGTTCTAGTTATCCTCTTACTTTGGCCTCCCAAAGTGCTGAAATTACAGGCATGAGCCACCATGCCCAGCCTAAATGACATATTTTAATATTAAATCTTCCAGACCATGAGCGTGTTACATCTCCAGTTTTAAATATCTTCTTTAATAATCCAATAAAATTGTGTAAGTGCTGACATATGATTCTGGTGCCGTACAACATATGGTACTTTGTTGACATTATTTCCAGTTATTTCACACCTTTGATGTTATTATGAATTATATTTTGTTGAATTTTTTGTTCCTGCTATACAGAAAAGTTTTTAAACATTTTTGATATATATTTATATATATATATATCTTAGATTTTTATGTATTTAATTATGTCATTTTAGAATGACTAATTTACTCTTTTCTAAGATACATATTTTAGAGGTTGTTTTTGTTCCTCTTTCCTTTTTCAGGGGGCACAAATTTCAGCATGGCATTAAAAAGAACTGTGAGTGGACATTCTTGCCTTGTTTCTATTTTCAGAGGAAGATATTTTGTTGTTCCCTGTTGATATTTGCATCCAGATGTTTTGTGAGTCCTTGTTAGTATATGAAGGGTATTATATTCCATTCATTATTTCATTCAGTTCAAAAAATTTTCTACATTCAACTATATATTTTTGATAAAAAGAATGTTTAGCAGTGTATTTCAAAAACATATCTCAAAATATGTGGGACTTTTCCAAATTTTTCTGGCTATTCATTTTCTAACTTAATTGCTGATAATTAACAAAGTAATTTATTATCTTCGTCTGAGTTAAGCATTGTCTGAATGCCAGTAAAAAGAGAAATAGATAAAATCATGCAAGATAAACTGGGGATGTAAGGTCCTAAAATGTGATACCTGAGCTAGAGTGGAAGAAGCTGCAGCTTTAGCAGCGGTTTAGATTCTTGGTTTGTTTTCATCTTTCCTTGACTCTGGGCCACTTCCTTATCACCTACATTTACAATGATTGAAGGTCACCCTAGGTTCATTTACTTGTTATTCTAAAGCCAAATATTTAGGTCCGTTAGAGGCGAACATTATTATTAAGAGCTCTTTATCACCCAATGACATTTTTCTTTCAAAAGGTCAATATTTTATACAATCTAAATCAAGTGGGAAAAGAGATTTAAGATTCGCTATGAATACATTCTAATTATTTTTACAACATTTTATAACAAGGTTAGACTTTTGGTGATTTCTGCTAAACTATGATAACTGCAAATCTGGAAAACTTTTTCTCCCCCCCAAAATAATTTTATCTTTGAGCTTCTTTCTTATTTTTTGTTCTTCTGTTTTTGGTGATACATTGAGAGTAGATTTTAGCAACTTTAAAGAAAGTAAGAGGGCTATTCTCCTCAATACAGGTTCTCCTAGGAAAAATTTTTTAAAAATCAGACATACTTACCAATCTGCAAATCAACTTAATAGTGATGTAAAGTTAAAGTCATGGGAGGATTAAAATCTGGATTAAAACCGAGATACACAATTCTATAAAAAATAAATAGAATTTCTGATACCCTTTTAAAGGTATAAACAGCTGAGTACACTCTATTTTCAAAGAATAATGTTTTCTCTGGGTCCCTGGTCAGCTATGATTTCCCAGGATGATACAATGTTTCTTGCACTGGAAAAATACATAATATTTTTAGGTTAAAAGTAATAAAAAGTGTTTTTTTTCCTGTGGCTATCCCTACTCCTCATGCTACTAGGAAAATGGTGAAAACACAAAAATCAAAACAGGAATACCAATGGATACATTTTCTAAAACTTAACATGCGTGTCTTTGAGAATTCAATTTTGTTAGCCACATTTCAGGTATATAATCTTTTTCCTTTAATAATCTATGATTTATATGCTCAAATGTTTTTAAGCATCTGGTGCTGGTTCCAAATAACCCTCCATCTTGAGAGATACGACCCTGCCCAGGTTTCTCCCTTCATCACTACCAGCATCCGTTCTCTCTCTCCACAAGCTCTCCCTGAGTAGAAGGCTTAATTGTGAGATGGAATACCCTGGATAATGAGAGAAAAAAAGGGGAAAAGAAGTCTTTTAGATATCAGAGAGAGAAAGATGATATAAGGAATGTGGCATATTGATTTAAATAATTACCTTGAAGATATGCAGAAGCTGTAATTAAGAATTTAACATTAGTAGGTGTCATTTTGATCATAATTGAGAGGCCTCAGATAGCACTGGCAGCTTGACTTCCACTTGGAATTTCTTCTTCTAAGTATTAGGCACCTGCTTCTCTCCATCATGGTACCACCTATCCAGCTTGCTCTCCTCCTGGGATTGTTGGAGATTCGCCTCATGCTGCAGACCTAACCTGCACTCTGGGTTGTCTTGTTAATTTCTGAAATACCCCTCCACATAGATTTATCTGTGTGACCGCATCCCTGGTCTGATCTTCCCCTCCGCATAGATTTGTCTCTGTGCCCGCATCCCTGGTCTGATCTTTATATGGTCAGTAGGTGTTGAGTGTTACTGATTTTTGGTCCTCAAGCTGGGTATATTCAGGAACACACATATGCCCAGGTTTATGGGCCATTATTCACAAGGTTCTCTGAGGTTTTCTAACGTGAACATTGTGTAGTGTTGGCAGACTCAATAAAAACTCTCTAAAAGAAAACAGCTAGAAACAAACATGGTATAAATTGCAATATCAGAAGCCCTGTGCTGAAATAAAGCAAGAGTTCACGTAGCCTGTGTTCAGCTTCTGACCACAGCATCCAGAGAGATCCTGCAGTGGGAATCATGCTTCTACTGACTTTTCAAATTATGATCAGGGAACGCACATTCTCCTGGATGCCAAAGTGACTCATGTTTCATGGATCAGCCCAAAGGTCAGTTTCTCTGCTAAACTACTTTGAATCCATAGTCCTACAGTTTAAAAATCTGGAAGGCACTTCTGAGATCACCTAGAGTGATAAGGTCATTGCAATATTTAAATCATGAGTTGAAAGCAGTTTGCACAATGTAACATGCTATAAAAAAAATGTGTAGGAATTATTAAGACTCTTCATTAGCATTCCTGTGGAGTCATCGCTAGGAAACTTGTGGTCTCTGAAAAGAGGACTGTTTTTATACACAATCAATGTTTCTGTGTTTTGATAGACAGAATCAATAGCTACCAACTGTTCGGCTGGGCTCAAACCACCAAACCTCTGGCTCTATATTCACATCCTCTCGGTTCAAAATATTTTTAACCCTATGATGTATAAATTCCTACTCTGTACAGTTTTTCCACACTGACCAATATATACACATCACAGAGGACACATTTAGTTCTGTACTTCCTGCTATGACTGTTAAAAAAGACAAAAAGCTCCCTCCTTGGCAGTTGTGATGGCCTAGGAGTCAATTTCTCAGCAGCACCATTCTGGAACTTAAAATGTTAAATTTAGTTACGTCTACTGCACAGCTTTCAGACCTTAGCTTAAAAAACAGTCATCTGCAAAGGTCTAGAACCAGAAATACCATTTGACCCAGCAATCCCATTACTGCATATATACCCAAAGGAATATAAATCATTTTATTACAAAGATACATGCACACATATGTTCACTGCATTACTATTCCCAATAGCAAAGACATGGAATCAACACAAATGCCCATCAATGATAGATTGGATAAAGAAAGTATGGTACATATACACTATGGAATACTATGCAGCTATAAAAAGGAACATGGTCATGTTCTTTGCAGCGACATGGATGAAGCTGGAAGCAATTATCCTCAGCAAACTAATGCAGGCACAGAAAACCAAACACCACATGTTCTCACTTACAAGTGGGAGCTGGACAATGAGAACACATGGACATAGTGAGGGGAGCATCATACCCTGGGGCCTGGGGAGCATTGGAAAACATAGCTGATGGATGCTGGACTTAATACCTAGGTAGGTGATGGGTTGATAGGTGCAGCAAACCACCATGGCACACATTCACTTCTCTAACAAACATGCACATCCTGCACATGTACCCCAGAACTTAGAATAAAAATAAAAACTTTAAAGAAATTAAGAAAGGAAAAAAGCAGTCATCTTTTTTCTACAGCTGAAATTCATCCTCAAAAGTACTTGGAATACAGCACTCATATTCTTAGTGCTTCCGAAAGTCTCCCAAGGTTATCCCATTGTTTTGGAAAACAATACATTGTGTGTATATAATGAATCTATACAAAGGGCATCTAAGGTTGATATGAAAAGACTCATCTTGTGTAATACGCATATGCTGAGAATTGTGGGTCTATGCAGATCGCCCTGGTCAATTTTACCTTAGAGTTTTGGGGAGGTTAATTAATTTTGCCTAGAAATATAAGATGCCTTACCTTTTTTTTATTTTTTATTTTTAGACTACTCTATTTAGGGTTGTGGCAATGGCAGTAGTTCTCAAAAGGAAGCTGGCTAGAAGCAAGTTAATTTCTAAGGTATTCTAGACTCAGATGTATTTCAGATGCTAACTCACTCTCACCAGTTGGCATCGATGTCCTAGTCAGATGGGGACCAGGGAATCTTTGTCGGTGTCTGTGGGTTCCTGCATCTGAGCACCAGCATCAGGGGGAGATGAAGTGCTGATTAGGAGAACACGCATTGGCAGGTGCGCATGAAAACCCTGTGTGTCCAATAATTTAGTTCCATAAAGAAGAGAACACAGAAGTCCTGCCCCCTAGGGAGGAAATCATCACCGAACTAAGCAAGGGGTAAGATTCTGACTCAGGTCTGATAATTGCTGGAACAGGTTGAGGACTATGAGCATGAGGTAGGATGTACGAGTTGAGAAAGGGCCCGGTGATCCCCAGGTCCAGGACACTGGTAGGTGTGTGGGACCTGAGATGCGCATTGATATCATGTTGTTCTGGTCAAGCAACATTTAAAGATGAATGAGAATCTATGCAAGAATAGAAAGTCCCCAGGATGGAAACGCCGATAGAAGACAGGTTCTGGAAAAAAAGTGGAAAGTAGGGTAGAGGGGTGAGGTATCCATACGCGCTGTGTAGCATGTCTGTATGATAGAGAGTTGCAGAGAACCAAGGAATCAATGGTGGTTAAGACCCTGATTGCAACAGGTGCATATGCAACTAGGTAGAAGAATTTTTAAATGATCTAAATAATTTAACTCCTCCCCCAAAAAATACTTCACTAGACATTTTTAAAACGCACATGGACCCTACCTTTCAGAAATCACTTATCCTAACCAAAATTTTTCAGGAGGGTTTCCTAGTTAATGGATGTGCTGCTTGCCACTGAAACCTCCTAAACCATGTAACTCACTATGTTTGCAGAATTACGTGAGGCAGATGCCCAGTAAAACCAAAAATGCAGAGAAATCTAATAGAAACGCTGGAAGCAATGATAAAACTCTTTAAAGGCAGACTTGAGTACCGTCAGCCTTATGCTACTTCATGTCCGTAAGATTGAGTTATCTTAAACTGTGTCCATGGGAAATAAAGGAGAACAGAAGCCTGCTTTTTAAAGGCTTTGTGTCATGAAACTGCATTTAGAGTTTATTAGCGAGAGGAATAACTTATGTAGCAGTGTCAATCAGACGTTAAAAATATATATGTGAGGCTGGACCTGGTGGCTCGTGCCTGTAATCCCAGCACTTTGGGAGGCCGAGGCAGGCAGATCCCTTGAGGTCAGGAGTTTGAGACCAGCCTCACCAACACGGTGAAACCCTGTCTCTACTAAAAATATGAAAAATTAGCCGGGCATGGTTGCATGCACTTGTAACTCCAGCTACTCGGGAGGCTGAGGCAGGAGAATTGCTTGAACCCAGGAGATGAAGGTTGCAGTGAGCTGAGATCATGCCACTGCACTCCACTCTGGAAACAGAGCAAGACTCCTTCTCAAAATACACACACACACACAAACACACGGAATATAGAACATGTATATATACATACAATACAAGATACAGATTAGGTATTTTAAAAGAAAAATTGTGCTGTACAAGATGAGCAAACAAAATTTATTTTATTCCTACACTTTTGCCAGCAATAGGGAAGAGCACACAGACAGATATGGTCTGGAAACCCAGCTTCCTTGAAACAAAAGAATAGATGGTTTCAAGAGCTGAGTGGGGGCATCACAGGTCACCTGCATTTGCTAATTGCTTTCCCCAAAGGAAAGGTAGAGTTTCTCCTAGGTTCCTGACAGAAAGGTAGTTTTACAACTTGGACTGCCACAGAGACTGGGAAGGGGCCCCTGCCTTGATGACTGCATTCCAGAACGATGGTGCCCATAACCTTGGAAGAGTCACTCCGAGCTGTAATACTGGCCAGAAACTGGACAAAGATTTACATCTCAAAGGACAGAGAAAGAATCATGAGCAGTTTTCTAAAGTAAATGCTGTCCATAAAGGGAGGTCAGGCACAAACCATCTAACATTGAGACTGGCTGAGGGACAGGTGGAGACCATCTTTGTCGGTAGCTATCAACAGAGAAGGACCAGCTGAGGCTGGGGAATAGATACTGATGACATTGATGATCATGATTATGATAATGACACAACTTTATGAAGTCTTAAAATTGAAAAAAATAACGCTCCAGTAAATATTTTCCCACTTAAATGTTCCACAATAAACATGTACTGTAGTAATAGCACATGTGCAGCCCAGAAGCAGACTGGTGGGAGCTGGACCATCCCATGTCCTCTGGATTCTGGTTCCGGGCTCTATTCAGGTCATCATTTTGGCTGCTAAGGTTGAAAAGATGCAATGTGGACTTATGTGAGGGTATCCGAGACCGAATCATGAAAAATATGCACACCCTCAGTGCCCTAAATATACACGATTACCCTCAGTGCCCAGCACATCCAAAATCGATTGCATCATGTCACCTTCTTGTCACCGACTAGTATTTCTGTCAATGGTGCTAGGATTCTTTCAAATTAATCGTCACTCACCTTCAAAACAACTTATCTGTCTCCTAAAGGATCACCTCTCCTCTCTAATTCTTTCTATATCCAGCTGCGAAATTTATCTTTCTAAGTGGTTCCTATGTTGCCACTACTCCACGTCAAAAATTGAGTTACCAGCTGAAATAATGTCATCATCTTGGTCTTTTCATGGCCAAATTAAGCCATTTACCTGTATTTTTGATAAGTGATCTGCTTGGCTTCATAGTATCTATTTTAGTTTTGTTTTCTATATGTTGTATTTTTATGCCATTTTCTTATTTTGACTCTTCACCTTCTTGTTTCTTCATTACACTTTGAAATTGTTACAATGCTTTAAAATTCTACTGATTATATTTCAATAAGGCATTGAAGACACATAAACTTCTGGGCTGTTTCAAAGGTACTGCAGAAGATTTAATCAGTTTTCAGCTATTGCTAGGATGTCCTCTAACCCTAAGTTTCTTCACTTTCTGATAAATGCTTGATGTGGTTTTGCTGTGTCCCCACCCAAATCTCATCTTGAATTGTAACTCCCACAATTCCCATGTGTCATGGGAGGGATCTGGTGGGAAATAATTGAATCACGGGGGCATTTTCCCCCCATATTGGTTTCGTCGTGGTGAATAAGTCTCGTGAGATCTGAGAGTTTTATAAGGGGAAACCCGTTTCGCTTGGTTCTTGTTTTCTTTGCTGCCATGTAAGACGTACCTTGTGCCTTTCACCTTCTGCCATGATTGTGAGGCCTCCCCAGCCATGTGGAACTGTGAGTCAGCAAAACCTCTTTTCCTTTATCAGTTACCCAGTCTCGGGTATGTCTTTATCAGCAGCATGAAAATGATCTAATAGAATGCCTATTTTATAGTTGATGCATGGTCACACTGTTAGAGAACCCCAAATTGCAATATTCTTTCTTACCACCATTTTTTTAATTGTTATTATTGTTTTTATTTTCTGTTACCTGAGATCTAATTTGGTTTAACTGACATTTAGGATACTTCAAACCTTTTTTCAAGTTGGGTACAGGGATGGGATAGTGTCTGGAAAGTGGTACGTCGACAAAAGTCTTTTTCTTACCGTGTAGCCTGAGTTCCCTAGGTTTCGATGACATTTCATTTCCCTGAGTAGCTTTTATTATTATTATTATTATTATTATTATGCTTTTAAGTTTTAGGGTACATGTGCACAATGTGCAGGTTTGTTACATATGTATCCATACGCCATGTTGGTGTGCTGCACCCATTAACTTGTCATTTAGCATTAGGTATATCTCCTAATGCTGTCCCTCCCCCCTCCCGCCCCACAACAGTCCCCGGAGTGTGATGTTCCCCTTCCTGTGTCCATGTGTTGTCATTGTTCAATTCCCACCTATGAGTGAGAACATGCGGTGTTTGCTTTTTTGTCCTTGCGATAGTTTACTGAGAATGATGGTTTCCAGTTTCATCCATGTCCCTACAAAGGACGGGAACTCATCATTTTTTATGGCTGCATAGTATTCCATGGTGTATATGTGCCACATTTTCTTAATCCAGTCTATTGTTGTTGGACATTTGGGTTGGTTTGAAGTCTTTGCTGTTGTGAATAGTGCCACAATGAACATATGTGTGCATGTGTCTTTATAGCAGCATGATTTATAGTCCTTTGGGTATATACCCAGTAATGGAATGGCTGGGTCAAATGGTATGTCTAGTTCTAGATCCCTGAGGAATCGCCACACTGACTTCCACAATGGTTGAACTAGTTTACAGTCCCACCAACAGTGTAAAAGTGTTCCTATTTCTCCACATCCTCTCCAGCACCTGTTGTTTCCTGACTTTTTAATGACGGCCATTCTAACTGGTGTGAGATGGTATCTCATTGTGATTTTGATTTGCATTTCTCTGATGGCCAGTGATGATAAGCATTTTTTCATCTGTTTTTTGGCTACATAAATGTCTTCTTTTGAGAAGTGTCTGTTCATGTCCTTCTTCCACTTTTTGATGGGGTTGTTTGTTTTTTTCTTGTAAATTTGTTTGAGTTCATTGTAGATTCTGGATATTAGCCCTTTGTCAGATAAGTAGATTGCAAAACTTTTCTCCCATTCTGTAGGTTGCCTGTTCACTCTGATGGTAGTTTATTTTGCTGTGCAGAAGCTCTTTAATGAGATCCCATTTGTCAATTTTGGCTTTTGTTGCCATTGCTTTTGGTGTTTTAGACATGAAGTCCTTGCCCATGCCTATGTCCTGAATGGTATTGCCTAGGTTTTCTTCTAGGGTTTTTATGGCTTTAGGTCTAACATGTAAATCTTTATTCCATCTTGAATTAATTTTTGTATAAGGTGTAAGGAAGGGATCCAGTTTCAGCTTTCTACATATGGCTAGCCAGTTTTCCCAGCACCATTTATTAAATAGGGAATCCTTTTCCCATTTCTTGTTTTTGTCAGGTTTGTCAAAGATCAGATAGTTGTAGCTATGCGGCATTATTTCTGAGGGCTCTGTTCTGATCCATTGATCTATGTCTCTGTTGTGGTACAAGTACCATGCTGTTTTGGTTACTGTAGGCTTGTAGAATAATTTGAAGTCAGGCAGCGTGAGGCCTCCAGCTTTGTTCTTTTGGCTTAGGATTGACTTAGCGATGCGGGCTCTTTTTTGGTTCCATATGAACTTTAAAGAAGTTTTTTCCAATTCTGTGAAGAAAGTCATTGGTAGCTTGATGGGGATGGCATTGAATCAATAAATTATCTTGGGCAGTATGGCCATTTTCACGATATTGATTCTTCCAACCCATGAGCATGGAATGTTCTTCCATTTGTTTGTATCCTCTTTTATTTCATTGAGCAGTGCTTTGTAGTTCCCCTTGAAGAGGTCTTTCACCTCTCTTGTAAGTTGGATTCCTAGGTATTTTATTCTCTTTGAAGCAATTGTGAATGGGAGTTCACTCATGATTTGGCTCTCTGTTTGTCTGTGATTGGTGTACAAGAATGCTTGTGATTTTTGTACATTGATTTTGTATCCTGAGACTTTGCTGAAGTTGCTTATCAGCTTAAGGAGATTTTGGGCTGAGATGATGGGATTTTCTAGATATACAATCATATCATCTCCAAACAGGGATAATTGGACTTCCTCTTTTCCTAATTGAATACCCTTTATTTCCTTCTCCTGCCTGATTGCCCTGGCCAGAACTTCCAGCACTATGTTGAATAGGAGTGGTGAGAGAGGGCATCCCTGTCTTGTGCCAGTTTTCAAAGGGAATGCTTCCAGTTTTTGGCCATTCAGTATGATATTGGCTGTGGGTTTGTCGTAGATAGCTCTTATTATTTTGAGATACGTCCCATCAATACCTAATTTATTGAGAGTTTTTAGCATGAAGGGTTCTTGAATTTTGTCAAAGGCCTTTTCTGCATCTATTGAGATAATCATGGGGTTTTTGTCTTTGGTTCTGTTTATATGCTGGATTACATTTATTGATTTGCATATGTTGAACCAGCCTTGCATCCCAGGGATGAAGCCCACTTGATCATGGTGGATAAGCTTTTTGATGTGCTGCTGGATTCGGTTTTGCCAGTATTTTGTTGAGGATTTTTGCATCAATGTTCATCAAGGATATTGGTCTGAAATTCTCTTTTCTGGTTATGTCTCTACCAGGCTTTGGTATCAGGACGATGCTGGTCTCATAAAATGTGTTAGGGAGGATTCCCTCTTTTTCTATCAATTGGAATAGTTTCAGAAGGAATGATACCAGTTCCTCCTTGTACCTCTGGTAGAATTCGGCTGTGAATCCATCAGGTCCTGGACTCTTTGGTTGGTAAGCTATTGATTATTGCCACAATTTCAGAGCCTGTTATTGGTCTATTCAGAGATTCAACTTCTTCTTGGTTTAGTCTTGGGAGAGTGTATTTGTCGAGGAATTTATCCATTTCTTCTAGATTTTCTAGTTTATTTGCATAGAGGTTTTTGTAGTATTCTCTGATGGTAGATTGTATTTCTGTGGGATCAGTGGTGATATCCCCTTTATCATTTTTTATTGCGTCTGTTTGATTCTTCTCTCTTTTCTTCTTTATTAGTCTTGCTAGTGGTCTATCAATTTTGTTGATGTTTTCAAAAAACCAGCTCCTGGATTCATTGATTTTTTGAAGGGTTTTTTGTGTCTCTATTTCCTTCAGTTCTGCTCTGATTTTAGTTATGTCTTGGCTTCTGTTAGCTTTTGAATGTGTTTGCCCTTGCTTTTCTAGTTCCTTTAGTTGTGATGTTAGGGTGTCAATTTTGGATCTTTCCTGCTTTCTCTTGTGGGCATTTAGTGCTATAAATTTCCCTCTACACACTGCTTTGAATGTGTCCCAGAGATTCTGGTATGTTGTGTCTTTGTTCTCATTGCTTTCAAAGAACATCTTTATTTCTGCCTTCATTTCGTTATGTACCCAGTAGTCATTCAGGAGCAGGTTGTTCAGTTTCCATGTAGTTGACCGGTTTTGAGTGAGTTTCTTAATGCTGAGTTCTAGTTTGATTGCACTGTGGTGTGAGAGACAGTTTGTTATAATTTCTGGTCTTTTACATTTGCTGAGGAGAGCTTTACTTCCAACTATGTGGTCAATTTTGGAATAGGTGTGGTGGTGAAAAAAATGTATATTCTGTTGATTTGGGGTGGAGAGTTCTGTAGATGTCTATTAGGTCCACTTTGTGCAGAGCTGAGTTCAATTCCTGGGTATCCTTGTTAACTTTCTGTCTCGTTGATCTGTCTAATGTTGACAGTGGGGTGTTAAAATCTCCCATTATTATTGTGTGGGAGTGTAAGTCTCTGTAGGTCACTCAGGACTTGCTTTATGAATCTGGGTGCTCCTGTGTTGGGTGCATATATATTTAGGATAGTTAGCTCTTCTTGTTGAATTGATCCCTTTACCATTAGGTAATGGCCTTCTTTGTCTCTTTTGATCTTTGTTGGCTTAAAGTCTATTTTATCAGAGACTAGAATTTCAACCCTTGCCTTTTTTTGTTTTCCATTTGCTTGGTAGATCTTCCCCTGAGTAGCTTAAAGACACTGATGGCTGTACCGAGCCTCCAGGACTGTGGATGAGAGGTGGTGTCACTGTGACTCTTGTTTGTATTTTCTCTGCTTTTACATTCTGGCAGCTCATGTGATTCTGATTGCATCTTCAGGATTTTTGGGTATATCAATATATCCAGACTATTTGTAAAATTTATTGGATCTGCAATTCACCATAACTTTTTAATTCAAAGACACATTTTTCTTTATCCACAAAAAATACTTTTTTACTACTTGTTAACTCTTGCATCTCCATCCAGTTTTACTCCTTTGGGGCATTTTAAGAATTATTTCTCTTAGATCTGCCTTCCAATTCACATATATTTTGTCTTAATATTTCTCTCTAATTGTGTCTCTGATTTTTATACTGAGAGGTACTTTTCCCATTTTTTATTCATGATATTAATTGGTTTTGTGGCACTAGTTTTAAAAATTTTATTTTCTTCAACTCCTATTTTGATTATTTTTTTCCCAACATTCTTATTCTCTTTGTTTGTTTATTTCTTTGTTTTTTTGACATTCATCTTGGTCTCTAGAAGTCTCCCAGAAACACACAGAGGCCCGAGACTGCTTACACACTTCTATTTAAAAAGAGAGGCCTAGGAAGGTAATTAAAGCTGTGCGTGAATAACTGAGTCTTAACAGCCAGTGTGTGTCATTTAAGAGTAGTCAGATGACAAATACCATCTGGCCATTTCATCAGGGGGCCCCCAAGCATCAGCATAAGTATATATGTTCTCAGTGATGGTTAAGTTTCAGCAAAAAAATCTCGTCAACCTTCTGCTAGTGGAAAGGTATATGACTGGTTGAGAACATTCCGAGGCCCCAGTGGATGGCAGAAACAATGGATTTTGTAATTCAGCATATTAACTTTCAGCCCATCAACCTGTTTTGAGTATCATATTGCATCCCTGCACTCAACGCCCAGAGTCTGGGGTGTTCTGTCTTAATTTCTCTTGATACCGTGGCTCCCTTAGGGGAGAAGGGGAGAAGGGGATGTTGAGGGAGACTCACTGACCTGCTTCAGATCCCTTCAGCCAACTCTTGTGTTCTTAGGTTCACTCCTTATTTCCACCATGAGAGTTTCACAATGCTTTGAATTACTGGGGTTTCCACAATTAAACAATGCAAATGTTTAAATTATTTTGTCTATCTTATTTCTCATTTGTAATAACTTATTTGAATTTCCTTTGTCATCAGTTATCACAAATACAGCAACTTTATTGTTAAATATTTTTTCATCATCATTCGTATTCTGGGGTCTCTTCTGTTTTCTTTAGGGTCTACTGTTCTTGGATGAATTACACTTATGAGGCTTCAATGGATCTCATACATTACCCATTGTTTTCACATTTCCTTCATGGAGTTTCTAAGTGTACTAGTTAAATTTGTTTTTCTCTTCAGTTCTTAAAGCCGTTTGGGCACTGTAGTTATATCTTACTGAGTTTGGCTTTTGTTGTGTAAAATATCTTTTTTTTTCTCCCTCTTCAGTGTAAGCCACCTCTTCCAGATGTCTTTGCTCCCTCTGTAGATACTTGGTTCTCCTTTGAGAATGGAAACCACTCACGCAGCTTGCCATTTTTATTAACATGATTTTATAATTCACTGTTTTCAAGAACATAACTTTACTTGTGTTTAGCTTAGGATCCTAGGAGACACTTGCACCAGAGGATAAAGTTGCAACTAACTTTATTGCTTACTCCAAAGAGTCATCCGTTCTTCAATAGGAAACATCAAAAGCCAGTTTAAAACAGTCTGAGACTTTCCGAACAATTCGGCCTCAAAATTCTTGGCATTCTCTGGCCACGAATACTAAACAATTATAATCTTTCCCCAAATTAACCAATATCCTGAATTGACGGATGCACCATAAGTCAGATTTTTCAGTCTCAATAAATATCCTGAATTGTGTTTTACCTGATGGTTCAGCATGGATGCCTTGTGGGAGTACTGCTGTCCCTGGCTGTGTAAGCAGTGAACTTGGCTTTGTCTTTTCAACAGGTTTTTTGATGCTACTTTGCAGAACCAGCGTTGAATATCCTCATGGAATAGTCCCTTCTCTGCCTACTGTTAGTGGTTTGCTTTCTCAGCATCCTTGCTGGGGACCAACTTGTGTGCTGCCACAAGTCAGGAGAAGTTGGCCGTTTGCACCCTAGAAGAAGGCACTAACCAGAACCTGACCATGTGGGCACCCTGATCTCAGAATTGCAGCTTCCAGAACTGCGAAATACTACATCTGTGCTGTTTAAGTCACGGGGTCTGTGGTATGGTGTTACGGCAGCCACAGCTGTAAGACCACCCATATGGGGGGTGCGGTCGGTGCCCCTAGGGCAGTAGCCAACAGGTGGTGAAGAGTGAGGCTGCTTTTTTGCCCTCTTTTGGGAAGAAGGAAATGATCTAGGGGAATGTTACCCTCTGCTAGTGAACTGGGTTGAGGCACCACTACTTCCTGGTCAATCGGCTTCAAGCAGCATTTCTCCCTATTTTTTGTTGTTGTTGAGACAGAGTCTCACTGTGTCGCCCATTCTGGAATGCAATGATCCCAGCTCATTGCAACCTTAGCCTCCCAGGTTCAAGTCATTCTCCTACCTCAGCCTCCCTGGAATTACAGGCACATGCCACGACACCCAGCTAATTTTTGTATTTTTAGTAGAGACGGGGTTTCACCTTGTTGACCAGGCCGGTCTCAAACTCCTGACCTCAAGTGATCTGCTGGCCTCGGCCTCCCAAAGTGCTGGGATTACAGGCATGACCCACTGCGCCCAGCCCATTTATCCCTATTTTTTTAAAATTCAAGAGCAATATGTTGAGATACTGTCATCCCGTTTCCTGCTGACCAAAGGTCCACCCAGTACTTGGTATTAAATTGCCTTAAGCCTTAAAAAGAGACAAGTTTTCTCCCCTGACATTAGCCCTTCAATTCTTACCTGTCAAGGAAAAAATAAAGAAGTGCTGTTGACTTTTTTCTCTAGAATTCCTGAAAAAAATATGTAGTATTACCTCAGCTTTTCTACATATTCTCCACACTTTTCTTCTTGAATTTATGATTTCTCATTTTCTTTCTGTTTCTCTTTTTCTCTTTCTTTCTTTCTTTCTTTTTTTTTGACACAGTCTTACTCTGTCATCCAGGTTAGAGTGCAGTGGCACGATCTTGGCTCACTGCAACCTCCACTTCCCACGTTCAAGTGATACTCCTGCTTCAGCCTCCCAAGTAGCTGGGATTATAGGCGCCCACCACAACGCCTGGCTACCTTTGTATTTTTAGTAGAGACAGGTTTCACCATCTTGGCCAGGCTGGTCTTGAACTCCTGACTTCGTGATCCACCCGCCTCAGCCTCCCAAAGTGCTGGGATTACAGGCATGAGCCACCGTGCCCGGCTATGATTTCTCATTTTCTTTCCTGAGAAATGCATCCATCCCGGACTTTGACTTCTCAAAATTTTGTGTATTTTTTCATTGCCTGCCAGGTGAAAGTCAGCATAGATTATTAACTGTAAAAAATAAAATAATATATATACTAGAAATAACTTCATGAGAAAAAGTACATAATTTTGTTATGGATATGTCTATACCAGTCATATTTACTTTTCTCTGTCTCCTACTATTGTTCATTGTGTAATTTCCAAATACTTAATTTTCAAACACTGGTGTAGATCATGCTGATATGGTTTGGTCTGTGTCCCCACCGAAATCTCATCTCGTAGCTCCCATAATTCCCACGTGTTGTGGGAGGTATCCAGTGGGAGGTGATTGAATCCTGGGGTTGGGTCTTTTCAGTGCTATTCTCGTGATAGTGCATACGTCTCACGAGGTCTGATGGTTTTAAAAATGGGAGTTTCTCTGCACAAGCTCTGTCTTTGCCTGCCGCAATCCATCTAAGATGTGGATTGCTCCTCCTTGCCTTCTGCCATGATTGTGAGGCCTCCCCTGCCACGTGGACTGTGAGATATCCATTAAACCTTTTTCCTTTGTAAATTGCCCAGTCTCGGGTATGTCTTTATCAGCAACGTGAAAACGGACTAGTACACATGCCATCCATTTTTCCTTCCCTGGCATAGTTTTTTTTTTTTTTTTTTTCAGTTATTTCATGTGTGTATATTTCAGTATTCATCTCTAAATACAGTGTTTTAAAAAAACATCATTTTGCAATATGAAAAAGATAATTTCTTTATATCATCAGGTACCCAACTGTGTTCATATTAATTGTATTTTTCATGAAAAGACGTTCTAAAATGTAAAGTTCAATTTCTCAAAACTTTCCTTTTTGATTGGTGCTTTCTTTCTCTGATTATTGAAATATTTCCCTACCTTAAGGCCGTGAAGATACTCTTCTCTATTTTGTAGTAGAACTATTATTATTTGACCTTTACATTTAGGTATATAATCTGCTAGTAATTGATGTTTATGTATTATGTGTAATGCAGGTCAATATTCATTTTTTCTGCTTAATATCCAGTTCACTCACCATCATTTATTGAATATATCATCCTTTCCCTACTGAACTTCTGTGTACTCTTTATCCTAAATCACATAATTTTTTTCCCCATATACTTGTCGGTCTATCTCTCAAAACAGAATTTTGTTATGTCTTGGGAACAGTCAGTGTTCCCAAAGGACAGCCTTTCTTATGGAACTAACATTTTTATCAGAGGCAGATAGTCTTTCTTTTATAAGGAGAAAATATTTTATTGTCCTCAAAATTGTGAAGAACGAATTAATCCTTATTTGCTATTCATTTCAAGGTACTGTTTCCACACCCAGTCATAATAAATGTATAATTATGTTTCCCTTGATCATTGATTTCAGTTGTGTTTTCTCATAGCTGAATTATTTTACTAGTTGTCTACTTCTGAGAGACAAGTTACACTAAAATATCTTCATCTAAGTATTTTAAAGTACTAGCTATATCGTTTGCTCACTTTGCTTATGGCCAGCAATTTGTGTTTGAGATTAGTTTGGCTATTCTGCTACAATCCTTGGAAAACAGGTCGCTGGATGGCAATAACCTCAATTCTCAACCCGGGCTGTGTGGTGTAGGGTGTCCGCACTCTCGCCTGTGCTCCTTGGGACTGGTGTCCAGCTGGGATTCTCTCCACGTCGTGTCTCAGCCTCCAGGAGGATTACCTGGGCTTATTCAATGCGAACTCCCTGTGGAAACTCCATTTCGTCAAAAAAAGCACAACAGAAGCTCCATTTTCTCAAAAAACTCTCCATCCTCCTAATGGAACTCTCCATTTCCTCAAAAAAGCACAATAGAAGCCACTTAGCCATGAGACTGTAAAATAAGAAAAAGAAAAATTGAGAGAAGAAGAAAGGTGTTCTAGTGCAAGACACTAAAACATATTTCTAAAACTGAGCTGCAGATAGAACTCCTGGTTTCTTGGTAGTTAAAGAGACAAAGTGTAAGGAGTTACACAGTTATTATCGTTAGCTAAAAAAAATTTCACATTCGTGATCTAATAGGCATGGAAATAAAATGGTAGAAGGAGTAGGGCATGATGGTGCACACCTGTAGTCCCAGCTACTCAGGAGGCTGAGGCGTTTGTGAGTGGCTTGAGCCTAGGAGTTTGAAGCCATAGTGAGCTATGATTGCACCACTGCACTCCAGCCTGGGCAACAGAGTAAAACTCTGGGAAATAAAGAGACAAAAAAAATGGCATGGAAGAAATGTCACATGGAATAACCACAAAGTAATGAATCTTCCCCCAATAATGAATGTCATGAAACCAAAAAGGTTAACTTACTACCAAAATGTTACATTGTATGGAAGCTATTCACTGCACACTAAAACAATAGTAAAAGCAATATACCTCTGAATTGTTACATAAAACATACAGTTCTAAATGGGTGTGTTTATTTTTATACACAAACATGATGAATATAATGTATGTAGAAAATGTGCGGTACATAGAAGATTAAGATATGTTAGGTCTGTAGCTCCTTCAGGAACTCAGTTCTATATAGTGCCTTTTAAACTATTATCACACCTCCTTTAACTATAGACGTAATAATAGCAATCTTCAGTGATCCGAAATGGGTTATAGCAATCTCCCACTTCAAAACCTTAATACAGAATTATGTTTCTGTGAAAAAGTTAATTTGGAGTTGAAAATAAAATGTTATTTCCATTTTTCCCCTTTTTCCTATATTATTTAAAGCATATTAATTTACTGTTAGAGGGCATTCAATGGACCAGTGACACTATTTTCTTTAATTCAGGTAAAATTGAAATATTAGCACAATTTATTTATTGAAATATAAAATTGAAAAGAGACAAAAAGTGAATTTGAGATCTGTTACATTTTCCAGTGTACTTAGAGTTAAACATGTATTCTGTTGTAATATTACTCTGATACTTGATACATCATCTATTCCTCCTTCAAGTGATGCAATACAAATTTTATTCTGTAGCATTATGAAGATCAGTAATGTTTCAAAGAGTAGAGTTTCAAACTTTAAAAACGTGTGTGTGATGTTCCCCTGAACCCATATGCAAAAATGTCTGAGAACAGAATAGAACTAGCATGCAGATCTTGGTTGTGAATACTCTTCTCCAGTATAAGGAGCCAGGGCTTTTTGGAGAAATGCCTGATTCCAGGTCTGGGGCAGGACATGAGCAAGATGAGCCTGGGGCATCTTAGAGTGCCTGAAAGGAAGTGCTCAAAAAATAAAGGGATGGTGACATGGTTTGGATCTGTGTCCCTACCCAAATCTCATGTTAAATTGTAATCCCCAGTGCTGGAGGTGAGGCCTGGTGAGGGGTGATTAGTTGACGAGGGCGTTTTCTCGTGGCTTATCACCATCCCTCACCTTGGTGCTGTCCTCGCGATAGTGAGTTCTCCTGAGATCTGCTTGTTTCTAAATGTGTGGCGTCTCCCCACTCCCTCCGTCTCTTGCTTCTGCTCTGGCCATGTGAAGTGCCTGCTTCTTCTTCACCTTCCACCACGATTAAAGTTTGCTAAGATCTCCCCAGAAGCTAAGCAGATGCCAGCATCATGCTTTCTGTACAGCCTGTGGAACTGTGAGCCAGGGAAATGCCTTTTCTTTATAAATTGCCCAGTCTCAGGTAGTTCTTTACAGCAATGCAAGAACAGACTAATACAGTGGGGAGCTTGTCAAAGGCTATAGGGCCCAACTGGATAAAGCCCCCAGTGGCCAAAACCAGAATAATCTGGATTATGAACCAAAGCGTAAAATACTTCCGCATGAGTCCATGGAGATATGAATACATGATTGCCAAAGTGAATAACTAGGGGAGAAAAAGATCCCCCATAGGAAGAATTCCAAATAATGTATGTAGCTGCTCCCTGTTCCAGGAGGTGGAGATTTACTCCCTGCTCTGGCCTGGTGAGTGCTTGGGGACTTATTTCTAAAGAGCACCATGTGAGCAGTGGGAAAGCACAGCCTTGCCTTGGGCAGCACTCCCGGGTCCAGGCCACCAAGGCCGCATCATCACTGACACGGGACGCTGATAGCACATCCCCTTGGCATGGCGTGTTGAGAAGGGCACTTTACTTCTTTAGTCTCCTGAAAACCTGTAACCCCAGTCTAATAAGGAGAAAAACCATCAGACAAACCCCAAATGAGGGGCGTTCTGCACAATACCACCCACCTCCTCAAAACTGCTAACATCATCAAACACAAGGAACATTGGCAAAACTATCATGAAACAGACTAGGCTAAGGAGAAATAAAGGCCAAATGTAATAAAGTCCCCTGGATGGGATCCTGGAAGAGAAAACGGACATTAGGGGGGAAACTCATGTAATGCAAATGAAGTTGCAAGTGTAGTTCACAGGAACTGCCATTGTCAGACCCACGGTTCTGAGCTGTTCCCCACAGAGAGCTAGGATGCAATGAGGAGAGTGGAAACCAGGCAAGGGATGAACAGAAATTCTCCGGGCTGCCTCTGCAGTGTTGGGCAAATCTAAAATTGTTCTAAAATTAAAAGTTTACTTACCCGAAAACAAACAAACAAAAAATCACAATAGATTTTAAAACATTTTCGTGGGATTGCTTGGATACAATACTCAGCAGTCCATCCAAGTTTGCAGCACAGTAATGCAGGCTCACAAGTGGAAGCCAAAATGAAAAAAAAAAAAGGAAGCAGAGCATGTACAGTGGGGTTTGATTTCCATAAAGCTCAAAGCCAAGCAAAGCCAGTCAACCTCCCACTTAGGAATAGGCCAGTGAACTAGCAAACACTTCTAGTTATACAGCAAAGCCCAGATAGCTTTGACGTATGGCTGGGTGATCAAGTAAGAGTGCAGAGGTAGTGTGAACATGACGTATAGCATTCAGACTATGCACAAAATTAACTTAAATGGATCACAGATCTAAATCTAAGGATTAAAATTTTGAACGTTCTCTAATACACCATAGGATAAAAGCAGTGTGACTCTGAGGTAATGTGATTAAGACATAACACGAAATAATCCATGAGTGAAAAAAAATGGACTTCACTTAAATATGTTTGCTTTTCAGAAGATGTTTAAAATTTGGAGTTTTAAACATTGTTTTACTATTACCTTATTCATTATTATTATATACCCATTTACATGCACATATATATTTAGCTGGAAATGTGATTTACTATGCAGAAGTTTTATGTATATATGCATATATATATTCAGCTGGATGTATATGTTTTATCATTGTTGTTTTGTTACTTACTATATATTATAGTTAATTTATTTTACTGTTATATATGTATGTATAAATATACACACATAAAATACACATATGTTTATATATTATCTGTATAGTTTTATGAATATGCAGATAGATTTTTTATATTTCACAGATTTCTATTATTTATATATAAATTTATAATGGTCATGCATTTATAAATATACAATACAATTTAGCTTTATTTTTGATTGCACATATTGGGTTGGATATAGTCAATACTATGTTTTAATGGAAACAAGATGCTAAAAGCAATATCACTGGGCTGAACAGAATTCAAACCGGACTGGCAGCATCAAGTAATAAGCAAAAACGTAAATCTATTGTGCAATCATTATACAACTTTTTTATTTTTAATTTTATTATTTTTACTTACTGAGTTGAAAGTTTTTTAAACATCATCAGACATATATATGATTTGTTGGTACTGTCCACAAATATTTAGCTTGTCTTTTCGTTTCCTTAGGGGCATCTTCTGAAAAGCAAACATACTTAATTTAAATGAAGTCTGTTTTTTTTTCACTCATGGATTATTTGGTGTTATGTCTTAATCAAATTACCTCAAAGTCACAATGCTTTTATCCTATGGTGTATTAGAGAAGGTTCAAAATTTTAACCCTTAGATTTAGATCTGTGATCCATTTAAGTTAATTTTGTGCATAGTCTGAAGTAATGATCCAGGATTAATTTTTCCGTGTGTATAAGCAACTGTCTTAGAACCATTTGCTAAAACACTATTATTTCCCTATTGAATTGTCTTTTTATGTGTGTAAAAAATGACCTGGTCATAAACAGAAGGGTTTATTCTTGGACCGTGAAATGTACTCCATTGGTTTATATGTCTAACTTTATGTAAATACTAGACTCAGTGATATGGTTTGGCTCTGTGTCCCCACCCAAATCTCATCTCCACCTGAAAGCCTCATGTGTTGAGGGAGGGAGGTGATTGACTCACGGGGGTGATGTCCCCCATGCTGTTCTTGTGACAGTGAATGGGTCTCAAGAGATCTGATGGTTTCATAAGTGTTTGGAAGTTCCTCCTTTATTCTTCTCCTTCCTGCCACCTTGTGAAGAAGGTGCCTGCTTCCCCTTTGACTTCTGCCATGCGCTGTATCAATTTTCATTCCAATGAATTATGTATATGAGTGCCAACTACTCCACATCTTCCTACTCATTCGTCTCATTGTTTTCAAATGTTAACCATATTAGTGTATCTGTAGGAAAATATAGTTTGCATTTTATTTATGATGCACATTTTATTTATGATGTATAGTTGCTTTCATAGCTATAAAATCTGGCTGGTGGCTCATGGCTGTAATCCTAATACTTTACGATACTGAGGTGGGAAGATCACTTAAGCTCAGAAGATTTAGACCAGCCTGGGCAACATAGTGAGACCCCATCTCTACAAAACAAACAAACACACAAATATACATACATATGTATTTGTACATCTGTATAAAATGTGTATATGTAAGTGTATATCTATAAATATACATGTGTATGTATAGATATACACATGTGTATGTATAAGTAGATATACACATGTGTATGTATAAGTAGATATACACATGTGTATGTATAAATAGATATACACATGTGTACGTATAGATATACACATGTGTATGTATAAATGGATATACACAGAGGGAGAGGGAGAGAAAGAAAGAGAGAGAGAGAGAGAGAGAGAGAGAGAGGAAACCTATAAAACCAGTAGATTTAACTTCATTTGTCGAACATGCAGAATGAGAAGTGGCCTTCAGCTTATAGATTGTTATAAGAATAAAACAAACTGGCATAGTTCAAGACATAATGTTTCACATAGAAAGGTATTTAATAAATTTGAGTTTCTTTTTTTATTTCATAAAATAATTCTACAGTGCTTGTAGCATGATATGAATAACAGCATACTGACTCCAGTGACATTTATCTTACATCTTCTCATGAAATGAAAACCTTCACTTTCCTCATGTATCACCAAAAGTTTTCTTAGAATTTTTCTGAGATTCCTTCCAACTTTAATATTATAACTCACTGAACTTATGAGTTAGATGTTCTGCTAGATTAACTTCTATTTTCTTTAAGCAGGTAAGGAGTCTAATTATGATTTCCAAAAATATTATTAAAACCTTGAAATCATTCCAGGATATGACATTGTGTTATGCTTTGGGGAAAAATTGCTAATATTTTTCAGTACTTTTTATGTGACATGCGCTGTGTTAAGCACATGTATTAGGTCATTTAATTTTTAAGGAAACCAAGGATAAATAGTTGTGATTATCCCCTTAAGCTGACAAGAAAACTGATATTTACAATAGTATCTTGCCCGGTGTTGCTAAACTAGTACAGTGATAGGATTTTTTTTTTTTTTTTTTTTTTGAGTCAGAGTCTCACTCTGTCACCCAGGCTGGAGTGCAGTGGCCCCATCTCAGCTCACTGCAACCTCTGCCTCCTGGGCTCAAGCGATGCTCATGCCTCAGCCTCCCAAGTAGCTGGATTTACAGGCACGTGCCTCCATGCCCAGATAATTTTTGTATTTTTAGTAGAGACAGGGTTTTACCATGTTGGCCAGGCTGGTCTCCAACTCCTAACCTCAGGTGATCTGCCCGCCTCAGCCTCCCAAACGGGTGGGATTGCAGGCATGAGCCACCATGCCTGGCCAGAATGTTAGGATTCTTATTTGAGTAAATTAAAACTAATAGGAACAACATTACTGAAAGAATATTAAGAAATGTAAACTTAAAAAAGTTCTTATTCATAAATACTTTATAGTAATTTCAAAATGGTTGAGTTCACGGAAGTTTGTAAGGTTAAAATGACTAAGAGAAATTCTCGTGGCAGCACTTGGGATCACATGAAGAAAGTCTAGCCAAGATGATGTATATATGTGTATATATGTATATACAATGTATATATTCTACACATCATAAGATGATGTGTGGAAATGCTAGTGAAAGGTATTGAAGAACAGGCTCAATTCTCTGGGGGGAAAATTCTAATATTAAGAAACATCACCGGATGTGGTGGCTCACGCCTGTAATCCCAGCACTTTGGGAGGCCAAGGTGGACGAATCACCTGAGGCAGGAGTTCAAGATCAGCCTGACCAACATGGAGAAACCCCATCTCTACTAAAAATACAAAATTAGCTGGGTGTGATGGCGCATGCCTGTAATCCCAGCTACTCGGGAGGCTGAGGCAGGAGAATTGCTTGAACCCGGGAGGCGGAAATTGAGGTGAGCTGAGATCGCACCATTGCACCCAAGCCTGGGCAACAAGAGCGAAACCCTGTCTCAAAAAAAAAACAAAAAAAACAACAAGAAGAAGAAGAAGAAATATCAATAGCAAAAGTCACAGGTAACACTTACCTAGCAGATGGTATGTATTAAGCAGTGTTTTAAATACTTACATGTTAACTTATTAGGTTTCTACAACATTCCATGGAGGGACTATTCTCGTCATCTCCGTTTTCAGATGAGGACATTAAGTAGTAAAATCACACAGCTGCCTTGTACAAGAGACAGCTCTTTACCCAAGGTGGCCTGTCCTCTGATCCCTGACTTGTAACCCAGCTGCTATGTGCATAATGCTGAATCATTTCTTCAAGAGTCTGTTTTTGAAGTTAAAAAAGAAAGGATTTAAAAATGTGTAGCAATATGACCACTATAGGCATTGAAGTGAAGATTTTTCAAACTGCGACTAAGAAGCTGCACAGGAGTGAATAGTATGAGGGGAAAATGCATCTACTTTCACCGTGACCATTTTGGGATTTTGACATTAACACTTCCCAGTGGAGATATCTTATGAACAGCGACGAGATGACATGAGATAAAGTGTTGGGCAAATAGGTGGCACTCTGGCCTAGTATCTCTTTTTGTGATATCTCTCCATTTTGGGGGAATTGACCCATATTTAATAAATTCCTACTAGGATAAGGAAGGGAAACATTCTGAAGGAAAAACAAAAGAGTAACTTGTCCATGGATTTGGGAGACTTCTGAACACAGAGGAAACAGAGAAGTGCTATGTGAGGTGGGCATGGACAAAGGAAACACTGACTTTTACAGAAGTATAAGGTGAGATATGATGATTCCTGTATTCACTGATGGTAGTAACACATGCATATTTGTTTACTTTAACGTATAACTCAAATAGTTGGAAGGCAAAGGGAATCCAAGAGTTCGGTAGACTGTACATTGATGAGCATATTATGAGAGGATGGTTTAGCAGCAGGACAGCATTGCCACTGACCTGCTATCCCCAGCGTGGAGAACGTTCGTCAAAGTCCCACGCACTCCATTGATAGCCTTTCGAGAAAACTGAAGGGCCAGAGAGCCAACTTCCACGTTCCGTGTCATTGCTGCTATTTCAGATAAAATTATTTTTAGCACCTAACTGTCTTTCAGAACTACTGTCATAAAACCACAGGTTTTGAGAATTTAAAGATCTGATTGTCCACCCTTACAAACTTAATGCATGACGCATCTGAGACCCAGTGGAATGAAATAATGAAATAAGATGCCTAAGGCTGCAGAGATATTCTGCGAAGGAACCAAAATAAGAACTGCATTTTGTTCTGTTTGTGAAATAGTTACCTAAGTCCAAAAACAACTCCTGTAAGTAAGAGTGAATACAGAAACCTATCATGTCTGAAGGTGTACAAAACCATGGTGTGTGGTTCTAGATTGTGACTTATGCCAGAAACAGGAGACAGTGAATCAAAAGACAGATGATAAAGGAAAAAAGATAATTATTGAAGTCCAAAGGCGATACTAGAATTGCTGCTTTTAAGCAGAGCATAAATTTTGCTGATATGTAGTCTATGAATTTTTTAATCTAGTTACTATGATTGGTAATCCAACTTTTAAATAATTTCCAAGCTGAGGAATTTACAGACATGGTGGATTAACACAGTGTAGCTAGTGTTTATATAGAAAACCTGCAGGTGGGTTATGAGGGAATCGCTGTTCCTAAGGAAAACGCTGAAATTAACCACTAACGTAAGTCGAAGTAGACTCAACTTTAAAAAATGAACGCTCAAAGTAACATGACTAGAGATGAAGTTGGCGTTGTTTTTCCTTGAAATTTCTCCTGGGCAAACATCAAAGGGCAGAACAAGGCTGATGTGTGACAACTCAAGAGAAAATTTTCTTCCACAACAGGCTCAGGCAGGTGCCCAAACCTGGTTTATAAATGCCCAACGTTGGCCGGGCACAGTGGCTCACCTCTGTAATCCCAGCACTTTGGGAGGCCGAGACAGGTGGATTACCTTAGGTCAGGAGTTTGAGACCAGCCTGGCCAACATGGTGAAACCCCATCTCTACCAAAAATGCAAAAATTAGGCAGGCATGGTGGCATGCATCTGTAATCTCAGCTACTCGGTAGGCTGAGGTAGGAGAATCGCTTGAACCTAGGAGGCAGAAGTTGTGCTGAGCCGAGATGGCGCCACTGCACTCCAGTCTGGGAGATGCAACCAGACTCTGTCCCAAACAAAACAAAACAAAACAATGTTTAGGAACTTATGGAATATTTGGTTTTTGGGGATTAATGAGGTGAATTCAAAGTAAATAAAATTGAAGATACACTACAATTTTTAGGTATCTGTTTCAGCTCAGTGATTTCAAACCTACCAGGCAAAAATAATGAAAATCAAATGTTGGTTATATCTTAGCGTTGCATTTTATCTGAAAAGCATATATACTGAAAAGTTTTATCACAAAGAGAATATTTCAATGTCTTTCTGCCAACGACTAATGCATTTCGTGGACCAGTTGCTATTTTCCACTTGGAAACCACGCACCTGACAAATACTCAATGGCTTCATCCTCTCGCCTAAGGCTTCAAATCTCTGAAGCATATGTCCAGATAATTCATATTCAATTAGGACCCTTTGAATGCGGAGAAAAAGAACTGATGTCAACCTAAAAACAACCCTGAAAACTGTAAATATAGCATGAAATTTGTGAAGGAGGCATGGTAAAAATACATAGTAATCAAAAGCACAATTACATATATACATTTCAAAACACACTAATTAGAATAGTCCACAGGTTGTCTGTCCTCTCAAGCGTCTCAGTGTTCACTAACATCTGCCCATGGACTACAGCTTATCTGTGAAACAGAAGTCTAAAGGGAATTGGCAATAATAGGACTGCTTTAGCATTTTTTAAATATAAAGCACAATGAAGTCAATTGTTGAACGATGTCTATCCTTACTTCTCTGGGTGTGTGGCTATATTTTACCTGGATGTTGGCTCCATAATCCACAGATATTTTATTTTTCTCTCCATTGCTATATGCCCAGCAAAGAAAAAATAGTAGTTACTAAAAAAAATTTGTTGAATGAATGATTCGACTATGCCTAGTGGGCATGTGTGTGTTCTTTTATTTGGTAAAATAAGAGTTTTGGGGAGGCTGAGACAGGAAAATTGCTTAAATCTGGGAGGCAGAGGTTGCAGTGACCTGAGATCATGCCACTGCACTCCAGCCTGGGCAACAGAGTAAGACTTTATCTCAAAAAAAAAAAAAAAAAAAAAAAAAAAGAAAAAGAAAAAAAAATTGTCACCTTTGAATCAGTATCCTTTTTTACAAAAACACTCTACTGTGAATCACACAAAAGTCTGGTAGTCACTGATGTATAGCATATTTTGATTCCAAACTTGAGGTAATATGAACAGTAACTCTATGGGAAATTGCACTATTTAGATGCCAACTATTGACAGTGTTTAAAAAAATGTATGCCCATATAGGAAATTGCATATTAACATATTCAGTACGCATATAATATTATCCATTTTCTTTAAAAAAAATGCCTTGAAAGGGGTTTTTCAGTTCATTACAAGTTATGATTTTATTCCAAGAAAAATAGGATTTTACTCTGAGTAGGTTGGGTGATTAAACAAAGTTCCAGGTTAGGTAATTACCCATTTTTCAATCAATGCTGCAGCGCGTGAGGGTAACTGGAGAGGCAGGAAGAATGATTGTGTTCATTAGGCACGCTGCGGGTTTTCCTTTTCTTACCTTTGAGTTGCCCGGGATTTTCACTCTATCCCTTCTTAGCAACTCCGCATTTCAATTAGGCGTCCAAAGGGAAGCAGAGAAAATACAGAACTCTCTGGACTCAGGCAAGGAGAGCCTGTGGTCCCGCTAGGACAATGGTCTGTGTTAACGAGGCCAAGCCACATCAATAAATTGCTCTAGGTTCAAAATTTCTCGGAAAGAATAACTTGGATTCTAACTTAGTTGCTTCCTCTTCTTTTTTACTTCTGACCCAAGCAACAAATAGTATAAAATGTGCATGCCCTGCCCTAAGTGACGAGGCAGATCTCCTCTTCATGTCCCTCAGCTCTCTCAGGGCGTGCTCGATGCTGGAAAATGCTGGCCACCATATGAACGGAAGCAGAGGCCTGGTCAGGGGTCCCGTGTCATAACCACTGGGATTGGGGACACCAGTGCTCATCCTGTTACAATGTAAGGCATTTTCTTTTGCATCATATTCACTTATTTTTGTGTCCCTTTCCTTCATGTGATAGCTTTATTATGCCACATAAAATAGAACTTCTGGGCTGGGTTTGGTGGCTCATGCCTGTAATGCCAGCACTTTGGGAGGCCGAGATGGGGGGATCACGAGGTTAGGAGTTTGAGACCAGCCTGACCAAATGGTGAAACCCGGTCTCTACTAAAAATACAAAAATTAGCCAGGTGTGGTGATGGGTGCCTGTAGTCCCAGCTACTCAG
The DNA here is from genome assembly GCF_006542625.1 of Nomascus leucogenys. Classification (NCBI taxonomy): domain Eukaryota; kingdom Metazoa; phylum Chordata; class Mammalia; order Primates; family Hylobatidae; genus Nomascus; species Nomascus leucogenys. Next base: position 147,564,939 of record NC_044384.1, on the reverse strand, counting down.
GAGGCTGAAGCAGAAGAATCACTTGAACCCAGGAGGCGGATGTTGCAGTGAGCCGAGATCATGCCACTGCACTCCAACCTGGGAGAAAGAGTGAGACTGCATCTCAAAAAAAAAAAAAGAAAAAAAAATACAACTTCTGGGAGATGAGCAAATACAAGGTGGAGGAGGAATAAGTCCTGGAGCGACACAGCCTTGCAAACCGTCTCTGATTCACATTCCCTAACTTTATCCTTTATATGATGTCAAGAATAACACTGAGAATAGAGTGCAGTCCTCAACACAGTAGGCAGGGGCAGTGTCAATTATGCGTTTATTTTTCACATTTGCAAAGATAATATTTGTATTATATAATTAATATTTACCAGAGTAATAATTATACTTTCAGGAGAAATAAAAACAGGATAACGATTTTCATACACTGATGACATTTCAGGACCAAAGCACTGTAGTCAAGTTTGTTAGAGGGTCTTCGTATCTGAATCGTAAATTCCATCACCAAGGGTAATCATGGTCATAAAGAGGGTTCCGCGCTTGACCAAACCTATGAAGTTTCTATTGATTTGAGATTATGCCTTACAGTAAAAACCAATAGTAATTACATCAAATGAGCTAAATTAATGGAGTTAATATTTACTGTTGGGAGATTGTTAGAATTCGACCAACCTAGTGAACATTCTAGCATTACTAACCACTGTCTGGCATAAGAAATTTCTAAAATTTCAAAGCACACGTTAGTTAGTGAGGTGCAATTCTCAATGGCATTTTGACATTTTGGTTGTGTTCCAGAAACGTGCATACATCGTGGGTGTGTGACTGAACAAAAACTATGGCTGTCCTCTTCATGTTATTTTCACAGTTGGTGTAGGTCACAGTAGATGAAAGTGATAGGAAGTCCATTTCTATGATTTTCTCCTCCGGGCTACTGCAACCTTTATGGTGCTGTCTTTCTAAAGCCGTGGCTCATATATTCTCTTTGGCCTGGGAGGATTTCATTCAGATGAACATGTGGTAGGGTGTCGGCCTTGTGGGACAAAGCCCCCAAAATCAGTAGATGAGGTACCTGGATCTGGCCCTGCCATGTTCTAGCTTTGTGATTTTGAGAACCTGTTAACCTCTTCCAGACCCATTTTCCTCATTTGTAAAACGAAATGAATAGATTTTGGTGGTTTTGAGACTTTAGGACTATGGAAGGCTTCCTTTAGAAAAGAAAAAGAAATAACACTTTTCCCAAAGCCCAACATATATACCAAATCCCAGTGTGCCTGCCACTCCCCTTGGCTGGATGCTGGAGGCCTGGTCTCCGTGTCTCTCTCCTCTTCAGTCTGTAGTTGCTCTGGGACACAGTTGTAAAACCCACACGAGACTTCTTGGAAAGACCTGAACTAAACAGTTTGTAAGATTTCTTCTTTGGCCAGGCACAGTGGCTCACGCCTGTAATCCCAGCAATTTATGAGGCTGAGACGGGAGGATCACCTGAGGTCAGGAGTTTGAGACCAGCCTGGCCAACATGGTGAAACGCTGTCTCTACTAAAAATATAAAAATTAGCTAGGCATGGTGGTACATGCCTGTAATCCCAGATTACTCAGGACGCTGAGGCAGGGGAATAGCTTGCTCCTGGAGGTGGAGGTTGTAGTGAGCCGAGATCATGTCACTGCACTCCAGCCTGGGCAACAGAGTGAGACTCCCTCTCCAAAAAAAAAAAAAAAAAAAAAAAAAAAAGATTTCTTCTTCCTCTGACTTTCTTGATGGACCCTTTTCTCATATGGGATCCACTAATGTCACCACCAGGGGATGGCAGGAAAGGTGGGACAGGAGACCCAAGGGCCAAGGCAGAACCAAGCAGAAGAGAGTTTCACCCTCAGGATTGCAGTCAGGAATCACACCATGCAACATCGCACCCAGCCAGGGAGATGCTGGCTGAGTAAAGGCACATTTAAAGTCCACAAACTCCACACCGAGGGGCCGGGCCATGCGTATCAGGAGCTCACAGGGCTTGGACAGCCTGACAGCCACGCACCATGGGAAGCGTGGGAAGGATGGAGAAGACAGTGATAGGGCAGCCGCTCAGGGTTCCGCGGGCCTTCCATTTATTGTTCTTTGCCATCCTCACAATGGGCTTCCTCCTCTTGGTCCAAGATGCCCTTTGAACATCCTCTTTGCAGCTGTTAGTTAGAAATAAGGGACAAAGGGTGCATTCCTGCTGCTTGGGACACAGTGGAAAGCATTTTCATGCGCACACACACTGTTCAGAAAGTGGCCCTGCAGCTCCTCTCCCCTGCAAGTGGCTCTGGCAATAGAATCCTAGTCCAGACAGTCATGTGCTCAGCCACAAACCGTGGCTCTGACCCAGGACAGAGAGGAGAATAAATAACTAGCACTAACTGTAATCTCTGAGAAGACTCTGATTTTCCTTAAGGGCAGTTGGAATAACGCTCACCTGATCACGGACCTAGCTTGAGCCCGGAAAGGATGTCCTAATCCTGTCTCTGCTCACTTTGTCTCCTATCACCTATTTATAAGGAATGAAAGAACATGCCATGCCCAGTCCTGGCATCTGGGATTTTGTGACTCTAGAATGTAAGCTTTGGAGGGCTTTTGGTTACTTACTCATTGTCATTTTATATGTTAATGTAATTGTGGCTTCATTTTATCGTCAGAAACCTGATTCTATTATTACATAAGATATTCTCTTTTACCTGTGTTGGGCTAGGCAGTCTGAGATTCAGAGCAATTCAACCAATAAGATCTTTGATAACTCAGTTTCCCTATTTTTTCAATGGTGACAACAATCACAGTCTAATACCGGACAGGTATGCTGAGGCTGGAACTAGAATGGGAATTGTCCCGGAAGAAGGCTCTCACAAGAATCCAAGAAAGCATGGAAGGAGAAGGAGTTGGAGGAGGAGGGGACGAAGAGGAGAGAATGTTTCAAATTAATGAAAGCCATCTGTGTGTAACCATTGCAAGAATTCAGTCTCACCAAGAAAAAATTATTAACACAGAAAACTATCTTTTCTTGGGCTGATTTCCAGTTGATAACTTTGGGCCAGCTTCTTTCATGGAACACTTTTACTCTTCAGAAACCACCATAAATGTGGCTAAGGGCATTTGTATAGACACCTTCTTAATGTTAAAAATGTGGGAGGAAGAGACGAGTTATGATTATTGCAAAGAAACCAATCCATCTGGATTTAATGTAACAGTTGTAAGCTTTCAGTCTGCACCTATGATTTTAGCTAGAAAAGAGAAAATTGGAAAGCAAACTGGAAAACCACCAAAATTTAGTATAAATTTAAAATCAGAGCAGTAAATTTTCAAAGGCTCTGTGAACAGTTCACCCTTCCGGTTGTCTTTTCTTCATGTCTTTAAGCCAACTCATTGCTTCCGTTAGTTCTAGCATCTGTTTAGTGCCAAGCTTGCAAAGGGAAGGAGAAATTAATTTTATTCAGAGAATGGTGCCTGTGATTAACTGAGTGGTTTAGGAACTAACCAATTTTACAAATACACACTGCAGCTTTGTATGTATGTGTGTATATGAATTTAAGCTTTAATCCATTTTATGTGAAATTTTAAACATGCCTTTGAAATATCGATAATTTTATTCCATTGTTTAAATACAACAAATTCGACAAATGTGCATGGAGCCTGGCCAGAAGGTAGAGACGCAGCGGTGAGCCAGGCAGGTGCAGCCTGGCCATGATGAATCACATTCTGTGGGGCAGGGAGCAGATAATTAAACAAATAGTTACTCACCAGTTGTTCACTTACTATATAACACATGTGAACACATTCCAAGCCATGTGTGTTCTATGTGTTACGTCTAGGCCTCGTGATGCAGGAGGCTGTGCTATCCACCACCAACCCTGCTTTACCGACAAAGTAGGAGACACTGAAGGCACATGCCTAAGTACTAGCACAGGCAAGACTGTTACTGAGCAGGGAGGGACTGCCTCCCAGCCCTCTGCAATTTTACTGGAAATTTGTCTTCAGATTTTTTTTTCTATTCCCAGACCAATATATAGTTTACAATTACAATAAATAATACCAAACATATTTTTTCTAAGCAATTTTTGCGGTAGAATAGAGTATGGAACCAATTTTGCTAAATGCACAAGCGTTTTGAAAAAAAAGTCTTGCTGAATGGGGTCTGGTTAGAAAACAGACTTCCAATACTTGTTTGATTCAAGATTCCAGTACTCTCTGTGTGTGCGTGTGTGTGCGCGCGCTGCAGTACTCAACTGTCTGCATAAAAAGAGATCTATGTGTTTATCATTGTATTCTGCTGAACAAAAAAAAATGGATAAAAATGCATTAGTGGAAATCAATAGCTTGTTGAGAAGCATCAAGCACACGTCTCTGCCTCTTGACTGCAGGGGGCTGCACTCTCTTCCTGCCAACCATTTATAATCACATATGGATGCCAAAATTAGCAGCAGAGAAAGCAATTACTTTAAAGGCTTTGAGATTAGAAGTTAAAAAAAGATATGTATTGTAAATAATTTTAATCCAACAGCAAGAAAATAGCAAGTTAAAGTTCATAAATAGGAGGTAGGTTAATGGGACAATATTTTAAACATTAACAGTGCCTTTGACCTATAGGGTGTTCAGTAGGAATTTGATTTAGAGGACTGTATTAGGCTGTTCTCAGACTGCTAATAAAGACATACCTGAGACTGCGTAATTTATAAAGGAAAGAGGTTTAATGGATTCACAGTTCCCCATGGTTGGGGAGGCCTCACAATCATGGTGGAAGGTGAATGAACAGCAAAGCCATGTCTTATATGGTGGCAGGGAAGAGAGCCTGTGCAGGGGAACTGCCCTTTATAAAACCATCGGATCTCTTGAGACTTACTACCACAAAAACAGCACAAGAAAGACTCGCCCCTATGATTCATTTCCTTCTACCAGGTACCTCTCACAACACATGGGAATTATGGGACCTACTATTCAAGATGAGATTTGGGTGGGGACACAGCCAAACCATATCAAGGAAACAAATGGAATCTTCAATTTTGGCAAACTCCAAATGGAGTTGAGGACTTGAGGAGGAACAGGTTGGGTGAAGTGGATAAAGAAAAAAGTCATGATGGGCTGTTGATACTGATGGTGAGGGCAGGTATCTGCAGTCTATGTGGACAAGCGTTTTTTACCAGCTTAAACCCAAAGGAGGGAGGAAATTAGCATGGTTTAAACATCTACCTGGCCAGCAGCTCTTTTCTGTAATCTCTGATAACTGATCTCCATGTAAATGAGGTTCATTATGAGATTTTTCTACTCAGTAGGTTTCTGTGTAATTTACAATATACATAACTATTTATACATGAGTCAGCCCAACACAACAGATTTAATATTAATTGCAGAATGAAATCTTGGACTGTGTTATGAATAGACGCAATGGAGATCATTGGGATATACAGTCAATGTAAAAGAGATGTAGATGATAAGGATAATTTTTTTTTTTTTTTGCTGAAACAGAGTCTTGCTCTTGTAGCCCAGGCTGGAGTGCAGTGGCATTCATCTCGGCTCATTGCGACCTCTGTCTCCCAGGTTCAAGCGATTCTCCTGCCTCAGCCTCTTGAGTATCAGGGGTTACAGGCGCCCACCACCAAGCCCGGCTAATTTTTGTACTTTTAGTAGAGACAGGGTTTTGCCACCTTGGCCAAGCTGGTCTCAAACTCCTGACCTCTGGTGATCTGCCTGCCTTGGCTTCCCAAAGTGCTGGGATTACAGGCGGGAGCCACTGTGCCTGGCTGATAAGGATGATTTTATCCCAATAGATTAGTAAGAAAAACCATCAGCTGAAAAAGTGAACTGCTTCTCTGTAGGTAAATCAAGGTAAGTGTTGAGTATATGCAAGTGGGTAGATTTGTGTGTATGTCTATATGTTTGTGAATATGTGTTAGTGTGTTTTTGAGGAGGGGGGGCAGATATAAAGAGAGAGAAGACGAGAAAATTAATGAATCATAGCCCCTCCTAAAAGACAATCTCAGTACTTAGTATCTGAGATCACAAAGGCATTTGGTAGAAATTCGTTCCGGACTCCTGCTGAAAGCCAGCTCTAGCTAGTTGAATACCTAAATGTAAATAGTAAGGGCAGTAAAAATATCAAAGTACACCCAAATGCTGGAAATAAAAAGTATTTAAAGACAGGAAATGTAAGACATTGAACGGTAAGACTTTAAAACCACCAAGGAGAGAAATGAGATGCAGCAGATTTATGGAATAATCTTTATTTGAAACATTGCATTATGTTGGATAACAGGAAGAATTGACTGTCTTTTTTTAAAGCAAGAGGAGTTCATGTGCATATCTATTTATCGTTTTTTTCCAACATCCAGCATATTTCTTATGTTTATTCCAAAAATATGTTGTATCTACTTATGGTAGCTCTTAACAAACTGCTGAGTTTCGGTGAGAAGAAACCCTGTTTGCAGTGGACAGTGGCACACAGAATTTTTTCTCACATTTTTTTTCTGTTTATTGTTGTTGCTGTTGTTTATTTTTATTTTTATTTTACTTCATTTTATTTTTGAGAGAGAGTCTTGCTGTTGCCCAGGGTGGAGCGCAGTGGCTCGATCTCGGCTCACTGCAACCTCCGCTTCCCAGGTTCAAGTGATTCTCCTGCCTCAGCCTCCCAGGTAGGTGGGATTACAGGTGCATGCCACCGTGCCCGGATAATTTTTGTATAGTAGAGATAGGGGTTTCACCATGTTGTCCACCCTGGTCTCGAAATCCTGACCTCAGGTGATCTGCCTGCCTAGGCCTCCCAAAGTGCTGGGATTACAGGCGTGAGCCACCATGCCCAGCCACTTTTCTGTTATTTGAATTAGATCCCTACTGAAAAGACAAGGGGAATAGCATGGGCTAGGCCTGGCCAATCATAATAATGTACCTCATGGTTACATCATGGCTCTGACATTGGGCATGTACTCCAGGCAGGGCCATATATCTGAAATTAATATAGAGACACTGGGGAAAAGAAAACTATTTCCTCTGAGATCCTGATTCAGGATGACATGGATCTAGATCCATCTCTCTTTGGCCACAAGGTGAAAATTGATGTGATTCCAGAGAGAATAAGTTCAACACACACAAATTAGGAGAATCCAGAAATGAAGAGAAAGAAAGAAGGGAAACACACAGAGAGAGAGGAAGATGGGCACTGAGATTATCATGCAATCTCCTCGATCAAACAAAGTCTGCATCCTGAAGCCAATAAGTTCCATTTTTGTTTTAGCTTGTTTAAGGCGTATCTCTGTTGTTTATTATCCCACAAGTTACTGGGATATAATTCTCCATGGGTTTCTTGCAGTCTGCACCTGTGAGGTACTGATAGCTCATAATTCTGGGTTATCTTTTCGATCATGTTCGTGTTGTAAACATCCTTAGAAGACAGAAAGAGTATCTTCCTTCAGATACACTTCATGTCCAGTATAATAAAGATAGTGTCTTGCTCAGGAGCAAAAGGCAGGCATGCTTACTGCCCATTATAAATGATTTGAGTTTTCTAAGTTCAGGATTTCTGTCCTGCAATGCAAACTCCTGTGTGTGCAGGTGTGATCTGGTTCATTTTCTGTCTCTGCAGGAATTGGGGCTCAGGGAAACCACACTAAACCATGGGAACTCCACTAAGTTTAATTGCTCTGAATGTCTCCGACCAAGAGTTTCATGTCTCCTCTCAGCACCCATGAAACTGTGACAAGATAACTTGTCTTGTGAGCTTGCAGTTCTTGACACTAATATGTTCCTCTAGGTAGAAAGTAGAATCTTAGAGTGGAGAGAAAAGAACACTACACAATTTGGAAATGTGAAATCAATGCGTATATAGCTGTAAATTTGGGGAAAAAACTTTTTTTTTCAATATAAATAAGAAACATTTTATTGTCTGCTAGGTAAAGATAAAAATCTTGGCACATAGGTTTAGGGAAAATATATAATGACTCAATATTTAGGCCATGGTACATATAAATTAAAGAGACTGTGTCATTATTTAGGAGTAAAACACATTTTTTTTAAGTTTACCTAAAGAAGGTGAGTTTTAAAATATTTTAGATATAGACAGTTGAGGTTTCCAGAAAGGAAATTTGGAAATGATAGATTAGTTAGTAATTAGAATTTCATGTTCCTTGAGCAACTTTAATAAGTAAATTTGGATAAAATGTCTTTGATTCATCCAACTTATATTACAAATTCCAATCATGTATGGAACAAACATTAATGACCCTGAACCAGTGTATCCAGGACTTCTTTAGACAAAAAGCAGATTGGTGAAAAGCCAGACAGTATTCCTACCCTGCATGTGCTGGTAAATGTTTAACAACTGGCTCTCTCGGAGAAAATGTATGGATAAATAACATTTCCGTTGATTTTTTTCCAAAATTACGCATCTGTAGTCAACCTGCGGTTGCAGTTGGCAAAGGCACATAGGATTGTAATTTGTATACAATGCTAACTGATACTGTCAGGTATGTTAAAGAATAAGATAGAACTGTGGCTGGGCAGGGTGGCTCATGCGTATAATCCCAGCACTTTGGGAGGCCGAGGCGGGCAGATCACTTGAGCTCAGCAGTTTGACACCAGCATGGCCAACATGGTGAAACCCCATCTCTAACTAAAAATACAAAAAATTAGCCAGGTGTGGTGGTGTGTGCCTGTAGTCCCAGCTACTCGGGAGGCTGAGGTGGAACGATCACTTGAACCCAAGAGGTGGAGGTTGCAGTGAGCTGAGGTTGTGTGACTGCATTCCAGCCTGGGCAATAGAGTGAGACTCCATCAAAAGAAAGACAGACGAAAAAAAGAGAAAGAAAGAAGGAAGGAAGGAGAGAGAGAGAGAAAGAAAGGGAAAGAAAGAAGGAAAGAAAGAAACAGAAAGAAAAAGGAAGGAAGGAAGGAAAGAGAAAGAAAAGAGAAAGAGAAAGAAGAAAGAAAGAAAAGAAAAACAGGGAGGGAGGAAGGAATGAAGGAAAGAAAGAGGGACGGAAGGGAAGCAATGATGACTTAGAATACAACTTTGTCAATGACATAACCCATCTTCATTCTACAGGTTGCAGTGGTTGGTTTTGAGCAGATTAAGGGGTACTCAGATTGTTCATTCTGCAGGATGTGGTGGCTGGTTTTGACGGGATTAAGGGGTACTTAGATGGCTGGTAGAGCTCATCTCAGTGATTCGGTAATTACTGAGCCCATCCTCCTGCTGCTGAGTGGGAGCCCAGGTGGTTTGGCATTTGGTTAGAATGGTTGGGCTGCCCTAGGTCTGTCTGTGTATGCAAATGTTTCCAGAGGAGACTGGCCTGTGAGTGGGTGGGCTGAGAAGGGAAGACCCACCCTCAGTGTGGAAAGGCACCATCCAATCAGCTGGGGTCCAGATGAAACAAAAAGAGTAGAGGGAGGGAAAATTGTTGTTCTCTCTTCTGGAGCAAGGGCAGCTCTCGGGCATCAGAACTCCAAGTCCTGTGACCTTTGGAATTCAGAACTTACATCAGAGGCCTCGCAGGCTCCCAGGACTTTGACCTGAACTGAGAGTTATCTTGTTGGTTTCCTTGGTGCTGAGGCCTTTGGACTTGAACCAAGCCATACCAGCAGCTTCCCTGGGTTTTTGCCTTGCGGACAGCCTGTCCTGGGACTTCTCACCCTCCATAATCGAGTCAGCCAGTCCTCGAATCAATCCCTACCCATCTCTTTCTGTTGCTTCTGTCTCTCTGCAGAACCCTGATTAAAACTAATGATTTTTGAACACTGGAAAAACATTGCTTCCATTTTTTAAATATTTTTCACAATGTACACACTATAAAGATGACATATTTTAAATCTAATTGACATTTTTTCGTGACTCTTCTAATTCTAGTCAAACAACAAAACAATAAAGCCCTGACTGTAATATTTGCTGATTTCTGTGATTTCCGTGCTGTTGATCTTGACACCATGGCCAGGGTCAAGCCACGCACGTGACTTCACTGACTGCAGAGCTGGGAAGAGACTGTGCAGAAGGAACAGCCTTGCACGGTGCTTCCTTCCATCTGACAAATGCCATCGGCATGAGTGGGCTCAAACACATCGATGACAGTAACATAATCAGGAAGACATGCATTCTGAGTACTTGTTTTATTTGTTTTTCAGATAGTTTGTGTAATTTTTCATTTATATAATTTTTTTTTTCTTTTCTTTTTTTTTTTTGAGACAGAGTTTCACTCTTGTTGCCCAGGCTGGACTGCCATGGTGCGATCTCGGCTCACTACAGCCTCTGCCTCCCAGGTTCAAGTGATTGTCCTACCTCAGCCTCCAGAGTAGCTGGGATTACAGGCGCATGCCACCATACCCGGCTAATTTTTGTGATATAATTTTTAAAGATGATTGTGCTTAACAACTGGTTCACAAAATTCCTGCAAATCAGTCAGCTCTTTCTGATTGAGAGAGTGAACTTGAGCCTGGTCCAGTGCGTCCTGGCCCCAAGCCCCAGGAGCTCGGATTCTCTTGGGAAGACATAGGAATAGAAAATAAACACATGCGGTTTTTAAATAAGAAAAGTTTATTTTCACATTTGACGTAAAGGAAATTGGCTGGGATAACAGATGCCTCTTTACATCTGATGACCAGAAAAAAAAAAAATAAAAGCCACCTGACAAGAGGGTATTTAGTCCCATACCTTATGAGTGAGAAGTTTGTCCACCTCTAAGGGAAGCTCTAGCAGGAGGTGTCTGAGAAGTCATAAGAAGTGGGAAGTTGCCAGATATCTTTTTATGTGTTTGAATACTCAAAACAAATGGGTGTGCTGAAGATTCACGAGCACTGTATGGGATGGGAAACGGGAGAAAGGCAAGTGATGGGGTGGAGGGTCACTCAGACCCAAGCCATCAAAATGACAACAGAAGTCACATCATATTTAGAGTTTTCTAAGCTCAAGTTCCTGCTGCAGTTGGTTTGCATGCATTAAGTCATTTATTCATTACAAGAATCTTACGGAATTGTACTATTGCTAACCCAATTACATAATCAAAAAAACGGGGCAGAATGAGGTCAAATCCGAGGCTGTGGCAGCCCTGCAGCCTGGCTAGGTTGGTCTCTTTGTCTGGGGTGTGTATTGAGCAAGGTAAAATGGTCTAAGCTGTGCTTTGTGGAACAGCAAACCAATCTTGAAGGACTAGATGTGGAGGGATGGTTAAAGGAAAGCTAGCACATAGTTGAAGCTAACAGCTATAAAAACAAAGACAAAGACCTCAACATCCATGATTTATATAGTTTCTTTACTTCCTGTGTGTTTGCGGTGGAGCAGGGGGTGTTAGTTTGGTAAAATTATTCCCTGAAACAAGTTAGATGGGGATCTCCCTTAGGTCAGTCTTTTTTTATTTTATTTTATTTTATTTTCAGATGCAGTCTCGCTCTGTCACCCAGGCTGGAGTGCAGTGGCACGATCTCGGCTCCCTGCAAGCTCCGCCTCCCGAGTAGCTGGGATTACAGGTGCCCGCCACCTTGCCCGGCTAATTTTTTGTACTTTTAGTAGAGACGGGGTTTCACCGTGTTAGCCAGGATGGTCTTGATCTCCTGACCTTGTGATCCACCCGCCTTGGCCTCCCAAAGTGCTGGGATTACAGGTGTGAGCCATGGTGCTCAATCACCAGCAGGTCAATCATTTATTTAAAAAAAAAAAAAACAAACAAAAAAAAACAATTGCCTACCCACCCTGTCCTCCAAAAAGAAAAATCCAAATCAAATGTGTAGGGAAACTATAAAGAGATTTTTTTTTTGCGGTTGAAATCCCTAGTAAATTTCCTTTTTAAAAAAAATTCATTGAAAGAATTTTCAATGGACAGTAGTAAATTTTCAGTGGACAGTAGTAAATCATTCCAAGCCAGGCTGAACTGAATTAACCTTGTTCATAACCTCAGCCTCTATTTAGCGACGTTAACTTTTTCATTCCTTTAGTGAAAGAAGGGAAGACTTCAAGTAGATACGATCTTTTAGAAAAACTCACTGAAAAGTGAATTTATAACAATGAAAATGCTTGGAAGTTTTCCATTTGAAGATGCTCTTTAATTCTGGCTTGCAGGTTTTATGAGATGAATGGTCTTAAAAGGTTAAATCCAGCCAATGACAGTTACTTTAGTCTGCAAATCAGATCAGTAAATTGGCTTTCTTCCCTTTGCCTTATCTTTCAAGGGAATTTGTGTTAAAAAATGAACCATCTGTTACCATTTGCTTTGTTAGTTGGAGTTTAACATATAAAAGGGATTGCAGTTATGAGATATAAAAGAAACCAATCGGATCTGTTAGCTTCAGATGAATACAGGGCCCTTCTCACCCTAAGAGGCTCTGGCTACTGACTGCTGGGCCACACTGGGCTGATGGGGGCTCCATCCTGATCTTATCTGGGGAACACATTCCTGAGCCATAGCCTGAATGAGGACTGCTGGGTCCCTCTCTAGGAAGCTGGGCCTCCCTCCTGTCACCAATAGGACAGGTATAAAGAAACATTTTGGGATCAGTTAACCTTTGTTTGGAAGTCTCCTGCGCTACATTTCAGATGTGCGACTTTGCAACTTACTTTTCCTTCCTGCCATTTGGTTTGCTTTTGTGTTAAGTGGAGACGTAACATCCACCGTCATGGCGTTGTGAGGACTCCGTGAGAAGGGTGGTGCAGTAATCAGGACACTTAGAGTCAGCGACGAAAGCACAGTCATCAGACACTCATCCGCGACGGCAGCTTGTCAGCTGATCTAACACGGAGATCCGGGGGATGACTCAATTTTGAAATAGATGTATTCAGAGCAAAAATGCTATTAACAGACGTTTCTAGGGTTTGTGGGTTGTTTGTTTGTTCTCATTTAGTTTCATGAGAAAGATATATTTACAGTCACGTCCATTTAATTGTTGATCCTTATGGTTTGACTTTTTTTTTAATAATGTTTCTTCCACAAAATAGTCTTCCTCCTTTAGTTGGTTTGCTTTGTTTCTTGACCTCCTGAGATCAAGGCCTCTCTAACTCCCATGTGTCCATGCCTCAGCTGGAGAGCTTGTTACAGGGCAGCTCAGGCCAGGTTAGGTGGAAGGGGACGCCTGAGCATCTGCGTTCCTAGCCAGCTCCCAGGTGGTGACCTGCAGCCCGGCGGGACCTGTCCTCCTGCCCATAGACCCCCATGTCTAAGAAGGTCGAGAAAGAGTATTTCTGGCAGGGAGCAGTGGCTCACGTCTGTAATCCTAGGACTTTGGGAAGCCGAGACAGGTGGATCACCTGAGGTCATGAGTTCGAGACCAGCCTGGCCAACGTGGTGAAACCCAGCCTCTACTAAAAATACAAAAATTAGCCAGGCATGGTGGCATGCGCCTGTAATCGCAGCTACTCCGGAGGCTGAGGTAGGAGAATCGCTTGAACCTGGGAGGCGGAGGTTGCAGTGAGCCAAGATCATGCCACTGCACTCCAGCCTGGATGACAGAGCAAGACTCCATCTCAAAAAAAAAAAAAAGTATTTCCAGGTTATATTGAACTGTCAGTTTCCACCTGTTAAGTTTAGCCTGAAGCTGCCTTCTTACATATTTTAAGTTCGGCCTAAAGTTTTCTCTGTACTTGGTGAACTGTAACCTAAATAGAGGTTTAAACAGACAGTAGCCTACTCTGTAACCACCCAGTGGCTTCACCTTGCCCACAGCCTAGACAGAACTGATTTCTCAAGACAGGGGAATAGAGAAAGAGTAATTCACACAGAAATGGCTGCGCAGAAGACTGGATTTTCATTATTACTCAAATAAGTCTCTCCGAGCTTTGGGGAGCAGAGTTTTTAAGGATAACCTGATTGGTGGGGGAAGCCAGTGAGCCGGGAGTGCTCATAGGTCAGGGATGAAATCATAGGGAGACGAAGCTGTCTTCTTGCGCTGAGTCAGTTCCTGGGTGGGCGCCAGAAGATCAGATGAGCCAGCTTATCGATTTCGATGGTGCCAGCTGATCCATCAAGTGCAGGGTCTGCAAAATATCTCAAGCACTGATCTTAGGAGAAGTGTAGGGAGGGTCACAATCTTGTAGCCTCCAGCTGCATGACTCCTAAACCATAATTTCTAATCTCGTGGCTAATGTTAGTCCTGCAAGGGCAATCTAGTCCCCAGGCAAGAAGGAAGTCTGCTTTGGGAAAGAGCTGCTGTCATTTTTGTTTAAATTATTTATGTCCTTTGTGGGGATATGGATGAAGCTGGAAACCATCATTCTCAGCAAACTATCGGAAGGACAAAAAACCAAACAGCTCATGTTCTCACTCATAGGTGGGAATTGTACAATGAGAACAGATGGACACAGGAAGGGGGACATCACACACCGGGGCGTGTCGTGCGGTGGGTGGAGGGGGGAGGGATGGCATTAGGAGATATACCTAATGTAAATGACGAGTTAATGGGTGCAGCACACCAACATGGCACATGTATACATGTGTAACAAACCTGCATGTTGTGCACATGTACCCTAGAACTTAAAGTATAATAATAAAAAAAAATTAAAAAAATAAATTATAAACTATAAACTAATTTCCTCCCAAAGTTAGTTCAGCCAACGCCCAGGAATGAAGAAGGACAGCTTGGAGGTTAGAAGCAGATAGAATCAATTACGTTAGGTCTCTTTCACTGTCTCAGTCATAATTTTGCAAAAGCGGTTTTAACTCTTACAACTATCATCAAGTTTTGGCCAATAAAAGGGGGCCAACTTTTTAAACCATGTTCAAAGGAGGCAGTTGCCGAGCTGTAATCAGTTGGCTGTGTCTGTGCCTCAACTTCCACTTGCTGTACGCCACTTGCCTTCGTCTGCGCATAAATCTTCTTCCACCACGTAGCTCTGCTGCATGGAGTCTCTCTCAACCTCCTCCGGCTTGGGAGGCTGCCCAATTCACAAATTGTTCTTTGCTCAGTTAAACTCTGCTAAATTTAGTTTGGCTAAGATGTTTCATTTCACACATCCAATCCCAAAGACAGTCAGAAATCACAAGTCAGTTCTGAAAGGAGAGGTGAGCAAGGTCTGGTTGGCAGGTCTGCACCTTGTGTCCATCCCTGTGGTCTCTGGGCAGGATGTGAGCCCGGTAATGCTGACAGGGCCAGCTCCACCCAAGCACGTGGAATGGGTCAGGGACAGTTTCACAAAAAGAAGAATCATGGGGAGAATTTTTTTGTTTTTGAGACAGAATCTCGCTCTGTTGCTAGGCTGGAGTGCAATGGTGCGATCTCTGCTCACCGCAACCTTTGGCTCCCATGTTCCCGTGATTCTCCTGCCTCAGCCTGGTGAGTATCTGGGACTACAGGTGTGCGCCACCACGCCCGGCCAATTTTTGTATTTTTAGTAGAGACGGGGTTTCACCATGTTGGCCAGGATCATCCTGATCTCTTGACCTCGTGATCTGCCCGCCTTGGCCTCCCAAAGTGCTGGGATTACAGGCGTGAGCCACCGTGCCCGGCCCGAGGACATTACTTATGTGTTATAGATAAAAGTTAAGCTGCAAGCCCGTGCTGAGAAGCTGCTCAGCCCATTTTACGTGTCTCCAGACGTTTGCATCCTCAGCACTTTACACAGGTCTGGTATCAGCAGAGGAGTGATTGCAGCTTTTAAAGCATTTGGATGCAAATTAAGGATTTATCAGGGGCAATATAACAGGGAGCTATTTAAAGGGATATAAAATGTGCTGACAAAAACAAAACGAGGAAGGCTATTTTGTGGAAGAAATATTATTTAAAAGGTTAAACACAGGCTCAAAAATTAAATGTATGTAATTATTAATATACATCTTCCTCACTGATGTAACTGTAAACAGCCTTAACAACTGCCATTCATAAGGAAAATGGTAACATTTTATTGAATGTGAGCAACGGCATAACAATCAAATCTTCATTTTATGTTAACTCGAAATGAATTGCCTATTTCAAAGGATGACACAGAGTCGTTTAGAGAGGCTGGAGGAAAAATGGTGTGAAAACAGCAACAACAAGCAAATGGCTTGTGGACTCTACTGTCAAGGCCTCAGGGTGTGGGAGTGGGGCTTAGATGTGCTCGCATTAGAGGGTAGAGGGGAAGTACAGTCCTTTGGTGAGAGTAAGGTTAGATAAGGGGAAGAAAATCTTCAGAGAACTTTGGCTGATAATCAACTGATACTTTCAGAGAGCACAGAGAAAGGTTTTTGAAATTCAGAGAAAGACCGAAATTGGGTTCAGAGGAACATCAGTTAATCAAGTGGGTAACTTAACTGCAATTGGGTGAGAGAGCTTATCTCTGACATGTTTTATTTCTCTTGTGCTTGGGAACGGACTCAGAGAGAGTGTGATATTGATCTTGGAGCTGTCAACTCTTTTTCCCAACTTCCTGAATGAAGGGACTTATGAGGAATGGAGCCTACAAAAATCAAAGAACTCTAGAAAACAAGTTTCCACCTCCACCCAGTTTACAGAAATCTAGTGCCCTAGAGGAATCATATCGAAGACTTTAGTCATTGTGTCTTATTTAAAAGTGTCCCAGGAAGGCCTAAGAGCTAAGGGTGGAATATAATTCACTTCAGGTGGTACAGCCCAGAGAAATGGGGTGAATGAAACCATCTCTGCAAAAATTATAACCAACAGTGAGAGACTCGATCTAACCAACCTTCACCTTTTGTTTAGCCTCCAAACTGCCCTTGGCCATTCCTTGGCTTGAGCCAAGCTAACTTTGGGAGAAATTTAGTTTGTAGTTTAAATAATAACAGCCATTCCTCAGACTAAACTGCCTTTACAAAGCTAAGGAAAGGCCACCCGTTTAGAAGGATGTGAGGGGCCTGAATTCTGCTAACATGTAGGCCTAGGTAAATGATTACCAGCCATTATTTCAGAGGTCACAAAGGTAGCAACCTCCCCAGTCAACTCACTGTTGTATCACCTAAGATTGGCTTTTCTTTTTCTTTTTTTTTTTTTTGAGACGGAGTCTCAGTTGCCCAGGATAGAGTGCAGTGGCGTGATCTCGGCTCATTGCAACCTCCACTTCCTGGATTCAAGTGATTCTTCTGCCTCCGGCTCCCAAGTAGCAGGAATTACAGGCACGGGCCACCGCCCCCAGCTAATTTTTGTATTTTTTGTAGAGGTGGGATTTCACCATGTTGGCCAGGCTGGTCTCGAACTCCTAACCTCAAGTAATCCACCCTCTCCTAGACCTCCCAAAGTGCTGAGATTACAGGGCTGAGCCATCACACCAGGCCTAACATTTTTTTATGTCACATAGAAAATGCTATTTTATAGTACACTGTGGGGAGACATTTTTCCCTGAGGGATCAGTTGTGGAGACAAATGTTTGTAGTAACACACCTGTTGAAGAACTGCATTATCTAATTTTATTTTTTATTATAACGTTTTAAAGTAGGAACTTTTGTTCCCATTTTGTAAACAAGCAAACTGACATTAGTCGTTTTTAAACTTAATTTTCTGTTTTTTGCCAGGCGTTGTTAATCAAATCAACCTGCGATTCTATAATGGCAAGATATACTATCCTCCCTTAAGCATTGCTTAGGAATTGAATTTACGTTCATTGACCAATAAAGAAAGAAAATAAAATGGTAAGTGTAGAAAAGGAGAGTCTGATTAGGCGTGTGAAAATATGGAGCGCTTGTGAGGTCCGAAGCAGGCAATACAGTTAAAGGCATCAGTGACATTTAATAAGCTCTTTTAGGGGTCTGAACCATTAGCCTGATGGTGCCTAACCTTGGGCAGAACTTGGAAGCAAATCTCATTGAGATCAGACATACCCTAGAGAAGCAAGAAGCAAAAAGATGTTGTGTAAGTATGTAGGACTGTAAATTCTATAAGCTACTAACAAATGCAACTTTAAAGGGCCAGTCGGCTTGGAGAACTGTGCCATGTCAGTGAATGGTACTCGGTGGCACTTAACTGTGTAGAAAGTGATGTTTTATTTGCTCTGTCAATGAAAAGAGTCAAAGTCTGTAAAATATTTGAAGAGATTTACTGTGAGCCAAATATGAGTGCCCATGGCCCGTGACAGAGCCCTCAGGAGGTCCTGAGAACATGTGCCTAAGGAGATTGGGGAGCAACTTGGTTTCATGCAATTTGGAAAGGCATGAGACATCAATCAAATACATTAAGAAATACATTGGTTTGGTCTGGAAAGGCGGGATCACTCAAAGCAGGGAGCTTCCAGGCTATAGGTAAATTTAAACATTTTCTGGTTGACAATTGGTTGAGTTTGTCTAAAGACCTCGGATTGACTGAAATGGAATGTTCAGGTTAAGATAAACATTGTGGAGACCAAAGTTCTTCTGAAGTCTTACAGTGGCTGCCCTTAGAGACAATAGATGAGAAATGTTTCCTATTCAGATCTTAGTTAATCCCGTTAGGATTGGGGGTGTCTGGAAGAAAAAGATCTAGCTTCGTTAATAGAGATTCTTTACAGATTCAAGTTTTCCCCCTTAAAGAAGAGCTTTGCAGGGCCATTTCAAAATATGGCAAAGAAACATATTTTGAGATAAAATATTTTGATTTTCTTCTTTGTCTTGTAATGTTAGGCCTGAGTCAGGTTGGAAAGTAAATCATGGGTTAAATAAAACCCATCTGATGAGAATTTATGATTTCTAAGGCATGACTCTCCAGACCCCTTAGGTAGGAATTTGGGCAAGATTTAAAAAAGAAAAAAAATCAGAGTTTAGTCCTCAGCTCTGTAGTCCCAGCTACTCGGGAGGCTGAGGCAGGAGAATGGTGTGAACCCGGGAGGCGGAACTTGCAGTGAGCCGAGATTGCAGCACTGCACTCCAGCCTGGGCAACAGAGCGAGACTCTGTCTCAAAAAAAAAAAAAAAAAAAAAAAAAAAAAAACAAGCAAGAAACCTCACACTGTTAGAAGAAGAGCCTGCTGTACTGTGAGATGGGTGTGATTGCTTTTTCATTTCTGCCTTTGGATCATACATAGGTGTTCTATGCCAGGGCGCGGTTTTTGATAGGATGTGATAGAGGAATTCCAAACAATTTATTGCAGCCGACGATACTGACGCTCGGCTAACTGGTAATAGTAGTCACATGGCACTAATTACATACCTAGTACATGGCTTAGATGGTCTGAATTAAACACCTAAGAGAAGGAGCCACTTTGAAAGATGTGTATCTGCTGCTCCCAAGAGAGGAGAACCTTGAAGTAGGAACTTCGTTTAGCAGAGATAGTCCTGGTCTTGCTGACAGGGAGTTCTGTGTGATGTCCTGAGAAGGGGCTGGTTGTCTGGCTTTCTGGATACATTTTACTAAGAAAGGCCCCTGTTGGGTCTTTTTGGAGAATCTGACCCTTTCTCCACCTGTGGCAGGCCAGGTCTCCGTAACAACGATTTCAGCACTGACTAACTGGTTAAGTTAAATATTAAAAGCTAAAAGAGCTATTGCCCTCATACAAAGGCTGGAATGTAACAAATCCCACCAAGAGTTTTGCCTAGGACTTTCCTGGGCCTTGAAGCATGACAAGATAACAAAGGAATTCTTATTTTTTTTTTTTTTTTGGAGACGGAGTTTCACTCTTGTTGCCCAGGCTGGAGTGTAATGGTGCGATCTTGGCTCACTCCAACCTCCACCTCCTGGGTTCAAGCAATTCTCCTGCCTCAGCCTCACAAGTAGCTGGGATTACAGGCATGCATCACCACGCCAGGCTAAGTTTTGTATTTTCAGTAGAGATGGGCTGTCACCATGTTGGTCAAGCTGGTGTTGAACTCCTGACCTCAAGTGATCTGCCCCACCTCGGCCTCTCAGAGTGCTGGGATTACAGGCGTGAGCCACCACGCCTGGCTCAAAGGAATTCTTAACAGGACCCATTTAGAATTAAACGAGTTTTTATTAGGGGTTTGAAGAAACTCCCCAGACCTCCACAAACAAGTTTTATTGAGGTCTAACAGAACTCTCCAAACCTCCATGATTTAGCAAGAGACAAGCTAAGGGTAATCACCCCAACACCTGGACCCATCGAGATTCAGTAAATTTACTGAGGCTCCAGAGGAAGGTCTTCAGGACTCAGACCTTAGTTATGGATTAGAAGTAGCTCATCACTGACGTCTTTAGATGCATGCACACTTGCACGTAGACATAAAGCTTAGAAGATACACAAGCTCTGGAAAACTTTGTAATTTTGGGTTGGTCTGGAGATATTTTCCTGGCCTTCTCCCTGTACCCGGTTACTCTCTTCTTTCCCAGTTCATCTGCATCTCATCACTGGGCCATGAGAAGAGGCAGACTGACCCTCGGTTTGGTCTGAGAGCACACTTAACAAAACTCCCTGCCTACTGAATGAGCATGGTGGGTTGAGTGTTAGCAGCTGATTCCCCATCCTCAACAGTCTGCCCCTGGACCCAGCAAGCCCAGGGCACTGGTACACCAAAATGGTATCTCATTGGAGAAGTCCCTGGTGTTTGATGCAAGACTGGACCACTGATCAGACACTGCACTCTGCTGTGAGGCCTGAGCTCTGTATTTGTTCTCAAATGTCCAAAGTTTCTCCACAGAAGAAAGCCAGGGATTTTCAACCAGCCATAGGGATCCATGTTTTTCCCAGCATCAGGGACCAGCACTTCTAGTAGCATCAGGAAACCGGGTCAAGAAACAGACCTGGGAAGAATGGAGAAGTTACAGCTTTGACTGTATGTTTAGAGTGCTCAGGTTCCAAGAAAGCCAAGGGGACTCGGCATGAAAGTCAATATTGTGAATGTCTAATTTGCTAACTTGCCTTTGGGGATAATAACAAAACACCAAGGAGGCAGGTTCTGGCAAACGAGCATTGTCAAAAGTTAACTGAAAGCTATCATCTCACAGGACAAAGCTTCCTCCAGGGTAAGTTTATCCTGACCTGTTTAAGAGATGAAAATTGGGGCCCCAAAACACCCAAGAGATACGGGTTTTTTGTTTTTTGTTTGGTCTTCATGGTATTTTACAAATAAAAACTTTTTCGAAAACACTTCTGTGGAAGTTTCCCAACATGGCCCATGTATACATATGTAACAAATCTGCATGTTGTGTGCATGTACCCTGGAACTTAAAGTATAATAAATATATATATAAACACTTCTATTTTCTAAAATTAAAAAGAAAAGAGCTCTGACAGCACTGGGAATATGTTTTCACAAAGTAACTGGAAGCTTGAGGGAGACCCGGGTTTCCTATTTGGATGGATCTGGCACCGACTGGTTTGGATGGATCTGCCACCATTTCCTTGCTGTGATATACTATTTTTTTTTTGTTTTTACTTGTTAAAAGTACTTCGCCAGAAAAATTGTCTGAAAGTTGTAAAAAGGTGCTCTTAGGCTAAAGACTTCAACTGATTTTTATTTAAATTGAATGGGCTATTTTCTAACATTGTAGGGAAAGAGATTAATTTATAAAGTTATTTTTTTCTGGTTCAGAATAATTTTTGCCCAGTAGGGAAGATAACCAAAGGATGACGTTTGATTGTTCTGCTTCTCATGAACCAGGTTTGAATGTAGCCCTGAAGTTGTATCCTAATAATCCTTTATTAAATGGTCTCTGTATTTCCTGCCTCCCAAATGATGTTTGAACTAGTTTTTTTTTTAATTTTTTTTTTTTTAGAAGGAGTCTAGCTCTTTCGCCCAGGCTGAAGTGTGGTGGCATGACCTCGGCTCAGTGCAACGTCAGCCTCCCAGGTTCAAGAGATTCTCCTGCCTCAGCCTCCCAAGTAGCTGGGATTAGAGGCACGCACTGTCATGCCCAGCTAATTTTTGCATTTTTATTAGAGACGGGGTTTCACCATGTTGGACAGGATGGTCTCGAACTCCTGACCTCGTGATCTGCCCACCTCGGCCTCCCAAAGTGTGAACTAGTTTTAACACCTCACTGGTTTGCTCCTTAATTGAGCTAAATAAAATCTTTGGCATGGTTTTATATTTGCATGAAGTTATGGTTTTAATATTTTAAAAATTAAATGAGATAATGTCTTGGTATAAAACTGTTTTTATTTTAAATCCAGTGTTTATAAACGCCTTTCAAAACCTGTGTACAGCCCATGTATTGACTGGTCTAGCTGGGTGTTATTATTGACTGAAGCATTTGTGGCCTTTATTGAAGATAATGAGGCTGAAGTTGCACAAGGCCATATTTCAGGAATGTTAGAGAATTGATCCATCGCTAAGGAAAAAGTAAATAAAAACAAAAAGAAGAAGCTCTAGCTGCCCTGCAGACTAAGGGTCCCTGACAAAGAAAGCTGTAGATTATAATTCACATCGAAGTGATGTTGATTCTGCATATCATCGAATGAAAAGATCCTATTGTGCAAAGTGAGAGCATGATTAACTCACTTAAGGGGTTTGTTATGTAGGAAATAATGTATATGATGGTTCATTTCCAGGAAAAAAGTGCCTCGAATAGGGTTGGGCCCACAAATTACAGAAGAATGGAATGTACTAGGGCCCCTGCTTTCGCTGCCAGAGCCTGCTTGTCGGGGACCGCCTTAGTTACCCTCACCCAAACCAAAGAGTTTAGTCTAGAATTAAAGTTTACAAGCTTGCAAAATAAATCGCTTTATATATTCTTATCGGTTGGCCTGACTACCTTAGGTCATAAGTCAAATACTTAAAAAGCCCCCGAGCTGACTATGGTTGCAATGCATTATGGGATGCAACAAAACGCAGCGAGTCAACCCTAAAGGAAACGCCTAAAAGCCCCAACCCAACGACCAATAGGCGGCGTCTGGGAAGATTGTGGCCCAGCAGTTCTCAGCCTATGAGGAAGCGGGGGAGGGACCTGGGGCACACTAGGAGATGAACTGCTTGTTGGAACTGTACTGAGTGTGCCTGCTCACCAGACACCAGTCTTGCAAGACCGCTATTAAAAGTCTCACTTTCACTTTTCTTCGTGCCTCTTAAGTCCATTGTTTGGGTTTGGACGGGTGAGTGTCTTTCTCACAATTAGCACCCCACTAATTTCCATGTGGCCCCGCAATCTCCACAGGATTATCTGAACTTTAAGTGGAAAAACAGTGGGTTTTGCAGGTTAATAGGGTGAGCATTCCTGAATTATGAGCCATGATTTAAAACAGCATTTGGCAAAGAAAGAAAGAAAGCCTCTGTAAACGCTTCCTCCCCTGAAGGAGAAATTATAAGATAAAGCCATCATGGAGTCTGAGTAGCTTAATAGATTAGGGATTAGCCATTGTTTGTGAACAGATACAAAGGCAATAACGAATGAGTATTAACTACAAAGAAGTTATTTAAAATGCAAATATAATGCTCTGTTGTCCATTAATAAATAGCAAGGAATTTAGGGAAACAAGGAAGGAATTAAATGATTTTATATTTTAATTATTAATTCATGACAGATTGTTAGTGGGGATTATATGAAAATATCTGGAGAAAAGTCAACCAGTGATGTTGGATTAAAAATGAAGACCATATAAAACCTTAAAAAAGGGTGATCTTCCAAAATACTGGTGAAAATATTTTAATGTGAGCTATTAGGCTATTGATATTTAGTGTATTTTAATAAACATATACTAATATGTAATCGTTATTAATAATAATTAATATATATTTTTTGAGACGGAGTCTCACTCTGTTACCCAGGTTGGAGTGGAGTGGTGCGATCTCAGCTCACTGCAACTTCTGCCTCCTGGGTTCAAGCGATTCCCCTGCCTCATCCCCCTAAGTAGCTGGGATTACAGGCATGCGCTACCACACCCAGCTAATTTTTGTATTTTTAGTAGAGACGGGGTTTCGGCTTGTTGGCCAGGCTGGTCTCAAACTCCTAACCTCAGGTGATCCACCAACCTCTACCTCCCACAGTGCTGGGATTACAGGCCTGAGCCACCACACCCGGCCAATAATCCTTTTGTCTCATTTCTATTTGAGGAAGTATTTTCCTACTTTAACAATTTGTAGGTTTATAGATGTTTGGAATTGAAAAGAAGTTTAGGATTTTCTAGCTGTAATCATGACTTGATAAAAGTTAAATCATTTGTAAAAACTTGAGTTTTACTTTTAGAAATTTGAGGGTCCCCATTCCCTGTCCTTGTCCCTCCATTGTGATGTTCTGTTTCTTCCCAGGTCTACTGAGTGATATAGCTTGGCAAAGAAAGTATCCATCTTATCAGTAGCAAGTGAAACTGGGTTTGCCTTTTTAGCCTCTGTGAAAAGTTGGCTTGGAAAATGCAGCCAGGCCCAGTGTCCAGCAGGCCTCTCTTTCCCTCCCCTTCAGTCTCTGCCTAGGTTACCCTCAGATCTGGGGTGGCATCCCAGGCTTGGGGAAGCAGGCTCCACTGAGCACCCTAGTATCTCCTCACCCAGAGTCAGCACAGGGTACCTGCAGACGCAGGACAAGGCAGGGAGGTGGGCTGAGTGTCTTCCCTCCCTGGCCACCTGCCCCTAAGACAGGAACAGGGAGAGAAGGAAGGCAGGCAGCTGGGCTGAGTGTCCACCCTGCCTGGGCACCTGTCCCTAAGGCAGGAACAAGGAGAGAAGGAAGGCAAGGAGCAGGGCTGAGTGTCCTCCCCAGCTGGGCACCTGTCCCTAAGGCAGGAATAGGGAGAGAAGGTTAGAAAAGAGGCTGTGGACCTGCTGTCAATGAGTGGAACAAGACGGCTGTATACACTGTATCCTAACCCCAAACTCTACTGACCACAGAGGTCAATGAGTTCTGAGTCGCTGGCCACTCAGGTTAGCAGTGTGTGGACAGAGCAGAAGCTGGAAGAAGCCTGTCCTTATTTGAGAAGAGACAGAACTAGGGGAAGAGGGCGTAACCAATGCCTCCTTCCCTAGGCCTTGAAGCATCAGTGAATATAGTAAGGTGCAGATGTCTACCTAGATTATATATGCTCTATCACATGTATATAGAAATATATATAGTGTATATATATATATATATATACATATATGTATATTTGTTTTTTTTTTTTTTTGAGGGGAAGTTTTGCTCTTTTTGCCCAGGCTGGAGTGCAGTGGCGCGATCTTCGCTCACTGCAACCTCTGCCCGTTGGGTTCAAGTGATTCTCCTGCCTCAGCCTCCCAAGTAGCTGGGATTACAGGCATGCCACCACACCCAGTTAATTTTTGTATATTTAGCAGAGACAGGTTTCAGCATGTTGGCCAGACTGGTCTCGAACTCCTGACTTCAGGTGATCTGCCCGCCTCGGCCTCCCAAAGTGCTGGGATTACAGGCGTGAGCCACCACACCTAGCCAGAAATATTATATTTTTATGTGATTACATATGTAATTTGCTAGATAATCCTATTGCATCATAATAGTTATAAATGTTTGTGTTGCATTTCCTTCTACTTATTCATTAATTTAGTCGATAAATATTTCCTGAGTATCTAGGTCTGCAGAGATTTAAAACATATATATTATTCGGTGGAATCTTGCATATATAGCCGATACAAAGGGATACCACTCCAGACCTCCAGAAACGGGGAAAATAAGGAAAAAGAGCTATCTATTTGCTGAATAGACACAATGAAGAAAATAATGTAAATTTTACTGTTCTTTCCTTATGGAAATTGAGAAACTAAGTTCTTCTGGGCTTTAGTATTTTGCTCTAGTTCTGGAAACTACGGCATGCTCATAGTTTGTTCTGGGTGTTCTTTGTTGAGCCGGCTGGATCAACGGTGCACCCTTCTTTCCTCTGCCCTGGCCTGGGGGGCTGATGAGGTGGGCAGGGTGGGCGAGGCTGTGTTCCCTCCAGCGTGTGGTCATGTTCAAGGAATGGGAGGCACCAGCAGGTGGAGCTGCAGAGCAGTGTGGTCGATGGCAGCTGTGGTCATCTGCAGGAGACCCCTCTCCTAGAGCTGTCGCTGCAGATACAGACCTTCCTGGGCTGCAGTAACTGCTCCCTCGTCTTGTCTTCACCTATCAGGAAGGCAACAGTCCCTCTCTTTTGCTAACCCTGGGATATTTTACACCTCTCACTGGTTCTCCAGCCCCCCAACAATTGCTCCATTTCAGGGTGGCGTCTCTTTCCTCCTGGGAGTCTTGCTTGTTTCTGCAGGTTCTTCATATCATTGTATTCTCATTCTTCATTACAAATCCTAAGTTGTACACACCGTTTTGTCATTTTGAGTTTTGTTATGTAACTGCTTCAAGTAGCTGTTTTAACAAGGGTAACTGTGCCTGTCTTCTTGCTTAGGCTGGCTCTTTAACAGATTTATATATGTAATATTCAGTGAACAATTTTATGCTTTTTGTCAGGTGCCAATATTTGAAGTTATGTTTCAGATATAGAGGAGGAGTGATTTTTTTTGTTTTTTCTTGAGATGGAGTCTTGCTCTGTTGCCCAGGCTGGAGTGCAGTGGCGTGATCGCGGTTCACTGCGATCTCTGCCTTCCAGGTTCAAGTGATTCTCCTGCCTTAGGCTCCCAAGCAGCTGAGACTACAGGCGTGCACCACCATGCCCAGCTAATTGTTTATTTTTAGTAGAGACAAGGTTTTGCAACGTTGGCCAGGCTGTTCTCAAACTCCTGACCTCAGGTGATCCACCGGTCTTGACCTCCCAAAGTACTAGGATTACAGGCATGAGCTGCCTCGCCTGGCCATGGAGGACTGATCTTTTAGCAAACCAACAAGTAGAACAAGTAGAAATTCTGAACAAAAAAAATACCCAATAAAAAGAAAAAAATACAAATAGAAGAAAAAAAACGGTCAGATCAGAATTTTATATTTAACAAAAAATCGCTGAATCATACACGTGAAATAAAGGCATCTTCAGGTTATAAAAATTGTTACCATTTTCAGTACTCATCATTTCAATACTCATAGATCTTGTTTCTCCAGATCTATGTTTCCCAGCCTGGACAACTTCCCTTAGCATTTCTTGTTGTGTGGTGTCGTAGCAGTGAATCTCTGAGTTAATTATATCCGACACATAGTGAATGTTATGTTGTCAGAATTCTGTTATATTCTTCTGAACAATAGTGATGTGTCGATTTTAGCATATTAAGATCCCATCTCCACCTTTGGTTCCATATTTTACATTTTCCACAAGATAATGTAAAATATGTATACACATGCAATGGAATATTATTCAGCCATTAAAAATGCAAGGAAATCCTGCCATTTGCAACAACATAGATTAACTTGGAGGACATTAGGTCAAGTGAAACAGGCCAGGCACAGAAAGATGAATACTGCATGATCACACTTACATGTAGAATCTAAAATTGTTGTGTAGCAGGACGAGTCGCAGACAAAACTCCTCAGACACCGGATTAAAGAAGGAAGAGGTTTTTATTCAGCCTGGAGCGTCAGCAGACTCGCGTCTTAAGAGCCGAACTCCTTGAAAAAGAAATTCCGAGCCCTGTTAAGGGCTTACAACTCTAAGGGGTCCACGTGAAAGGGTCATGATAGATCAAGTAAGCGCGAGGAACGTGACTGGGGGCTACATGCATCAGCTCACAGAACAAAAAGTTTTACAGTGCCTTCTCATACAATGTCTGGAATTTACAGATAACACCAGTAGTTTTGGTCAGGGGTTAATATTATTATTATTATTTTAACCACCAGGGCCAGGTGGTGGCGCCAAGGCCGTCTAGCTATTTCTCTTACTTCTGTTTCTTTCCAACTTTTTGCTTTCTCCCTTTTCTCCTGTCTTATAAACTAGGGGAAAGGGGAGGTGGGAGAGAAGCTGGGAAAGACAACAGGAGAAGTGGTGTTCTCATTCCAGTTGTACTCATAGAAATAGCAGAAGGGGGGGATACCAAGGCTGCAGGGAGTGAGGAAGAACTGGGAGATGATGCTTAAAGGGTACAAAACTTGAGTTATAAGATGGACAAGTCCTGGTGCTGTAATGCATAGTATGGATGACAGTGGATGCAGTAATTAACTGGATTGTGAAAATCCTACACAATATGTATCAAAGGGTATTGCACACCTTGAGTATATACAATCTTTATCAATTAAATATTTTTAAATAACATGCATATACAGAGATTCATTTCTGAGCTGTGAGAGAGCACAGGTTTTTTGTTTGTTTCTTCATCTGCTTAGGTTTCCTGATTTAAATGTTTCTTCAGATACGGGTACAAGAAG
Source organism: Nomascus leucogenys (assembly GCF_006542625.1). NCBI lineage: Eukaryota > Metazoa > Chordata > Mammalia > Primates > Hylobatidae > Nomascus > Nomascus leucogenys. Next base: position 147,536,955 of record NC_044384.1, on the reverse strand, counting down.
AAAATGTGCCACACACCTGCCCCTTATTTTACAATAATAGATCCCACCACCAACGAACCAGCACATTTGGCAGAATAAAACTGGATGTTTTCCGATTTCATATTTTGCAGTTCTTGCATTCTTTTGGAAGCTAGATTTGATTCCAACTTACAAACTAGCACAGAAGAGCTCTGATTTTCAGTTTGGGGTATTTACATGTAATTTCCATAGCCCCCGGATACACAGAATGATGATATTTCCTAATTTACCTGATAAATATCTCCAGGAGGCATGGTGGGTTTGGATGTTTGGAGAGGATGCGTAGTTCACTAAGGGACTAAGGGGTAATCTGCATATGACTTGATCCTAGCCGCAGAAAAGCGTGGGGCACTTTCAAGAGTGGAGTGAGCCCTTCCCGCTGCCTCTCCACAAGCTGGTTCCATCATCCGCAGGAATCTTCCCGCTGCTTTGTCGCCCCACCGCCTGACTCACAATCCTGCTGGAGGAAACGGAATGGCAGGAGCGGCTTGCAGGTGGAAACTGCTTAAGGCAGCTGCCTGCTGTTTGAAGTATTTTCAGCCCCCCTTTGAAGTCTGGGTGACTGTTGTCCCAGTTAGAAATGAAACAGCTGTTTCCCTCTCTAAAAGTAAAACATGGTACCTTTATGAGGTCTTAAATTTCTTTACAAACAAGCTAAGCGTTTTAATTCTGTACTTCCACATCTTCCCTGAAGGAATATAGTTTGAAAGCAGCTTAGGCATATTTGCTACTTTGTTGCCTCTGTGGATTTTATCTTCAGGATAAAAATCACATTTTGAAAGCCTGTGACAGAAATATAAGCAGTGTTTGGGTTTATTTTCTGAGATTCTACAGAATTCTGGGGGTGATCGCATTTGCAATGGTTTAGGGACCACGATGCCAGGCTCCCTGTCTCCAAATAAGTGTTATGTATTCTTTCTACGATTGTGGATTCATTAATTTGGACTTCACTTTTTTCAGACTCTGATATCCTGCGAAGACGCCCTCGAAAGCATTACACTTCTCTGTTGAATTTACTTAGTGATAATATGCCTTAGGACCCTGAAAAGACAGCATGATTGCTTCACTTGAGGAAAGTGAGTGGATGGGCAGGTAACACCTGGGTACTGAGCATGTCTGTATGTGCCCAGACCAGGGCTGGGTCATTCCACTTCACATGCCCTCATGTAATAAAAACCTTGTTTGGGGTGGATATCCTAAACACAATTGCATGGGACCCTGCGATTAGCAGAGTTTATAAAATGCCCCAAAGATGCAAAGCTATTAAATTATGACTGGGGTTTCCCCTGAAGATTATTTGAGCACAGGAGATGATAATGACAAATAAAGGTGGATCCTCAACTTATCAACTTTTGAATGATTTTTTTTTTTAATTTTTTTTTGGAGACGGAGTCTCGCTCTGTCACCCAGGCTGGAGTACAGTGGCGCTATCTTGGCTCACTGCAAGCTCCGCCTCCCGGGTTCCCACCATTCTCCTGCCTCAGCCTCTCCGAGTAGCTGGGACTACAGGCGCCCGCCACCACGCCTGGCTAATTTTTTGTATTTTTTTTAGTAGAGACGGGGTTTCACTGTGGTCTCGATCTCCTGACCTCGTGATCCGCCCGCCTCGGCCTCCCAAAGTGCTGGGATTACAAGCGTGAGCCACCGCGCCGGGCCTACTTTTGAATGATTCTTATCTTAGACTTCCTTCTCCCTAAAAATAGCAATATAAAATACAATGTATGTGTTTTATAATGGATAGCTTTATTATTACAGTAAGCAGGTGCATGCAGTCCAAAGTGCAATTGTGAATCATGATATAACGATATAATAATAATAATTATTATTATTTGAGGTGGAGTCTTGCTCTGTCACTCAGGCTTGAGTACAGTGGCATGACCTTGGCTCACTGCAACCTCTGCGTCCCAGGTTCAAGCCATTCTCCTGCCTCAGCCTCCCAAGTAGTTGGGACTACAGGCAAACGCCACCACACCCAACTAATTTTTTGTATTTTTTTTAGTAGAGATGGGTTTCACCATGTTGGCCAGGATGGTCAATCTCGTGACCTTGTGATCCACCTGCCTCGGCCTCCCACAGTGCTAGGATTACAGGCGTGAGCCACTGCTCCCGGCCTGTTGGTTTTTGTTGTTGTTATTGTTAGAGATGGGGTCTTGCTCTATTGCTGTGTCTCCCGAGCTGGAGTGCAGTGGTGCAAACGTAGCTCACTGCAACCTCCAACTCCTGGACTCAGTCAATCCTCCCGCCTCAGCCTCCTGAGTGGCTAATACTCAGTTTCTTGACTGGCATGTTGGAAACAACCAGAAAACAATATACAAAGAATTTAAAGTGCTTGCCTGTAGTGGTGGGAGAGCTGATTGCAGAGCTGAGGAACTTTACACATGCATGAATACCATGAGGAAAATGACATTAGAGGAGAAACAGAAGAATCATTAATCACTAGATAACAATTTTAAAATGTGAATTTGTAAAAAAAATTAATGCTTGGAATGAAATGTCAGTAAGGAAGCACATTTTTTAAAAGATCTCTAAAGAAATTTGCCCCTTATAAATAATACTTAAAAAGAAAGCATTTTGCCCCTTACAGCCAGAGGGCTTCAAATGCTACAGCTACAAAAACATATTTATACTTATAATAAAGTTATAACACAATAAATTCCCCAAGGTATCTATACAGGCTTACTGTTTCATAGCTGTTGATGTTTTGCATATTTCTTTCATTAAGGCATTTAGAAATAAAAGCACAATCGGTACAAACTGCAATTTCAAAAAATCTTAAGGAAAAATAACTATTATAATAGCAATAATTTGTCAAAAATATAGCAAATTTATAACTGTTTTGAAGTTGAATATATTAGGTACATGGGCTACTGGATGAATTCTGAAGGAGGTGCTGCTTCATTTTAATCTGGAACAAAATGAAACAAGCCAAAATAGAGATTTTCATATTCTTAAGGTTTAATCATCTTAAACAGGACTGGAAATTCAGGTCACAGAGGAGACTTATGTGATCCAAACAGTCACAGAAAAAGCACCACAGCCACATCCAGACTTTTGCTAGGAAAGTTCATAGATGCCGTAGTTTTCTATTCAGCAGACGTTACTGACACCATCCTGTGTGCTGGATGTTCAGCGAACCACTGGGGATGGAACTGTGAGTCAGAGCACAGGGAGCCCGCCTGAACAATTGCCTTACAACCTGGCGGTAGATATCGGCAAGAACACGGGGAATTCAAATTGCAGAAATAATGGGATTTTATATGACAATGATATCATGTGACTAAGCACAGAGACTCACATAAAAGAGGCTGGGAATATGCTCTCTCGAGAAACAGGTGGCCTCATAACTAAACCCTGAATGATGACGGGATTCCCACCAGTTCAGGGGAGGGAAAGACGTTTTCAGTCAGAACCAGAATCCACGCAAATGCCAGAAGGCAAGAAAACTCATCCCTGCAGCACAGGGTGATTTAGAGATAGCATAATTTTGCAGCAGATAATTACAGGTGTAAATAAAACCTATAGTAGGTTGATGACAAGAATAACCATTATGTTTAAAAAAAAAGGTGGCAATGGGAGGGTGGTGAATACTATTTTTATGGAAAAATAGAGAAAAATTAGGAAAAGGAGTGCACAAGGTATAATTGCACATCACTAGGAATCTAATCACCTCTTTTCCGTGCACCCACAATTACAGAAAAACCATCATAATTTTACATATTTCATTAATGGAATATTAAAATGTAAAATGAGTTAACAAGCACTTTGCAAAAGTTTTAATTGATAGATATTCTAAAGGGTTCAAAATAAGAAAATAAGGATTTGTTTTCCAATAGCATTTTTAAAGTGAGCAGATTTCAGAATAATGCCATCATGAATTTGGAGTTCTGCAATGATTAATTATGCAGAGTTTCGACAAATCATTATAATTGAGTTAAACTTCTTTATTGAGAACATATATAATTGAATTTTAAGAGGTCATGTTTCCTTAATAAAATGTATCTGGACATTCTCCTTCATTATTCTGTGTGATTCTATTAACCTCCACTGTGATCCTTTGGAAGATGGACAGAATTATAATTGGCATTCTCTATCTGTATTCAAACAGGCTGTGACCCAGTTCGTTGAGTCTTGCTTACCACAGGGGAATTTAAATGCTTAGCTGAGTGAGAATAAAACTCAAAATTGTATTTAATCTTTGGAATGACATTTTTGGATCTTTGTGGGAAGGGATATGAAGGTTGTTGATTTTTTGAAAACACAGTTGATCAATAAAGCACATCAATAAATGCATCAATATTGACACAATCAATAAAATGTGTCTTTTGTTGATGAGCATGATTTGATATGTAAACCATTGGACAGTTCTTCTCATTAAATCCAGCAATGGATCTAAAGGGGGGTTGGGGGATTGGTTCAAGGACTCTCACGTATACCCAGATTGGTGGATACCTGAGTAACTTAGCCCTGCGGAGCCTGCGTATATGAGAAGTTTGATCTCCAATACCATATTTTTGATGCATGCATTTGGTTGAAAAAAATCTGTGTATAGATTACAAATATATAACTTACATGCTATATTTTTTAAAAAAAAGTTTATTTCAAGTATGCCATGCTGCTGTCTTGATGATCAATATTTCTCCAACACTTACATGCCACTACTTAAAAAGTAGTAAGTGGCTAAATACATTAACATAAACACTAGATATTATTAGGGCAGAAAACATTCACTTTGTTTTTCATTTCATTGATTTCTGCTCTTATCCTTATTTTCTTCATTGTACAGATGCTTTATATTTTATTTTGCTGCCATTTTTTAATATTCTTTAAATAGAAGGTAAGATATTTAAGTATTCTTTTCTTCTAAATATATTTATTTAGTTATAAATTTCCCACTGAGCATTAACTTTCATCCACATATATTGATATTTTGAAATTTATGATTCATTTAAAATATTTTCATTATTTTCATTTGAATTTTTAATCAGGGCTTATTTAAAAGTGTATTGCTTTATTTCTAATTTGTGAGGAATTTTGGCTTATCTTTGTTATTGATTTCTAGCATAATCTACTCTAGTCAAAACCCATGGCCTAAATGATTTCAATTTTTAAAACTTTGTTAAGAAATGCTTTATAAACCAGCATGTGGAAAATACTGGTACATGTTCTATTTAAAAATAATTTTAATTCCATTATTAGATACAGTAATATATGCATGTTTGTGTATGCATATATGTATCATACCATATCAACAAGCTTGTTTGCTAATGGTGTTGTTCAAGCCTCCTCTATCTTAATAATATTATTTTGTATCTACTTTTGTATAGATTTCGAGGGGTTCATGTTAACATTTCCATCTGTAATTATGGATCTTTCCATGTCTCCTTTTGGTGCTGTCAATATTTATTTTATGTATCTTTGAAACTATATCACTGGATGCATACAGATTTAAAATATAATATTTTTATTTTGGATAAAGAACTTTATTGTTCTTGAAATACCTCTCTTGTTATAGTTCACGATTTACAGAGAACTTCAGGCCAAACTTAAAATATGTAAGGAGGCAGCTTTAGGCTAAACTTGACTTAACGAATGTATGTTAAAAACAATAAGTTACAAAAATCTGGTGCAACTATATTAACAGGAAAATATACAGCTATAGACAAAGAAATATAAGTACTTCTATCATTATTTTTCTGTAAAATTATTTTGGCTATTTTATATTTTTGAATTTCCTTATAAATTTTAAAATCAGCATGTTAAATACCTTTGAGGGAGAAAAAGCTGCTTAAATTGGGACTGAGAATAAGTTAACTATGAATCAATTTGAATAAAATGAATGTATTAGCAATATTACATATTCCCCAATCCATGAAAATGGAATATCTTTCCACCATTTAGGTTTTGAATTTACTTTAGCAGAAATATTTTGAAGTTTTCAGGGTAGAGAACTAGCAGTTATTTGTTGGACTTAATTTTAGATCTTTACTTCTTAAGCTCCTGTGATGCAGAGATACAGTTAGTTTCTCTATATTGCCCTTGAGTCCTATGCCTTTTTTATCTGTCCTTATTTAAGCAATGATTTGTTTGTAGAGTGTTTAGATTTTCCATGTATACAATTATGGAATTTTCTTTGTAAACTTTATAATTTTAATTGCCCTATTTCACTATCAAAGAAATATAAGACAATATGGCATAGAAACAGTGAAATTAGACATCCTTGTTCTAGACGCCAGTGGCAAAGTGGCCAATATTTCCAAAAGTAAGTGTGATATCAGCTGTAGAAATTCCTCAAATTTGCGTCTCACTACTGAAGTTTTCTATTGTTGTGACTTTGCTGGAGGGTTTTCACCAGGTATGGGTGTTAAACATTGTATCATATCCTATTCTGCATCTTAGGAGGTTTTCATATGTGTATCTCTTCATTGTGTTAATCTGATGAATTAAGGGATTAAGTTTTTAACGTTGAATCAACCTTGTGTTACTAAAATTCATCTGAATTTGTTGTGATAGCGTATCCTTTTTATATACCCTGGATTCTGTTTGCTGGTATTTAGTTAAGAGTTTCTATGTGCAGGTTTATACGAAGTGTTGGCCTGGGCTCTTACTTTCTGGTAACGCCCTTGATGTTTTAGATGAAGATGATACTGACCCCTAAAAATGGATTGAGAAAAGTTTCCTTTATGCACACCCCACACCCACACACATACACCTACACACACACACGTACACAGACACACACACACATATCTTTCATAAAGTATATATAAAATATAAAGTTACAAAAATACAAAAATGATTATATATCATATATAATTCCACCTTTTAATTTATTTATGTAATTTTTTTCTGAAAAAGTATTGAATTTTGTTCTAGCAGACAGTTAAATTCACCAGGGAACGCCTCAATCAATTCAGACCTGGTATTAGTCTTTACGCTTTGTTAGGACAAGTTAATTTCCATTTTGTCCTGATTGGCTGGGTGTGGTACCCATTCAGACATTTTGCTCCTACTGGAGTCTCACCTGAATTCTCAGAATGTTCAACAATTGTTTCCCTTCTCATTGGGCACCAACCGCCGTGTCTCTTCAACACACTGTGATTTATAAAATTTCTTCTTTATCTAGGAGCTACTGTCTGCCAGGTCTCCCTGACCGCCTGTGCATGTAACTCAAGAGTCAGCCAGAGACCGAGGCAGAATCCCACGCAGACTTTGTCACCCCTTCATATGGGGTGACCGCCCCTTTTCCAGCACTCTTACCCCGAGAGCCTCACTGTGTTAGACCCTCTGTCACCTTCACCCCGCTAGACGGCTGCCCTGCGCTGTTTGAAGGTGCCACGGCTTAGAAGGTGCCACTAGAGTAGTCCATGTGAGCTTACCAAGTAATTTTCTTCTCTTAAAGTTTTCTTTTTTTACTTTTCTTTTCTTTTTTTATTTTTATTTTTTTTTTGGAGACAGAGACTTGCTGTGTCACCCAGGCTGGAGTGCAGTGGTGCGATCTCAGCTCACTGCAAGCTCCGCCTCCCAGGTTCACACCATCCTCCTCCCTCAGCCTCCCGAGTTAGCTGGGCTACAGGCGCCCACTACCATGCTCGGCTAATATTTTATTTATTTTTAGTAGAGGCGGGGTTTCACTGTGTTAGCCAGGATGGTCTTGATCTCCTGACCTCGTGATCTGCCCGCCTTGGCCTCCCAAAGTGCTGGGATTACAGGCATGAGCCACCGCGCCTGGCCAAAGTTTTCAAGTTTGCATGAATTGTCCATTGCTTGCAAACAATCACTGTATAGTGGTGTCCGGGTTTTGTAGGTACTTCTGCAAGATACTGAGTCTGATACAGGCTGCTTCACTGTAGCCAGAGACAGAAGTCTTGTGTGGTCCTCCTTGTATTTCAAGTTCTCTATAAACTCACTGCTTAATAAGAGGTGCACTTTGGGAGGCTGAGGCAGGTAGATCACCTGAGGTCAGGAGTTCGAGACCAGCTGGACCAATATGATGAAACCCCGTCTCTACTAAAAATACAAAAATTAGCCAGGTATGGTGGCGGGTGCCTGTAATCCAAGCTACTTGGGAGGCTGAGACAGGAGAATTGCTTGAACTCAGGAGGCAGAGGTTGCGGTGAGCGAGATTGCGCCACTGCACTCCAGTCTGGGCAACAAGAGTAAAACTTCATCTCAAAAATAAATAAATAAATAAATAAATAAATAGGTGAAAACCTGAGTCCAGGGATAACCTGGATTCAGTCCAGACGTTGTCCATCTCTGTACTGTTGTACTCCAACGTCTCTCTGCGGTTTTAGGCGATCCTTCCACGAGACACACACACACACACACACACACACACATTATTTACAGCAGATCCTAAATAAAACACTAATTTTATTTCTTGGATTTTTGTCTTCTTCCACACTTAAAAGATTATTTCCCTAGGGATTTACAAAAATATGATTTATAAATGTCAAAAAAACTTACCAAAAAAACAAAACTTACCAACTTAATATTTTTTCATTTGGAGGTTCAGGTATTTTTTTTTTTTAACTTTCATTTTAGGTTTTGCGGGACATGTGCAGGTTTCTTTTATGGGTAGACTCATGTCATAGGGGTTGGTTTGTACAGATTATTTTGTCACTGAGGTACTAAACCTAGTATCCAATAGTTATTTTTTTCTGCTCCTCTCCCTCCTCCCACCCTCCACCCTCAAGTAGACCCTAGTGTCTGTTGTTTCTTTCTTTGTGTTCATTAAGTTCTGATCATTTAACTCCCACTTACGAGTGAGAACATGTGGTATTTGCTTTTCTTTTCCTGTGTGAGTTTGCTAAGGACAATGGCCTCCAGCTCCATCCATTTTTCTGCAAAAGACCTGATCTCATTCTTTTTAATGTCTGCATAGTATTCCATGGTGTACATGTACCACATTTTCTTTATCCAATCTGTCATTGGTGGGCATTCGAGTTGATTCCAAGTCTTTGCTATTGTGAACAGTGCTGCAGTGAACATTCATGAGCATGTGGCTTTATGGTCAAATGATTTATATTCCTCTGGGTTTATACCAAGTAATGAGATTGCTGGGTCAAATGGTAGTTCTGTTCTTAGCTCTCTGAGGAATGACCACACTGCTTTCCACAATGGTTGAACTAATTTACACTCCCACCAACAGTAAGTGTTGTTTTTTCTCTGCAACCTCATTGCTATTTGTTATTTTTTGACTTTTTAATAGTAGCCATTCTGACTGGTGTGAGATGATATTTCAGTACAGTTTTGATTTGCATTTCTCTAATGATCAGTAATATCCAACTTCTTAACAGTAATAGCTCTTGGTCGAAAGCTCCCAATCACCTGATAGAGAGTACGTCAATTCCATTTGTTTTTCTGATGAAGTTCACCAAATGTATCTGCATCCTCAGATTCGGCTGTAAATATTTCCTAGGTTGTATAAAGCCACATGTCATAAAAGAAACATTGATTTGCAAACATACTGAAATAAAAGAGATTCATTTTCCTTCCAAGTTAAACATTTGCATTTTCCTATTCATAAGGTTTCTGTTCAGCATACTAATGAGGCCCTTAGTCATTTAATAAAAAATACTCCTTTGCCAAATATTTTTTGCTGCATTAGGGGGTTTTAAAATTATTTTGCACACACCAGTACGTGATAGGTTACCTTAAGGCAAAGACCAATTCTTATGCATGCTGATTTCACAGCATTTTGTTCTTCATGTTCATCTAACAGGGTAGAGTTGATACAAACACTATATATGAGAGATATATATATACATATTCATATATCAGAAATATACATATACAAAACCTTAAATATAAGTAATTTAGAAATATAAGAAATATGTATATGTTGATTTATACAATGCACATTTGTATCTACACAAAACATATCTTAATTTAGAAGTGAATGTAGATAATTTTAAATTACTATTTTAATGAATGGAGAAGCTGAAAAGTAAAGGCAACCTACTCAAAAGTTTTGAAAAAGAAAAAATTATAGTTAAAAATTCTTTTATACTAATTTAAAACAAATGTCCTGAAACCGTAATATTTGCTGTTCACAAGAAAAAAAAAGTAAAGTTATAAAGAGTTATTTTCTTTTATATGTCCCTCTATTAGTCCATTTCATGCTGCTTAGAAAGACATACCCAAGACTGGGCCATTTACAACAAAATAAAGAGGGGTATTGGACTTACAGTTCCACATGGCTGGGGAGGCCTCACAATCATGATGGAATGTGAAAGGCATGTCTCACATGGCAGCCCATAAGAGAAAAGAGCTGTTCAGGGACACTCCCCCTTATGGAGCTATCAGATCTCATGAGACTTAGTGTCACGAGAACAGCATGGGAAAGACTCACCCCCATGATTCAACTGTCTCTCACCGGGTCCCTCCCACAACATGTGGGAATTCAAGATGAGATTTGGGTGGGGACACAGCCAAACCATATCAGGCTCTTAAAAACAAATTCATGAATTGCCATGAGAAACCCATCTGCAGGTTTTCCAACAAGCCTCAGATAGTGTGTCTGGAAAAAGGGACAAAAATAAAACACTGAGATGACAAAAGGGGAGATTCCCACCATCCTCCTGAACGAACTGCATTTCTTCTTTCCTTCCGTCCAAACTGCAAAATGCAAATCAGGTTTACGAGTAAATGAACATGCCAGTGTAAAAATCATGATGACAAACAACAACACTGTATTTGTGAAGAAAAGCAGGCTCTGGGATTTCAGGAACCATATGGTTTAAGCATCACAAACGGACAAAAAAAGACTATTAGAAGAAATGGCTTATTAATTATTATCTATTTCTGACATTGATAATTTTGCAATTCAAATGGATTCCCATTTTGAGACCTGAATCAATATTCCTTCACAACATTTTTCAGCAATTGACCAGGTATCTTCTAATAACATTAGATGACTGAACAGTCACAAAAGATCAAATACTAATATTTGGTAATTTGAAATATATATTATAGGTTACTGTTAAATAATATAAAAAAGCATATAAAATACTAGGTTCACTTGGATATCACCAGATAATTCTTCAAGAATACAAAACAAAAAAATAAAGCTCTGGTTATGTCATTCTTTCAATAATCTCAGACGGCTCCCAATTTTTTTTAAAACTACTGATGCTTCATAAATTTTCATTTTTATTCTCCAAAACACAGTCTACAATTCCCTTTTCTTTCCAATTCCTTTTTCGCTAGACACCAAGCTACAATCTAATTAAGCTATCTGTAGCATACCTTGCTTAATGTGTTCATCTTACTTCCTTCATCGACATAACTCATTTTTCTCTGCTACTTCTGTTTTTACTTTGTGGAAGTCTTCTTATTACTTGAGGTCATTTGAAAAAGCAAATAACTTCAAGGTATTTTCTCAGATTAGCCTGTAACATTTGGAATTTTCTTCCCTTGAATGTTCTCCACAACAATTAGTTATTGTTTTTCTTAAGACACTTACAATTTGCCTTCTGCTATATTTATTTCTCCAATTATAGAGCCAACTTCCCAAAGTCAATAGTAGGGACAATTTTTCATCTCTATCCACCCATCATCGGCCTATTGATGGATGAACCAATCAGTCATACGTTTTATTATTTTGAAAGTGGACTTGAGGCTTCTGACTCAGAGAGAGACAGCTGTTTTCTACTTACAGCAATCACTGCATTGGTTTTCCTGGCCCCAGTCTTTCCTCTACTTCAGGTGAAGTGATGGGAGTAAGATGTTGCCCTGCATGTATCAGGGCCCATACAATATGTGAGGAATGGGGCTAGAGCTGTGACATGTCCCCTGCAGAGAAAGGGGGAAAGCCTGTGCTACCTAGTGGAAGGAAATTCCTTGGGAAGGGGCTCATCTTTTAAAATGTAAATAAATGTGGAGGTGATGGGTGGAGACGAAATCAGCACCTCTGAGTTTACACCCTCTGGAATGTTCCCAGAGCTGTAAATCACATCTTCCTGGAAATGCAAACTCATGCCTTCCTGGAGGTAAACCTCTTTAGTATCTTGCAAGACTTGTCAGTTAACCAACTCCCAGTAAAATTTGTTCAGAAAGCCCTATCCATGCAGAAGCATATATACTTTTTAAAATTGCCTTCTGACCGCATTAGAATTACTTTGCTTCCAACAATTTTCAGTGTTTTGCCCTGAACACTTGGAGCACCTGATCGCGGAACTAGGCTCGGCTAGTAGGCTAGGCTAGGCTAGGCTAGGCTAGGCAGCTGGGCTAGGCTAGGCTACTAAGCTAGGATAGGATAGTAGGATAGGCTAGTAGGCTAGGCTAGGCTACGCTAGTAGTAGGCAAGGCTAGCCTAGGCTAGGCTAGTAGTAGGCTAGGCTATGCTAGGCTACGTTAGGCTAGTAGTAGGCTAGATTAGGCTAGGCTAGCAGTAGGCTGGCTTAAATTAGTAATAGGCTAGGCTAGGCTAGCAGTAGGCTAGGCTAGGCTAGGCTAGGCTGGCAGTAGGCTAGGCTGGGTTAGGCTAGCAGTAGGATAGGCTGGGCTAGGCCAGGCTAGGCTAGGCGAGCGGTAGGCTAGGCTCGTCTAGGCTAGGCTGGCAGTAGGCTAGGGTAGGCTAGGCTAGGCTGGCAGTAGGCTGGACTAGGCTAGGCTGGCAGTAGGCTAGGGTAGGCTAGGCTAGGCTGGCAGTAGGCTGGACTAGGCTAGGCTGGCAGTAGGCTAGGCCAGGCTGGCAGTAGGCTAGGGTAGGCTAGGCTAGGCTGGCAGTAGGCTAGGCTGGCAGTAGGATAGGCTATGCTACACTAGGGTAGCAGTAGGCTAGGCTAAGCTAGCAGTAGGCTAGGCTAGGCCAGGCCAGCAGTAGGCTAGGCTAGGCCAGGCTAGCAGTAGGCTAGGCCAGCAGTAGGCTAGGCTAGGATAGGCCAGGAGTAGGCTAGGCCGGCAGTAGGCTAGGCTAGGCTAGGCCAGGGCAGCAGTCGGTTAGGCTAGGCTAGGCCAGGGCAGCAGTCGGTTAGGCTAGGCTAGGCTAGCAGTAGGCTAAGCTAGGCTAGGCTCGTAGTAGGCTAGGCTAGGCTAGGCTATGCTAGGCTGGTAGTTGGCTAGGTTAGGCTAGGCTAGGCTAGGCTGGTAGTAGGCTAGGCTATGCTAGGCTAGGCTAGGGTAGCAGTAGGTTAGGCTAGGCTAGCAGTAGGCTAGGCTAGTGTAGGTTAGGCCAGGCTAGGCTAGGCTGGTAGTGGGCTAATCTTGGGTACGCTAGGCTAGGCTAGGCTTACGCTAGGCTTAGACTAGGCTTAGGCTAGGCTTGGCTTGACTTACCCATTCCATTCCATGGAATGGAATCAGATGATACAAATTAAGCTAATTCCAACAGAATATTTTCTCACCTATATTTTTAAATTGTCGTTGTCATCTAGAGTTCTCAAAGATGATCAGAATCCAGAAATTTCAGTATTTGGTTTCAAAAATTGAAAAGAAATGCAATTTCAAAATGGAATTTCAGACTTGACAAATATATAATAATAGTCAGCTCCAAAATATTCTATATCAAACAAGATTCTTTGGCTTGAGTTGCAAGATTCAAATCAGTTCACACTCTTCCTGGTCAAACTTCCCATACTCTACCCACCATATATGTAGCCCATTTAATGAATATGAGACTTCAAAACTCCAGTTCAGTCTTAGGGACTGTAAGCATACTGTATATTGTAAAACTTCTTTGAACTTATTTGAGAAGAATTAAAAAAAAAACTGACGAGAGGGAATTTTAGGAAAATCTGCCAAGATAGATATTCAGATCTTCTGCCGTGCATTTTAAGGAGGTTAGTCTATGAATTTTCAGATGACTTTGCTCAGAGTCTTCGAAATATAAATTTAAAAAAAAGAGCAAGAGAGAAAAGAATAAAGAAAAACTTTCAGTTAATCCAATTTCCAGTAGAGATGAAAAAGATACCCCAGAGTTGAAAGACCAGTTTCTATCAAATGGGCTTTGGACATCATTCTTTAACTTGTTTCAGTAAAAGAACACTTATGTTTTCCCTCAGAGAAAATAACTTTTGATGGCAGCTAGATGTTTGACAATTTGTTTGTATACTTCTGACTTCAAAGTCAGCCAGATGGAAAGCAAATCTATTTTCTAAATATTGTGTGATATGCTGAATACATTGTTTTCTTCTCTTTTAGAGCTGAAGTCAAATGCATTTCCCATGTGAACTGTGTGAAGCTCAGGTGTGAAGAGGAAAGTAACCTGGCCATGAGAACACACTGACTTTGAGTAGCCCCTCATCCTTGACGGGCAGAGTGGCTGAACCTGAGGAGGTGAGACCTCAATGCAGTTTCCTGAAATAAATGCCGCCAATTCTAGTGCAGACTGCATACTCTGGTTTTCTCTGCATCTGAGTCCTAGAGCATTCCTCATGAATGTGCTTTAGGGAAAAGCTATGCAAAACTATCTTTGCTCCTTTCTTGAGAGAATCATTTCAGAAGCCCCCCTGGGAAACTAACATGCCTGCAGAACAAGAAGAAAACAGCAATACATTTTGAACCAATGGTGCAGGATTTGAGGAGCAAGTGTATGCTACAGATTTTGACAAAAAAATTATTTACATGGAACAACAAATAATTTTTTAAAAATCAAGTCACTGAAAAAACTTTTAAATCTTGGAGAAGGTTAAATAACTTTTAGTGTGGTGTCAAACCCCCAATATTAATAATGTGTTATGCTACTTGATGTAAGACTTTATTCCTCAATTTTAATTCAAGCATTCTAGAGATATGAGCTATGAGAGATTATCTGCTGTAAGCAACAATCTCATTGTTCTGCAAATGCTGAACCACAGAGGGGTTGAATGTCTTGTTCAAGCTCATGTAGTTATTTTGTGTTTAAATATATGGTTTAAATATATGAGGTAGGTACTTACATCTTACAGCCCATGTAGGTGTCTGTAACCCACTGCTTTGAATGGTAGGAAAGAAGAAAAACCTAATTATTTTTTCTCCTCAAAAGTCAGGCTCTGCTCGGTGACATATACTTAGCTGGTGCATAGTAGATATTTGAATGAATTCAGTGGCCTACACAAAGTGGAATGATGTTCCATGTGAAAGAAAGTCGCTTTGATGGTGCTTCTTTCTGAACTTCATTACCTTTACCTCTTGTTCAGTAACTGATATTAATAGGCATATTCTAGAACTAGATAGCCCAATTTTTCATTGTATTAGCAAAGGATACAAAAAACAAGAGCCCCTCTCAGGAGTAGACTGGTTCCTCTCTCATTAGAACCAAAAAAACGTATTCCTTGGTTTTTCAAAAATCATAAATTCCCCTAGCAGGAATCATAAACTACTTTAATTATCTGCTTCAGGAAACAATAGCCTCTGGCTTTGTTTTGTTTTTGTTTTGTCTTACATTTAAGAAAGGAAGACTGGACTCTATGACAGCCATGTTTCTGCCTTTCTGAGACATGACGACACCCTTGCAAGGAGAACTGAAAAATGCAAATTGTGGTTTAAACTGTTGATGTCCTCGTTTTCTTTTGGAACTCTAAATGCCCTTCGGCAACATCTTCTCCCATCTCACTTTATAAAAGTTGAACATCAGTCCTAGAATTATCGCAGCTGGGGACTTGGCCCCTGACTGTCATACGTGCTATGGTTAGAATCAGCCTTTTGACCACTGCTTGGTGTTTTAGTTCACACACGCCACACACACACCACACCACACACACAGAGTTAGAATCACAAAACATTGGAGCTTATTTTTTAAAAATAAAGATTATAAAGATCACATTCTGTTATGAGTGAATTAACCAAAGAACTAAACAGATTTGCCACTGAGCACAGCCCACAGTAGACCCTGAATTCAGGTCTCCATCCAGCTACCTTGAACCATCCTGTGATAAGCACCCTGAATTCAGGTCTCTATCCGGCAACCCTGAGCCGTCCTGTGATAAGCAAACTGCTTCTTACTTCCTTGTGGGTTCTTATTCCAGGATCCTGCATTCTGGGAAGTGCAGTGCAGACTGAACTTAGTGAAACTGGGTTAAACCTAACCCTGGAAACCTCAACACACTTTTTTGTCATTGTTTCTATGAGAAATGGCTTTCTCTGTCTCATTTTTCAAATTACACAAAAGCTTTTGGAAAAACCACTCACAATTTAGAAATTCTTTGTGCTCAAAAATAATGAAAGTTGACTGTAGTGTCCGTAGTGTCTGATATGAAGAGGTTATTTTAGTTTTTAAGTCATGTTTGCCAAAAATCTGTAATAGTTACATGAATTAGTTACCAAATACTGAATCATAATGTATGCTAATAAATAATATGCCTCTGTATTATTTAACATCTATGAAACTTTGTTATAAACAAAGCATTGAATTAGAGAAATTAAAAGCACAGAAATAAATAAAGTTCCTCTCCTCAAAACAATTTAAAGCCTAATGAGAGGGAGATAGAAATACACAGGAAAAATGTGCAGCCACCAACCAAGACGAGAGTGAAGGAGGCAGAATCTACAGAGAATGGAGGGTGTAGAAGTTGCCAGCTCCAGGCTATGCAATAAAAATCTGGTCTTGGAAAGTCATTATTAGGAATATCAGTGAGGGCCCAGATGCAGATACTAGATTCCACTGTAATAAGAAGGGGATATAATTTCATGCCGTAAACATGAGGCTTATAAAATTCTTGCGAAAATAAAATAGAAAGGCGTGAGCTCCTTGGAATGACTCTCAGAACAGCACTGCAGAGTTGAGCACTCCCAGGAGCGGCAATCTGTTGAAATAAACACTTGCACAAAACACCATTGTGAAACGGAACCTTTCTGCAGTGCCTCGAGATTAAAATTAGACGGCAGCATTGTAATGGACGGAATTGTGCCTCTCCCCCAGCTCACATGCTGAAGCCCTAACCCCAAGTACCTTAGAATGTATTCGGAGAGAAGGTCTTCGGACAGATAATTAAGGTTAAACGAATCTGCGGGTGTTCTTCCCTGGTGCAGAGACGCTAACACGTTGGCGCATGGAGGAGCGTGTGTCTTTAGGTTGATTCTACCCTGCTGCCTCCTGAAGTGTGTTGGGATCATGGTAATGGCCAAAGCACCCAATAAGAAAAAGAATACCAGGACTCAGCTCAAAACACATGGGCTATGTTTTGCAAATGAAATATAGCAGGTTTTAATATGCTTTATATGTCCTGCTTGGCTGGGAGGTCCCATTTTCCAGGCTCCTGTCAATAATTGTGGTGGCTGCAACATAGTAATAGTAGTTAGCACTTCGTCATTCTCTGAAGAGGGTGATATCATGCAAAGAAATTATTATTATTGCCAAATTCCTAGGCGGATTCCTGAAAGCCCCTTTCCCCTCCTTCGCTGGAAGTCTTAGTTCTGGAACAGAATGGCTGCAGAAATTCTACCTGGAACTCTGGCCGCAGCCCACGTAAATTCTCTAATGATACTGGAAACATTCTCCGTTCATTTAACAGTCTGCGGTTATTTAGCTACATTTCTGGCCTCCTCTACAAGGCAGATAACTTCTTGAAGGTAGGGTCTGTTTTTTATGCTTCCTGACATCCTATCAGCATCTACTGAATTGCTTGGCATCTCACAGGTAGTCAGTGAGCATTCTGTGAGGAACAGTGCAGTTTACTGTGTGCATTTAATGGGGATACAGGCAAGTAAGGTTGTGAGGAAGTCATTTATCCTCTTTTTGTAACCATCTTAAAGATGGCACAATCTCAGCTCACTGCAACCTCCAGCATGGTGCTGTTCCCGGAACCAAGCCTGGTTCGGGTGTGTGTTTTCCAGCACAATAATGAGAAGCAGACAAACTGGAAAAGAAGGGAATGTATTCCTGTAATCAGACACAGGAAGAAGGTTAAAGAAAATTCCACCAGACCAACTTAAAGTTTTACAATATTCTTAGTGCTTATATAGGTTGGGGTTATTTGCCTACATGCTGTATAGCATTTGCCTAAGTGTATAGGTAACTAATTTTGTTTCAGTTGGGTCAGAGGCCAAAAAACATGCTTTCTAAGTCCGATTAAGCTGTGAGGACCCCAGTACCTTCAATGCCTGTCTCCTAAATTCTAATTAATGAGGACTGTGGTACCAAAGTGATTATTTCTATCTTATCTCATTTACAGCTTGGTCTGGACAGCTGCCTTAGACTCCAATGAATCTATTCAAACAGCTGCTCTGTTACCTTGACCTACCTCAGATTTTGTCGACCCGAGATAGGTCATGGCACTAGGAATGTAAGGCTGCCTCTACTATTTTGACTTGCTCCACGTTAGGGAGCCCATGCAAGGCTCTTACTGACCACGTTTCATTTCTAGCTTTGATGTCTGGGCAGCGATTTCCCTAGGTTTAATTATTTGCTCAATGTTAAGGCAGCGCTGTGGAAATTTGTTGATGTAACCGGAGTGCTATGCAGGCCTGTCTGTGTGACTGTCATGCAGGCTTGTCAGGAGGCCTGTCTGTGCAACTGTCAGGCAGGCCTATCTGTGTGACTGTCAGGAGGCCTGTCTGTGTGACTGTCAGGAGGCCTGTGTGACTGTCGTGTGGGCCTGTCTGTGTGACTGTGGTGCGGGCCTATCTGTGTGACTGTCAGGAGGCCTGTCTGTGTGACTGTCAGGCGGGCCTGTCTGTGTGACAGCTGTGCAGGCCTGTCTGTGTGACCGTCGTGCGGGCCTGTCTGTGTGACTGTCAGGAGGCCTGTCTGTGTGACTGTGGTGCAGGCCTATCTGTGTGACTGTCAGGAGGCCTGTCTGACTGTCAGGAGGCCTGTCTGTGTGACTGTCAGGAGGCCTGTCTGTGTGACTGTCGTGCGGGCCTGTCTGTGTGACAGCTGTACAGGCCTGTCTGTGTGACTGTCGTGCGGGCCTGTCTGTGTGACTGTCAGGGAGAACTGACAATCCTGGAAGGCAGATGTGATCATTGCAAGGCCAAGAAGTTGTGGTCAGATGCAGCCCGCAGGTCATCTGTGGAGGAAAAGACTAAGGCCCTAGGCCTTTACGCCAAAGACCTCAGCCTGCTGGGCAGCAGAGATCCCTAATTGTTCTTTTCAGGAGGTGTATTCATTATCCCTTAACATTCTTAAATATCACTCATTTCAGGAATAACAGGAAGACTCTAACCACCTTTGTGGTAATCTACCATCTGGTTAGATTTCAATAAGGATGCATTATGTGCTAAGTGACCAACCTTTCAGGTGCTTAATCCCTATTTACATACTTCATATGCTAATTGGCAAATTTTAGATGGAGGATCCCAATGAGAACGCTTCAAATGGTAGTTTAAATCTCTAAGGTGTTAGCTTTCACACACAACACACTGGTACAGTGAGAATTTTAAAGTCAATCACTAAACATTGCACCTTCCAGAAAGAGAAGGAAATTCAGGGACAGAGAAGGCCTAACAACCACCTCCTTATAAGCAGAGCTCTCTCTACTCAGCTCTTGGGAACATCTACAGCATGGCCCAGCCCTGTGACGCTTCTAGAGGCTTTTGAATGATCAAAATGACAGTGCACTGCTTTAAAGTCACGTCTATTTCAAGAACACTATTATTTTAAAGACTGCTAACACAGGTTCTCCCATTTCCCCCAAACCATCTTCTTCTTCTAGCTTTTCACGTGTACATGATGCATCACCAGTTCCATTTTTATGGAGAGTCAAGATGTGAATCCGATTTTTCCTTCCTCCCATCTGATTCTTTCCCAGAGTTGGTAAGCTAATCCATACACTTCGTTTCTTTCACTTGCCCTTCCCTCCTCCTTTTCCTCTTCTTTTTATTCTTTTCCCCACCCTCCCTCTCTCCCTTCACCCCTCCCTGTTTCCCTCCCTCCATTCCTTCCCTCCTTCTTTCATTCTTCTATTTTGGTCCATCATCCTCCCAACATGATTTTTTCCTCTGTAAGCTGTTATTTCTTCCCCACAAAATTCAGTTCCCTTCTTGGCAGAACTGCTTCCAACTCCCGGATTCAAATAACGACAGCTAGAACTCATTAATCACAGACTACGTGTTTGGAAACCTGCCCCATCCCACAGCTGTTGAGGAAGTGAGCTGGGCATCAGGGCTGGGGCATGGGAGCCCTATGCCGTCCGGCATCCTTGAACCAGAGCTTTAGGATTCTCTTTACCTCTGAAAAGGATGATCTGATAAATTACTGTGCAGAGCAGTAGACTTTTATCTGGAATATCCTGTGAACCCCCCAAAATTGAGACAGGTCTCAGTTAATTTAGAACGCTTATTTTTGCCAAGGTTGAGGACACGCACCCGTGACACAGCCTCAGGAGGTCCTGGCGACATGTGCCCAAGGTGGTCAGGAAACAGCTTGGTTTTATACATTTTAGGGAGACGTGATACATCAATCAACATATGTATGATGAACATTGGTTCAGTCTGGAAGGGTGGGACAACTTGTAGTGGGGAGGGGACTTCCAGGTCACAGGTAGGTGAGAGACAAATGGCTGCATTCTTCTGAGTGTCCGATGAGCCTCTCCAAAGGAGGCTATCAGCTGTGCATTTATCACAGTGTGCAGAGGGATGACTCAGAATAGAATGGGAGGCAGATTTGCCCTGAGCAGTTCCCAGCTTGACTGTTCCCTTTAGCTTAGTGATTTTTCTAGTTACTAAGTGAAAGACATTTTCCTTTCACACTCCCGCTTGACAGAACTCTCGGACACTTGGCATTAGACGGACATGTCTGGCGCGCATCGAGACATGGTCACTTACCTCCGAAACAGGGAACAGCAACGGCTCCCGTTTAACCTCCACACCCAGCTTCTGATGAATCTTCCACATAAAGAACACATCCGAACCTCAGAACCACCTGCTGATTTCTCCTGGAAAGCCAACCCCTCACCTTGAAATTGCCTGTTACTGCCTCACTTCAAATGATGGCCCCATTGCTCTAGAACCAGCAGACTGCCTTCTGCAAACTTCTCACTGGCTGCCCCCTGCACAGGCTTCGGCCTTCTTTCTCTTCCTGAAATCCTCTTCCCTTCATTTCTGTCTGGCAGTATTTTCTGTAGGATCCGAATTTCAATATTCAAGACAAAGCCTTGTGAATATAAAAACTGCACAGAATCTCCCCCTTATTTGAACATCATAATGCAAAACAAAGACAATCTAAATTAAATAATTCCAGCCCATGGGAATTAAAATAGTATTTGTTACTGAAAGTAAACTAAAAATCAGACTTGTATCAGGGCTGGACCTAGGTGTTCAAGTCATCTCTCTCCGTGCTTCTTGTTATTAGGGTCACACCATTTTCCAGAAGCTTTTCAGCAGGCTTCACGTCAACTTTCCCTGGCTAAGACTGAACAATATTTCTACACTCTGGGTGCAAACAAAGCATGAGAAGGCTATTTTTTCCCCCACATTTTCAGAGTCTGCCCTGAATGACAGTTTCTGAAGACAAGAGAGAGAGAGATGGACACTTAGGGAATTATATGTACCAGATGCATTGATTATATTGCAGTTGCTTTCCACATGGTCAATACCTTAGATAGAGAATTGTACTAAATCAAAGACCTTATAAAGCAGAACATTTATTAGCCCTAATATACCTCTTTAAGATCATGTCCGCTGATAGAGTCTACGCCCTAACAACATCAGGTGGCTAAAGGAGACGCCTATCTAAAAAAAAATAAATACATAAAAAGGAAAAATTCATTTTGAATTATGAGCTATTTCACTTTGGGAGATCAGGCAAACACATTTTAAAATTCACTTGGAAAGTCAAGCTCAGCCCATGAATACAGTGAGGCATGGCCCGAGGCAAGGCAGAGGAAAGAGTCATCGACCTCGGGTGTTCTGAAAGTTTGCAATGCCCTTTTAGAGCACTGTCATGGAGTCCTGAACATTCAGAGAAAGAGACTTGTGCATTTTGTTTCATAGTTTCCCTCCTGTCTGTAAATAGTCCGGAAACAACTCTACCTAGGATTAAAGTTTCTATCTCACTATCTTAAGCATTAGAATACACTGATTTGACTTCTATAGATCATTTTACCAATAATGTACATGATTGATTTAATAATGCTAAACACAGTATTATTTCACAGCTAAGGGCTTTTGTTTTTGTGAATCAAGTGAGAATCTCTGAGATAGAAAGTGAGATTCTCATGGAAAGGTTGGAACTTCATTGGAGACAGGGTCTTCCCTAATCGGAGCAGCTAGTGTGATATTTCACACATCATCCTTCAAGGGCTCTGAGGCCACCTCTTGGTGGGCTGTTGTCTCAGAAAATTCACGCCCCTCTGCTGAGGCTGAGTCCACCTGGAGTTAAATGAAATGCAGTGTGTGACTGTTTCCTGTTAGGTAAAAATGACATGTCATAATCACAGCAAGCCTCACAGGCCATGGTGCTGCATAATGCCACGCGTCCAGAGGCGCAAATAGGCTTTCAGCATCGTGACGTCCTGAGTGGAACTTCCATTAAAGTTAGCATGATGAACAGAGCCCTGCACGGCTCTAATTGGGGAGCTCACAGTAGTGACTTTTGTGCCCATGTTTGCTCTAGAATATCCAATATGGACTTGCCTGAGAAGTAACCATATTCTTCCCCTGAAAGACGAACTTTAGTGGCAGACTTGGAGCTTAGGTGATAGTGCTAAATATTGTTTATACAATCAAAATTTACTCTTGTCTTTTCCCCAAATTCAGTTTCTGCTCATTACCTTTATCTTGACTTAGAAATCTATTCTTAAAAGCAGTAACTATGCAAGTTACTAAAGATAGTTCTGTCCCTCAAACTATATTGTGGACTTGGGAATCAAGGCAGAAGATCAAAGATATTATACTATTATACATATATTTTTATTGCAGTAAGATTATTGTTATGGCCATATTGTTCAGATTGCTGCCTGTCCTAAAGAAAATAATACATTATAATGATAAATATATAAATATAAATACGTACCTACAGGTAGCGATTGCTAAATAGATATTTTGTACTATTTGCTGTAGTGAAGGGATCACAAAACAGAAGGAAGCCAATTTGTACGCTCTCCAATTCTAACGATGTGACTTTAGACATGTGAAAAATGCCTCTCTGGGCCTTATTTACCTTATCAATAAAGTAATTAGATTTGTGCACACTGGAGGGTTGGAAAGCATTCTCTCTGAACGCCAGCCCTGTGGGGTATTCTCAACATAAAGAATGCCATTGTCTTCTCCATTTGGGGATTGCTGCAAATTACATCACCCGCATGGAAAGGTACATGTCTGTTGAGGCAGTAAAGGCTCTGCAAACTCCTAAGGTTGGAAAAATCCAACCAATTTATTCTTTTACTTTTTGTTTATGATTAAGAATTATTTCTAAGCAATAACTGTTCCTTTTCTTCAGGAATGATTGTACAGCATTAGATTAGATGATTCCTACTCTCTTGAAACCCCGCACCTAGAAACAACCTCAAATCATACCCACTTCCGGGGACTTAACTATTCTTTTCATGGGTTAATCATTTTTTTAAAAAAGTTGATTTTGCAGGATATATATTTTCTTATAAAAATGTATTAACACTAATTATAGAATATAATTGTATTTCACATATTGGATGTTCATTTTCTCCAGCTTTTCTCGTTTCTTAAGAAGAAATATAAAGAATATGCATACGTGTTTAAAACTTAACGAAGAACATGCACTCATACTAAAAGGCAATATTTTTGCCACTGTAAGGCATAGGCCAATTGGCTTAGAATTGTATGTAAATTTAGACTCTTGTTATAGGTATAACCTGTATATATGTAATATATATATACACACACACACATATATGTATACACACAACACACACACTCACACACACATATACATGATGTGTAACCAAAGGGAAGGAGTTTCTTCTAGGACAACAGGTAATTAATTCAAAAAATAAAAGAGTATCTGTGTGCCAGGAACTGTATAAAATGTTAAAGATAAAATAATGGAAACCCATGATCTTTCTCTCAGGAGCCCAATCAGATGCTTTAAAACAGTGTCTAGAAGGAGACTGGGGAAAAACGACTCCCTGAGAATTGACAACTGATGAGCCAAAGAGCCAACAGGACCACAGGAAGCCCCTGAACTCTGAATGCAAGTCCAGCTGCCCCTCATGAGTCCACCCCACAATCTTGGAGAGTGGATGTAAAAGTTATCCTGCATTTTAACCACATTTCCATCTCAAGTTGTTGTTTTAAAAGATTTCAAAAAGTCCTTACAGAAAAGGGTCAGATTCAATTTTCCAGATACTATCTAGATGCTGGGCCAATCACAACAGCTGACGACGAACGCACGAGGCCCCAGTGGCAGGTGCTGTCCCCAGCAGCAGGCCCCATGCACAACACTTGTCATGCATCCCCACACAGTTCTGTGCTAGTTACTTCTTGCCAAAAGTGCCAGATTCATGTTATTGTTGAAATGCTCTAAGTTTAGAATTTTAAGGGGAAAAGACCAGAATGCAGAATGAGCACACTGCACTTGTTCATACCTCCATCCAATAGGAACAAAAGCCACCTTGGAGCAGATGGAAGAATTATTTTCTCCTGTATTCGCTTCAGTTTAGCTGTTTATCCTGATTATTTCCAGAGCGTGATGATTAAATAATTCCTCTTTGTTCCCAGTGGCGTAGGTGCTTTCTCAAATCCAGGAGCACATATCAATTTTGCTCACATCTGAAATTGCATTTAAAATGGTGAAATCAGGAAAATAAATCCAAAACACGTTTTTAATTATGATAAATCTACTCTACCAATTAAGAATTACATCTGGCAAATCATAATGGAAACCCCTGCTGAGTGGCTAAAACAAAATGATGGTTTATTATCTCAGTTTATTATACAAAGTTGAAAGGAAATAGTTCAAGACCATGGCTGTCATGAAAGGCCTGCTTGATGACATGACATTTGAGCAAAACTTGAATGAGGTGAGCCAGTCATGTGGCTACGTAGGGGCAGACGTTTTTGGGTGGATGGAACAGCAAAATAAACCTGAGGTCAGATTATATTTTGGGTTTTTGAGGAACAGCAAGGAGGCAGGAGTGGAAAAGCAGAGTGAAGAATGACCGGGTTGCTGGGAAAAGTCCGGTTCGGAGAGAAAGTCGGGGGCAGATGATGAGATGTCTTGTAAGTTGTGGAGATAGTCTTGGGTTTTACTCCAAATGTAATGGAAACTCATTTGAGAGTTTTGAACAGAGCAGTGATGGAATCAGATTTACATTTTTATTACACGGATTTGGCTGCTATAGAAAGAAAAGACCATAAAGGGTAGGGTGACAGCAGCAAGACTCATGGAGGCAACTGCATTCCTTCAGATGGGAGATGATGCCCTGATCTGAGGCTGGGGCTGATGAGGAGAACAAGAACAAGAAGTAGGTTTTCGCCTGGGCAGCTCGGAGAACGGAGCTGCCCATCTATGAAGTTTTAATAGACTGGGAGTGGTACTGGTTTGGGGAGAAATATTAATTAGAATGGGTTTTGCTGAAAATGAAACAATATTATGACTTGTGCAAATAGGCTATTCCCATTGAGAAGTTCTGACATCATGAGCACATACAAGTGGTACACAAAGGGAAGGGGTATGAAGGATGCATGAAGGCTGCCTCTCTGTGCGAACATGTGTTTGGATGTCTTTGTGAACTTTGCCTACAAAAGATAAAGAAATCCAGAGGAAGGCAGGGGGCAACAGCCTGCAGAACCAGTGCCAGGAAGAGCCTAGGGTGAGGCATCCCTCACGTATCTAAGTGAGAGTGACCGTGTGCTGGGGAGTTCTGTGGTTCGAGGTTCAAGGGAGTCACAAGAACTAGATACGGAAATTTAGGAGTCATCCAACTATCCAACTAGGTATGGGTTTTTTGTTTTGTTTTGTTTTTCCTTTTTGAGATGGAGTTTTGCTCGTCACCTAGGCTGGAGTGCAATGGCCTGATCTTGGCTCACAGCAACCTCCGCCTCTCAAGTTCAAGCGATTATCCTGCCTCAGCCTCCCGAGTAGCTGGGATTACAGGCACCCGCCACCACGCCCAGCTAATTTTTGTATGTTTAGTAGAGATGGGGTTTTGCCATGTTGGCCAGGCTGGTCTTGAATTCCTGACCTCAGGTGATCAGCCTGCCTCGGCCTCCCAAAGTGTTGGGATTACAGGCGTGAGCCACCACGCCCGGCCAAGGTATGCTTTTTAAGCCATGGAATTGGATGAAAACACTCAGGGAATGAGAATAGATAAAGAAGGGAAGAAAAATGTGTGACAGCCTAGCTTTGGGGGATACCATAATCTTGAATTGTTTATAAATACATTTTCTGTATATCCTTCTCTTGTTTTTATAGATTTTTGTGCTTGCTTTTGTTTTTATACCTAAATATTTAATGCAGCTGGAATATGTTCCCCTAGCTTCGTTCTTCCACGTGGCTAGTCAACAGCTCTTCATTATTTACTTAATATTCCAGATTATGAACTCTTTAATTGCTACCTTCATCATCTGCTAGAAATTCACTTTTGCTAGGGTTTATTTCAGAACTTCAAAATATGTCCTACTAATTTATCTATGCCCGACCCTCGCTACTCTCTTGTATTCACTGCCGGGCTATACTGCATTTAGTATTCATATTAACATAAATTATTAACCACTATTAACATAAATTATTAACCACTGTTAACATACATTATTAACCTCTAAACCAAATTAATCAACTTACTTTTACATCCCTTCTTTCAGAATTATTGTCATTTTTCTGCTGGTCTTATATGTGTATTCTACTAGATAAATTTGGGAAGCATTCTGTAAAGTGTTCCACAAACAAACAAAATGACCTTTTACAATTTGAAATACAAGTGTGATGCTATAATCTGATATGCTTCTATAATGTTTCTTTTATAATGTCTTCTACGTAATATCATTTAAAAGAATGAAGTTATGCAAAACAATTCCAAGACGTAACGAGTTGCAGTAAGGACTACAGATATCGTAGTTGGTGTTTGTTGGCAGAACAGGATTCTATTCAGAACCACACATCGTCGGAATATGATAAAGTCTTTCTTGAGCTGCATTTTTTGAAGTGATAAATGACATGGTGCCCACACGTCATGTCCACAGTCCCCAAAACATCAATCCCACCATGGAACCGTGTCAGTACGTGCACATACACTGTATTTCAACTTTAAAAATGACCTTAACTTGTGAGCTACGAATCCTCTACACACTGTGCGGTTACAAAGTCCTAACTGAATCACCAGGGGGAGGGAATAAATTACAGATTGCAGATCACAGGAGCATGTTTCTTTCTAGTGTCTTTTTCTTTATTTTGTAAAGGGCTTTGTTGTGAAAAGAGAATGGTTCTGTAATATTAAAGGAAAAGAAAACCAGATTCCTGACAGGTAAAAGAAGTATCAGATGTTTTCGTTTTGCATACTTTTGTTTCTTCTTGCCTGCGTAACTTATGTAGCATATATTTGGTCAATAGAAATCAGTCGGTTTTCCCAATTTGATTATAATGGATTATATATGTAAAACACCGAGAACACGTGTGGACGTTAAGGACAGCTCTACCTATTGGGCTAACCCTGGGATTGGCCTTTAAACTTTCTGGACCTCAGTTTGTTTTGCATTCACTTTAGTAATTTATTTTCCTCTATTTTTTTTTTTTTTTTATTGGGACAGAGTATTGCTCTGTCGTCCAGTCAGGCTGGAGTGCAGTAGTGTGATCTTGGCTCAGTAAATCCTCTGCCTTCCAGGTTCGAGCATTTCTCCCACCTCAGCCTCCTGAGTAGCTGGGATTGCAGGTGCATGCCACCACACCCAGCTCATTTTTTTATTTTTAGTGAGACGGGGTTTTGCCACGCTGGTGAGGCTGGTCTTGAACTCCTGACCTCAAATGATCCGACCGCCTCAGCCTCCCAAAGTTGTCAATTTATTTTCGAATCATGGGGGCTACATGATTAGCATGCTATATGCTCCAATTCTAAAAACACGAGCCGGTTCCCTTGCATAATTTGCTGAGGGAAACATCTGCGTTTCACTCTCTGTGTACTGAAAATTAACTCTCCATCAATGGAAAGCATGTACTACAGTTTTCGGTGATGTTTCAGGTGAGCTTGGAGTAGAAATGGCAAAGGAAAGAGCCTGGGAATAGACCGCTGGTGGGGGAGTCTTTTCTCCCACATTCTGCTCTGCTAAAATCATTAGGACCAGCAGCTCATCTCAGACAGAAGCTTTTAAACCTCTAAGAAGAGTGAGCAAATTATAAATGATGCTTATGCCTGGATATTTGTGAAGATATTCTTTCGTCTGTGTTGGTCTTCTTTTTTTTTTCCCCACTTGTTTGTCATGTGTCAGAATACACTAACATACAATTTACCATCATAACCATTTTTAGTGCTTGGTATTAAATACATTCAATATACTATTGAAGACTGTTTGCTGAGTATTAAATAGATTCATCGTGAGCAACCGTCCTCCCCACACATCTGCAATGTGTTACTCTTTTGAAAGATTATTCTTAGTTTTGATCAACTAGAAGGTGAAATAAGAACTGGGTTTTACTTTTCCAAATAAAGCAGTGAACTTGGCTTAGGAAACGAATGGGGATGACATCCACAGTGATTATTCAGGCTAACGGGAACTTCAGGGGGTACTGGAAACCCGTGCATGAGGGGCACAGACGCTCTAGACCCTCCGGGATGAGGTATGTAAACACCTCAGACAACCAATAACAAACTCAGATAACTGGGATTTTTAGATCCTGGGTTTTCGTTGTTGTTGTTATTATTTATTTATTTATGTATTTTTTCTGAGACAATAATTGAGGGAGACTGAACCAGAATGAAGAGGCTGAGATTTGTACTTTAGAAAATCTATCCTGACATCTTAAGTCGTCTTCTAAGGAATAAACCGGCGTGCGATTGTCTGCGAACCTCCTTTCTGTCCTTAGGAAACAATCGGGCTTCACAGGCCAGAGAAAAAGCAGCTGCTTCAGTGTGTGAAACTATCGTCTGCAAATCTGGAAGTACGAATTCACCGTTTTGAGAACAAAGAGAACCTACCCAGTGCCTGGGTGTGGGCAGGAGAGGAAGAGCCAGAAGCACTTCCGTTGTAAGAAATTCTTCACAGCAAAGTTCCAGTGGAAATTGTGCTCCTTCCAGAGTCAGTCATGAATGAGCCAGGCCAGGGCAGCCTGGGCGGGGGATGCTCACATCTGCACCTCCAGAGGGGCGGACGCTGCTTTCCTACAGGCCCTCAGAGAGCCAATCAGGACCCCACCCCCGAGACAGCCAGGACCCCACATCTGAGCTAGCCAGGACCCCACCTCCGACACAGCCAGGGCCCTACCTCCGAGGGGCAGCGCTGACCCTGGGGTCAGCTGAGGGTGGCTTCTTCCTCATGAAACAGTAGGACAATTTCTGGGTTCTTCACTGCTGGATTTCCAAACCCCAATACAGGCACTCATCATGCAATAGGCCTCATAAATATTTGTCAACTTTATTTTAAAGGAGAAAATAAAATGTACTGATGGTGTTCACTCCGTGAATGGATATTAAATAATTGCTTGAGAGGCCTCAAAAGTGAGATTATTCAATTATTTTGTCCAACCAGTGCATATTATTTTCTCTTTATATGTTAGGTACATATACATATATACATATATATAGGTGTGTGTATATATATGTGTATGTATATATACACACATATACATATATAAAATAAATATATATTATGTATATATATACACATAGATATATAAAATAAAGTATATATGCATATATACACACACAAACATAGATACATATAATTTTAGATTATTCAATTATTCTGTCCAACCAAGTAGTCTTCTGTCTTTTGAAAAATTAGCTAGGTTTTGTCTATGACACACCAACCCAGTGACATGGAAATGGAAAAGAAGCACAAATAAATACAAGGTTGTTTTTCCAAAAGAACTTACGGTCTAAAGAGGAGTGGGAAGCAGATCAACAGGCCAGTTTCACAGGGCAGGTAAAGGCTCTGCCAGGGTTATGACCATCATTCTCTTGGAGTCCAAAGAAGTGAGCAGCCTGTGTGTGGTTTTCTTGAAGATGAACATGAGTTTATAGACACGGTTATTGAGAAAACCACCAGGATTCTTTGTAATGAGTGCATTAAAAACCTATTCTGTTCTGAGGAGGCATTTCAGCAGCCGCTACAGAATGCCAGAACCCAGAAAACAAAGAACGCTACTCTGCCAGACAGCCGCGAACACTGGTAGCTAGAAAATGGAACTTCGATAAGAATGACACAGTTGATACTATGCCCAGGTAAATTTAGTTGCTTCGAAAAGACTCAGCTTCACAGCCTGGACCTCCAAAATATGTCCTTAGTGCTTGGCAGTCCTTCTTCAATCTGAGCTTCTAGAGCTTGTTTCAATGGCTTTGGCCCTTTCCTGTATATTTGGTGAACTGGAAACAAACTGATCTGTACTAGTTTAAAATGAAACTCAACATGAGCTGCCTGCAATGTAGGAACCATGAAATGCCAACTACTCTATAGGGTCGCATGTAGTTGTAAGCTTTGGCTGTTCACTTAACTTCTTTAAAGCTGCAGATTTTTCACTTTTCCATTATTCTTACTGGATAGGATGCGTGTTTTCCAAACTGTTCTATGGAGCTTCAGGGGCTCCTCAGAGGACCTGAGGTCTTCCCTGGGGAATGAAGTACAATTTCTGAGAAGGATTTCAACTCCTCTTATCTGCCTCTTCCATGCACAGATAAGCTGAGTTTTTAATCTAATTTTTCTAGACAACTTCCTGTGTAATCCAAATGTTGCTGCACCTGCTTTCCTGTCTTAAAGGGTGGATTTTTGCTGAAATTCCAAGGGCCATCTGAATGCTTTATCTTGCTGCCTCCTTGCAAGGTCCTCCGTTGCTCTCCAGGACTGCAAGTCTCTCCTCTTTTCCCACTGACAGCCACATGTGATTCTGAGGTTTAGTGTAATCTAAGATTCCCGTGTGTCATTCTTCTCGGGATCCCAAGCCAAGCTGGGCAGAAAAGGCATTTGGTCTTTCCTTTAACACCTTGTTTTTGTTTTAAGTCTTGCAAAATACAAGACTCTGGCCACTAATGATTACACCCAGTTTCTAACTCAAGAAACAGTTAACCTTAAAAAAAAAATAGAAACTCTATACTATAATTCAGGCAAAGTTTTATATCCTCATGACCTCATCGTTTCCCTCAGGAAATCTTTGTGGACTTTTGTACAAGGTGATTTTACTCAATTCCTTCCTCTGTCATGCCAAGAAAGAGGTACCCCGGGCTTCGGCCATATAAACGTAGTTGTCCTCATCCATATATTTCATGCCCTTTAAGTAGAGAATGCGTAAGGAGGGAAGTGGGCATCTAACAATTGTTTTATCTTCCCCTTGTAGGAACTGCGGAAATCCCACCTCCTATCCTGGGTGCATAATTCATTATTTTTAGATGCAAGTGACAGAAGCCTGATTTTAAAAAGATTGAGCTAAAATACAGGAATGTACCATCATAAATAGGAAAGGATAAATCATTCCTAAAGATTAGCTTGCTCAGGGTAGTCTAGATCCTGTCTTCATGTCTTTATTTCTTTTTTCTTCTGCTTTCTTATACCCCTACACACACACACACACACACACACACACACCACAACACAACACACATAGAGCACTGTTTTAAGTCAATGTTCCCCATGCTGGAAAACCTCCTTGCTAGAACGAAACATTGCTTTCCATAAATGAAGGGCAAGTTCAGATCAAAGAAAGAGGCAGGCCACTCTAGGCTGGTAGAGAGTCAAAGTTTTATTTGGGGGAATTTACACACCAGGTAATCTTAGGTGGCAGCAAGGCAAGGTGGATCTCTGTTACTTTTGGTTGAAAAATAAAGTCACTAACGGCATGTCAGGCCACCTGGTTGGTTTCTCAAACCGTCTACATTCGCTTAAAGGGCTCGTTGGGCTTCTCTACAATGTGGTCAACATTCCCAAGGGGTTGGGAGTGATGTTACCAGCAGGAGCAGTTGTCTTGGCATCTAGTTATGGTATGCTTTCTCTGAACACTGGGTCCAGTAACTCACCTTGTGCTACCTGGAACCTACATTCACAACACCCAACTTCTCCAAGTGGCAGAGTCTGAGCTCACAGCCTTGGAGCCTGCACTCCAAAGGAGATTATCAACCCTGATTTATCTTTCCTCCAAATTTGACTATAAAAGTTGAAAAAGCTACATTTTTTTGCTTGGTTTAGGTGACAACCCCAACTCTATAGGGTATGGGATTGATAACTGGGGTTGACAGACCCACAAGAACCAGAT
Organism: Nomascus leucogenys; assembly: GCF_006542625.1. Classification (NCBI taxonomy): domain Eukaryota; kingdom Metazoa; phylum Chordata; class Mammalia; order Primates; family Hylobatidae; genus Nomascus; species Nomascus leucogenys. Next base: position 147,504,707 of record NC_044384.1, on the reverse strand, counting down.
ACAGGTGTGGGAAAGTATCCTTTTCTCAATGAAATGAAACGGGGGAAATGAAAGTGCAAAGTGGTTGGAAAAGTTAACACAACACATGTGCATTAAGCTTGGTCATCTATTAAGTAACCATACAACTCAAGATACTTCTTTCTGTCACAGATAACAAATAAAACTCGTACTGAAGAATAGATCCCCTATCAGCATGCAATACATTAATACATTGCCCTTCCAGATACAATGGGTGCCTCATACTCTATTGAAACACACTGTCTTCATTCTCTCTCAGCCAGAAGAAAGTTCATGTCTTATACTCCTACACACACACACAAATGCACACATCCCAACACAACACAACAAACATGTAACACTGTTTTTTAGTGCCTACTCTCATTATTAATCAGGAGAACACAAAAAGGATCTTAAAATCTTCTGATAAAAGCTGGGGTGCCGTAGATGTATGCACACGAAGAGGACAGTAGCCAGTTTCTCCCATCATGTTTGTAAGATTTAATTTTATTTAAAGGTTTTTCCTACTACCAATGTTTGATTATTATTATTGAATTAAATGGCCTCTCATTTTTCTTTCAGATATGAATTTTTGTTCAATAATAATTCTTCAAACTAAAGCAATACTCATGAATATTGATAATTTATTTCACTATAACATTTTGGGATCCATCATATTAAAAAGATCATAGATGCCAATCAACTATAGTTAAGTTACATTTAAATGTACTTATAATAATTCATATCCTTGCTTCCCTTGTGGATACAATGAAAGAGGAGTGATTTGCATGTGTAAATGACTTTCGTCTAAAGAATAGCTATATAACATGTCGTCAAAAATGTTAAAGATTCATAGGGAAGATAACAAATATACATATCTAGTTGATAGACTGTCAGGTGCCAAGGCATTATTACTAGAGAAAGATTTTCATTTTCATTGGATTAAGCATGCATAGCAAGTAGACTTAAACAATTGATTGAAATCAGAAAATGTCAAAGCTGTATTTAGAAAATTGAGTGATTTCTTTTAAAGCAGTATTAAGTCAAGGAAAAATCACAGACAAAATGGAGTGGTAGTATATCTCTACATTTAATTTGAAATTTTACTTATGGTAACAGCTACTGTTAAATTATCCATGGCTAATTCGTCTTAAACTGAAATAGACAATTAAGCATGTTCTGGACTGTTAACCGGTTCATATTTTAGGTGCTTGCCTAATTAGACATTTCCTAAGCTAATCATTTGCACTGATTAATTTTTTAGAACATTTTATTGAGAATTTGTAGCTCTTTTTGCATTTACTGTTTTTGAAGTTATTTTTGTAAGAACATTGACTTGAAGATACATAATCTACTCTAAACATTTATTCTAACCCTATAAATAAATAGATCATACCACACAGACATAGGATGTTCAATTTTTTGAAACATGCTGGATGTCTTGACGTATGTCACATAATACATATACATATACTTGCACACAACATAGTCTTATATGTACACATGCATATATTACATAGATACATACATATATGCATAAATACATACACACATATATAATTTTTTAAAAGGCACATTATAAGTTTTGCTGTTTATGTAGAAATGTAGAGCTTAAACAGAGACATAGACCAATGGAACAGAACAGAGCCCTCAGAAATAATGCCGCATATCTACAACTATCTGATCTTTGACAAACCTGACAAAAACAAGAAATGGGGAAGGGATTCCCTATTTAATAAATGGTGCTGGGAAAACTGGCTAGCCATATGTAGAAAGCTGAAACTGGATCCCTTCCTTACACCTTATACAAAAATTAATTCAAGATGGATTAAAGACTTACATGTTAGACCTAAAACCATTAAAACCCTAGAAGAAAACCTAGGCAATACCATTCAGGACATAGGCGTGGGCAAGGACTTCATGTCTAAAACACCAAAAGCAATGGCAACAAAAGCCAAAATGGACAAATGGGATCTCATTAAACTAAAGAGCTTCTGCACAGCAAAAGAAACTACCATCAGAGTGAACAGGCAACCTACAGAATGGGAGAAAATTTTTGCAACCTACTCATCTGACAAAGGGCTAATATCCAGAATCTACAATGAACTCAAACAAATTTACAAGAAAAAAACAAACAACCCCATCGAAAAGTGGGCGAAGGACATGAACAGACACTTCTCAAAAGAAGACATTTATGCAGCCAAAAAACAAATGAAAAAATGCTCATCATCACTGGCCATCAGAGAAATGCAAATCAAAACCACAATGAGATACCATCTCACACCAGTTAGAATGGCCATCATTAAAAAGTCAGGAAACAACAGGTGCTGGAGAGGATGTGGAGAAATAGGAACACTTCTACACTGTTGGTGGGACTGTAAACTAGTTCAACCATTGTGGAAGTCAGTGTGGCGATTCCTCAGGGATCTAGAACTAGAAATACCATTTGACCCAGCCATCCCATTACTGGGTATATACCCAAAGGACTATAAATCATGCTGCTATAAAGACACATGCACACGTATGTTTGTTGTGGCACTATTCACAATAGCAAAGACTTGGAACCAACCCAAATGCCCAACAACGATAGAGTGGATTAAGAAAATGTGGCACATATATACCATGGAATACTATGCAGCCATAAAAAATGATGAGTTCATGTCCTTTGTAGGGACATGGATGAAACTGGAAAACATCATTCTCAGTAAACTATCGCAAGGACAAAAAACCAAACACCGCATGTTCTCACTCATTGGTGGGAATTGAACAATGAGAACTCATGGACACAGGAAGGGGAACATCACACTCCGGGGACTGTTGTGGGGTGGGGGGAGGGGGGAGGGACAGCATTAGGAGATATACCTAATGCTAAATGACGAGTTAATGGGTGCAGCAAACCAACACGGCACATGGATACATATGTAACAAACCTGCACATTGTGCACATGTACCCTAAAACCTAAAGTATAACAAAAAAAAATGTAGAGCTTAAAAAATTAAAGCTTTATATTTTTAGATATGGTGAATCAAATTTAAACAGATAATGACTATGAAACTCTGAACCCTTTAATTCTCAAAGTGTTTATATTTAGGAAGGTTAGTGAGTGTGTATGGAAGCATAATGTAATATGGCACCATTATTAAAGTGAGGCAAATGCATGCATGTTAAAATAAGCATTAGTCTTAAGGGATAGTTGTATTTTTTATATTAAAAAAATTAAATATTTTATATTTATTTTAAAATCAAAAAGTTGTAGTTTTGTAAGAGAAATTATTATACATTAGGTTTTTCTGTGATATGAATACCCTAATTTTGGCACAGTAGGTTTTGTTGGTTTTGTTGTTTCAGCCACCCAGTTTGTGCTACTTTGTTATTGCAGCCCTTGCAAACAAATATAAAATTTGTTTTCAGAAGTAAGGTGCTGCCAGCTGTGGTGGTGTGTGATTACAGGTTTGGCAAGGCCTGTAATCCCAGCGCTTTGGGAGGCTTAGGCAGGAGGATAGTTTGATAGCAGCATTTCAAGACCAGCCTGGGCACTATGTGAGACCCTGTCTCTACAAAACCTTAAAGTAAGATGTTCAATTTCTGGGCGTGGTGGTGCACCCCTGCAGTCCCAACTACTTAGGAGTCTGAGGTGGGAGGATCACTTGAGCACAGCAATTCAAGGCTACAGTGAACCATGATGCTCCGCTGCACTCCAGTCTGAGACAGACAGACTGAGATCCTGTTTCAAAAGAAAAACAGAAAGTGGGGTGCTACTGTAACAAACACCTACAAATGTGGAAATGGCTTTGGAATCAGATAATGAATGAAGGCTGGAATGAGTGACCAAGCCATGAATGGACAGGGAAGAAACCTAAATGCATGTTACTAAGTGAAAGAAGCCAATTTGGAAAGGCTGCATACTTTATGATTCCAACTACATGAAGTTCCAGACAAGGAAAACTATCAAAACAGAAAAAGCAGTGGTTGCAAAGGAGTTTAGGGAAAGGGAGGGATGACTAGTTGGAGCACAGAGGATATTTAGGGCAGTGAAACTTTTCTGTATGATGCTATAATGGTGGATCCATGTCATTATACATTTGTCCAAACCCACAGAATGCACAACACCAAGAGTGAGCCCTCATGTGAACTATGGACTTTGCTGACAACGATGTGTCAATGGAGATTCACTGATTCGAACAAATGCACCTCTCTGCTGAGGAATGTTGATAATGGGTGTGCATCAGTGGGGCTGTGCATGAGTGGGGCAGGGAGTAGATGGGAACTCTTTGTGCCTTTTGATCAGTTTGACTGGAAATCTAAAGCTGCTTTTTAGAAAATTACATCTTAAACATTTAAACAAGTATAAAAATTTTAGTATGAACATCATTCTTCTAATGTGACATCTGTCACTACTGCCAATATATTAACACACCTTGAAACAAAAGGTGTGTTATATAGCATATAACATCAACAGCATATAGTATCATATAACATCCAAGAGTTTGTAACCATTTCACCATAGAGAAGGTGACTGGGAAGGTCCTGGGTAAGGCCCTCAACATAAATGTAGGTTAGGACAGAGAGTGGGGAAAGAGCAGGTACAGGTGATGAGGAACTGTTTTCAGGTTGAGCATGAAAGTACACAAGAAATGCTTAATAAAAGGCTCCCGGGGTGGACTGATAGGAAGGAAAGCAGAGCACAGAAATACTCACTCCTAGAGCTAGAAATGTCTGACAAGGTAGCTGGGCAGATATCGGTTCTCCCAGAACATCTATGCCAAGCCGTGATCAGGGCTGCACTTTAGGACCACAACCTAGTCTTCTGCTGCTGTTAGGTGATGATGCTGGTAAGAACAATAGAGAATCCTAGAATTAGGGGGATTAAAGCAAATATTGGCTGCAGAGTTATTGCCACCAGGAAACAGTGGTTGGGCTTAATTATTTGCAAAATATGTCTGAGGGAGATGATTGATCTCAGCAATAAAGCAGAAGTCAAGCGAGGGAACCTGGGACTCACTGTGTGAGGAGGCGCTTAGCAACCATGACTTGACATTGAGTCACTTAAAAATTAAAACAGTACTCCTTGGATGAGCAGCAGATCAGACGAAGAAGTTGGGAAGGCATGGACTCTAAGAAAAGAGGGCTACTGGCAGATCATTAGTGCACCAAGAACATCTGTAAATTCAATCAGAATCAAACAGACAAAATCACATTAAAAAAAAAAAAAACTGATGTCTAAGTCGTACTCCAGCACGTATATTGGATGACATCATGTGAAAGTCACAGGACTTTCCCGTGTTTCCACTTTATGTTAACGCAATATTGCAAAGCCAATGCGCCCATTTTTACCCTAGTGTATAGAGCACCGTTTGTTTGAGAACAAACAGAATACCAGAGCTCTACAGCAGCTTCAGAACAGCAGGGATTAATAAATGGATGGATGTCAATCAAAGAAACTTCAGCCTGTAGCTGAGCCACCTGAGAAATGTCCCAATTTTGTAACTGCTTTGCAGTTCTGTGATATAGTAAATTGGGTTTTCACTTCTGGATTTGTAAGTACCATTCTGTCTTGTTAACTAAAACTAAATTACAAATGCATGCCAAAAAAAAAAAAAAAACAACTACAGACTGTCCCCTTTTTTGCTCTTGGAAATACTTGGCACCTAAGAATTTATTCCAGGAAAGTATTTCCATTTTTTGGAACCCTAAAACAGAAATATAATGTGATTTAAAAGTATTTATACTCTGCGTTTCTAACAAGATGAATTCATATATTAGAAAGAACTTTGATGCCTGTGCTTTTGGCTTTGTGCACATACATTTCAAAATCTAACCAAGAAATACTAGCACCTCAAAGTAAATACAGCAAAGTGTCAAGTTTGTAATGTGGAGAAATAAAATTGGCATTGTTCTCTGGAAATTTCTAACATAGCCTTCTTTAATTTTATAATTTTTAAATGTATTTTTCTTTGATTCTTTTGTTCTACGACAATAGTAAAGCTGGATTTTTATCCCTGATGTGTTTTCTGACCCACAATTCAACTTGAACTAAATAATGAAGTAAGCAGAGTATGTATTGGGACACTTCAATTCTACACTATCTATTTTATTTCTAGGAAGTCATTACCATATCATCATTCTAATAGTCATCATAAGCACCATCATCACAGTCCACAAAAACTAGAACAACAATGTTTATCAAGTGCCTTATTAAATCTTAAATTTTATGATTAACGTCCATTGCCAGTTAATGTAGACTAACATGAATTGTTTATTTAATAAAAATAAAATGATGGCATACTACTTTCATTGCATTTTAGGTTAGGCACCTGAAGCCTAAAGTGTTTCAGCAACTGGTATGATGTCACATACCTAATAAGAAGTAGAACACGTCCCATACGTTAAGCTTCCGGAAATGGGGACAGCAGGCGCCAAACGTGGACTTTGCCAAATCTGGGAGTCCTACAGCATTTCCATTTTGATAGTTACTTGTAACAAAACAGGTACATCTTGAAGCTTAGGGAACCTGAGCATAAGTCTCCATTAAACTGGAATTTAAAAGGACTTTACATTCACTCTAAGGGTGAACTAGAAATAAATTCTACCAGGCAGATGAAGAACAGGAAACTTCACCTGTTCCAAGGATAAATAATGAATGGAGAAAAAATCTCTGAACATAAGACTGCCCCACGTAATTACTCGGTCTGAATTCACAGGATTCACTCTACCTGTTGGGTCTGAAATACCTCAAATGGAGTGGGGAGTTTAAATGGCCTTGCTGATCGTGACTCAGGTAACTGGAAGAAGAAAAATAAATTCTTTCTAGGAAAACTTAACTGCGACCTGAGCCTGAAAGTATTCTTACAGATTAAGGTCTTGAAAAAAGTGAGCAGCATGCAGTAGAAATCCACAAAATGCAAGTCAATGAAACACTGTGATTGAGAATCAGCAGGAAATTAAACACACAGAGATACACACACACACACACAAACTCACACACACACACACCCCAGAAGTAGACCAAGAAATTAAGGCTGCAAAGAAATCTATAAAGACTAGCATAGTATAATTGAGAAATAACTAAATCTTATTAGAATACAACGAATAATGCTTAAAAATATATTCAATGAATGGATACAATAACAGACGGGAAATAGTTTTAAATAGTACTGCACTGGAAGGCAGGACTAAAAAATAGATCTCAAATGTATTCTTGAGGTATAGTTCTGAATAACTTACTTATAGATTACAAATGCACTATTAAACAGCTCATAATGTAGAATAATAACAGCAAAAAAATCACAAACAAAATGAGAAAATATCCTAACCGAATAATAAAAATAATACATATCAAAACATATGACATACAGTTTAAGTGAGATAATTCTTAGAAAACATTTTCTAAGCCTTAATTACTTACATTAGAAGGAACAAGTGCTGTGGTAACATAAGAATCTGACTTGAAATTTTAGAAAGAAATCCAGCAAAATAAATGCAAAGAAATTATGAGGAACTTAATAATGGAGATAAGTACAGAATAAATAGAATAGAAAATGTAAAATATAGAAGATCAATAAAGCCAAAACTTTAAGAAGATCTCGTATATAAAAGCAATTTTAACAAGCTTAAAGAAAAGGAGAAATAATATTAGGAATAAAACAGAATATACGAAATTCTACCAAAAAGTCTACAAAAACATAATTTGCTAACATGGACTGAAGAATGAGAACATATAAATCATTTTAAAACCCTAAAAGAAATGAGAAGTTATAAACTTTCCCAGAAAGAAAATACCAGCTCAAAGCTTTTATATGTTACTAATACCCATTGTCAAAGAGCAGATCATATGAGTATCAATAAAATCTAACAGATAATAAAAACAGGAAATGGAAGTCTAATCATTTAATGAGGCTATCAAAAGCTTAATATCAAATTAGAGTTGTAACTAAAAGTAGAAATGATAGATTGTTTTCATTGTGAACCTAAGTACAAAAATGTTAACGTATTAGTAAGATTAACCTAGCAGTAGATAAAAATAATAATAGATCATGAATAAATTGGATTTATATTAGAAATGTGGGTTACTATAATATTAAAAAAGTTAATTTAATTCATTATGTTAATCATATTATTTATTTATTTATTTTAGGGATGGGGACTTGCTCTTTTGCCCAGGCTTTTGTGATCACAGCTTACTGCAGCCTCAAACTCCTGGGCTCACTCAATCTCTCACCTTGACCTTCCAAAGTGAGGGGATTAAAGGAGTCAGCCACTGCTCCGCGACCCATTTTACTAATTTTAAATGAAAAAAATCATATGTATATCTTGATAAATCTATATAAGATGTTTGATGAAAATTAGTACTGTTTATGAATAAAAGGTAGAACCAAGCCTCTTGAAAAACTATATGACTTGTTTATCTAATGAAGAATATACATGAAAAAATCTAGTAATCATGACAATCGTTGCTGAAATATTGAACAGGAATGACAAAGATACCCGATATTACAATGTATATTTTATATTGTACTAAAATTTCTGGCCATTGTGGTAAAACATAAGGAATAAGATATAGGTATTGTAAAGATAAAAGGCATTATTTGAAAAAATACATTTTTCCCATGGAAATCCCCAAGTAATTTACATATATTTTAAATTATTGAAGAAGTTTAGGAAATTTCAATACTTTCTAGACAAAAAGTCAATTTCTTTTACGTATGTAATAAACTATCAGCATGAACATCTAATTTAGAAAATTAGGCCATTTACAATAATATTTTTAAAGCTTCAAGTAATATAACATTTTCACTTTTGGTTGACAGCCAAATAAATCAGGAAACCAAGAATAGTGAATCCACTGTCTGGATTCTCCTATTCAAGATTGCCAATTCCAGACGAGTTGGCTGAGAAACCGACTCCAAACTTTGGAGAGCTTCATCGAACTGAGGTACCAATATTGAAATACTTGGGTTGCTAGGAAGCAGTAACTCCTGATGAATCAGGACAAGATGCCAAAGGGCTGGACCCTATGAGTAGGTAACCCATAAGTAGACTGGCCTCAAAGTAAGAAGACTGGCTGCAATAAACTTAATCCCTGAAACTGGATTGAGGTGATCTGGATTATTGGTGCTGCTGTTCATCTGTGAGAAGCAAATGTAAATTGTCTCTAAGTGGAGATATGTCAGCTGAAGTAATAAAGTTTTTTCATATACAATGATCAGCATGCATGCAAAATAACTAGGAAATTACAAAACAAAAGCCCACATGATTTACAACAAAGTTTTAAAATGCAATGGAGACTTTCAGAGTTATTTTTGACATAGAAAGAACCTAGGAGTCACCATGCTCATCCTTAACACAAGAAGAAGCAGAACAAACTGAGAACAAATGGATTATCTTAGACCCAAAAGAGAATTTAGATTAAAGGGGGAACCGCTACCCTGAAGTCTGGAAGTGACAGGAGAATGCAAACAATCACAGCAGAGATCAATTTCCTGGAGCACAAGTCAATGGAGCCATCAATGGCTAGGAGGACATATAGTAACTTGGATGTATTGCTGGAGGCCGAGTGGACTAGTGCAAGGTGAGAAATTCATGGGGCATCAGTCTTAGGGGCACCGCATATAAATGGGTTTTAACTCCAGGAACACAGCTCAGCTCTCACAGTGAAGAGCCAAGAAAACACAACACAACAAAACATATATTTAATATTCTTAAAAAGTCAAAAGTTCAGAATTCGGTCAATAGATTTAATGTAGTCTCTACCCTATCAAAATTTCAGCTATGTCTTTCGTTTGTTTCGTCGTTTTTGTGGAGACGGACAAGCTAATCTTAAAATTCATATGGAAATGCAAGGGAACCTGAATAGCAAAAACTATCTATAAAAAAAGAATAAGGTTGGAGAACTCACACTTCCTAGTTTCAAAACTAACAACAAAGCTACAATGATCAAAATCGTTGTGACCCTAGATTAGGGAATAGTTTCTTAAATATGACACCAAAAGCAGGAAGAAGAAAAAAACAGATAAATTATATTTCCTTAAAATTAAAAACTTCTGGTACAGGAAGACATAGTGATAAGAAAGCGATACTAGTGACAAGAAAGCAGTACCAAAATCCAGAGAATTAAAGGAAATATTTGCAAACCATCCATCTGATAAGTCTTGTATTCAGAATATTAAAACAATTCTTACAAGTCAGCAATAGAACCAACAACAAGCAACCCAATTAGAAAAAAAGCAAAGAATCTGAACAGGTATTTCTCCAAAGAAAATATGCAAATGCAATTAAAACCAACACTAAAACACCATTCAGTCATTAGGGTGGCTACAGCAACAACAAAGACAGATTAAAAAAAGGCATGGACAAAATATGAGGACACTGGCTAGTTCACACATTGCTGCAGGAGCACAAAGCAGTGGAGCCATGAGGAAAACAGTTTGGCAGTTTCTCAAAAAGTTAATCATTGATTTACTATAAAACTAGCAATTGCATTCCTAGACATACATCACAAAGAATTGAAAATATATGTTTGCACAAAGGAGAACATATAACTTTATAGAAAAATTATTTATAATACTCCAGAGTGGAAACAACCCAAATACCCTTCAGCAAGTGGTTGAAGAAGCAAATGCTGCATGCACATACAATAAAATATGAAGTCATAGAAAGAATGAAATACTCCTACACTCTACTGTACAGATAAAGCCTGAACATATTTTGCAAAGTGAAAGAAGTCATATACAAACGATCACATAATGTATGATTCCATTTGTATGAAATGTCTCAAATAGGCAAATCCAAAGAGACAAATTAGATTGGTGGTTTCCACAGGCTGGGGAAGTGGGGGAGAGATCGGGAGATGTGGGATTTGTTTATGAGTTGATGAACACCTTCTGGAATTAGATAGTTGCTATGAAGGCACAAAATTGTGAATATTCAAAAAAAACCCACTGAATTTTATATCAGTAAAATTATATGAATTTATGTGAATTTTGCATTAATAAAAGCTGATTAAAAATAAATAAAATAAAAAAATTCTATATTTTATATACTGTAAAAATCTTATCCCATATTAATATAAATTAAATAAAAAGCATTCTCACAAGACAGAGAAATATTTCATACTGATAAAAGGTTCAATTCACCAGGAATATGTAATTGTTCTGCAACTCTAATGCACTCACTAACATAGCTTTAAAATTATATAAGATAAAAATTTACTGAACTACAAAAGAGAAAAACACAAATTCATAATGTAGCAAGGTTTTAACACATGGTGCTCATAAATGAGAAGAAAAAAAGATATTTAAATTCAGTAAAGATACAGGAGATTTGGAAACAGAATGAACTATTTTGAATTAAATGACATAAGTAGATGTTTTATACTCCCAGCGGAGTGCAGATGCCTTTAAGCACACTCAGGAATTTACCAAAAAATGGCCATGTTCTTGCCTACAAGTGAGTCTCAACACATTTCACATAACTGAAATCATACAGAATATGTTCTCTGACTATAGCACAATTAACCCAGAAAATTTTTAAAAATCTATATATTTAGAAATTGAGGGATATACTGTATGAGTCTAAAAGTTCAATGAATTTAAAATAAACATTACAAAATATTTTAAAGCATACGATAATAAAAATAGTCTTTATTGAAATATATGGGTGCAGAACATAATAATGTGTAGAAGAAACTGTGACATCTGGAACGTATATATATTTTTAAAGTGAAATTAAAATTAAATGAGATTGTCTTTCATCTCCAAAAGTCAAGAAAAACAGTAACTTCAAAGAAAGCTGAAGAGAAAAAAAGCATAAAGACCAAAAATCAATGAAATATAAAACAAAAGACAAAGAAGATTAACAGTCAAAGGTTCGTTTTTTCAAAGGATTATTAAATCTGAACTTGTAGGAATATTTATTTAATAAAAGAGAAACTAAATAACAACTAACAATCAAGAATTGGCAAAGATGACGTCAGTGTAAATCCTGCATACGATCAATATCAAATTTATTTTGGAGGTAAGTTTTAAAATTTAGAGGAAATTTAAAAAAATTCCCAAACAAGAATAAAGGCAACTTACTGAAGCTTCAAAAGTGCTAAAAGTAAACCTCATGATTAAATTCCTCTCCTCCAACACACACACAGACACACACACACACACACACACACACTCTAAAATGTATTATCCTACATGGTTTCATCAGTAGAAAGACACAGACAGTAAACATTTAAAGAGATAATTAACAGCATTAGCAATCTGAGGAATGCACACGGTAACCACTGTAAGAAAGCACTACTTACATAACAGAAAGATTTAAATGAAATGTATCATTTTTAAACATTGACAATACAAAGTATTGGTAAAGATATTAAACACTGAGAACCCTCATATACTGCTGGTGAAAGTCCTGACGGTATAATCTCTTTAGAAAACACCTTAAAATTATCTATTAAAGTCCAACATACGCATGTCCTTGGTCCTGAAATTATTAATCTTGAGTCTACGTCCAATAGACCTTCCAATTTATGTTTACACAATACATACATAAATATAAATTATACTGTATGATACAATGTGATATGCCACAGTAACATATACAAACCATCTAAAGCTAAATGTGAATATACGGCTGAATTTCACAAATATACATGGGCTGACCTTCAAAAGCCCTGAATTTAAAAATATCTGTAGTATAATTGTAAAGTTTGATAAAAGGCAAACTAATTGAGTTTAAAGGCCTGGAAGATGGTTACGTCTAGACAGGTGGGAAGTTTAGTCATATGTGGAGGGCTTAGAGGTGGTTCTGTGAGGGTGGAAAGGTTCTGTTTATAGCCTAAGAGGTGGTTGAATAGGCTGTGCTTTTGGCTAATTTATTATATTTCCAGTTCTGTTTCTTTTTTCTAGGTCGCAGTAAAAAGATTAGATTGCTGGTGAATATTTTCACAAAAACTGTCATGGGGTTTAAGAAAAGCATACATGCACAAGAACAAGAGAAAAGGAAATAAGGTGATATTAGATCAATCAATCAGTCTTGTGATCTAACCTGTCCATTCACTACAGCACAAGTTTAGAAGCAGGAAAACATCTGAATGACCAGCAAATCACCTCACATATAAGTTTAACCTTAATTTCCAGTGGGAACTCTAGGAAGAGACCCCCAGTTCACTGCAAACCCCCACTGCCTTCCTCCATCCTAGACAATGACCAGAAATGCAGTGGTCAGGTATTCAGAAGCAATATGACTGGGTATCAGGAGGCAATTTAAGGATGAGAAGCTGCCCGACTGAAGTAGGGGTATTTAGCACAAGTTCAAGTAATGAATGCTGGGCATGTCAGCCATCTCGCTACTGACTCCTGTATACTGGTAACAAAGACTCCTCAAAGCAGGTGACTGGAAATGCTTTCCTGGGGGAATCAAATCTGTTTGAATGGACAGGTTAGATCACAAGATTGATTGATTCATTGATATATAGATAGATTAGGTGGATGATAAATAGATTAGATGGATGAATGGGTAAATGGTTGGATAAAATGATAGATAGATGATAGGTAGATTAGGCATATGGATGGATGGATGAATGGATAGATGGATAGTTAAATGTATGAATGGATACTTGAAGAGGCTGACATTAGGGATTGATCACTAAACAATTTAGTCACATCAGTCTATAGTGAAACATATATTCTATGAACCTCAAAGAAGAAAAAAAGAGTTCTCAATCATCTTTTGATGTCCCATTCTAAAATATGAATGGAGAGAGAAAGTTCTTCACACACTTTGAAAAAGGCTTTGATATGAAATTAGAGGCTAATAAAAGGGAAAACAATGAACACAGAGGAATTAGAGACTCTGCAGGGGAATGAGAACAGAAAACAAAACAAGAATACCACTGGTATATTCAGAGAAGTCAAAGAATGTACAAAACAGGATGATATAAGTGCACACATGGACTCTCCTCTGTCTCTCTCTCACACACACGCGCGCACACACACACACACACACCCCTTAGGAAAAACCATTAGAAAAGGAAAAAGAACTCAACTGAAGGTTTTTGAAAATAAAGTGAATTCTATTTCCTAGAAAGTAGAAAAAAAGACAGAAAAATTGAAAACATGGAAAAAGAATACATTCAGTAGAATAGTCCAAGTTCCAATATTTGAAAAGTTCAAGACAGAACAGAGAAAAACAGAAGTGAGTGTGTTACTGATACAAAGGGCCCACTAAGAACCCACAACAGTGTGAAAATAGACTCACACCAAAGGCCATCATCTTGAAATTCCAAAACACTGGAAAAAAGGTAAGACCTGAGCTTACCAAGAGAAGTAAGCATGCTGTATTCTTAGACCTCGGAATAGCATTAGATTGTCAATAATGTCAGTGAAAGCTAGAAGATGGAGCATGGCCTTCACAGCTTAAAGAAAGATATTTCTAAATTAGCATCTATCCCAAAGCCATCAATTATGCGTGATGATACATTAAAGACAATTTTGGATAAGCAAGGCCTCAAAAATGTAACCCCTAAATGCTCACACACACGATGCTGGGGGAGGTGTGGGTGACCCACACAGGAGACTAAATCCAAAGTGGCGCTGAGGTAAACTGAGGGAGGCTAGGAACACAGTGCGGGAAATAGAGATAGCAGCCTTGGAGTGCCAGGGACGAGAGGCCAGGATTGCATCTGTAAAACAGGCCTGGAAGGAGATCTTGCAAATGGGAACAGGTCAAAAACCTCTAGGGAAGATTTATTATACAAAGGGAAGTTGGTAGAACACCAAATTGATAGAAAATTCATACTGTGCCGTAAATAAAGAAACTAAGCATACGGGGCGGTGGAAGAAATTAGACTGTTAGAAGCAGTAGGGTTTTTCAGGGAATGAAAATTATTCCTGGGGTGCATATGGCTCAGCGATGTGACTATTTGCAGTCACATAATAACAACAGGGTTAGTATCAGCCTAAGCAAAACGATGATACAAAAGCAAAGCAAGAAGGAGAAATGGAAGGATTATGGGGAGAGGAAGGAGTGAAAGCAAGGCAAATTGCCCCTTTCCATAATTGAAATGCAATATATATTGCTGCAAACTGGAAATTAATAAATAGTGATCAGAAGATATTAGTAACAATCACAGAGGTAAATACTAAGAAATAATTAATTAAAATAATTGAACATGCGAGCCTGTGGGAGGGAGCATGGGCAACTGAGATACCTTGTAAAACCCATGGACTCTTTAAATTACAGGCAAGTATAACTCTACTAAAAATGAAAGCCAAATTAAAAATAAAAAAGGGAAGAATATAAAAATATTGTAATGGCTATAAAGAGTTTGTATATTTCCTAAAACTCAAATCTACTTCCAACTGAGCATAGCTATATGTGGATATTTATTAAAAAAACAAAACAAACTCTGCCAAGATTTTTAATGTTTTCTAAAATACAGTCAGGGCATCTGAAAACAGAGAATCTTTAAGGCAGACTACGTAGAGTAAATACATGTTTAATTAATAGGTTACTAAGACTGAATGACAAGCATAGATCTGAATCTTCGGGTAAAATTAATGTGATGATTCTGAGATCCCGCTAATTTTTAGGAGTAAAATGCACACAATATATGGAATAGACTTCTTTATTTGCTGTACAGCATAACAAAGCCACATAATAATTACAATTTGTTCCTACTGAATGATACAGCCACTTGGACACCCTTAATGTCATCAATTAGAGTTTAATGCATAATTAAATTGTACAGCTAATTAGTGCACAATTAAATAAAAAAGTCAATTGATGAATAATGGAAATTCTCCATTTGAATAGCAAAATATCATTTTGAAGGCAATGACTTCTGTGCAACGTCATTTAAGCCACTGAGCTAGAATCATGAGTCAGATTTTCATTTCAGGTCTAGAAATTTTCATTTATTTCTAATTAGCTAACTAGATTGTAGCTTTGCAGGAAAATAAGCGGAGTTGATTTGTTTACACACTGAGGATCCTCAATCATCGGTTAACATGTAAGGAGCTTAAATACTTTACGACACATCATATATGCTCCATAGATATTATCTGTTGTAATCCCTATTCCAAATCTAAAGGCATGTCACTATTTATTTTGCAGGAAGTTTACACCAATGAACTTTATGTTCTATATAGTCACACGCAGTAGTGAGCGGCATTTCTTTTTATTTTTACACACATTTCTCTTTCATGAAATGAATATTATTTTATTCTTTACTCCTAAAATATTTACAATAATTAGATTTCACAAAGTAAAGCAGCTCCCTGTCTGTATCGCATTTGAGCACGCGTCACTGTTTTCCTTTTCTGGTAGCCATCCAAGGACATCAGCTTTATGGCTAGCAGAAATAGCAGAACGTCCTCTTCTTTCTGCAATATCAGCAGTTACAGGGTTTAGCTTCCTGTTCTGTTCATTATTCTTCTATTTGACTGTACTACGTCCATGCAACAGCTCCCCTGTGCTAGGGTCCCTAGCATACTTTTAACTTATTATATATAATATTTACTACTTTTCAATGGAATCAAACTGTAATAAATAAGACTTAGCTGACTTTAATACATGACTTTGAATAAGCAATGTAAGAGTCAAGAGATACAAAGAGTAAACAATGGAAGACACAGGATTTCACAGATTCTACAATGTGCTTTTTTTATACTTTAACAGGGCGGCAGTCGAACTATGGGGGATATGTCTTACAATCCAAGATGTATGACATTGGAATTAGCACTGTTCTTTTTAATGTTTTTGTAATGGCATATAAAATAATGGCACGTCTTCAAATTGATGTTGACTCAGATTCACTGAGACAAGTAAAGACGCCAGCATCATGTGGCTGAGGAGGCCTGCCAGCTCACCCTTGCGTTTATTACACATCTTTTTAGAGATATGCAATACAGTTCCTTGTATACGCTGCTAAATCGAAATCCTACTTTACAGGAACGTAAGAGTCCCTTTGGTTGCTTTCTCAGCTTTACAGAAGTACACTGACAAAAATTGTGTACCTATATATTTATTTAGGATACATAATATAAAATATATACATGTATAGTCTACAAAATGATTTTTATGTCCATATACATTATAACTGATGACCACAGTGGAGCTAATTAACAAATCCATCACCTCACATAGTTCCTTTCTTCTGTGTGTGTGCTCAGAACACAACATCTCCTTCCGTAGCAAGTTCTGAGGATTCTGGACGGAGTCATCGACGTCTTCCATTTTTCATTCACATTATACATCTCAAATGTCTTTTATGCCAGTTCAGAGAGAACTTCTATAATATTTTGGTGCCTGTTTTGCCTTAAATTCTGTGCCCATACCATAATTTATTTCATCCGTTCCCTATTGAAGACATGCAGCTATTTCTAAAATGTTGTTATTAAATCTAACAAATGCCATATATATATATTTTGAGACGGAGTGTCCCTCCTGTCACCCAGGCTGGAGTGCAGTGGCATAATCTCAGCGCACTGCAACCTCTGTCTCCTGCCTCAGCCTCCTGAGAAGCTGGGATTACAGGCATGTGTCACCACGCCCAGCTAATTTTTTCTGTATTTTTAGTAGAGACGGGGTTTCAGCCTGTTGGTCAGTGTGGTCTCGAACTCCTGACCTCATGATCCAGCCGCCTCAAATGTTATAAGTTATAAATAAGATATTTACCCATGTGCAATCACAGTTGTAGGTGGAAAGTATACTACTTAATGGGTGGAAGCATTTTTAGTTTTAAGAAAATTTGCCATTGAAATTGTACCAATTTGCAATCTCACTAGCTGTGTCTAACAGTATATTTTGTGTTCATACTTTTAAGACTGAAGTTATGTATCATACTTTTAGTTCTCAATTCAAAGACAAAACATTGTCAATCATGGCACTTTTTTGTATTTTAAATTTAATTTAAAATTAAATTAGTGAGTTTCAATATTTTAATGGTAGAGAAATAAACGGAGGCTGCTGGTTCTGCTAAGTGACGGCAAGGAGTGGCGGGTGGTGAGCACGGGGTGATATTGAAAAGAGCAGATAGGCCAGGCTTATGTCTGCAAGACAAACAGAAGCTGCATGACACAGCACCGGCCAGGCTTATGCCCACATGACAAACAGAAGCCATGCGTGACACAGCACCAGCCGTGTTGCCACAGGTGCATTTCGTCTTGTGGAATTCACAGTTAATCATGAGGAGCCATCTAGCTTTGTCACCTGGACTTTTAAAGGGAAATCCACTAAGGCAGATTCTCCCAACTTTGTTACTATGCTGCTGATTAAATGCTCTCCCCTGGAAGCCCAGAGCTGTTTCACATTTACAATAGATTTTGGGGAGGGAAATTCCATGGGCTCAGGACTGGCAGGTCAATTTGTCAGTGTTGTACACTGTATGTGCTATCGATTCGGTTATGGGCTCCTTCCTTTCCAGGATTGCAATAGATCAAGCTGAGTGCACACACAGAGGTCAAACCATCCCAGGGACTTTCTTTGGTTTACTGTGTCCAAGTGGTAATGACACCACGACCTGGTAAATACAAGTATTCCTTCCTTCATGGTCTCCAATAAAGAGGCTTTTCAAAGTTTCAAAATTTTCCAGAATTTTGTCTCCTAGAATCCAGTGTTGACAATGCACTAAAATTCCTTAATATTGCCTTTAGAAATTGGCACAGTGCCTGGGGTCTCTCCAGATAGATCTTAGGTTATAAAGGATCTGCCAGGAAGGAAAATTCTTGGGGCTTTCAGTTCTTCTCCTTGAGGGGAACTCTGCTGACTTCGATTCTATTGGAGGAAAAGGGTTCCACAGAGTCACGTTGATCAGCATAAAATAAAGGTGGTGCCAGAGAAGAAGTCCCCTTTCAATCTAGGTACAAAGAGAATTCACATCTAGGATTTCTAAGAGCAGATCTTAGTGTTCTCTCTTGGCCTGGATCCTGGGAATACTGGCTCCCAAGTTATGTGCTTGCCAACGCTTTTGCCACAGCCCCAGGAGCCTCACCATTTCTCCTTGCATTTGTACCTTTCACAATGTTACTAATTCACTTTTAGCTAGTAGGCAAATTGTGAAGTTTGGGGTGCTAACAGCACTAAACCAATTTGCCAGATCTGGACACGGTGACTGACTCCGAGCAGGTTGTATCATTGCCACATGGAAGGAACAAGCTATTGGCACCTCATCGTCCAACTCAGCAGGTGGAAGACTCCAGCAATGTCTCCATTCATGGATTTGCTCCATCACACACTGTGCAACTTTAGGATCTGGCAAACCTTGAAGCCCTTTGAGAAGCTGGGTGATTTGTCATTGTTTATAGTCTTTTGTTTCATTTTTATTTGTTTGTTTGGCACATCCGTGAGAAGGCAATCCTCTGAAGCTTCCAGATACCTGATGTGGATTTAGATACACACAGGAAGACTCTCCCTTTTAAAGTGCCCGGTCCCATCTTTTATCGTTTTTCGTGGACGAGTGAGCCTCCCATGCATGATTTAGGTGGTTAAGTCTGGGCTGACTTTTAGAGAAATAATACTTCATTTCATCCAACAAATAAATGACTAAAGATACATGAACGCAGATGTCTGAGCTGAGGAGGCCAGCGGCTGACCCTCTCCCAACCCCTCGCCCAACCAGGCATCTCTCCCTGATGCTCAGAAAAATATTCCCAGCAACCGCGGTTTTTCCCGTCTTCCCATCCCCACTTCAAACTCTAAGTTCCCTTTCAAACACCCAAACCCCTTAGTTGTACCTGCAGATGTCACAACTACCCGATGGACAGCCAGATTCATGATTTTACTCACAGTCAATCCTGCAGATAACTACAATTACTGGAATATTAGAGGCACTTTTTTTTTTTTTGATGGAGTCTTGCTCTGTCGCCCAGGCTGGAGTGCAATGGCATAATCTTGGCTCACTGCAACCTCTGCCTCCTGGCTTCAACAGATTCTCCTGCCTCAGGCTCCTGAGTAGCTGGGATTACAGGCATGTGCCACCACGCCTGGCTAATTTTTGTATTTTTAGTAGAGATGGGGTTTCACCATGTTGGCCTGGTCTTGAACTCCTGACCTTAGGTGATCCGCCCGCCTCATCCTCCCAAAGTGCTGGGATTATAGGCATGAGCAACCGCACCCAACCTAGGGGGACATTCTTGAACAAAGATATAATAAGAGGAATTGGGCAAGGCACGGTGACTCGTGCCTGTAATCCCAGCATTTTGGGAGGCTGAGGTGGGTGGGTCATTCCATGGTGAAACCCTATCTCTACTAAAAATACAAAAAAATAGTCTAGTGTGGTGGTGGGAGCCTGTAGTACTACCTGCTAGGGAGGCTGAGGCAAGAGAATCACTTGAACCTGGGAGGCAGAGGTTGCAGTGAGACAAGATCACACCACTGCACTCCAGCCTGGGCGACAGAAAAAAAAAAAAAAAAAAGAGGAATTGCCTCTTGTGCCAGACTTATTTTCTTCAAATCAGTTACTGAACTCATTTGAATAGATAGTGTGTAAATAATGTAGAACTCTAGGACTCTAGGAGATGGTTATCAGTCTGAGGTCTTTACACCTCCCTCACGTTTTCCCCTGCCAGGCATCAGTCACTTAGCCTCCACACTAGTCCCTCAGCCTTTTGGTTCTTTTAAAATATTTCCAAGATCTCAGTAGAACTACACAGACGCATCATGATCTGGGACACTCTTAGAATTTAGGGACACACATGTCAGGTTTCTTAAAAAGAAGCTAAAGTTTCCCAAATTAATCTATAGATTTTATTTAATTCTCTTTAATGCTGATTAGAAATTTTCTTGAGGACTTAATATAATCAATAAAAAAATTCTCTGCAAAGATAAAATAAATGAGGTGGGATTTCCCTCGATGGTGGAATGAAGAGGTCAGAAGTTTTCCACCCCCAAAATAAGCCTAAACATTGACAAAATGCTAAATACCAAACAATTCAGACTTCTCGAATTGACTAAGAGCAAACAAGTTGAGAAGTGTTTATTCAAGAGAAGTTGCCAGAACTGTGGACCAGAATAGAGAGGCATCTCTGGTTCTGCGCCCAGGACTGCTCCTATCCCATCCTACTCAGGGCACAGGCTGTTTTACCGGGAAGGAGAAGCCAGCAGCTTTGACTCCAGAAGGGCTGCTTGGTGTGGGGCAGCGGCAGACACCTGCTCCATAATACTGAAAGGAAAACGAGTGCACGCAGTAGGGGACAGGTGTGGAAACCCACAGATAAGTTCCCCTGAAGTAGTTGTTCTTGTTAGGGCAAGCAGCAAACCAGCTACACATTTAACGGGGAATTCTGGAGATGAGAGACATGTGCTAGAATATTTCAGAGACATAATACTTCATTTCATCCAGCCAAGGCATCCTGGGAAACTAAGGGTGTGCACAAGGGAGGCCTAAGAGTTCCCAGGGACAGTAGACTTGAAGCACCTGTCAAAAGTTCTCGAGCTGGGAGCATGCTTGCCCGCTCACAGGAAGATGGACCAGTAAGAGGTAAGAGGTTACAGATTTGAGACACCTGAGCAAAGCACCTGGCCTGCCACTCACTGACCACTAAGTTATGAAGACATGGGGGGTGGGGGGACCCTTAGGAAGGCATGCCAAAAAATAAGAAAAATATAACAAAGTTAACAAAGACATTTGCAGAAAAAGGCAAAAAAAATAAAAAACATAGCAAAGACATTAGCAGAAGCACATCATGAGGGAGACAGATTTGACTCTAAAGTGCAGCCAAGTGCCTTAAACACACACACAAACACACTCACACACACATACACACACATGCACACACACACACCAAAAAACTCCAGGGAAAAAAAACTAGAACCCAGAGTTGATACAATATATGGTATAAAATGTTCAATATTCAACAAAAATCTTTAGGATCAAAAATAAACAGGGACCCCAATTAGCCAAACAATCTTAAAAAAAAAAGTGCAAAATTGGAAGTATCACATTTTCTGATTTCAAAACTAACTACAAAGCTGCAGTAACAACAACAACAACAAAAACCCAGCATGGCACTGGCATAAAGACAGACCTGCAGACCAATGGATAAAGCACCAAGTCTGGAAATGAACCCGCGCATACATCGTCGAGTGACGGTTGACAGGGGTGCCACGCCCGTTCAATGGGGAAAACAGTCTATCGGAAAACTCAATTTTTACAAAAATGGATTTTGACCCTTACCTGAAACCACTTAGAAAAATCATCTCAACAGGATCAAAGACCTCAATGTGAAAACTAAAAATAAAACTCTTACAAGAAAATACAGAGAAATTTTTTATGATACTGGACTTGGCAAGGATTTCTTTCTTAAATTTGCTTTTAAGTTCTGGTGGACATTTTAATTTTAAGTTCTGGGGTACATGTGCAGGATGTGCAGTTTTGCCGTATAGGTAAATGTGTGCCATGGTGGTTTGCTGCAGCTATCAACCCATCACCTATGTATTAAGCCCGCATGCATTAGCTATTTTTCCTGATGCTCTCCCTCCCTGCCACCTCATCCCCAAAAGGCCCCAGTGTGTTGTTCCCCTCCCTGTGTCCATGTGTTCTCATTGTTCAGCTCCCACTTATAAGTGAAAACATACAGTTTGGTTTTCTGTTTCTGCATTCGTTTGCTGAGGATCATGGCTTCCAGCTCCACCCATGTCCCTGCAAAGGACATAATCTCATTTATATTTATGACTGCCTAGTATTCCATTATGTATAGGTACCACATATTCTTTATCCAGTCTACCCTTGATGGGCATTTGGGTTGATTCCATGTCTTCGCTATTGTGAATAATGCCTCAATGAACATACGTGTGCATGTATCTTTGTAATAGAATGATTTATATTCCTTTGGGTATAGGTATATACCCAAAGGATTTCTCGGTCAAATAGTATTTCTGGTTCTCGATGCTTGAGGAATCACCACACTCTCTTCCACAATGGTTGAATTAATTTACACTCCCACCAACAGTGTAAAAACATTCCTATTTCTCTGCAAACTTGCCAGCATCTGTTGTTTCTTGACATTTTAATAATTGCCATTCTGACTGGCGTGAGATGGTATCTCATCGTAGTTTTTATTTGCATTTCTCTGGCAATGATTTCTTAAATATGATACCCCAAACACAAACAAACAAAGATAAATTTGACTTACTCACAATTAAAACCTTCTGTGCACCCAAGACACTTTCAAGAGATTGAAAATACAATCTACAGAATGGTAGAAAACATTTGAAGTTCATTTATCAAATGAGGAATTAATATTCAGATTCTAAAGAACTCCTATAACTCCACGACTATCTCAAAACAATCCAATGTTTAAAATGGGCAGAGAACTTGAACAGACCTTTCTCTAAAAAGATCCACAAATGGCCAACAAGCATATGAAAAGATGTCCAGCATCATAAACCATTAGAGAAATGCATCCAAACCACAGTGAGATACCACTTTACACCCACCACAGGGAGATACCACTTTACACTCACCAGAATGGCCATTATCAATAAAACAGAAAATAACAAGTGTTGGCAAGAGTGCAGAGAAGTTGAAACTCTGATTTATTGCGGGTGGGAATGTAAAATGATATGGTTGCTGTGGAAAGCAGTTTGACACTTCCCCGAAATTACAAACATAGAAATACCACATGATCCAGGAGTTATACTCCAGTGTACATATCCTGTTTGAAAACAGGGACTGAAACAGATATTGGTATACCATTGCTCATAGCAGCATTATTTACAGCAGTGGCAAGGTAGACACAATCCAAATTTCCATCAACAGTTGAATGAGTCAACAAAAGATGGTCTATACATACAATGGAATATTATGCAGACTCAAAAAGAAATGAAATTCTGATACATGCTATAATATGGATGAACCTTAAAAATATGTGAAATAAGCCAAAAGCAAAAGGATTAATATTATATGAGGTACCTACAATAATCTGACCTTATGTGACGTACCTAGAACAATTAAATTCATAGAGACAGAGACAGAGAATAGAATGGTGGGTACCAGGGGTGATGAGAGTTGAGGGAGTGCAGAGTGGTTGTATAATTAGGGCGCAGAGTTCCTGTTTGCATTGATAAAAAAAAGTTCTGGAGATGGGTAGTGGTGCTGCCTGCATAACAGTGTGAGTGTAGTTAATGTTACCAAATTTTGCACTAAAATAATTAGAATAGTACATTTTATATTATGTATTTTTGGCACACACACAAAGACATACACACAGGCAAGTGTGCATCTCTGGAAAAAAAAGACAGTTAAAAGAAACTAGAAGACAATGACTTCAGAGCAGCTATTCTAAATATGTTCCAAAAATTCAGAGAAAATAGGTTTAATTAATAAAAAGAAAGCATGATGAGGATGCAACAAGTAGAAAAGCTAGAATTGAAAACTCTAACATTTGAAATGAACAATTCACTAAATTTATTCAACAGCAGATTGGAGATGGTGGAATACTGAGTTAGTGAACTTCAAGACAGATCCAGTAGAAAACAGACGGAGAAAAAAGTGAATAAAGAATAAAGTTGTGTTGCTTTTCATCAGCTGTGACAGAAAACTAATAATATTAGCCTTTTGTTTGTCACACAATGCATAAATTATTTTTCCTAAATTTATCATTTGTCATTCAAATTTGTTTACAGTGACTTTTGTCATTCATTCTTCTTGAGTAAAGTAAGTACATTTCATTAAAAAATTCGACAGGTTATTTTAATGGATTCTGAATTGTAATTAATGAAACTTTGCAATCTCAGGTACAATACTTCCATATTGTAATCTGTTTTTTTAAACCTCGAACGTGCTTCAGAATAAAATGAGATTTAATATGTGTTTGGCATCTGACTCCCTCCATGTCCTTCTCCAAACTGGCCTGATGAAATTGTGTGCAACATCTTTTCAAACAGCTCAAGTATGCACATAGGAGCGCACACAGAAAATCATAGCATTCCAACTATCACAATGCAGTCTTTTAAAAAAACTAGCGACATAACTCTAATATTCAGCTTAAGGGGAAATATTATGAATTGTAAAGAAAGGAAGTATATACCTCCTACACAAAAAGCATGTGTTCTAAAATTGTTGCTCTCAGCCACTACTAAGGGACAATAGCTAAGAGAAAGTTGAGTAACCTAGGATGTATTCTAAAACCACAATCCTAGAACCCATCCCTTTTGATAAAAATGATAGTTATTCATTCACTCAATTATTCAAAAAATATTTATTAAATACCTACTCCATGCCAAGAACTTTTCTATACGATAGAAATAACAGCAGGAATGAAAAAAGTCACTTGCTACTTTTTTTTTTTTTACATAGAGTCTCTCTCTGTCACCCAGGCTGGAGTGCAATGATGCGATCTCGGCTCACTGCAACCTCTTCCTCCCGGGTTCAAGAGATTCTCCTGCCTCAGCGTCCTGAGTAGCTGGGATTACAGGCGCCTGCCATGATGCCTGGCTATTTTTGGTATTTTTAGTAGAGATGGGGTTTCGCCTTGTTGGCCAGGCTGGTCTTGAACTCCTGACCTCAGGTGGTCCTCCTGCCTCGACCTCCCAAAGTGCTGGGATTACAGGCGTGAGCCATCACGTCCTGCCTGTTACTTTTTTAATTAATACTAATAAAACTCTTGTTGTGTACCTTTTATTTTTTAAACCATTAAGTAAGTGAAAAAGAAAGTTTTCACTTACTGTCATCAAATTTCCTATTACAGTATATATTATGTTTTGGTGACTTTCACCCTAGGATTCATGGAGGTAAAATTCTGCCTGCTGAACTTTTTTGCTGTAAATTTACTTATGTAATGCCACCATAGCTAAATAGATGCTCAGTGTGACATAGCCCTAGAATAAAACACAGCCCTCTCTAGCAAATATATTAATAGAAGCCAAAAAAGCTACCAAAATGTAGAAAAATATTCAAACAACTAAGTTAAATTTGTTCACAACCTTATTCATGATTGCGCCTTATATCCTAATACCATGTGTCAGGTAATAGACTCAAAAGACTTTTATGTACCCCCAGGGATGAAAATTATGGGTAGAAAGCAATTAATAAATCCATCTTCTGAAGGAAAAATATCTCCACCGGGAAGTGCAATATTAAAGAACCGAAGAGTGCTATGTTTGCACCATCACTACTTAAAGCAAAGCTCTATACGATGCTAAATTTTTCTCCATTTGCATTGGGTGAGTGGATCTTTATAAATTCTTTATAGATTCTGTTCAACCAGACATCACACATTTCTACAAAGTTGTCACAGCTTAAACGATCTATACAGAAGGTAGGTCTGGAAACACATGGAGGCAATGTGCCATTCCAACTGTGATCAAAGGTTAATTCCATGGCTATGAACATAAACAGACCTGGGTTTGGGGTCTATTTTAACAAATAGGTAGGATTGTGACTTTGAGAAAGGATCTGTTTCTGTCTGATCCCTTTTTATTCATTTCACTTCCCAAACTTGTGGTGGGGCTTAAAGGAAATACCTACACCTGTGGGCTAGTGTAAAATTAAGTCCATAGAAAACAGCTAACTTCAATTTGGGGATACCGCTACACACTCTTAGCAGTTAGGGGCTTCCTAAACATTCAGATTGGGTATCGTTGAAGAAAAAATGTACAGAGGAGAAAATAGTTTCAGACCATAAATTTATAGGACCTATTTTACAAGGAAAAAATCAGAGTATGGCTTAACGTTATTTCAGAAGTAGCAGGTTGGTATAATATCGCTGGCAGCGTTGTTGCTTATGCAACTCATGATTCGTAAAATAGTATCATCATGAAGCAAACCCGAGGACTTGGCAGGAACATTAAACTAAACTAACACCAAAAACATACAGAATAAAACCCCAAACTGCGTCCTAAGCCATGGAAAATTGTTAAAAAAAAAAATAAGTAAAATTATCAATCGAAATTTTGTCTTAAAAAATAAAAGCATAGTTGTTTCATTTAGTTTTTCTTCAGTTGGTGTATATGTCACTATTTCTTCATGTTTCATTACTATTCATTTTGAGTTGCAAGGTTAAATACAGGATTTGTTTTATATATTTTAAGTCAAAGATCAATTGTGATTTCCGAACCAGGACATAAAGTCATAGTGGAATAACTTATTCTTAAATCCATTATCCATTTAGCCATGCAGCAAATATTTATGGGCTTAGTCTATGGCAGTCCTTACTTTCATTGCCAGGGATCCAGTAATGAATTAAATAGAGAAAGTCTCTGCATTCAGTGGGAGAGGAGAGAGGCCATGAACAAACATATCCCAAATGACCCATAGGATAATAAGGGCTATAAGGAAAATAGGATAATAAGAGCTATAAGGAAAATAAACCAGTTCAGAAGTACAGCTTCTGGGAAAGGGAATGTCTCTTCACTAAAATTGTTTAAAATAATCTCATGGTAAAACTTTACTATTTTGCAGAACATATTGTGTTTTCTTTCTTGAATCTTAGCTATGACAATTAGAATATAAGAGTCATTTAGGATTAGAATCAGCTGTTGTATTAGTCCTTTTTCACAGTGCTATAAAGAAATACCCAAGACTGGGTAATTTATAAGGGAAGGAGTTTTAATTGACTCACACTTCCCCAGGGCTGGGGAGTCCTCAGGAAATTTACAACCATGGTGGAAGGGGAAGCAGGCACCTTCTGTTTTTGTTTTTTTTTTTTTTTTTTTGAGACAGAGTCTCACTCTGTCACCAAGGCTGGAGTGCAGTGGCAGGAACTGGCTCACTGCAACCTCCACCTCCCAGGTTCAAGCAATGCTCCTGCCTCAGCCTCGCGAGTAGCTGGGATTACAGGCGCCTGCCACCAGGCCGGCCTAATTTTTTTTGTATTTTCAGTGGAGACGGGGTTTCACCACGTTGGCCAGGCTGGTCTCAAATTCCTGACCTCGTGATTTCGCCCCAGCCACCTTCTTTACAAGGCAGCAGGAGAGAGAAGTGAGCGTGCAGGACAAGCTGCCTTTTATAAAACCATCAGATCTCCTGAGAACTCACTCACTATCACGAAAACAGCATGGGGAGCTGCCACCACGATCCAATCACTTTCCTCCCTCCACATGTGGGGATTACAAATGGAAATGAGATTTGCGGGGGGAGGGGACACAGAACCAAATCCTATCAGCTGTGAGGGGCAAAATGACAGAAAACACATGACAGTGGCCTGCATAAGACTGTACCTTATTTCTTTCTGCCCCAAGCCTGGATAGGTGTGATTCTCAGTTGTGTCGGGGACGAGGATCCTTGGACCTTGCTCCTCCATCTTGAGAGCTTTGACTTCCTGATCCAAAATGGTAACATCCACATTCCAGGCAGCACAGCAGTGGGTGGGCCACGGAGGCAGACAGCAGCGGAGACTGTAAAAAAGGGTGTTTAGCACCTGCCCCAAGACACTTGTTGGGACCTTCATAGCCAGAACAGGACACAGGAGCACGCTCAGCGCCCCGGAACCTCGACGTTTCCGGAAAATTTCAGAACAGGAAACAGGAAACGGGGGTGCACTCAGCACTGCGGGAACTTCCGCGTTCCCCGCGTATTTCAGAACAGGACACAAGGGTGCGCTCGGCACTCCAGGAACTTCCACGTTCCCCGCGTATTTCAGAACAGGACACAAGGGTGCGCTCCGCACTCCAGGAACCTCGGCCTTTCCGAGCGTATTTCAGAACCGGGCACAGGCGCATTCTCAGCCCTCTGGGAACCTTGACGTTTCCAGGCATATTTCAGGTGTTTGTGTTTTGCCCAAAATTAAAGTCTCTAAAGCCACAGACATAGGGGGAAATCGATAAAAGGGCACAACCAACAATTTAACAATACGCACAGTGGCCTCAAAATCACATGATTTCTGTCCTCAAGTAACAAATCATTAACTGGCTTTGCTTAGTTTTTCAAGAAAAATAATAGACCATCAGAAAACACGAGGGGCAAATAGTGAAAATCTATGAGCAGATTTTAGCTTAGTGCTCTTGAATGATAAGGTTTCTTATGAAGAAAATCTTGCTTGAAAAATACTATTCATATTGAGAAATAATTATATCTAAAGGAACAATTGATAACAAACAACCTCAGAAACTACTTGAAATCATAATTAGCACAATATTTTATTTCAGTGGAGTAGAGATTCTTTACCAGTTCATCTAACTTTGATTTTGTAACTGTGCACTGTATCTCCGAAGTCACAGAACCCCTTTGGACAGCAGTGCTCTTCAAAATGATGGTAAATGCCTCGGATGTCCATGAAGTGCCCGGGCAGGTTGAGAACAGCCACTTCTGTGCAAACTTGCGGTGTCGATATTAAGAAGGTTAGATGCGTGCAAAGCAAATCGAAGGCGCACGTAGAAAATATAAAGTTGCAAACGACATAGTGTGGACGTCAATGCCAGAGAAGCAGAAAAGCTCAGCCTAGGGTATTCAGGGGAGGCTTGGTAGAAGGACCTACACCTGAAGTCAGCCTTGAAAGAGCCGGCACTCTTGTCAAACCAGGAAGGATGAAGACAGGGCATCTGTGATCTGATATGCACAGGCACAGTGAACAGATGAGCAAGTGACGTGGAGCAATTCCACCAACTTCTGTGCAGTGACACCCCGAGGCCAGCGCTGGAGATGCAAGATAAACTAGGGGGAATGTGTTCTTACCCTCCCAGACTTTCAGTTTCAGTGAGATGCCCATGGGCAGGAGGACGGGGCAGTGATACCTTTTGAACACCTGTAGGGGGTTTCAGTGAGATGCCCATGGGGAGGAGGATGGGGCATTTGTAGTTTTTGAGCACTTGTTGGGGGTTTCAGTGAGATGCCTATGGGGAGGAGGATGGGGTATTGGTAGTTTTTGAGGGCCTGTAGGGGGTTTTAGTGAGATGCCTATGGCGGGGAGGACGGGGCATTGGTATGTTTTGAGCACCTGTAGGGGTTGGAGGAAGTGAACATGTTCTCTCTTTGCTCCACTATTTTGTGTTTTACACTGAAAACATATGGGTGCCTTCAAATGATCAAGTAGAACAAAGGGATTCAATAGGAAACCTATATCTTCTCACACTTAATACTCTTGTTTCCAGTGTTGACTATTGCTGACTGTTTCTCCCGAGTCCTTCCAGAAATACCTCTCGCATTTCCCAGTGTGTAAGTATCCTTAGGGGTGTGCATCTTTCCATAAAAAACTGATTTCTCATGGTAGGATGACTCAGGGTTGCAAGCAGAATTCATTTTATCCCTTCTTAAGAGTGGTCCCCTTTAATCTGGTGTTACAGGTTGTCCACCTGACACGGTTGGCTGTGTCCCCACCCAAATCTCATCTTGAATTTTAGCTCCCATAATTCCCCCATGTTGTGGGAGAGACCCAGTGGGAGGTAAATGAATCATGGGGGCGGGTCTTTCCCATGCTATTCTTGTGGTAGTGAATAAGTCTCATGAGATCTGATGGTTTTATAAATGGGAGTTCCTGCACACACTTCCTCTTGCCTGCTGCCATGTAAGATGTGCTTTTCTCCTCCTCTGACTTTTGCCATGATGGTGAGACCTCCCCAGCCATGTGGAACTGTGAGTTCTTTAAACCTCTTTCCTTTATAAATCACCCAGTCTTGGGGATGTCTTTATCAGCAGCATGAGAAAGGACTAACACACCTCCCCCCAAATCCACATATTGAAGTCCTAACCCCAGTACCTCCTATGTGATTTTATTTGGAGATAGGGTCATGGCAGATGATAATAGTTAAGATGAAGTTATAGGGTGACCGTTAATGCAAGTTGAATAGTGTCTTTGTGAAAAGGGGGCATTTGGACACACACACACACACAGGGAGAACACCAGGTGAAGACGAGAGAACAGATGAGTGATGCTTCCATAAGCCAAGGAAGGTTAGAGTTGCCAGCAAGCCACCAGAGTCTAGGAGAGAGGACTGAAACATTCTCCTTCACAGTTCCTGGAAGGAACCAACCCTCTGGCACCTTGGCCTCAGACTTCCACCCTCCAGAACCGTACGACAATAGGTTTCTGTTGTTCAAGGCTGCTTTGTGGTATTTTGTGAACGCATCCCTAGAAAATAGATACATTCAGCTTTGTAGAACTTGGCCATCCTGGAGAGATGCTAAAGATTTTCCATTCCATTTGGGGAAATAAAAATCTATTTCGGTCACTCATAGATTAGCACGCAAAGTTCAGTGTATTCTAACATCAAAATCGCAGATGTTCACTCCATTTCAGCAGACCTCATTCATCTCTCCAGTGTGGGAAACAGATATGGCTGTAATCTGGTGTGGTGATTCCATCGGCAGAGACGACAGTTATGCACTTTTTATTTCCAGGATCCTTTCCTGAATTCCTCCCGGATTGTTCCACTAGGACCTCTACCTGCAGGAGCCTGGTGCTGGACATCCTGTTCTGTTGCAATGCCTTTCCTCAGTCTTGCATCCACACGAAGCCATGCACCTCTTCCTGCTGAGGTTGTTTTGCCCCAGGAAGCCCTCCTGGGTGGGTCCTGGTCAAATGATCCCACAGCTGTGCCCAGAAGCTGGGTCCCTTTGGACTGCATGGGAGGTGTGCACCTTTGCCCAATCACTCACTCAGAGCAGGGCAAGCCCTCTCATTCTCCTCCCTGCTCTCTCAGGCCAGTGCAGCCAGACAGACATCGAGGCCTTTCTAGACGGCCAGAAGGTACCAGTCTGCACGTCACAAATACCAAGGAATATGGTGTTTCCAGGAATCTGCTCCCACTGTGTCCAAGTCTGAGGAGAAGCACCCTTGATCCAATTGAAAAAATGCATAGCAACCTCTTGAAAGAGTCCTCACTTGCAAGCCTCTGCAACTCATAATGAATATTTAACTTTCTCTTATATACTTTTAGGTAGATGATTGTGATTGGTGAATTTTACGAGTTAAGTAGACTGGGCTGAGGGGTGCTCAATTAGTTGGTTAAACACCATTCTGGGTGCGCCTGTAAGGGTGTTTCCACTACAGATTAGCGTTGCAATGGGCAGAGTGAATTAAGCAAATGTCGCTCCCCAGTGTGGGTGGGCCTCATCCAATCCTGGGAGAGCTTGCAGAGAGTGGAAAGCAGAGAAAGCCTGTATTTTCATGCTGCTTAACTGCTTCTGCTGAGAGGTCGCTCCTCTCCTGCCTCAAGCTAGGGCTTACACCATCAATGCCCCTGGTTCTCAGAACTTTGGGTTCACGGTGAATGACACCTGCAGCTTCCCCAGGTTTACACCTTGCAAATGGCACTTTATGTGACTTAGACTCTGTGATCCTGTGAGTCAATTCCTCATCATGAATCTCTTTTTATTTGCCCTATTGGCTCTGTTCCTTTGGAAAATTGTGGCTAAAAAAACCACCATGATGAAGTGGAAGCTACCAGACTGGTTTTACTGCTTCATAATGTATCCTCCTGGGATTTGGTTAGTCCATCAAATAGAAATCACACAAAGGGTCATATTTTTATATAAATTTCACATGCGGGCCAGGCACAGTGCCTCACGCCTGTAATCCCAGCACTTTGGGAGGCCGAGGTGGGTGGATCACTTGAGGTCAGGAGTTCAAGAACAGCCTGACCAACATGGTGAAATCCCATGTCTACTAAAATTACAAAAATTAGCCAGGCATGGTGGCGGGTGCCTGTAATCCCAGCTACTTGGGAGGCTAAAGCAGGAGAATCACTTGAACCCAGGAGGTGGAGGTTGCAGGGAGCTGAGATTGTGCCACTGTACTCCAGCCTGGGCAGCAGATTAGACCCTGTGTAAAAAAAAAAAAAAGAAAAGAAAAAGAAAAAAAATTCATATGCATTACACTTAAGATAAAGTATCCTATTATATGTACATATATAATGTGAGTATAGTACAGACATGGTTTTGTACCCTGCGTTTGTTTCAGTTTACAGTAATTTGTGCTAAAGAGCCTACAAATATCTACTCATTCTTCCTCATGGCTTCATCATAATCCATTTTATAAGCTCACAGTAATTTACTTCACTGGTCACCTGTTGGTGGATATTTACTTTGTTTCTATTATTTTGCTAGAATAAATTGGAAGCGCTTTTTCTTGTACAGATATCTTCACTTACATGTGTCTTTATTTCTGTAGGTGGTTGTGGCAGACATAGCAAGATGTCTGCAAAACTCCATTCTGCTGTCTTTGGTTGAATGACGTTTCTCAGTGTCCCCTGCCATTAGTTGTGATCTGATGGCTAATTGCAAGGGAGATTGAGAAATGTCATATGACTAAAAATGGTAGAATCTCCAAAATATGTTATCTGCCAAAGATGGTAGAATCTCCAAAGGAATGTGGTGGGGGTGCTTTTTCTGCTTCCTGTTTTGCTCCTTCAAATCCTCCCTTGCACACAACTCTATTCTCTTTCTCCTATGCAGATATTTTCAAAAAATGTTCTGAAGGTGCCTACCCTGCTATTATCCTGGGGATCCGAATGTCCTCAAAGAAATTCAGCACGCCAAGCTGAACACTCTTCCTAAACTCCTGGGCGATTAAGAAATAGACTTCCTTCTTACTGAGCAATAGTCTGTGAATCTATTTATTATTCCAATTTGGTCTAACCTAACACACAGCTATTTTTAAAAATAAATTTGTGAAATTATCCCCCAAAGAAATTGTACCGATTTGTATGTTCCAAATAGTGTTTGTGAATTCTGTCTAGTCACATTTATTCCTCATGATAGTCATGAATGGAATGCATGGTTATCTCCCATTTTAATAGGAGAGTATTTATGGTTAGAGTAATATGCAATTTCCCCTAAATTATTAAGCTAGTGTGTGGCACAAAGAGGATTTAAGTCCAAAATTTTATTACTACCAACACCATTTCTATCCCAAAGATAGGACACCTTTTAGAGAATAAAGGAGAAACAGGAAACAGTAAGGAGATGAAGGTGTGGAGGATGTGGGACAAGGATGAGGAACATGGAGCTGATTCCCTGAGTGATACAGGAGTGTGTGTGTGCACATGTGAGTCTGTGCATGCCTGCAAAAGCACCTGTTTTCATTTCTATTCAGAGTTATCCAATTTCTTATGTGCAATAAGCTTATCTTGGAATACAGCAATAGCTTATGTGTTGGTCCTGCTGACTCTTAATCTTCCCAACTCCAATACACATCATATAATGTAATCCATTTTTCATGTCTCTTATATGCTGAGAAATTACTCAGAACTTATGATAATAATAATGACAATCCTATAAAATATTGAGTGACTGTGGAACTTCATAGAAAGTTTATAAACCATCATCAGATGAGTGGAGATTTTTGACTTTTTGTCTGAAAGCAATAAGCAAAGAATGGCTTCATAAATGTCTGATTTAATGGAGGAATACATTATGTGACAATAAGTAACAAGGTGAACAACAGGAATTAACTTATAGTACAAAGGGAACTAACGAATTAAAATCTTTGAGACAACAAAATGTATACTCCACTACAAGTTTGCAAATTAAATTTTGGGAAAAGTCCCAGATTCAGGAAAATCAGAGCTGAAGTCTGGCCTCAGCAGCAGTTCCCCTCATGTTGATTAATGGGCCTTGATTAGGATGGAAAATTTTTCCCCAGACACAAAAATGGAGGAAGAAGATATGGGATAAGTTTTAATAGAGGTACATTCAAATTAAGAAGGACTTCTTTATTCTAAGATTGTGTTCTCACTACACTTTTTTTTAGAGATAGAATAAATGGTTGCCTTTCTCTGACATTTGGTTATTTACAATTCAATGATCTTGTCAAAAATGTAAAGAAAACCTTAGACTTTGAGGCTTCCTGAATTTACCTGTGTTACATTCAAAAGTACTATTTTCTGATTTATTTTTCTGTTGTTTAGCCAAATCCTTGTGGGTGAGCAAATTATTTTTTTTTTTCTTTTCTTTTTTTTTTTTTTTGAGATGGAGTCTTGCTCTGTCAGCCAGGCTGGAGTGCAGTGGTGCAATCTTGGCTCACTGCAAGCTCCACCTCCCAGGTTCACGCCATTCTCCTGCCTCAGCCTCCGAGTAGCTGGGACTACAAGCACCTGCGACCACGCCCAGCTAATTGTTTGTATTTTTAGTAGAGACAGGGTTTCACTGTGTTAGCTAGGATGGTCTCGATCTCCTGACCTCGTGATCCGCCCGCCTCGGCCTCCCAAAGTGCTAGGATTACAGGCGTGAGCCACCGCGCCCGGCCTCAAATTATTTCTAATTATATCGTCTTACACGGCAGTTTCATTTTCTTATATCACAGAAGCCTTCTTTAGGTAGAACTTCATGAGACTCTACCAGTGACTCAGGTCCCACTTTTTTTTCAACACAGGCTTTAATTTTATTTGTATTCATGCATAATGTGTCTGACATAGGATAGAAACAAGCACAGCTTAGAGGAGAAGAAAGGGGCTGCAGTCAGAGGTGTTATTGTCAAGCCATGCTAAAATATGAATAATTTCCAATGATTTTTACCAAATATTCACGAGCCAACATTATTTACAAAGGGCACAGGCTTTGCAAATAAAACCAGATATTGATATCTCCAACTTGCAGCTTGGGAAATTGTGATCCAAGAATGGTTCCATGATCATCTGAGGCCTCAGAGATAGGAGGACGTCGAGCAAGGGATTAAAAACTTCAGGCTAGGGACGGTGGCTCATACCTGTAATCCCAGTGCTTTGAGAAGCCAAGGAGGGTGGATCTCTTGAGCCCAAGAATTCCAGACCAACCTGGACAACATGGCAAGACTTTGTCTCTACAAAAAATACAGAAATTAGCCTGGCATGGCGGCAGGACTGCAGTCTAAACTACTGGGAAAGCTGAGGGAATAGGATCGTTTAAGCCCAGGGTATTGAGGCTGCAGTGAACTACGATGGCTCCACTGCACTCCAGCCTGGGTGACAGAGCAAGACCCTGCCTCAAAAAAAAAAAAAAAAATGAGAACAAAACAAACAAAAATCCCCAAACAACTTCAATGCTCACTATTTCATAATTTAAAATATAATGTATTTCAAATATAAATTATGGCATAGAGTACAAAAAAATCAACATATGATCAGGGAAGTACAAATCAAAACCACAACGTGATACCACCTTATTCCTGCCAGAATGGACATAATAAAAAAAAAGTCAAAAAAAAAATAGTAGGTATTGGCGTGAATGCGGTGAACAGGGAACACTTCTACACTGCTGATGGGAATGTAAACTAGTACAACCACTATGGAAGACAGTGTGGAGATTCCTTAAAGAACTAAAAGTAGATCTACAATTTGATCTAGAAATCCCACTACTGGGCATGTACCCAGAGGAAAATAAGTTATTGCACGAAAAAGTTACTTACACACATGTTTATAGCAGCACAATTTACAATTGCAAAAATGTGGAACCAACCCAAATGCCCACCAATCAATGAGTGGATAAAGAAACTGTGAATACATATATATATGAATGATGGTATACTACTCAACTATAAAAAGGAATGAATTAATGGCATTTGCAGCGACCTGGATGAGATTGGAGATTATTATTCTAAGTGGGTTAACTCAGGAATGAAAAATCAAACATCGTATGTTCTCATTCATAAGTGGGAGCTAAGCTATGAGGATACAAAGGCATAAGAATGACACATTGGACTTTGGGGGCTCAGGGGGAAGGTGTGGAAAGGGGGTGAGGGATAAAAGGCTACAAATAAGGCGCAATGTATACTGCTTGGGTGATGGGTGCACCAAAATCTCACAAATCACCACTAAAGAGCTTATTCATGTAACCTAATATCACTTGTCCCCTAATAACCTATGGAAATAAAAAAAAATCAACATGTAGGTACTAGTACAACTTGTAAAAGTTAAAACATTTTTGTACTTTCTTCAGATTGTGTTTGAAATGAAGTAGATAGATAACTGATAGATGCATAGATAAACAATAGGAGAAGGATGATAGAAAAATAGACAAATGATTTGTGATGGATAGAAGATAGATGATAGGATGATAAATAGATAAATGATAGATACATAAAGTCTAGAAAGAGAGAAACTGGGTAATAGAATGTGAAAATAGCTGTGAAATGCTCAAATTATGTCCTGGTGCACATTGCTTTCTCTGTAACCCTATGAGGTAGATAATACTATCCTATCCATCTTAAATGGACTTTCTTAATTGGACATCTAAGAAATGTCCTAATGGACATCTAAATAACTTTCCCAAGTTTCCATTTCAGACAACTCGGAAGCTCTCCATGTAGCACCATTCAAATCCATTACTCATTCTCTCACCCTAGGAGTCATTGCTAATCTGAATATGACGTTATTTCATTCTGTGCATTTCTAACTATTGGATTACATATATATGCATCCCTTTGAAACACACAATTTGATTTTTAATCATTTTGATAAGTGGATCTTTACTGTCCACATTCTTTTGCAACTTTGTTTTCCTTAAGTTGCATGTTTTGGGGATTTATATGTATTAATACATGCAGCTCCAATGTACTTGTCCAAAATACAGATAGATTGACCCATGCTTTTGTAGAGAATTGAGATTCACCAACTTAACCAAAAAGCTTGTGCTTATTGACCTACAGATGCCAGGACAGGAAGGTTGGCCAGAACTGAACACCAAAGTCTACCATGACAGCATCCAAAACAGAGCTCCAGCCCATGCAGCAAGCTTGGAAGACACCGCCAACGCAGCCAGGACCTGATACAGACGGGCAGTCCTGTCCTGGGCTGCCCCAGACCTCCAGATGCAGGGTGGCTTTTTAATGCTCAGAAATCATTCAGCACACTAATAGTGGGAAGAAATGTCAGGTAATTCCCTTGGCATAAGTCCTATCCTTTCCAGTTAAGTAGATTTTTATATATTTTTTAGACAGGGTCTCCCTCTGTCTCTCAGGTTGGAGTGGAGTGGCAGGATCTCAGCTCGCTGCAGCCTTGACCTCCCTGCTCAAGTGATCCTCCCACTTCAGCCTCCTAAGAGGTTGGGAAAACATATGCATTTCACCACGACTGCACATGTTATCACGATAGCCTAATTTTTTTTCCTTTTTTTTTTTGCTGAAACAAGGTCTCCCTGTGTTGCCCAGGCTGGTCGTGAACTCCTGGGCTCAACCAATCCTCCCGCCTCAGCCTCCCAAAATGCTAGGAATATAGGTATGAGCCAGCACGCCCAGCCGCAATTAAATGCTTCATTTATACATAATCCTACGGACTAAGGAGTCCACACAGCCTGAAAAAAATAGGACAGTGTGTCGTCTTGCACTTTCCCTTTAGAAATTTTGTGATAAACTAAAAGTTGCTGAGATATCCACAAAAGAATAACACCTTAAAACAAGCAAACCAAAAGGCCTTCTAAGCAGTATTGCAAAACAATTCTTGCTATCCTTTAGCCCAAGGTATTTTAGTCATGAAAAGCAGTGAATAGTGGGTGTCTGTCATCCTCTAAAGAACATGATGCTTGTTGAGAGCCACAGGCTTCCAGGCCTTCTGGTTGGGTACATGCATCTGGACGCATTCAACCCCTCTAAAGGGTTTTGATTAAATGCAGCAAAGGAGGCTGTTAGTAACTCTCTCAGCCATCTGAGCAGTTGTGACCGTCATTTAGGCCTAGTAATTTGTCATTATATCATTCAGAGACAGCAGAGCTAGGATGGTATTTCACGCTTGCAGGGCAGTGGATTTGAAGCGCGCAGCCCCATTTGTTGGCCACACAGAAGCTTTGTGAGCCGGGATGAATCTCCGAGGTTCTTTCTCAATCTACGTGGTAAGTATGGCTGTCTAGTTCCTTAACTGCAAGTAACAGTAATTAAGCGTGGATAACTTGAAGAAAAAAAAAAGAATTTTATAGAAAGATATGGGGTTGCTCCCAGAATTAAGAGAAAAGGCCGGTGACCCGGTCGTGGGAATGCAAGTGGCCCAGTGGAATGAAAGACTGACTTTCTGGCAGGGGGTGGGTTGAGGGTCTGAGGGTAAATTCAGCCAAATGTACCTGACCCTGCAGGTCAGGCCCCGATTCCTGGGAGATGAGTCAGTCCCAGCTCAACCACAGGAGCGTGCTTCCCCCACGCCCATTCGGGGACAATCGAGGAATTGTGACCAATGCTCATTAAAGCTGACTGTCATCAGGAGCAGTGACTCCCAGGGGACCTCCAGGTGCCATTCCCACAGGAGAAGAGGAGGCAAACTGGGTTTCAATAGCCACAGATGTCCATGCTGTGGACGGTAACACCCTCACTTATTCTGCATCCTTTAGTACATCAAATAATTATAGTACTCACATAATTTTAGGAAAGTACTCCAACCAAGGCACAGAGCAAGACAGATTTTATTTATTATTTTAAAGAACCATAGCGTGGATCGCAATGTGGGATCACTACTGTCTTGCTGCCCCAGAAAGCTACAACTCAATATGCTAATAACTCACGAGGGTGTATTATGCATGAGCATTCTGTGGAATGTGGAAATTAGTAATTACTTCCCTTTGAATTCTTAGCTTTGGTAATTATTTACTCAATGAAGCAAAAGAAGATTCACAGGTAGAATGACAGAAAAATTCAGAAAAAAAATTGGGTAAGAAAGGGAATATTGGATGTATTTCATAATGTGACGGTTTCTGGAAAAATAAGAAAGTTGAAGCAAGAGAAACCTGACCTGTAATATCAGCTCTGCCTATCTGTGCGTCGTTGGGTAAATCAACTAACTTACTTAACTTTCTGCTTCATCCAAATTATGAAAGTGGTAAAACCCACTCGGTTGGATCGTGGGGTTTTGCAAAGTCTGCGAGTCACAGAGTGCAGTGTCTCGCACTCGGTATTTCCTCAATAAATGGCACCTAAATGCAGTTGCTGGCCAGCAAGACTCAGATTGCAAGTTGGACATCAAAACTTGGTCACTGCGACGCCACCGTAGGGCTATTTTTAAAATATTATTGGTCATTTTTCATTCTGTAATAACTTGACTCTCAGAGAAATTAGCGTGTCATTCCATTGAACTGCAAGACATTCAGCGTGACGGGCCACCAAGGACTTGCAAAGCTTCGTGTTTTCTCTCAGCCCAGAAATGAAGGGGGGACGGCTGGTTCTGAATTTTAAAAGTTATATGATTTTTTTGGAGCCTTCTTTAAGTGTGATATTTGGAATACTCTGTTAAGTAGGTCTATAATTCTCTTTCATGTCACTTTTTTAGTGTGGTGAACGTTTACAAACAGAGCTCCCACATTAAAAAGAAATCATAAAAAACATAGGTTTTGGTTTGGAGGAAACCAAGAGTTCTTACAATTTTTAATGCAAACCATCAAGAAATCTGTCAGCTTCAACGTTAGTATTCTTTGTCTCGTGGTTCCTGCTAAATGTGCTATTGATTAATCATGACGATGATGTGAATGTCGTGGGAAAAATATGGAGCTTCATTGTGAATACCATAAAGGCTCATTATGAAGACTCTCATTCTTTCCCTCTCCTGCAAGGGACTCAGGTGCGCATATTAAAGTGAAAATAAATTCACACACAAAAATAGAAATCTAAAATTAAATATTTAATTAGAACTCTGAATTGCTTTAAAGATTGGTGGCATTGCACAGGCTATATTACACCCTCTTTATAATTTTTTTGACAAAAAAAAGATACTGTTCATTTTAACAGGCCACTTTAATATTAATACATGTGTAATAGGATTGGAACTGAAAATCAGCTAGAGATGGTACATTTTACATTATTGGGAAAATTACAGTTCTGTATTGTAAAAACATTTATTTTTTAACAATGTACCTACATTAATCAAAAAATTACAGCATATTTAATAATTTTACAAATTCTTCATAAAAAATATATCTCTGTACAAAAAGGTCTTTCGCACCTACGTCGTGACAGCAGCGTGTGGTGGGACGGGAGGGAGGGTCGGCGATGACAATGGGTTTTCCTGATCATAATGCCAGCGTTCTTTTTTTACCCCTTTTTTATAATAGCTTTTTGTTGTTGTTTACAAAATATTTTACAGAAGAAAAAAATTATTGCAGCTAGCCTGAAAAAAGGCAAGATGTGTGTGTAAAACAAGCAGCAGTTTTAAACAGCTCTGAAGCACGTGTCCTGTGTTAGCGTGTGGTCATGTCCCTCACGCGTGTTCCCGTCGCCTTCAGGGAAGAGTCTTCTAGACCTAACTCAGCAAGCACAGCTCCTGACTGCCCTAAAATGAGATCCTCCAACACCTTGCGGAGCCTCCGTTCAACACTGCACACAACCCTAGGAAGAAACTAGCCAGAATTCTCACAACAGAATTTCACTGATTTTTTTTTTTTCATTTAAATAACATGCTTCAAACTGGCAACCCTAGGACAGTTTGACTTTGCACACAAAGGAAAATCATATCTAATTTGATATGTGGTTTCTTGTATGTACGTATGTCCTGTCATTTCAGGATTTCATAGCATCGTTGACCAGGAAGCAGGTCAGGGATGTGGGAACAGAGACATTAATTCAGACTCTGAAGTCAGCATTTTGCATCTAGTTTGAATGACTCAAACTTAGATATGTACAATATATATATATATATGTATGTATATATATACACTAATATGTATAGTAACCCTGTTCTCCCTTGCACACGAGCCTCCTCACACTTTCAATCTTCTGTTTCCTTCAGTGTGTGTGTTAGGAGCACGACTCTGGCTGACCTCGTCCCGTCTACCGTGAAAGAGCAATGTAAGGATTCCCACTGGCAAAGCAAATCTCCAAGGATATGGGCAGGTTGGCCAGGGAAAACTGTGCAGAGAATTCAGCGTAATGATACAGAATCCAACAGCGTGGGTTTCACAAGACAAAGGAGTCCCTAGGAGAGGCCAGTGAGTCCCCAAACAGCAGAGACCCTTTCCACCGAGGAACACAA
This sequence comes from Nomascus leucogenys, assembly GCF_006542625.1. NCBI lineage: Eukaryota > Metazoa > Chordata > Mammalia > Primates > Hylobatidae > Nomascus > Nomascus leucogenys. The sequence goes on along the minus strand of NC_044384.1, from coordinate 147,462,925 downwards.
CACTGGGAGCCGAGCTCTATAGAAATGTCCAAATCAAAACGCCTGACCCTCCAAAGAATGCCCCATTTTCCCGACCGCTTTTCCTTTTTCACATTGGAAGTCCTACATGGAAACCTTCAGGAGACCAACAGATAAATCAGTCTTAAAGCTAGGTGTGAATGTGTCCACTCCGACAACGTGAAGGCCAATTTGAACATTCTGACATTTCCATTACCAATGCCAATCGAAAATGTGAAACAGAGAAAATTTGCCGCAATTGGATAGGTACGGAAATATCAAATAATAAAATAAGTATTATCGTTTCAAAAATATTTTTATCAAACAAGTATAAGTAAAAATAAACATGATTTTCACTTTGAATTTGTTACATAAACATCCTCACGGTCACATCTTCTACTTCATGTTTTGATTTTTATTCACCCTGGGGATCTTATTGATTTTATTTGCACCATAACTTATCATCTACCTATAATGGAATTTAAACTTGAAAAGTCACTGAAATTTCCTTTCCATCTGGAATTATAAAGCATGAAACAAATAATAAATGAATGTATAAAATATATCATCGTGAGAGGAGAGTGTGTGTACTTTTTCTTTCCCTCTAAAAGAACACTTAGTATTTTGATCCTGAACAATTTTCAGTGAGTTCAAGGTGCTACTGTGGCATATTGTCTTTCAATGCAATATCAAAATCAATGGCACAGTAAAAGAAAAAAAAAACACTGCAAAAGGGAAGGCTGCATTGTGAGCTAAAACCCACAAGTTCATCGACTACCTAAAATAAATTACTATTCACAGTTTTACATGGCAAACAGAAATTTCTGCAAACCCCCTGCTATTAAGTAGTATCAGAGAGACAGTAATTGGGTGAGGATTGTACTAAAGAAGGAAAACCTGGGAAATAAGGAGGCTTCTGTTTTTTTCTCATTGGACCTCTTCAGTGAATTCAACACATAAATGGAGCTAAATGAAGCAATAATAAAATGCATCTCTTCAATACTGTATTTCGTTTTAAAATCTGTGCCATATCTAGGAGTACTTTTCCCTAACACTCCAACTAAGCTGATGGTGGAAGGTTTAGCTTGATAATATGAAAGAATGCTTATATACAATGGATAGTGTGTATAAACCCTGTGTAAATAATTTATTTTTTTATCAGAATCTTAGTCATTCATAACACACTAGTGAAAAAAAAAATTGTGCATTAAACATTCTGCGACAGAATAGCTGACTGGGAAATTCGTAACATCCCTAGAGATGAACACACAGGGGAGTTGTGAGGTCCTCAAAGCTTGTCAGGTCTCGGAAGGACAGAGTGAAGCATTTGTAGGTGTGCGCCTCTATCAGAAAGGTGTCTTCTTCCAGAAAGCTTTTTATTTTTTTCAGAGTATTCGTGTCCATGGGGGTTTAAAAAGGAAAAACAACACAAGAGAACACATATTGTGGTGCTACCATTTTGTCGCCGCACCCGAAGGACATATCCACGAGCCCAGAAGATTGCATTGAAAGGCATCCCAGCAACACAGAAATATGAAAGTGTGAGGCATTGAGTACGACGTGTCGGCGCGACGCGGCAGTCTTCCTGGAGTGTGCCTTGATTTCAAACGGATGCAGCCAGGCATTTAGAACCCACTTTCGGAATGAAAACGCACGTGTAGTTGGATCCGCAGGAGACTCTGGCGCATTTGAGTAGAGATCCCCGCTGCACGTATGCCAGTACACAAGGTTGAAGACCGCTGCAGTAAAGCCAGAGTGGAAGGGAGAGCGGTATATGGCACCAAAGGAATCACTGCTTGTCCATCAGAGGTATGGCTATGAATCAGTCCTGTTGGGGCACTGAGGGCTATACCACTGTACAGACTGTGTTCAGAGTTGTGTCAAACCTCACAGCCTTGGCCTCTGTGGGTTTTAAGTTTGTATCATACATGGGGTTTTCAAACGATGCTTGTCCATTGCTGTTTTCATGCCCAGCATAGCCATTGTATTGAACTTTTGGTCTCGTTCTAAGGAAAACAGAAAACAAATCATTAGAATCCTGGTTTCATTTGGAGATTTAGCAGCTGGGACTGTGTGCAGGAGACAACATCTACAGAGCAGGGAGTAGTACGGCCAGGACATTTGCAAAGAAGGAAGGCATCAACACCTGCACACCTGTCAGTTCATTTGCTTAAATTGGTGATTGGGAGTACAAAATGGGTTTTAAAAAGTGAATTGATTTCAAAAATTAAATAAAATTTTTTTTGAGACAGGGTCTCACTCTGTTGCCCAGGCTGGAGTGCAGTGGAACGACCACCACTCACTTCAGCCTTGACCTCTTAAGCTCAGGTGATCCTCCTACCTCAGCCTCCTGGGTAACTGGGATCAAAGATTTATTTATGCTTCCTACAAATACCCCGGAGAAATTGGGAAGGTCCCAAAGGCTGAATCTGATTGGTTTTGTTTTGGATGTCTATTTATTACTGATAAGTTACACGGCCTTGGTTAAGTCATGAAACTTTCTACTACTCTGTGAAATAAGGTTGGGGGCATATGCCTAGCATTCAGGGCAGTATGATTAAACTAAATTTCAAGTTTAAGCTTTTAGTTCACTGACGTTACCAATATTCACAAAAAGTAATTTTTTATTTTGTCTCTGTTGAGTTAAAAATGAATCTGTTTATAAAAAAGGAACTATAGTCATTATTAAACTATTATCACATTTTCTGGTTAAAAGAAAACCCCTACATACAATCTATGATTAGAGAATTAGAGGATTTTCAGACTGAAAAGACAGAATCATGTCTGGTCTGCTCTGCCTCCTTTTATTCTTTCCTTATTCCAGAAGAAATCAGGTAAGAAAAATGTGCCACGTGGCAAAAACAGAAATTTAATGTACATAAGCTTGCTCGCAAAAACATCATTTGACACTGGGTGTCAAGAAACTTCTGCCGAGCCATTTACTAGATTTCCTTATGTTACACATGCTCATTAAGAAAAAGAGAAGTAAATAGCACGTGGCCCTGAGAAAACGGCAGAACAGCAGCTTGTAACTGCCCTCGGAGGGGGAGAGGTCCATGACATTGCGCTTGGAAAATGTGCCAGCAGCGATTGTTAGCAAACAAATCCAGCCCCTCGTTAATGAAGTGAAGACCTGGCTAAAATGTTCACCCAATCGTCCAGATCACAAGTTGCCACAGTCCCTTCATGTCTGGGGAAATGCAATCCCAGAGTGGAACTGGCTGCAGCTGGATTCTGACGTGCAGGCGTGCAGCTGCACCCGGCAGAGGGCTGTCAGGACCTTGGGCTCTGAGGAAGCAACTCCCCACATGCAAGCAACAGACTCAGAAATGAGCAGAAACAGGGTTTCTCTGGAGGAATACAGAGCCAACTCGTTAAGACATATTTGTCTCTGTAGAGCCTGAGAAGCCAGTGTAGAGAGTGCTACAGGCTTGGTGCTTTCCTGACCAGGTGGTGAGAACTTGAAGAAAATGGATTGATGTGCGGCTGGCAAATGAGCCCTGGGCTTCCTTGCTTCTGCAACAATTCCACCATCCCTCGCTCCTATGGCACAGAAGTAGAGAACTAAAACACCCAACAGACTGAGAAGTCACGGGGGCCTCATAGCTGTCCTCCTGAGAGCTATGAGAGGGAAGAGCTTCCTTCATATTCAATATGCAGGGCAGCCTCTGGGTCTTGGTGCAGTGTTAGGAAGGGAGGGAGTCCAGTTGTGATGACGACAGATTCCCCACTGACCCAGAGGAGGCATCAAGTTTACATAAAAAGAAGTGCTGTCTCCCTGATATCTGGCTCTGTAATCTGAGATCTCTTTCCAAGGCACTCCCTTCACAGAGACACCCAACTACTCAGCATTGACAGGGAAGTTTCTAAGGTTTAACGACTAAAACTGGTGTGTATGTTGAATATACCCCCACCAATGCTACATTGTCTTAAAGTTAAGATATAATCCGAAGTTATATTTATGTATAAATATGCATATATAATTATGTGGGGTTATCTTTTTAAAGGACAAGACAATCCCAGACTTATATGAAAGTTTGCATCTTTGCAGGCAAATTGAGGGAAAACAGCTTTAATGGACTAGACCCTTTCCTTGGGGTTAATGTGGATGCCAATCAAAAGCAAAAATAAATTTGTAGGAATTATAAGTTCCTACATATGTTGTCTCTATAAGGATATTATATGACCCAGAGGAACCTGTGAAAGAAGATACATTTCTGTGCATACCCCTTTAAGAAGAGAAGCTCCTCTAATTATGGCATCTTACTGGATAAGGTAGTGGCATATCTTTCTACATTTCCTAAATTTTAAACTAGTCCTGAGCAGAAATTCAAGGATAAGGCTCATCAGGCTTGTGTGTATTGGGTATTTTTTCTTCCAAAAAATTAACACAGATGTGCCAATCTTTAATTTTGTAAATATCATCTGAAATGTTGTTCACTGAGTCATATTCTTAAAGAAGGAACATTACCAGCCATAGGGAACTGAAGACATAGGCACAAGCAGCTAATACACCTTCGAAGCAACATTCTCTCTATTGTGTATTTCAAAAGTGAATATAAGAAAGCACATATTTAAAGAGGATATTTCACGACTTATTAAAAAACAATATCATGACAGTTTTTCTGTTTTATTTTAACCAGAATTAAGTGAAATATCCATATTATGTACTGAACAGCTGATGGATGCTGGACTTAATAACAGAGTGATGGGTTGATCTGTGCAGCAAACCACCCTGGCTTACATTTACCTAAGTAACAAACCTGCACATCCTGCACATGTACCCCGGAACTCGAAATAAAAGTTGAATTTTTTTAAAAAAGAGCATTGCATAGTAATATAAAATACATGTGCATGTGAGCACGAGAGCATGCCCATTACTTAAACCCACAGTTTACACTCACAACATTCTCAAATAGATGGTGTTTCTGCAGTACCTGTGTTTGTAGAGGTAAAATGCAAACCCTGATAAAATTAGAGCAAAGAAAGGAACCAGAATAGCAGCCGCCACGGAGCCACTGCTGGTGCCATGGTAATGATTCGAAGAGTCTTGATCTGGGTTTAAAGGATCTGGAAGATAAAGGAAATATTTAATTTGTTGTTACTGTACTCCACCTAAAGAAATACATATGATAAATTTTATAAATGCATATGAACTCTAAAAGAAGCAGACGGAGTTGCCATTTCACAGGAAACCAACAGATATTCTTTTCTAAAGATTTTTAATATCCACTTAATAACAAAGACAAAAAACTGACTATTTCCTACTAACAACGGAGAATACTATGAAAGAGTCTCAACATTTAGAATGTGGGAAAGGCAAAAGGGTCAGTATACACCCTGACTTTGTTTATGGTCATAGGTATTTTCACAAAACTAACTGAAAACATTTATACATTTTTTTCTATATTCAGAGGTCAATAATATTTGCTGTTTTTTCAGGTCTTAAGGCCAGACTCAGCAAAATATGTCATTGAAATTATGTAAATATCCCAGTTATCCATAAAAATGGCATTGCATTCTTCATATGTGAATAGGATGGTGTCATCTGTCTTTATTTTGGGTAGATTCTGAAATTCACAGCAGAGTTTAGAAATACTCAAAAAAAATTATAGTTAAATGTCACAATGCAAGTTTCCATGAAGACATAAAATAATGCTAAAGTGTAACTTTTAAAATTAATTAATTTTCTTTTTTTTTCTTTGAGACAGAGTCTCACCCAGTTGCCCAGGCTAGAGTGCAGTGGAGTCATCTCAGCTCATTGCAACCTCTGCCTCCCAGGTTCTAGTAATTCTCCTGCCTCAGCCTCCCAAGTAGCTGGGATGACAGGTGCCAGCCACCACGCCCACCTATTTTTTGTATTTTTAGTAGAGATGGGGTTTCACCATGTTGGCCAGGCTAGTCTCGAACTCCTGACTTCAAATGATCCGCCTGCCTCAGCCTCCAAAAGTGCTGGGATTACAGGCCTAAGCCACCACACCTGGCCTAAAATATACCTTTTATCCATTAGAAAGGAAAGCAAATGTAAACACTTCAAATATCATGAAGGTGATAGAATCATCCATTCTATAATCAATGACTATGGAGTCTCTCATTGCATGGCACTGAGAGGAAAGCATTAAAAATTCAAACTCACAAACCTTTATTAAGCAACTGTTACCAAAGAAGGAAATAAGTTCTTGAAGCGTGTACTAATAAAATATAATTTTGAGATGGATTTGGCCTAATTGCATGGAGTCACTTAATGCAGATGTGCAATGAATCATGATTGGCGTCATCTCAATACAGCAGAATTGTTGAGAAGAAGCTGATCTGGTTTTCATATTTCCAGAATTTATAAAATGTCAAATTCAAAGAGATGTTGCTGTGTTTATTGTTTTATAAACCAGAAATGCAAAAAATCAATCAAATATAAAAAATCTTTAAATCACTATTTGTATCAACAGTCTTTAATCTTCATATAAAAACTTTCAAATGACATTATTTGCCATTTGCTTTAATGGATGTAGGATTACGACTGCTTACAATATTAACATCCAAGAGGAACATATTTTGGAATAATGTTGGCTTTTTAAAACCACTTATCTTTTTGAGATCTGTCCCATCATCATGCAAAAGGAAGATGCCAGACACTCGCTCTTTTGCAATCTGAGCACCCGGGTTATGGACGTGCAGTGAGTGAAGCCAGTTGGGTGTTCCCCCCCCCAGGCACTGTATTGGAAGCGAGGGATGCAAAACATTCTGAGATGGTTTAAAATTTGTTCCATGGCTGAAAGGGTTCTAGAGCCCTGGGGACAACATGAAGTGTGCATGTATGTGTGCATTGACGATGGTCCCAGCGGCAGCAGTAGTGGCAGCAGTGACGTCCAGTGACCGGGGGTAGTGCTGTCCAACAGAGAGCAGTGGTGCCCTACTCAGATGGCACCAACTTCATGGGTTGGTTGTGAAAATCATATGTTAGTACATCTCAAGTGCTTACAACAATGCCTGGCACAGAGGGAGTGTTCACACGGACTTAGTTACAAAAATTTAAGTTTCCTGAAACCAGGGCTTTTGTTTTGTTTGGTTTGGTTTGGTTTGGTTTGGTTAGCTTTCCTCTTGACTCCTCAGAACCTGCAATAAAACCTAGAACACAGTGTGTGCTCAATATATATTTGCGAAATTAAAAAAAAAAGTTTTGTCTGTATAGCATTTCAGCACCCAAATATCTTTTAGTTTCCATTACGTTGCCATACATTGATCTTCAAGTTTCTGTAATTCTGGCAGTATCTGTCTCATTCTTATAAATGTGTATTATACTTACATTAACCACAGTTACTTTCTTTCATCTGAAAACAAAGCTACATACTTTTATCCATAATAGATAACAAAATTCCAAATAATAAAGTGCTGGAAAATCTACATGTCACAAGACACCTCACATGAAAACAAAGAACAACACATAAGAAGGTGTTTGTGAATTACATAACCAAACGTACTGTGAGATTATTATATCTCTGCAGCTCCTAGTTAATTTCAGTTACTTGCCCTTGTTTTAATAATATGAAGGTTAATACACACACATTGTGCTAATTAAAATGGCATAAAGGGATATGAAAACAAGTAATATAAAGGAAAATTAAAATAATCATTCCTTGCCCTACAAGGCAGTTCCTCTTTATAGTTGAGGGTTTTAAAATTGTCCTTCCAACAATGCACTTGTAAAATCTGTGATTATTTCTGTTTTCTTATTTTTATAATTGGTAATATTATTTGCATTTTGCATATGTGGCTTTTTAACCTTAACAGTATATTTTTGAGGGTCTTCCATTGGCATATATGAATCAGATTTAATTTTTTAAGGTGTATAGTATTCTACTGACTAGATATAACAACATTTCTTTAGCCAGTCTACTGTCCAGGGACATTTAGGGTGTTTCTAGTGCTTTTATAATGCTGCAATGAAATCTTTTGCCTATATCTACACATAACCAGGAGTCTACATTATATAGGACAAATCTTAAGAAGTAGAATTATTGACAAACAGAATTTGTACCTTTTAGTGTTGCTACATCCTACTTAATTGCTCTCTAAAGAGGCACTGAAATTTCATTCAATCATTATCCTATGAGGGTCTTTACAATAACACATGGACAGCTACGTGCGATCCCTCTGCTACCCTCTTTTCCCTTCTCCTCCCCCTCCCTGTTTTCCCCTTTCCCTCCTCCTCTCTCATCGCCCTCCTTCCACAAGTTATTATTGGTTCCATGGCTGTTGCAACTACAACTGTTGCTGCTGCTACTACGATGATAAATGAAACAGAGTATTTAGGTATTTATAAATTTACATTGCTTTACTGAAGAAGGAGGGTGACCATCTTTGCACACGTCATAAGCTAGGGCATTCAATTTTCTAAAAAGCATTATTGAGACAAATGCACATCCAGTCACGCAACACTTCATGTTGGGGACACCTTCTGAGAAATGCTTCACGAGGCAATTTCGCGGCTGTGTGGGCATCAGAGTGCACTCACACACCTAGATGGTGTTGCCCACTGCACGTCTAGGCTATAGGTACAGCCAGTGGCTCTGACATGAGCAACGCCGTGCACTATGACGTTATGGCAGCTATGGTGTCACCAGGTGTTAGGAATTTTTCAGCTTCTTTATAATCTTGTGGGGTCACTGGTGTATACGAGATCTTTTGTTGACCAAAATGTCATTATGCGATGCGTGACTGTCCTATATAATTCATCCACTTAAGCTGAACACACAATCCAAGGCTTTCTCAGTGTATCCATAGGGTGGTGCTATCATCACCATAGTCTCACTTAGAAGATTGGTGTCCCTCCAAAAGAATCTCAGTATCTCTTAGCTTTATTCTTCCTCCACTTTCATCCCAACCTTCAGCCCTAGGCAACCATTAATCAGTGTCCCATCTCGTTGGATTTGCCTGTTATGGACATTTCCTGTAATGGATTCATACACTATTTGGCCTTTTTAAATCTGGCTTCCTTCACTTAGCATGATGTTTTCAAGGTCCATCCATGTTGTAGCATTCATTAATATTTTATTCTTCAGTGCTGACTAACATCCTACTGTATGGCTGTATTACATATTGTTTATTCATTTATCCATTGATACACATTTTGGTTGTATCCACATTTAGGTTATTATAAATAATGCTGCTCTAAGCATTCATGTACAAGTTTTGTGTGACATATTTTTCAGTTCTTTTGGCTACGCATGTAGGAGTGGAATTGCTGGAGCTTACAGTAACAATTATTTGATGAACTACCAGAGTGTTTTCCAGAGCAGGTGCATTATTTCACATTTCCCCAGCAAAGTATGACAGTTCCAGTTCCTCCGCCTCCTTGCCACCCTTTGCTATTTGACTTTTAGATCACAGCCATCCTTGTGGACGTGAAGTGGTATCCCAGTGTGGTTTTGATTTGCATTTCCCTCATAATGATTATAATCAACGTTTTTTCATGTGCTTATTGCCATTTGCATGTCTTTAGAGACCTATCTACTCAAATCTTTTGTCAATTTCTTATTTAGGTTTTTTGCCTCTGTATTATTGAGTCATAAGAGTTCTTTCTATATTCTGGATACAAGTCACTTATCAGGTACATAATTTTATGTATTTTCTCTCATTCTTTGTGTGTATGTTAGGGTTGAGTCATTCAATCTTAATGGGGAAGCTAATTTATTGTTGAGTTTCGTATGCAAGTTTTTGCATTAAAGTTGTCATTCAAGTTAATTTTATTTTAGTATCCACTTAATGAAAATCATGTTTTTTGGTTTATCTACTGACTAGAGAAAATTAGGAGGTTGTTTATTTTTATCCATAAAAATAGAAGCTTGCCATCATTCTTAAATGAATGGTTGCTGTTGCAGAATTACTTAAACAAAAACTTTTCTAATTAGTTGCAGGGGGGACTTACTTATGAGTCAGATTATTTTGTAAAGTAAATTGTTTTTCCTGACAATAAGCTCATCATCACATAAGAATAAAAATTCCTTGTTAAACCAAGCTGTTATCTTGTTAGATTAAAATGAAATGGGGAAATGCAAAGAAAATGTATAATAGCGAACTGATTGTTCAGGTCAAGTTCATTGGATCAGTGAACTTAGACATCTACATAGCATCCTGTACAGCTCACTGGGGTGTCCTTCAACAAAATTACTAGAGCGTGTGCTACAGAGAGAAAGGAGGACAAATAACTCCAGGATTTGGCTTACAGCAAGAGAAAAAACATTACCCATCATTAGTGTTGGTCTAATGCATTTATTCTGTTTCATTACCTCAAAATAATATAACCCAGTTTAAAACATAATCTCAGCCATTGCCAACATTATAATGCTCTTCTATTTAATAATACTGCGGGTTGAATGGTGGAAGTAAAGTATTTTATGATTAATTATCCTTTTTTTGCCCTTTTACAGGCCAGTAGACATTTTTTTATATTCAGCACTTTGATAAAAGTCTTACAAAATAAGTTCATCAGTGGTAATCATCACAAAACTGTACACTCACATTCCTCCAAAAGGTGGCTCTGGTATCAAAGCCTATAAGGTAATATTCTTCTTTATAAAAATAATGTGTGAATAGTATTCTACAAGTAGGAGAAATACAGTGCCAAGGTTATTACAAAAATGCATTTCCTTTCATTTGTGGATTGCAACAATTATAACGACTTCTGTGCAAAAAGAGCTGTAGCATGTGCAAAGCAATGCTTACGTGGCCTCTCAATCTCATAACAACCTTGGGAACTTCTATACTGAGCTTTAAGATGAAGAAATAGGCTCAAGAATATTGTGACTCATCCTAGATGACAAAAATAGGAAGCAGATGAGGTAACATTCAGATCTGATGATTGTTTCCACACATGTTCCTCCTTTAATCACTAAGGCAAAAATCAAATAGTACAGAAAGCTAAAGAAGGAAGGAGGACTTACCTGTCCACGTACAATAAGCTTTTTCTCATTTGTAAATCAAACTTCTTTCCACATCAATATATAGTCCTAATTTCTTTAAATAAATATACTAAATAATAATTGTTTCCTAGGTAGTATAATTTGTTACATAAAAATACTCATTGAAGCAATTCTTTTATGATAGATGGGCAACATACAGAGGTTATTTCTAACTTCCGCTACTAAAACAATTCTGCTTTAGACATGCCTGAATATGCAGAAAACAATTTACACATTTGCCTGATTAAAAATTCTAGACAGAGAATTGTTGGATGAAAAAAGTACTGACCAATTGTATCTACCCATACATCCATCAAAATTAAACATGGGGCTCTTTTCCTACTATCAACCCCAAACCAATTTTTAAAACTTTGTCATTCCAATAACTAAAAATAATCATCTTTGTTACTATATAAATATATATACATATTTATGAAGATCTTTGTATATGTTTGTTGGCCACTTTTAATTGCTCTTACTTTTTTTTTTCCTTTTAAGAACTCTTAGTTTTCTCTGGGTAACATACTTTGCTTATACTTTGATTTTCATCTTTTTCTCCCTTATTTTTAATAGCTCTTGATATAGTGAAGATATTATTTCTGGTATATTTATTGCATTATTTCCAGCTTTGTGTTTGTCTATTTTGCTATTCAAAATAATTTTTTTCATTCAGCTGTAAAATATGTTAGTCTCTCTCATTATTTTTGTTTAGGTTTCTTTTAGAGTTGTCTTTTCCATTTCTTCTTAGAAAAATCATTGGAAAGCCAAACTGATATTTGCTTTAAAAAATATCCTAAGTGCAACTTACCTTGCCTTTCTAGCTTAAATTTTCCAAAGTCTTTTCCATGAATGTCACCTTGAAAAGTAAATCCTCCTCTTTCCAGTCCAGATGATACCTGATATATAGGAAAGAAAGGAAAAGAAATAAAAAGGTATACAAAGGGATGAATAATGTCTTCTTTTAATATAATATAACTGTTGTAGCTCATATTTAGATACTACTGGTTAAGTATTTTATTTTTGCCACTCCTTTGGTGACACATGTACAGTTAAAGATCAGAAACCAACACAGAAGTGAACTTCGGCTAATGTATGCAAATGCTCACAATCTCATTTTGATCTTAAAAATGATAGTCAACTTTACAATATATCTATTTGTTAACTACACTTTCTAAGGGAAGACAAAGGTATGAATTAAGAAATAATCTACACTATGGAAAACTCGCTTTGTGTTCCAGCTATTGGGCAGGGGACATCACGTATGGCTGTCTACCCTTAAGTCAGATAGTGAATTAGAACACAGACAAATGCTTAACTTGCAAAGAAGGGTGTTAAGGGGGACGTCTTAAATCTCTCTATTTATCTGGGAATTATTTCTTTTAGAATGAGCAGCATGGTTAGCAAGTGGTCTCAGAAAATTTCTGATGGCACCACTCATGATATAACGTAGCAGTAACATCATAGACCCTGGATTTCAGGTCTTGTTCTGTCCTCAACAGTAACCACCCCTTTCAGGATGGCCAATTTATGTCTTACTTCTTACACCTGGTTTCTTCCATTATAAAATGAAGGAATAAAATGGACACTCTGTCAAGGAGAGGGGCAGCTGAGTTTTCAAGGGGCAGACACAAGATGGCTCTACTCAGAAGCCTCCAATCCGTAGCCCTCACGTCTGCACAGAGAGGTGTTTATAAAGCCTGTGCTTTGTCACAGAACTTACACATGTACTTACATAACCATCTAGTCCCCAGTTGTCATTTTCAAACTTGCTTACAAAAATATCTGCTTGACCTTTAATTTGAAAAGATTTCAGCAGTAAGTGGGCCTCCTCCTTCTTGTAAACGCCTGTGAAAAGATCAGCAGGTCAGGCTTACCTTGGAGAAAGTTAGCAATTCAGCCCTTTAATCCACTTGATGTGGAATGTGGTACGGAGATGATAATATCATAGGTAATAGAAAACGCAAACAGAAATTGTATTTTTATTTGTGAATTTTAGCTTAGGAGCTTCTATTTTCCCCTGAAAATCACTTCTTAAATCCTTGTCTATCTTGAATAGGTATAATCCACTCCACTAAGTTCGATATCCTTATTCCACAGAAAGAATAAATGACATATTTGATTTTGCTAATTAAAAAATCTCTAAAAAAGTATACAATAAAAATACATCACAGAATTAATCTAAGAATGAAAAAGATAATACACATACAGTGCTTAAAATAGTGTTTGCCATATAAATCAAGGCTATTTTATTTTATTAATTGTGTGATTATTTTAAAAATCTCATGATGAGCACATGAGTTAAGAAAAAAGGTATTAAAAATAAAGTTTGGAGACATGCAGTATCTGTATATGAATCTCAGATTCTTGACTTAATATGTGCATAATTTTGAGCAAATCAGTTCACTTTCCTGTACTGGTTTTGTAATCTTTAAAGTAAGAAAATAATACCAACCTCTCATGGCTAGGGAGAGGCTCCAATGAGTTACAGTGTATGCAAAGCCAACACAACATTAATAAGTACTTAATACTTATTAGATCACCTCTCTGTGAAAAGACAACAGGTCTATTTCCGCTCACACCATGCATTGAGGGAATTCTTCGGGACCTACCTGTCAACTTCAGCTCCACTGGTGAGGCTTCGCTGAAGGTGGCATTCACCTTACTGCTTGTTGCATTGAACCAGTCAACAGTTAGAGTGGCGGGTTGTCTTTTCCCTAAATATTCATAATACCCCTTCCACACTGAATTGACGAAAAAGACATCTGAAGGAACTGTGGGAAGGGGGAAACAGATGAATGTCAGCACACACACAAACAATAAATTCAGACATTATTAAACATAGAAGGCATAATACTGCTTAGTGAGAGATCACGAATGAGGGCAGTGATAAAGACGAGGGGAGCCTAGTGCATCGCTGGTCATAGCATGTGCGAAACTCAAAAGAAGCAGGTGCGAAGATTATTATGGTATGCAAGTAGACATTTGTGTTTATGGTTTTTTTTATTATTATTAGAAGCCAAAGCATACCTATTTTAACAGCCCTTCCAAGGTCATGGGGTATGGTGAATTGGTACTTCTGATGCTAGTTTAGTTTTTATTGTGCTTAGTAAGAAATATGTTTACCTGACCCATGAAATCACTACTGATATTTCAATAATATCCAAGTCTACTCTTTGAAAGACTTGGAAGGCTCAGAAGAACTGATATATATATATATACACTACGACAGCAAAGCCCTGTCTTGAAAAAGCTTACATATTCCAGCACCAAGTGGACTTATGAAGACAAAGCCCTTTCACTTCAGAGTCTTTATTTCGTAAGGAGAGTCCCTCTCTCTCATTCATGCTCTTCTGCTCTTCTTTAATCTCTGTGTAAAATATTCCATGAGTAAGAAAAGATGGGCTCATAATTTCAAATGTTTCTTTTATATATGTCTTTTAAATTCAGTAATAAAAGGCAGTCTTTTTAAAGCATAGAATTCATCGACAGGAAAACTTACAAAGATTACTTAGATCTTTCCTCTTGTTTTCAATACTTAAGAAAAAAACCTTATTTTTCATGTATCTGTTTAAAAATGTGTATAAAATCCTGCCATTTTCACACATAAACATGAATTGTAGTGTATACATCCACATGATGATTTCAGCATTTTTCTTTGTTTTCTGCCTTATGATGTGCATGAATTATTTAATTAGACAAGATTCATGATAAGCATAATTGGTCAAAACACATTGCTTGAGTTGCTAGGCGGAAGTGAAGATTCATGTCTCCCTAACCTATTTTTCAGAAAGTCCATTTACAGTTACAAATAATGAGGAAAAAAGTATATTGTGCCTATACCCATGCTTTTCTTTTCAGCCCAACTGGCCATTTTCTTGTTTTCCTATGCAGGCTAAACCTATAAAACTTGGCCTAGCAAGAGAAGGGTTAAAGAAGAAGAGAAGATAATAGCTTCCTTTGGCCTTGAATAGACCCCACTTTCTCATAATAATAGTGATAATAAAATAAGTTAAAAACTCATATATCCACACAAGTATCTAACACTTTTGCTTATAAATCACTGATTTTAGACATATCTACTTAGCCATTGCTAGCACAACAGAGGCCCCCATTTTA
The DNA here is from genome assembly GCF_006542625.1 of Nomascus leucogenys. Classification (NCBI taxonomy): domain Eukaryota; kingdom Metazoa; phylum Chordata; class Mammalia; order Primates; family Hylobatidae; genus Nomascus; species Nomascus leucogenys. The sequence goes on along the minus strand of NC_044384.1, from coordinate 147,447,854 downwards.
ATCAGCAACCTCAAAATAACTTTATTTTCCATTACTAAAATTAATAGCCTTTAAAGTACATAAAAAATGTTTTCCCTAATTAGAATTTATATGCTCTTCTGAAGTTACTAATCCACTTGTTCAAGCATTCATTTAAGTTAATCTTGTTGAAGTTTCACAGGAATGGGCCAGGCCTGGCTGGGTAGGGTAAGATACAACCAATGTCTAAGAAGTGGCTTCTGTGTATTAAAATAGGACCATGAGTCATGTGGCAGAGGCCATCTTTCTGGGTCTTTATCATTTCACTTGTTGCTGGCAGCCTGCAGTATAATGCAGGAGCCACATAGCTGAGCTGTACTAGAATGTACCACCTTGATGAGGAATCACATTCAGTTAGCACTTCCTTTCCAAGAGTATAAGAAAAGGAATATTGATAATAATGTTTGCACCTACAAAAGGAGTGTATAGATATTTCAATATCTTAAACACAAAATAAGCAAATAAAAAACAAAACACACACACAACAATAATAACAAAAAGAGATTGTGTTTTCTTCCATTGAAGAACATGTTGCCTGGATAAAGAGCATTGACTTCTGTATGTGATTTTTAGGTAATATTTAAATAAAGTAGCCTAGAAAGATTTAGAAAGCATTTTATATTCTTTATTATGCAGATTGGAGAAATTCCTTTCATCATATTGGCACATTTTTCCTTGTCTAAGAATTAAATGTGTAACACGGCATGCTGACAATATTTTTACTTGTCTAAGAATTAAATGTGTCACACAGCATCCTGACAATATTTCTCCTTGTCTAAGAATTAAATGTGTCACACAGCATCCTGACAATAGCATTACAAATACTCTTTCCATGTTTGATTCTAAAATAGAGCTTATGTCCAAAAAAAGAACAGTGTTAAAACCTGAATAAAGAAAGTACTAGTCAAGTGATCTTATATATTCACAAAGGATTTCTGTTTCTGATAAAACAACAACAATAACAACAAAATACCCAACTTCAATTAATGTAATTTGGGATACATTTTGTTATTTAAAAATAATTTAAATTTAAAACACAGAACATGCCAGATGATTTTGTGTAGTAAAAACTTTCCTCAGGAAATAGGACTTCATCTTTGCGATGTGCTATATAATGCATTTAGCAAAAGGCACCACATACAACAAAAAACTATAATTAACATTTTAGAAGGCAAAGGATGCCTGAATGAATGGAGATACTTGGAAAAAATCGGGCTCCGTGTTTGAACTGTTTACATTAACAACTTACGCTGTAAAAATGCCTCACTGATATGAGCTTCCTCATTTGGAGGAAAAAAGTCGCAACCCTCTTTATAAGGCTCTCCATTATACCACATGGAATGATCAGTGTTTTCATTTCTCCCTACCAAATGCCGAAGGCAAGTTTGAATGAAACTGTGTGATAACACCAAAGGTTTTCTTTTTAAATGAAGTAATGTTATTTCATTAACAAACCATTGTTGTGAAATACATAGAATTCTATGTAAGCTTAGTGTTTTAAATAATAGAAACATTAACTTTGTAGGGGACTGATGGATTCAGAAATTTAAATGTTGAAAATGGTTTCACTGTGCAGAGTAGAGAACAAATCACTTTATTTGATTGAAATCTAGAACTGGTCTGGTATACAAACCTGGAGTTTTAGTAACTGTTTCATTAACTTCTCTCACTCCTTTACCTACAAGTAAAAAGACAAATTATCATTTTAAAAAAAACATTAATTTTTGAGTAAGTTTGAAAAATGTCAAATTGAAGCAATTTTCCTTTCTCCAGATTTTTTTTAATGTACAAAATACGAATACCTTATACATATACATTTTAAACTCATGTCTTTACAGCAGAATATTCTTGGTGTTTGTGGGAAAGCAGAGTTTCACGATGAAAAATCAATGTCCATCTATCTACGTATGTTTCCATTTAAAGTGCTACAACAGAGAGCCTTGCAAAGGAGGGTGCCTTCTATGTCATTTCTCATATCCTATTTGGAATACCCTGCCACATACTAAAAGGTAACACCCCACCCAAATAACCATGACGTTATAGTCCCCCTTGATTGTCCAATACCCCACACAAATCAATGCATTTATAAGTTACTACTGAAAAATTCAAAATTATTTCCATTGCAGAATGTTCATTTTGGTCTATCAAGTTAGATTTAAGTCATAATTTCTTAGCTTTCACAGTTTTATATCAAACTATGAATTACCATTTTAAAAGTTTTCATTCTTCTATTTCTAACAGGGAAGGGCAAGGGAAACAAAAGTCTCTTTAAAATCCCTAATATGAGAACTATAAATAGGCTCCAGGAAACAAAACCTAAAGCCACTGACTGTCTCACACGCCATCATTTTTGGTTTATGCTGTTTAGACTCCATGGATTTATAAATTACATACAGTGGAGAACCTAAGTTTGGCTATCGTCAAATCTGACCCAGACTGATGACTCTCACTTGTAAACACACACATTTGTAATTAATGGATTGTTTCCATGTGAATTGCTTTTGTAATTTTAAAAAGCAGAATCAGTGTCAGGGACACACAAACTGGGGTTTTACCACAAATAGCATGTGGTCTTAAAAATAACACAGAGTTTCATTTTTCTCGGATACTTGGTCATATTTATTCATTTTCACCTCTAAGAACTACTTTTCCTGAAACTATACCGAACATTACTTTCCTTTTAAATCAGAATGCTTTTCTTTAACCAAATAGCTTTTCTCTTTTGGTTTAAAACAATACGATCATTTTGTTATGTACTAATTGCATACTAATTGTACTATACATTTAGCTGTGCCACTATTGCATCAAACACTGAGGATACACACGTTCACACACACACAGCTCAGGCACATGAAGCAGGATTGAGGCAGGTGGCGATGCTGCAGCCTCATGCTCTTACTTATGGGTCTCACACATGGACACTAGCCTGATGGGAAGCTGATCTTTTCCCTTGCTCTTTGGAAAAGTAGGCCACTCCTTGATCAATGACTTACTTTTACACACAGGCGACTTTCCTGTCCATCTCATGTCTGCTTTACATGTTCTGTGCTCAGATCCACCCGCCAGGAAAAAGCCTGGATGGCAGGTGTACACTAAAGTGTAGCCGAAAGTAGGAAGATCGATGGCTCTCACATCCGCATGCGCCGGGGTTTCTGGCTGTCTGCAGGCATGAGCTGAAACAACATTAGGAAACATTGAGACTTTGTTTATTGTAAAGTTAGCACATGTGTCTAGAGAAATGAATAGATTAAAATAGTTTGGAAATTGTTACGCAGTCAGTATGTATATATACATATATATACACATATATATGTAATTTTTTTTGGTAGAGATGAAGTCTTGCTATATTGTCCAGTCTGTGCTAGAACTCCTGACCTCAAGCTAATCTCCTGTTTTGACCTCCCAAAGTACTGGGATTACAGGCATGAGCCACTACACCCATCCTATATATATTTATACATAGGTAATTATGTGCAAAGATTTAGAGTTGAGATCACAGCTTTGAAATAAAAAACACTTCTGCTATACTACCAAAATAAATATGTTAAAGATCCTTAAAAGCCCAGTCTTATAAATTATAGAGACTGGTGAATATTTGGATATGCTTTGATTTTGTTCTTGTGGAAACTACCAAATTTATTATTCAATTTAATTAATTATTTTGGTAAAAATTTAATGTGTATTTAGAAACTTAATATAAATTCTTATTTTCTTTAAAATATAATTTAGGAATAAACAAGACTGCAATGTATACTCCATATCTCAAATCACTCCATTCCTTATAAAGTTTGCATACATGCCTCAAGTAAGGATTGGCATATTATTATAAAACAAGTTTACAGTTTTATTTATTTATTTATTATTTATTTATTTTTTGAGACAGAGTCTTGCTGTGTCACCCAGGCTGGAGTGCAGTGACACGATCTCGGCTCACTGCAAGCTCCGCCTCCTGGCTTCATGCCACTCTCCTGCCTCAGCCTCCCAAGTAGCTGGGACTACAAGCGCCCGCCACCACACCCGGCTAATTTTTTGTAGTTTTTGGAGAGACGGGATTTCACCATGTTAGCCAAGATGGTCTCAATCTCCCGACCTCCTGATCCGCCCACCTCGGCACCCCCAAAGTGCTGGGATTACAGGCGTGACCCACCACGCCTGGCCAAGTTTACAAACTTAAAATTGTGCATGCAGTTGTTTTGAGTATTGTCACTGTTTCACTAATTAGTAACCATAACAAATACCTGATATTATCAAGCTCCATGTTATATGTAAAAACATGCATATATATATGAGTGTATGTATATACATACATATGTACATATACTATCAACATATAATTTGAGTAGTGATTTAGAGCAGAGATAATTTTAAAATAAAGACACCCAAAAATCACACCTTATATACTAAGATATTTTTATAACATTCTATTAATGTTTTTATTTTTAATATAGCAAGAATAAGACACTGCATTTCACTAAATTCAGAGTGAGTGAAATGAATAATTCACATACTACTCATCCATATATTTTTTCTAATTCTCATGATTAAGTCACAAAATAAAATGTGATCCTTAAGTATGTATTTGAATGATCAATTCATATATACTTCCTGTTATAGGGAGAATAATCTTTTAAACACTTCTCCTTAGACTCTGACATATGACAGTATTCAGTTCATCCTCTCTTTGGTAATTTGATGTAAATATCCTAGAAGAATAATAGCACGTACAAATAAGTTTTCCCTCGAAGAATGTTCAATATAACGTTACTCACTTATCTTCGGTGTCAAGCAGTTTCTCGGACTTTACTGTGCCTTAGAATCTTCTGGACCGCTTGTTAAGCTAAACTGTCCCCCTTCTCTCCTCCCCAGCTCCCTCTAGAGTCTCTGGTTCAAGGTCAAGGGTGGGGCTTGAAAGCGGCCTTCACAGCCCAATGTCCAGCCAATGCTTATGCTGCCAGTTCTAGGGAACCAAACTTTGAGGACATCCAAAGTTTAGGATTAGGGAATTAAAAAACAATTTCTCATTATTTCCCTTAGTGGTAAACACTTCTCAGACATTCACAATAAATAGGTTACTTCTGATGGTGCTGGAAGAAATCACACTTACGTATACACGCGGTCTGTGTCCCACTCCATGTTAAATTGGCAAGGCAGGTGCGAGTCGTGGAACCTTGAATATGGTAGCCTTTTCTGCACCTGAAAAAAACCGTGCTTCCAACCTAGAGAGGAAATCCAATACTAGCTTCAGAGGCCAAGGGAATCTACGAAGTGTCGACTAGTGATACCTGAAAGCACACGCCCGGGTAAAACTATAGCAGCCACTTTTCAGGTTAATGTCAAGCCATCGTCTACATCAACATGTGCATTTTAACTGCATGTTACAGTGTTATGCACAACGTAGATTGCTCAATGAATAATGCAAGATCTTCGCGAATTTTGAAAATTTAGAAGGCTGTTTGGGTAAAGAAGTTACACCTTTTCTGTTTTAGAGTTCTTTCTTTTTTGTTTGTAATAATTATTATTTCCTTTTTCATTTTTTTCCTGCCACTCACATTTTGAACAATTGGTATTTATTAGAAAATTACTTTTGTTAGCACTCCTGGGGGATTGGTCAACTCCTGCTCATACAGAATCCACCAAAACTCTACCTGTCTTTCTGATGCTTCAAACTGTAGAAACTGTTTACTGTTGTCTGAATGTCTGAGGCATCTTCCTCACCAGGTCTTCACAAAGCTAACCCCCACTTAATTCTCTGGACTTTGCTTAAACTGCACATCCTCTGCAGATTCTTCTCTGATCCTCCAAGAATGAATCACATTCAGCTTGAATGCATTTCCCCAACATCGGATGTTATCTGCTCCACTCACTACAGTGTCCTGGAATTACCTGTATATTTATTCACCTATGTGTGTTCGTAATTTAACCAGAGGTGCCTTGAGGGGCAGATTCCTGCGATCTGTAAATATCTTTTTTAAAGAATGAGCTATAGTCGTGTGTTGAGGGGCGCCAAAGATCGTCCATGGTTCTGCATATCTGCAGCATGAGGCCAGCATGACCCACGTACAAAGGGAGAGGAAAGCAACACCCAGGGAAGGGGGGTTTGTACTCATCACAGCTTGGCTTGGCACCACGTTGTTTACTTAAAGCTTGACTTATGAAGGTACCTAAGTGCACCAAGTTAGAGTGCAAAGATTTGAATTCCCCTTTTGTTTCTTGCTCTGAGAACTTTAACCAGTTATTTAATTCCCTGTGTCTGCCTTCTCACAGGCGTAAGCCCATACCTCCCTTGTTGGGATTCTGGGAAGAATAACTACAAGTAAAATGCAAGGAAATAGTTGGTACACTGAAGAGTGAGAAAGGATATCAGGAGAAAAAAAATGCTGCTTCTAGCAGTTGATAAAGTGGAAGTATGAATTTATAAACAAAAGGGCAAATTTATCTAAATTTCAAATCAATAGCTAATTTAAGATTCAATGATGGGAAAGGGTTGACTCATTTACTCTTGATTGATTGATTGATTGATTGACTGATTGATTTAAACTTTAGAGTCAGGGCCTCTCTCTGTTGCCCAGAGTACAGAGCACAGTGGTGCAATCATAGCTCATTGCATCCTTGACCTCCAGGGCTCAAGTAGTCCTCCCATCTCAGCGTTCTGTGTAGCTGTGACAACAGGTGCACCTCACAACGCCCAGGTGATTTTTTGTATTCTTTGTAGAAATAGGGTCTTGCTCTGCTGCCCAGGCTGTTCTCCTGGCCTCAAGAGATTCTTCTGCCTGGGCCTCCCAAAGTTCTGGGATTACAGGCGTGAGCTGCTGCTCCCAGCCCATTTCCTCTCTGTCAGGAATGGTGTCCATCAACTCTCCATGCAAGCATGTTTGCAATTCCAAACAGACCTCCTAGTAAACAGGCTGACATTGTCAGGAAGGTCATGGACAACCTGTATCATTTACTGGCAGAAAGGAAATACAGTCTCCTTCTCAATAACTTTTTTTTTTAGCAGAATATACCAAGCCACTCCAAATTGATTATCATACACTAACCCTGGAGCTATGGGTTTCTGGGACACGCCTGGCTGGAGAACGGGAGGTAGTCGTTTAAGCTGCAAGATTAACATAGCCTAACACAGTGACATTTCACACTGAAATGGCTCACTTTGTGTAAGTAATGTTTCAGCATACGGTGCTAAAGAAAACAGACAAAAATCTCATCGGTTACATTAAAAACTAAAATGTTCCTAATAAAGGAAGAAAAAAAAAACATTTGGGGACAGCTGCATTTCATGGTCTCAACCTTCTCCTTAAAAGATGGTGTCTGGGCTCTTTAAATTATTAGTAAATCTTGCTGTTGGATAAAATCTATTATTCATGTTAGTGTAACTAATTTGTTATAAGGAGGGTGAAGGATTTATCCAACTCTATTAGTGTCATATGATAGGTTATAGAACTATGTTGCTAAATATAGTCAGCATCAACTTTTAATTACTGTCAGTTGTACATAGGCAAGTTAAGAATTGCTCAAAGCAACGGTGATCGAAATTTTATTTTTTGTAGTGAATCAGTGAGAGCGACACCCATATATAGTATTTTCCAATATTCCTTGACAATTTGGCATTAAATATTTATATACCTGAAAGTATTCACTTAAAGTTGAAGGACATATTTGAGACATAATAGAAAATGTGCTAGAATTAGTATATTATCTCCCTATAAGGATCTCCCCTGTGGGATGGAAGAGAGCTACAAGGAAATGGCCACTCTTGTGTCAGAGCGAGAACAAGGGGAATATTTTCATGCTCATGAGAGATGGGGAAAGTGGCTGAGGAAGAAGTTTTTTATTCTTAATTGATGAGATCCCTATATATTTAACTTTTGTTTTCAAAGTCATACAACCAGAGAACAGTGAAGTTATGGGAGTACTTAAGATGGTTAAAACATTTTATTTCAAGCTTCATTACCTTCCACTTTCAGGTATTTCTCCAACATTCACTGAAGTGTTAATGTTCATTTTATTAAAAGTCAAAGGAACATTCCAAAATGATATTTAGTATGCTAATCATTCATAGAAATTTAAAGATCATACGGAGAACTAATTTCACAAGTAAGTTTAGACTAAGGGGCTTACATACATTTTCTCCTGTTTCTGTCTCTAGAATTTAATATTATTTGCCCACTATATCCATTCCCTAGGTGGAACATTTTATGGGTAGCTAATCAGTGACAAGTTACCCCAATTTGAGAATTGCCGTGTGAGTTTAACAGACAAATAATAGAATCATGCATGATTTCAAATAGAAAATAACATAATAGTTGCTATGTTAATTTCTATATGAAATTATGCATTATTCCATTATCATCTAGTACGCAAGATATATATATATCAATATATATGTCAAAATCAATATATATAAAACACATGTAGAAATCTCCTTTGAATGAATTTTGTTCAAGTAAATATAATATGAATAAGGTATGATATAAAAAAGCACTCATATATGCTTAACAAATATATTTTATATTTCCAGAAAGAAAACATAGTAAATTCATCATGAACTACCTCATAGCCTCTGGAGCTATTCTGTATTCCAAAGTGTGGTGTCCCAGGGTCTGGGCAGTTGTTATGAGCAGGATCTGAAATTTGTGATTTAAAAAGAAAACAGGGCACCAGATATAGTTATTATGGGAATTTTAACAGCTTTCACTAAAAGGTCTCATGAAATAGAGAAAATATTGTTTTGAGAAATGTGCAAGATGTTTTTCAAGAAAGTTAAAAATTAAATTGCTACTTTTATCTTCTCTCCAAGACATCTTTTTTAGATGTTAACTTTTAGACTTTAAGTAGTTCAGTACGTTCTTTTTATATAAGAATAAGTACACTTTTTTCCATTCTCTGGCTTTTTTTCTATAGAAATATATTTGTTTGGTCAATGATATACTATCTTCAATAATGGTCTATCACTATCTTTTTGTTTATTAGGATTCAATTAATGGCCATCTCATTTGGTTACCCATTACATTATTCTGAATTTCTTTAATTAATTTTCCTCAACATTTCAAACTGAAAAATATATTTAATGCTTCAAAATGGAAGCATATGGAAACCAAGAGTGACATTTTTCAAAAAACACAGGACCGGGGTAACCCAGTGGCACTTCGGCTCTCTTATTTGCGGCTCTACAGTTACCAGTAGAAAAACGAAATACATGACTTCTTAAAACCTGTTATTTAGAGCGACTAATCTTCCAGGGGGAAGAAAACTATTTTTAGTGTAGAGATAGCTACCGTATAGCAATAGTTTAAATCAAATGACAGCCAAGTATTCTTATAATTAGAAAAAATGATTCAATGATAATATTTCTTTAATACTATCTTCATTTTGTAGGTGGATACTATTCAATTTCTTAGAAAATAATCCAGACTAATTATTACTTTTTTACTAAAAATTAGTAGAACACCCATTATTCTGCTTAGTAAATCTCAATGAACAAAATTAACCCAGCAATAAAACTTGACTCTGCAGCAATAAAACAACAGCAAGACTGTCTCTGGAGCGGGGCTGCCTTAGAGAATGTTCCTAACTGCACCTTTCCCCTAAACAATGCAACTGGCAGTTAAGGTAGACAGCGGAGAGAGCCACTGAGGTGAGAGAACAAGGTCTAGTAGCTACTTTAGCAGACTTCTGACTTAACCTCCAAAGTTAGTTTGCATGATTTAAAGGAGGCGGCACATCAGTTTAGCTGATTAGTGCGCAATCCTATTCAGTGCAAAGAATATTACCTTGTACAGAAAATTATCTGTGGAAACACTTTCTATGTAATCACAAATGACCCAATTTCAGAATGAAGTGACCTCATCTCCAAATACTCCCAAGTATCACCAGGGCTGTATTATAATTATTACCAACGCAGGTGGGTTGCATGCCACTCCACATGCCGTCAGCTTGGCAGATTCTTCTTGAGGATCCCACGAGTATAAATGGAGATTTGCACTGGAAGAAGACTTCCGACTTATAGGTGAAACTTTTCCCACTAAGTCGCCCTTCTGCGGGGATGCCGGGGTCTCCGCAGAAGACAGCTGTGAAAGATAACCAGGAAGAAGTCAGCCTTCAATGTCCCTGGATCAGCTTCACCAGTTGAGCTTGGTAACTAGTTTCTGTTAAATCCTTAGCTTTAACTATTAAACAAGAAAAAGACTAAAAGGAGGCCAGGCACGGTGGCTCACACCTGTAATCCCAACACTTTGGGAGGTGGAGGCAGGCGGATCGCTTGAGCTCAGGAGTTCGAGACCAGCCTGGGCAATATGGCGAAACCTATGTCTACAACAAATACAAAAATTAGCTGGGTGTGGTGGCATACACCTGTAGTCCCAGCTACCCAGGAGGCTGAGGTGGGAGGACGGCTTGAGCCCAAGAGATTGAGGCTGCAGGGAGCTATGATTGAACCACTGCACTCCATCCTGGGCAAAAGAGTGAGTCCCTGTCTCAAAAAAAGAGACTCTGCCCTTAGGCAACGCAGTCTCAAGTTTGAGGTTTTTTTGTATTTAAGGGCTACTATTACCCACCAGGAAGGTCCTCAGATTGTAACCTTAGGATGTGCCCTGGTTATCCGTCCCTGTTGCAGACCTGCGGTGGGCGGAACAAATTCTGCTGTAGAACTTACGCAGGCACTGCGGGATCTCTCCTTTCCACACCCCGCGACCTTCACAGGAGAGGATGGCGGAGTGAGAGAGCTGGTAACCATCCACGCAGCTGTAACTTATGCTAGAGCCCCAGCGGAAATCAGTTCCCTCCACTGTTCCATTCGGCACGGGCGGCGGCTGAGGACACAGCACGGCTATTTCCAAAGAACAAACAAGATCAACATCCGGACCTGCTGCAGCTGTGATGCTCAAACGATCCACATTTCAACTTTACCTGAATTACAAATGACATCTACATAGGTGTTTAAAAAATAATAATAAAAGAATTGCCAAGGAAGACAGTACATCAAAATAATAAAAATTTTTTAGAATATTTCTTCATGAATATCGATAAAGTATATAAAAGCAAAGTCAAGTCACAACACATAGGACTGAACATGACATTTACAATATGTACAAGGCCAAGAAAGGAAGAAACATCCTTGTTTAATCTGTGTCTTTTTATGATAGTTACCAAGGACAATTCGAATGAGGATTTGGTCAGACGACACAAATTCATAGGCACAGATGGTAAGAATTGTTCTGGCCATCTGTATTTTTTATTTAAAGATGGCACATAGTTTCCAAAAGACACAGCTGGTCCATCTATTTACTGAATATATTTTTTTAGAAATGGCTGCATGGCTAAAGAAGATGCTGTGAAATACAATTTGCAAGTGTTTCATCACAGCCATGGAGGCTGATGTCTACTTTACCGGCTTGACAAGCAACAACACGGTTCCTAGGGAGGATTTCCCCGAGGGTGATGTCACCACAGATCCACCTTCCCCACTCTAGAAATTATACTAAAATGCACAACGGGGGACAAAAATCCAAAAGCCACTCTCTAAAATCCTTCTCTGAAGATACAAAACTTCCCTAATTTTTGAAATGAATGAAAGTTTCCAAGTGACCCTGTAGGTAGCAGAAGGCACTACAAAAGAATAACTGCCTGCATTTTGTGTGTTCAGGCTCATGCCTTCTCATGTGAGAAAGACATGCCAACATACGCAAACCACACGTGCACACCCAAAAGTTGGAAATGGGTCCTTCTCTCACCACTTCACCTTCTACTGATCTGTTCACTCATTCAACAAATCCCTCCTGAGACCCCACAGCGAGGGCTGGGGAAATGCGTGCTCTGGCCCAAGGGAATGTCCAGGGGGAGGCCCCAGTTGGAAGAGACCTGAGCTACATGGGTCCCCTAGGGGAGGGGGGAATGGGAGGAGACAAGTTCAAGGAGGGACAGAGAGAGAAAGAGGTCCCATCTGGTAGGGCCTTGCTGGCCGTGGCGTTGTTATAAACACAATGGGTACTAGAAAGAAGATAAAAATCCACAAAATTATGGATGAAGTGTATTTTATTGGCAATTTCCATCATGACCATTTGACCTGAACACTGCCAACACAACTTAGTGCATTTTCATTAAACATTTATTTAGCATCTGCTATATAACAGGTGTAGTACTAAGTTATGATACAAAGAAGGGAAGGCAATGAGATCCTTTGACTCTACTGGGAGAGGAAAGCAGGATGGTTCAAGAACATGCCCATGTCAGAAGAGACAGAAAGCAATATTTTTGAGCCTTCAGGTCACATTTAAGCCTCTGCCACATTTAACCATGTGTCTTGCAGAGCTCACTGAAGATGAAACCTTCTCCATTAAGCTACTGAGTGTCCTAACTCTCCCTCTCTCAGTATTTTATTTGTTCCTAGTCTAATAAAGAGGAGAATGCCACCTTCTTATGTCTGGTCACTGACAGCTTTCAAGCCCCTCTCTCCCCCTCTTCTTCTTGTCCTTCCTTTGCACCAGCTGATAAGAAAGTCTGAATAGTTCTTCTTTGCTTCTGGTAAATAAACCGTCACCATGCAAATCCCTGGCCCTTGCGCTCAGCCTTGCTCCCTGGTCACTGTAAGAGCCAAGCCCACTCACTCTGCTTTACTGAAGCCACCTTGGTGGGTTGAGCCTGTCTTGATTTGCCCAGAGCGTCCAGTCACATAAGTCATAGACCTCTTCCTGCCTTCTCGGCAAGTGTCATCTTCAGTCTTGGCAACCAAACCCCATGAAACATCATGGTGCTAACCTTCTATACCAGTACTCTGCCATTACTAGGCGATTGGCTCGTCCCTCCAACCTGCCTCTAAATTCCTACAATTAGATTCACCATGCCACGAACACCTCACACAGCGAGGGTCACAGGTTTACCCAGGACAGCAAACCACTGGGATTCAGACACAGACTCTAGGGGTGGTGTGACTGTCACTGAACCCTGACATCTCCAGTTCCTGGTTTGTGATCCTAAGCCTTTTCCTCTACCTCTCTATGAGTTAGTTTTTCCACCTGTAAAACTGAGATTAAAGTATTACAAAAACAAAGTGACTTAAACTGGTGTTTAAGAATTCCTAGCCCCTAGAAGGGCTACATAAATGCTTGCAAAATTAAACAAAGCATAATTCAATAAAGACTTCTATACATATCTGTAAAATCCAAAGAGTCACAAAACAAACCTTTGCAGACAGGTTTGCTCTGATTCCACGTGCCGTCTTTGGTACAGCGAATAGTGGCGGATGTGACCGGTTCCATGAGATAGCCTGGGTTACACTGATAGCTCACAGTCTTGTTGAAGGTGAAGTCGTTCCCAAACTGGATGCCATTTGCTAGTGTGCCTGGATCCCCACAACTTATAACTAATAAACAGGTAACAGGAAAGAATCAGAGAAATTCATTTATCATGAAATGAATTAGTCACCATTTCTATTCAAGATACTCTCTTTGAGCTGCTATTCAAAGTGGTTAAGCAGTGAATTAATAAAGCAATACTACCCTCTGTTTGATGATTTCACTGCCCCGCTGTCAGAAGGAACACTTGTATTTTGAGAATCACTGATTTCTATTCTTTTGGCAGCTGGCTGTCAGATGCTGACTTCCACCCCTTGACTAGCCCCTAATTAGGCATGGTGTATAGTCAGAAAGATGAAGCCTGCAGTCCGAGAACCAAAGACATTTCTTCTTTCTCTGCAGACCCAATGGTCCACAGACAAAGTCTGGACTTTTTTTTGGTCTCAATTTTACAGTATTCGACCAAACTGGCATTTTAAATCAGCTTCAGCCATACGAGTAAGAAAGTGGAAAAAATCTTAAAGTACCTAAGAAATAGAGTCACAGTATCACACACAGTTTTCCTTTTTTTCCTCTATGAATTAAAAATAAAAAAACAGTATAACACCTTAAAGTCATTTTTTTTCCAATGGAGTGAATTTCACAGTAATGTCTGAGTCTACCATGACGTCTGGTTACTAACTTGTGCAGTCGGGAGCGGTGCCTGTCCAGGTCCCATTGGCTGTGCAATGCCGCGTCATGAGCCCGGAGGTCTTGTAGCCTTCCCAGCAGGCATAGATGACCGAGCTGGAGAACAGAATGCCATCACTACTGACAATCATTCCGTTGGTGGGTGTGCCAGGGTTGCCACAGGACACAGCTGTTAGGCAAACAAGAACAACAACACACACAGTGAGTGACCCAGGATGAAAATGGCAAACACAGGAGACCAACCGGTTTCCCTGCAATAGACTACACATTTATTACAAACCCCGAGCACGCAATCCTATGGAGGTTCCTTAACATATGTCTTACTATGGCTCATATGTTTATTTTATTGATTAGCTATAAATATAAAAACAACCTTTCAATTGGTCTTTTCTAAAGTGAATTATTTGTAAACAAATTAAAACACGAGTTAAAGCACCAAAAGTTCAAGGCCTTGTTATTCAGGGACTGAATGTTTTTAATAGCCTTGCTATTTGGGGATTGAATGTTTTTAATGCCATGACAGAATTGTTGGGATTTTTAAAAAAGAATATCTATGATATTAGCAACATAGAAGCATCTTCCTTTATGTAATCACTGTATTTTTTAAAATCTACGCAATTCAAGTCCTATTTTACATCTCCAGGAGAATTCACTTTGGAAAATAAAGAATGCCTCAGAAGTATGAATGACTGTACTTGAACTGCTTTGTAAAATGATGTCCTCAATATCACCAGCTCTAACAGCAGCTGTGTTAATTGGCTTTGACATGATTGAACTTTACATTTCTCTCAAAAGGCTCCTAATGCCATGTACAGGCAATAAGACCTCAATTAACGATGGTCAGTGCAACAGGTCTACAGTCTGTGCCTATTTTTTACACTCTTTAGTCAGTAAACAAAAGCAAGCTCGGCTGCCACTGGGTACATTTCAGGGTGAACATTTCAATCTATACATACTTTTTTTTGCCTTTTTTAGTTGAGCCTATTTACCAGAAAGATTGCTACATTTTCTCCTTAGTACTGTTGCAATAATATACAATAGGCAGGTAAATAAAGGATTTGACCCTTGGCTGCCTTCAGTAACAAGAATATATATCATG
This sequence comes from Nomascus leucogenys, assembly GCF_006542625.1. Lineage (NCBI taxonomy): Eukaryota > Metazoa > Chordata > Mammalia > Primates > Hylobatidae > Nomascus > Nomascus leucogenys. Next base: position 147,432,758 of record NC_044384.1, on the reverse strand, counting down.
AGACTGCCTCTGAGCTGATCAAAATATTTAAAAATACTTTTGCACGTTTAACTGATCCAATTTCAAATCTAGCCTGGATAACAAAGATATATTTTTCTTAAAAAAACATGGAAGAAAACATCCTGCAAAATTCGCTCAGCACAGAAAAGTCACCGCACTGGGAGTCGAGGGACTACCCTTCTTATTACATAGAAAGAATGCACTCGTGCTCAGGTTGAACTGGATCTTGTTCGAAAAAATAATACAAAGTGCACATGCTGGTGCTTCCTGGTCCCATGCCAACGGTAGATAGAAGTACTCAATCACAGCCCTCTTCTCTGACGGCTCATGGTGTGACTTCCAATGCTTTCTAACACAGGCCTGTTAGTAGTTTCCTGGTTGGCATATGAATTGGGATACATTTACCAATCCAGAAGCAGATACTATTTAAGGCTCTCTAAAACTTGAAAGTTTTTTGATAACTATATTATATATCAAAATTTCATATTGCAATAATTAAGGGTTGGACTATCCAAGACAACGATTCATTCAACAAACATATATTCATCACTTACTGTGCAACAGGTACTGTGTAGATGTGCTAACGGAAACCCTGTCACAGAAAGGGATTGAGTTTGGTCCAATTCATAGTTTAACAAACCAAAAGAGGACACTGATGTGATTGTTACATTGTATTCTAATTATATTTGCTATTCAATTGTATGTCTAAATCTTCAAAAGCCACCTAGGTAGAACCAATACCTAAACAAGTCAAATAACTGATGAAAAATTTCAATTCAGTTTGTAAGCAAACTGAAATGTTAGTTTGCTAATATTGTTAATGAATGAGTACCATCATAATGCTATCCTAATATTGGGAATGTCCCCTCAAATACTGTACTGTGGAAAGTAAAATTCATGATTAGTTTTTTTCTCTTTTTTTGGCTGATGAAAACCACTTTCACTCATGGTTATAACTGTGAAAATGACTAGAAGGCAATGTCAACATATCTGCTTTTATATCAATGCAATTATGTAACATTTTAAGAGAGGACTAAGATTAAAACAAAACAAGAGATTAAATCTAGAGGAGAAAAAAGAAAAATAAATTAGAAGAGGAAAAGTAAACTGGAAGAAGAAAAATAAATTAACCTGTAAGTTTAAACTCTGCCGTATTTTCTCTTTCCTGAGTTTATTTTCTTTTGAAATACACTTTTATAAAAAGTACATGTTGTTAATGTGACTTCCTCAGCTAAAACATAATTTTCTTTAACTCAGTATATAATAACATTATGCTTATTTTAAATATATTTCATTGTTTACAAATATTAGTACTGTTCATTTTGCATGCTACATGAGAAAAATTGCTGTTAAATTGAGTTAAATAGATGTGAATATTTGCTCATGCAAGTTAAATAAACCTGAGCAATCAGTTTAAATTCCTTAGATGTAGTGCCTTTAACCATAAAATGAGTATTATAAAAATACTTATTCCTGGCTGTTACAAAATTACCCATACTATATGTAAAATGCCTACTGTGAGATCTGATGTGTTAGTGACAGCAACGAGTTAGCTTGTAACTTATGCTATTGTTATTTTCATCATCATCACTTTCTTACTTCTTGAGTAAAATGTAGCTTTATCATAATTTCACCTGAAAGAGAATTAAGAGTTCCCTAATACAGCTGAAACTAAATATTTTAGTTATATAATGCAACTTCATGAGATAGATCCACTTGAAATGTTAAGTTTGAGCCTATGATTAAAAGACTACATGGCTAAAAAACACAAATTTGATTTAATGTGAAGGAAATATATCTGCAATATAAATTCTTTGAGTTGAAGAATTTAAAAAGATTTTTCATTTTGAATTATAATTTCCTCCTGCTTTTTACAATTTATTCAATTTACCATCAGTATCTAACTTTTTGACAGATTTAGAGGAAATAATTTCATCAGGTTTGCAATAATCGTAACTAGGGGATTAGTTAAGCCATAGCTAGTCACAGAAGCTACGCTTCCTGGCAATGCAACCACTGGTTACATCCTTTTTCATCGAGAGGAACTCACACTTCAGTGATTTGGACCTATGATAACAAACAAGGAACAAAATGAAAACCTACAGATTCTCCAAAATGTATTTCAAATTTTTGCTGGTGTGTGTGTGTTCAGTCACTGATTTTATGATTTTTAAATATAATTTGTTGCCTTATTGGGTGTAACATATATTGCAGTGGGCTTATTCAGCTTCCCACGACGTCTGTATCACATAATGCACTTTTAGAAGTAGTCAATTTTGTGGGGCATGATATATTTGAGAAATATTTTCAGCATTGCAACGTTTTTATAACTTATTTTTTGTATGCAGCTTTTAAAGGGCTAAGTTTCTAATTTTTTTCATAGAAAACTTTTAAATTTCTAACTATAGAAAGCAAAATACATTTTTAAAAATACTTTGCATTGCCTGAGTTAGATGGATTGGGAAGTGAAACGCAATTAAGCTCTCATTCAAATAAATTGATTAATGTGTACTTTGCTGGACTACAACTCATAGTGTGCCTTCATAGCCCCAAAGAGGTGAGACTGCTAAGGATAAACATTGCTCACCCTCAACTGTTATAATTTTGTTCATCTTTTAAGTTTTCAAAAAAGAAATACTTGAGGTAAACATGATACTGAATGTACAGTCTCAAGTAAATGGCCATCTTTGATAGAATATTTCATATTCCACTTTCTGGGAGTGCCAGAGTCTCTGCTCTTCATACACCAATTCACTCTGCAAACCAGGGTTTACGCTCAATTACTGCAGTTAGTATTCTGGAAAACAGAAGGATAGTTCTGCTTTTTATCAGCATCAGATTCTATCTATAAAGTCTGAATAATTATTCCAGCATTCACTTATTGACATCCAGCCCTCTTTGTAACTATCGAGGAAATATTTTAAATTTCAATTAAAATACTGACAATGATTGATCTTTCAGCCTCTCTGTTTTTAAACAATGGAGAATTAAGATCCAGAACCAAGACTTTGTGATACATAGAATCAGGTCTAGAGCCAAAATGTCACAATTCCCAAATCAACCATGGTGCTTTTCAAAAGTCCTGAATGATAAATGCTACAGATACGTTAAGCTACTGTTAAATGTGATTTAATAGAAACGTTGAAATTTTACTACGGAAATTGTTTTAATTTATTGGCAACATTTTTCGTAACTCCACACTTTGTTATAATTACAAGATTAAACAAACTTCACAAAAATATTATAAGCCACTCTTATACACCCTTTAGCCAGATTCACCAACTGTTTACATTTTGCTCACTTTTTCTTTCTCTTTCTCTCTAAATATGTATTTTCTAAAGTACTTGAGTGTAAGTTACAGACATGATGACTCTTTAGAGTTAAATATATCAGTACGCATTTCCTAAGAACAAAGGCATTCTCTTACATAACCGTAATACAATTATTAAAAGCATGAAATGTAACTTTGATGCATTGTGGTCTCATACACACCCATAATCTAATTTACTTCAAGATCTTGGACATATTGTTAATAGTTGTCTTAAGGTCCTGTGTTAGTTCGCCACCTAGATCCACTCAGGGGCAGATTCTACCATCTCAGTAACACCTCTCATAACTCTCTTTTGCTCAGTGTAGGACCCAATCCAAGACCACATAATGCACGTATTGGGTCTCTTATATCTGAAAGAATCGCTCAGGCAGTGTCTTTTCTGAACTTGACGTTTCTTCGTGAGCACAGGCAAGCTGATTTGCTGCCTGCCCCTAGGGCTTTGGGAGTTGTTGCTGCTGCTTCAGGATTCGATTCAGGTTATGCATTTCAGTGTCAGTACCATAGAAACGACAATGTCTCTTTTCAGTGCCTCATATCGGGAAGCATAGAACATCTCCTTGTTAATATAGGTGATAATGGTTTATCCCATAGGATTGCTTAGCTAAAGTACTATATGAAGGAGTAGAAAACGCTCTGGTTTTGGTGAGAAAACATTGCTCTCATGTGCAAATTTTAATACTGAAATCTCTACAAGATGAGAGGGAACTGAAAAAATTTGTATTTGATTAACAAATTTATATCAATTTATAGTGTCATACTTCAGTCAATAACAAAAGTATGATCCTGCAATTCATGACTACGGGTAACCACTTCTCACTACTAATCAGTGGTATTTGACCTAAGACAACTTTTTTAGGGCCTAGTCTTAAGATTTATACTACTTTGATTGTCAAGAAGCAATTCAGAGTAAAAAATTATCTTGGATTATCATATTTGTGTGCACATATGTGTATGCCTATATTATATGCATATATATACATATATAGCCAAAAACAGCGTTTGAGAAAAAATATATACACTACGCATGGGCAAATATAATATATAAATATGCAAATATATGCACAAACATTCATATATTGATATTTAGCATTATTTTATATATGAAATTGATGTTATATAGGTTATATAACATAGATAGATCATATACATATATTATTTCTATTTATGCATATAGCATGTATAATACAATAAAGGCAGAAGTGGAGACAGTATAGTCAAGTACAAAAGATGAAGATTAAGGAAACTCGAGTTAAATTTCTCACAAGGATAGTGTGTATGTGAGCTTACTCAAGTTGGTAAAATTATTTGGAGAATGTTTCATACATACAAAAATACATATTGAATGAATTTGCGTCACCTTTTTAGACTGAAAATTTAACTGAGGAGTTTGCTTGTAAAGAATATTCACAATAGCAAAGAGTTGGAACCAACCCAAATGTCCAACAACGATAGACTGGATTAAGAAAATGTGGCACATATACACCATGGAATACTATGCAGCCATAAAAAATGATGAGTTCGTGTCCTTTGTAGGGACATGGATGAAGCTGGATACCATCATTCTCAGTAAACTATCGCAAGGACAAAAAACCAAACACCGCATGTTCTCTCTCATAGGTGGGAATTGAACAATGAGAACTCATGGACACAGGAAGGGGAACATCACACTCCGGGGACTGTTGTGGGGTGGGGGGAGGGGGGAGGGACAGCATTAGGAGATACACCTAATGCTAAATGACGAGTTAATGGGTGCAGGAAATCAACATGGCACATGGATACATATGTAACAAACCTGCACATTGTGCGCATGTACCCTAAATCCTAAAGTATAAAAAAAAAAAAAAAAGAATTCCTAACATTTACAGTCCTATCTGTCTGAATTCTAAATCAGGTTTTGAACACTGAATACATGGTTACCATCACCTCTCAGTTCACCTTTGCTTGAGGCTACATTTCTGATACACAGTGCGGTGTCTATAACGTGTCCGTGGCAATTCTTACTGTCATTAGTGGAGCATATTACCACTTCCTACGATGCCTCTCAAACATTAGAATCAAGTAGACCCACTCCAAAATAGTTTATAGAATATAACCCCAGATTCCTGTGAAATAGAGAGCTCCACACACGGGGGCCACCGATAGATTGGAAATGATGTGTGAAGGAAGCCTGCTTCCAGCCTGCGGAAATTCCCATCAGTGGTCTGCATTGGTCCTGTTCACTGCTCTGGAACCCCACTCACTCACTGCCAGGATCTAGAAAACGCTGGCAACACCACATACACATTACCACTGGGAGAAGATTAGAAGCTTTCGTGTTACGAACTTCCAAACAAAAAGCATCGGTGTGATGGGACCTGTGGACACTTGGAATACCTCCATGCACCCAGTCATGATTTTTGATGATGCTTTCACAAATATTGGGTGGGAAAGATTAAATTGTACAAACAGTATAAATCTCTAGAATTTTTGTAGAATTTTGCCAGGCATTTTAGAATGAGTTGGGTGGTTTTAACTTTCAAGGTGGACCTTAAGGCTTGTGGGTACTCACCCTCGCACACCGGCTGCAGTCCTGACCATGACCCATTGAGCAAACATGTGCGTTCAGGGGAGCCCCTCAGCTGGTGCCCCATTTCACAGGAGAAGCGGAGAAGACTCTTTGTCTTAAATTCATCCCCAAGCCGAGACCCATGTGCTGGGGTCCCCGGATCACCACAGAATCCAGGATTATTTCCTATTGAAAATAAACACATATAGCAATCCGCAATTCTGTTAGACTTGCTTTAAGCAGAATTGTTACACTGCAAGATAATGAAAAGTTGTTGAAATTTGTGTTTGACATGAGTTACGGTTCCACAACATTCTGGCAATCTTGTAAGAAAGAATTTCTTTGTGATAGCCCCAAAATGAAAGAATTTAGCATGTTGTTCCTGTGTTACTAAATTCACAATAGCCTATTCAAACATGGTTGTGAGAATACACGACATTTCTTTTGGAAGGAGGAAAATGCTGGGAATGGTAAGTGCATCAAGAAAGGTAGGTACAGAGAGCAAAAGGGAAAATGGAGCTTTAGGTAAACTGCGAATGTTAAAAAAAAACAAAGTCGAAAGAGAGGATTAATTCTTCAGAATTGTGTCCAGAGTTGCTGGTTCACTGAATTTTAATTGTTTAAGAAACATTTATGAAAAAAATAAGGACAATTCCTTTTTCAAAGAGGACCCATGCGGTTAATGATAGCGGAGGTGGGGAAAATTGACCACATAAAAAAGAATAAAGAGCGAACAGGGACGCACGGAGCCATGGCCGGCACCTTCCTCGCAAATGAGATCCACGCACTCCTGGGAACCCTGGAGGAGAACATTTAAAGTGATGGTGTCTAACAATTATGGCGAAGATGAAGACAATATCTAAGAGCAGCGTATTTGGCTACAAACGGAATAATAATAATTTCAAATAGATGCCTAATTACAGGGCATTTCAAATAATTGTAAATCATCATTATTTGAAATCACTGTTTGAAAAGTGATTTGGCCTCCGTGATTGTGTCAGTTCGCTTGTCAGCCCCTCACCTGTGCAGTGCGGCAGTGCCCCGCTCCAGTGACTGTCTCCCTGGCACACTCTCGTGTCGTTGCCTACGAGGGTCTGGCTCCCTCTGCATGAGTAACGCACGATGGCGCCATATGTAAACAGCTCTCCAGTGAGGACGGCATTGGCAGGGACCCCTGGGTGTCCACATGATATAGCTTAAGAAAAAAGATAAAACAATTGAGTACATCCTTCCAGTTAAACCACTTTGTATTGGCAAATCTCCCATAGAGACGCCCACACTGACACCATCTGTTAAAGAAAAACATCTACATATTCTGGTATAGTCCTACAGTTCCCTTATGTAATTTGTGAGAAATACCAATTTTCAGATGACACTTCCTCCCCTAATTTCCTTTTCTTTTTTTTTTTTTTTTTGAGACGGAGTCTTGCTCTGTCGCCCAGGCTGGAGTGCAGTGGCGCAATGTCGGCTCACTGCAAGCTCCGCCTCCTAGGTTCACACATTCTCCTGCCTCAGCCTCTCGGAGTAGCTGGGACTACAGGCGCCCGCCACCACGCCCGGCTAATTTTTTGTATTTTTAGTAGAGACGGGGTTTCGCCGTGGTCTCGAACTCCTGACCTCGTGATCCGCCCGCCTCGGTCTCCCAAAGTGCTGGGATTACAAGCGTGAGCCACCAGGCCCAGCCCCCTAATTTCTTTACTGAAAAGGAAAGGTTCTCTTTATGAACCTTTTGTTTTGTTTTGTTTTGTTAAGGGAGCTTTGCTTACGGTGGAAATTTACATGTGGATTTTCAAGGAGACAGCCATACTGCCTACATTTTTCCATCGACCCTTAACTATATTCCAAATGAACAGTATTATAGGAAATTTGAGAAAGTAACATGGATCCATTAAAACTATTTCCACTATTGTTTCAGTTAATATGACAATCATATGCTTTGTTGGGGACATGATTCTGTCAAATCCGCTTAATCTTCAAGCTCACATGTCTAAGAAAGCCATTCTAACAATTCCTCTTTAAATAAGGGGCAGTCTAATATGTATAAGTAAAATATTAATACTCAATTATTGATTCATTTATTCCTCAAATTGTTCTATAAAATAATCTCAGTATTTCCATTCATTTCCTTAAAATTATACCAAATCAGGCCCAAACTGTGTTTATAAGTATCCTTCAAAAAGGCAAATTCTGTAATCCAGATTAATATAGGATAGTGAAGATTTATTTTCCCTTTACTGTACAGTATCAAATGAGGGCTAGCAATGGACAAATTTTTATCTATCTGCAAAAAGAACTAACTGAATTGAGACTACCAAGGAATTACTCAAATGCTACTGCTTTAGTATCCTAGAGTAATTCCATTTGGTAACGAGACACCCAGAAGGGTTATCAACCAGAGGGGTAGATTTGAACGCCTGGAAGCCACGGCCATCCCCTGAGTCACATCAGCCATCATTTTCTGTTTTACATGGACATTGATTCATTGGAGAACCAGATTTTATCCACACAGAGGCCTTAAAAGAAGCCAGTGAGACCGGAAACAGTGAAAGGCTGGATAAATGACCATTTCCAGGTGAAATAAAATTTATATTTTATTTAAATTTTAACCTTCAGTGAAACAATATCAAAGCAAAATTGCTCAGACAGCAAAATCAGACACGGAGCTCAGCTGCTTTAGAGCATGGAAAAGCAAATGCACCGCGAGATCTTTGGATTCCCAAAGTCACGGAAATTCCAACCGCTAATGACACCAAGTGGAAGGAACTGGCTAGCTAGGAAAACGAGAGCCAGCTAAACCCCAGCTCCTGGAGATTTGAGGCACATCAGGATCAGCACAAAACCAAATGGAAGTCTCACATAAGCCAGGAGAGACGTAAAAGAAATGTTCTGGGAAAGATAAAAACAAAACTAAACCAATTTCTATGAAAAATTCCCGGGTGTGAAGGCAAGGAGGATGAGGACGCAGACACAATTTGAAGACCGTAACACATTTATAGATGCATTTTTTGTTACAAAAGGCTGAGAATTTTTTTGAAAATTATCACGGTCTTTCTCCACAGGAATTAATTGTACTGTTGAAGTTATAATTTGAGATGAGTTTCTGTGTAGATTAGAGGAATGTGAAGGAAACTCACTTGGAGAAAAAAAAAATCTCCAATACTAACCCAGTCTCAAAATACACTTCACAATGCTGTAACTGAAAAGGCAAGAGGCATTACAACATTTACTGTGTGTGGGGTAGATCCGATTCATGATGTAATTGCCATTTCCTTCCTCATTTCTATTTTTATTTTTTTAGAGATGGGGATTTGTTTGTTGGCCAGCCTGGAGTGCAGTGGTGCAATCATAACTCCTGGCCTCAAGTGATCCTCCCACCTCAGCCTCCCAACGTGCTGGGACTATAGGCATGTGCCACCATGCCCCACTAGTTTTTAATTATTTAATTTTTTGCAGAGATTGAATCTGGCTAGTTGTCCAAGTTGATCTAGAACTCCTGGCCTGACGAGATCCACCTTCCTTGGCCTCCCAAAGTGTCGGGATTACAGGAGTGAGTCACTGCACCTGGCCTCCACTTTCTTTATGGATGCAAAATGCAAAGGACAAAGATCAGATTTTGAGCTTAAGGATTGCTTTGCTTCTAATTTCAAAAAGACTTAAGAGAGTAACACCTTTTCCTAAATCTTCAGACTATGATCTTAAAACATGATTCTCTATAAGCTAACAGCCAACCTGATTTTTCAAGTGAGAGAAAATAAGACTTTGGCTACTTGGTTAAAATGATGGATTTTTGCTAATCTTCATGGTCTATAACACACTGATAAGAAGGTTTTAAGAGGGGCCATAGGGATCATCTACGATTTTCTCTGCCCAGAAGAGCACATCCATTCTCTGGAGCCATATCCCTTCCCCTGATTTAAGGATTCAATTCACAAGCCAATTACTATCAGGATATGAGCTTTTTTTTTTAATAAACAAAAAAAGATTTAATAACAACCTTATTCACTTATTCATTTTTTATTTTAAGTCCCGGGATGCATGTGTAGGATGTGCAGGTTTGGTACGTAGGGAAACGTGTGAGATGGTGGTTGGCTGCACCTATCAATCCATCACCTAGGTACTAAGCCCTGCATGCATTAGCTATTTATCCTGCTGCTCTCCCTCCCCCTGCCCCACTGACACGCCCCAGTGAGTGTTGTTCCTCTCCCTGTGTCTATATGTTCAGCTCCTACTTATAAGTGAGAATTTGTGGTGTTTGCTTTTCTGTTCCTGCATTAGTTTGCAGGGGATAAGCTTCCAAGATCTATCCATGTCCCTGGAAAGGACATAATCTCATTCTTTTTTATGGCTGCACCATATTCCACGGTGTGTATGTACCACATTTTCTTGATTCAGTGTTTTACTGATGGACACTTGGGTTGTTCCACGTCTTGTTATTGTGAATAGTGCTGCAGTGAACATACGCATGCATGTATCATGGGATCTAACTAAACTAAAGGGCTTCTGCGCAGCAAAAAAAGAAAAAAAAAACTATCATCAGAGTGAACAGACAACCAACAGAATTATCATCAGAATGAACAGACAACCAACAGAATGGGTGACAACTGTTGCAATCCATCCATCTGACAAAGGTCTAATGGCCAGAATCTTCAAGGAACTTACACAAATTTACAAGAAAAAACCAAACAACCCCATTAAAAAGTGGGCAAAGGACATGAACAGACACTTCGCAAACGAAGACATTTATGTGGCCAATAAACATATGAAAAAAGCTCAACAGCACTGATCATAAGAGAAATGCAAATCAGAACCACAAAGAGATACCATCTCATGGCAATTATTAAACAGTCAAGAAACAACAGACGCTGGCGAGGCTGTGGAGAAATAGGAATGCTTTTACACTGTTGGTGGGAATGTAAATTAGTTGAATCATTTTGGAAGACAGTGTAGCGATTCCTCAAAGACCTAGAATAAGAAATATCATTTGACCCAGCAATGCCACTACTGGGTGTATACCCAAAGGATATGAGGTTTTTATTGTAGTCACCATGGACTGTACCAGGAATGCTCACAAAACCCAATCAGGTCTTACAGCACTCCCCTCTTTGGCCGTAGATGCCAGGTCAACACATAGAAACTCCACACCAGAGCCCTTCACCCACCTGGGCTGAGCGAGAGTAAGATGCCTGGGGGGGGAGGTCCTAGCCACCCTGTCCGAGCTGTGTGGACCAGGCCTGAAGGGAAGCCATGAGAAAAACAGATAAAGGCAACATTGTCCAAGTGGCATCCAATAACCAGGGTCATTTCGCCTGGGCATACCAGCATCCCCCGAACCCTCGAATTTTCTGAGGTTGTATTTGGTGATTTATGGCCACTCTATCTACAGCTATCATAAAAACTCCTAAAATTGGTGATGGGAGGACAGAGGGAATTAAAATTCAGTGCCTTTTAAATATGCTTACAGAATTTTCTGCTGATGGTGCCCTTGCAGGGGTCTGTGCACAGAAATTGGGAATAACCCTGACTTACCCAAACACTTGGGCAGGGATCGGTCCCATAAGCCATTTGCCATACAGGTCAAGACTGAAGATCCCAGCAAGTAAAATCCCTTCTTGCAATGGTACAGGACACTCATTCCATACTCAAAACTCTCAGGGAAGTTCTGTTGCCCCTGACGAATGGCATTTTCCACAAAGCCTGGATCGGAACAGTTCACCACTAGAAAATAAAACATTTCACACACCATTTAGAAATAGCTAGAAATAACAAGAGATCAGCAATGAAGGCGAATTCCTCATCATTTTAGAAAGTTCAGAAACTGACAACATGATGGCTGAGGCTCATGAAATTCCACTCTCAAGATGAATTCTACAGACCGCTTTGGGCCACTCTTTTTCAAGAGGTGTCAAGAATTGGTCAACCATGATAGCAATTTTCACATGAGGCTAATTTCCTCTATTTCCTAGTAACGTTTATTCAACGTAAATTCTGAAATTAGTTTCCTTGGTTAAGTCTTTGTGTTCTAATAATGGTCAAATAGAACTAGCTGAGGTTCGTTTAAATATTTTTACTCAAGCATGGTGTTTTAGAACAGTCTGTGGCAGAGTAATTAATTACCCCCAACACACATACACACCTACGTGCATTAGCGCTTTAATATGTGTGCCTAAAATAATTTTGCTCTATGTAGAACGCAACTAAAAATGACAATTATTCCATCAACACCTAATAGAAATGCAAATCAACCAGCCTCTGATTTAGGCCTCTTCTCCCTTTAGAAACAGGCCTGTGGTGAGGCAGTCTTCTGCGGCGTGCGGGACACGCTCTGGTTCCTCTGAAAGGCATTAGCCTGAATGCCTGTTGGCGTCTGCGAGGGAATTAGCGATGTGCTTTTGCAGGTGCAGAGGAAAAGAAAGAACTCTGATTACCTCATGCTTTGACCCACCCCACCAGTTAATGAGGCAGCTGTTCCAGAGGCCACAGTCTCTCCAGATATTTCTGGCTCAGAAAAGCACTGTGCAAATCAATCTCGGGCAGCCTCTGTACATCATGAGTCCCAGAAGCTGAAGGCAAACCCTGTACCCAAACTGTGCATTTTATTTCTTCTCTATTCAAAAAAGGAAGGCAGAGGGCAGAATCAAGGCTTACAGTGTTCCCTTTTAGTGCAGAAGAATAATGTTCTGTGCTTCTTAAAACAACCCTGAGTTTACAGAAGAAAGTCTTGAGTTCTTTTGAATTAAAAAAGCCAAAACAAACAAAAACCCATGTGTGAAGTTCGGGCAAATATTTTTAATATCCTATTGCATCTGCAATACAATTGTAACCAAATCTCTGAAATAGCAGGAATCACCTAATATGAGAAAATCTAATTAACTTGAAAATGTGATTATTTGTATAACCTGGAAGACACCCACATCGTCCCATTCTTCCCATTCTTACATCAAGCATAAGAGATGGAATCAGCTCCCCCATGCCACACTTCCATAAGGAGATGGATAGTCCCGGGCTGGAACACTAAAGATATTTTTGTGTTTATGTTTGTGCTTATGTTGCTCTTAGGAGACTGTCCAAAAATAATTTCAAACTGCGTTTGTAATCAAAGCAGAGAAAGCCACTTAGGAGAAATGAGTGGAAGGCTTTGACCGTCTTCCACTAGGATGCCAGAGAAACCAAATGGCCCCAGGATGCCAAAGGCCAGATTGAGCTGATGCCACCATTTCTCCTCCTCCTCCTCTTCCGTTTCCTCCTCCACCTCCGTGTCCTTTCTTCCTCCTCCTCTTCCTTCTTCTCCTCCTCCACCTCCTTGTCCTCTCCTCCTCCTTCTATTCCTCCTCCTCCTCCTCTTCGTCCATCCCTCTCTTCCTTCTATTTCTCCTCCTCCTCTTCCGTCCCTCTCTTCATTCTCTTTCTCCTCTTCCTAATCATCTTCATCTTCTCTTCGGCCCAGCCTCTCTTAAAGGTTCACTGGTGGAGATTTATTTACTGGTACAGTAACAACAGGATCCAACCACACCCTTCTCCTTTCAGGCAGAGAACCAAACGCTCTCTGAATTCCACCACGGCTGGGGAAGGGGGATTTATAATATGTGAGTTTCATAACCTTGCTCTGAAACTATGGACTAAACTTCTCTTTAAGGGTCACTCTTGCCATGGAAAGAGGTGCATAGGAGACAATAAACCCCTCATTCTTGGAAACCATTTTGCAATCTTACATTGCACTAGAATTGCTTGGAGCTAAGCCCTAAGTTTCTACCCTTTCCTTTACGTAGTTCACTATCCTTAAAATATTTTGAGCAGTAAAAATTGTTTGACAGCAATAAGTATTCCTTGAGCTCATGTGGGGAAACTGAGTGGATCCTTAAAATGGAAGCAGCATGGATACAAACACTCTAAATCTGCTCATGCACTTTTTCAGTCCTGCATAGAGTTGCAGGCAGAAGTATTTCTTTCTATTCCTTCCTATTTAATTCTGAGGCTCCATTAGAAGATGCAGCTGCATCTATATGCTGGAGGAAAAAAAGGGCAGGAATAATTTGATTTACTTGTCCATGATAGAATTTCCATACCATTGTTGCAAATGGGTGTGTTTTACCATACAGAGAATTCATCTGCCAGAAGAGTTTGTTAGTGACCAACCAGTCCACACAAGCACCTTTCCCATCTGTATTTGTTTTCTCATTTTCTATGTGAAAAATTCCTATCCAGGGATCTGGTGGAAAGAGGCTTATGTGACTGACAGGTGAGCTATTGGTTTGTAAACTAGAAGGAGAAATGGCCAGTGAAGTACTCGGTGTGGAGATGTGTCAGGCCCTCCTGCAGCCACTCCATACCTGGTTCATGACATGCTGTTAAGCATACGGTAACACGCCAGAAAGAAATAAAGAGGCTCACTCTAGATGGCTGCACCGCATCTTAACATCTTACCACCTAATACACTAAGACTTGATTTTCATGTGTGGAAACCTGACACGGAACCTGATATTGTCAGCTGGGAGGAATGAGAACACTGATGTCTTACATACATTCAGCTCAGTGTGGATTTTGTCAGCTGGGAGGCATGAGAACATGATGTCTTACATACATTCAGCCAAGCATGGAGAAGTTCAAATGAACACACAGGCTGTGTTCTGTGGCGACAGCTGGGTATGTGGAAGGGTAAAAGAAGAAATTAATACCGGGATCTGTAACAAGTCCAAAGTCACAATGACCATTGAACTAGAAATACATAAGGATCAGGACTCCTGAATACATGTCTGGTATAGCATAATAATAAAAGGCATCAGCATTCCTTGGTGACAGGAATCCCAGGTGCACCCCACCCCTTTTTCCTGGAGAGGAACAGCTGGAAATCTTAGCCCTCGATAGGATTCTAGAGGTAACTCATTAAGCCATTTTCTCTACTCTATATACACTCCTTACTCAGAGATGTCTTCTTAAAGAGGCTCAAGTTGACATACAAATATGGATAAGAGGCCAGGTGCGGTGGCTCACATCTGTAATCCCAGCACTTTGGGAGGCCGAAGTGGGCAGATCATTTGAGGTCAGGAGTTCGAGACCAGCCTGGCCAACATGGTGAAACCCCATCTCTATTAAAAATACAAAAATTAGCCAGTCGTGGTGGCACGGGCCTGTAATTCCAGCTACTCAGGAGGCTGAGGCAGGAGAATTGTTTGAACTCAGGACATGGAAGCTGCAGTGAGCCGAGATCATGCCACTGCACTCCAGCCTGGGTGACAGAGCGAGACTCTGTCTCAAAAAACAAACAAAATATACCTAATGCTAAATGACGAGTTAATGGGTGCAGCAAAACAACACGGCACATAGATACATATGTAACAAACCTGCGCATTGTGCACATGTACCCTAAAACCTAAAGTATAATAAAAACAAACAAACAAATAAATAGGGATAAACATAAGGTCCTATTGTTTATTCTCTTTCAAACTTTCTTGAGGACCATGGAGGTCCTTCCTATCCAGTAATGTCCCCATTGTCAGTTAAGTGAACGTACTGATCGCCTGATGCAGGAAGCATGAAAACACTGTGTTTTGAGATTTGATGGTGAATTATTTGAGCAGTTTTGCCAGCTCTATGACAGATCACTGTTCCCGTGGCATGCTTCACACCACAGTAGGTCTCAGCAAAGCACCGGCACTCTGACCGCGGCTTCACCTCTAGGAGCTGCCCTGTCCTGCCATGAGCTCATTAACCAGCTGTTTCCCGTTTGATTCCCTTCTGGGGGACAGGAAGCAAGGTCTGCTCCACATCCTCGCTTCTTTCCAGAACGCAAAGCAATGGCCGTGTTTTCCTGAAAATCTCCCTAATGATAGAGAAACATGAGAATTCCCATCCCAGGTTCCTTCTCCAGCTGTTGATCAATAGAAACAAAGCCACCTGTCTGCACACTGGGCTCTTCTAGGCAGTTTGCCTCTAAGGTGAAGGGCAGTTACAGGGCATCGCACAAGAGTCTGCTGTCCTCTCCGTGGCATGTACGCTGGGCTCTTCGGGCAGACAACTTCTAACGTAACTTTACAGGATTCGTATCTATTTGATTCCACCCTGTTATGTGATGAGGAAACACCGTGAACACTTCAACTGCTTTTAAATTAGATAATGTAATTCCGAGCTCCATCTGTTGTTCTCAGAAAAATTTTTCACAATCATTTCTTACATTAAACACAATCTATTCCAGATACATAAATTTTTTTTTTTTTTGAGACGGAGTCTTGCTCTGTCCCCAGGCTGGAGTGCAGTGGCACACTCTCGGCTCACTGCAAGCTGCGCCTCCTCGGTTCACGACATTCTCCTGCTTCAGTCTCCCGAGTAGCTGGGACTACAGGTGCCCGCCACCACGCCCGGCTAATTTTTTGTATTTTCAGTAGAGACAGAGTTTCACCGTATTAGCCAGGATGGTCTCGATCTCCTGACCTTGTGATCCACCTGCCTCGGCCTCCCAAAGTGCCAGGATTACAGGTGTGAGCCACCTTGCCTAGCCTTTCTGTTGTATATTTTTAACTTCATTTATTTATCCATTAAAATGTATTAGTTAATGATAATTAAATTATAGTTAAGGCTTTACTTAAAGGCTCTGAGATGAGTAGAACCGTGGACTTTCACTTGTATATCCAAAATTTGGTAAAAAATTGTAAATCTAATCGTAACTCAAAGTAAAGCCCTTCCCAATCTTTGGCATCAGCACTGTTTCGTACAAGCACAATAGTTTTTGAAGAAAGTATAAGCAACTATGATCGAGGTCGTGCCTAACTTCTTATTTTTGTAGAAGCTCTGCCTGGGGCCGAATTTGTTCTTATGTGGGTGTATTTTGAAAGGCAAACCATGGAAACAAAGCTTAGTTTTTAAATTTCAATATAATTATTACACAAAAATAAAAAGTAAAATAGAAACTGTCAGATTAAACTGTAAAAGCTAAATGCTATGGGCTAAGCTTTTATGTGAAATTAAAAATTAATATTAAGCAAACTTGGCAGAAATGCACTGTTTTAGTATGAACTGGTAACTTCTGTTCCCTGAGCAAACAGAAAACTGTTAATTACAAAGAAAAAAAAATACCGAGTTAGTGCAAGTTCTGTTTTTAAATGGCTGTGAGTGACATTCTGAGAATAAAAGGCAACTAACTTTCCATACATTTGGAGCTGCACTGAGAGACCATCTGTTTATGTCACTGCCTCAAATCGGATTCACAGGAAAGGTCTGATCCACGTCTGTCAAATTCCGCTCACTGGGGCAACCCTGAACAGCAGTGACTGGGAGCCGAGCAAACGCACAGGAGGGAGGGGCAGGATGCTGGGAGGAGCACGGGATTTAAAGAAACCTGTGCGCTGAGGCTATTTATTTACTTTGTTTTTTTCCCCCCGAGACCGAGTCTTGGTCTGTTGCCCAGGCTGGAGTGCAGTGGCATGATCTTGGCTCACTGCAACCTCCACCTCCCTGGTTCAAGAGATTCTCCTGTCTCAGTCTCCCGAGTAGCTGTGACTACAGGCATCTGCCACCATGCTCGGCTAATTTTTGTATTTTTAGTAGAGACAGGGTTTCACCATATTGGTCAGGCTGGTCTTGAACTCCTGACCTCGTGATCCACTCGCCTTGGGCTCCCAAAGTGCTGGGATTACAGGCGTGAGCCACTGCATCCGGCCTTATTCTTTTACTTCACTAGTGCTAGATGAACGGCCAGGGAAGATGAGCAAATATAAGTTGTCAGAGACGCATAGTGGTAATTTTTGGTCTAGGAAGTCAGGAATCCCAACCAGCCCAGCGTTCCCTGCAAAGCACGTGGGTTCAGAGGTAATAAACTATTCAATTGTCTGTACCACCATCGACTTCAGATTCTGTTTGTGTTTTTTAACTCACACATATTTTTGCACGTATTTAATCCAACACGTTTGACTACACATCACCCGGACAAGAGGTTTACATACCCAGCTTAAAAAATACATTGAAAAATTTTTAAAGTATAACTTCTTTAAGTTTGAATTTTAAGTTAACAGTTAACTCGGAACAGATACTGGAACAAATCAGATCTGAGCTTAAAATTTTGGCAGAGAAACCATTATTTTAAGATGATCATTGGCCTTAAAGTGACTCAAAATCAATACATGTCCCAATATAAACATTGTGACACAATTTTTATGTCACAAAAATTGTGTACAGAATATAGACACCTTAATTCTATAAGCAGACTGGAAATATACCATGTTCAAAGCTTTATTTTGTTTTCAAAATGAATCCTGTGGCCCCATCATGCCTGTATCACTAGCTTCTGCCTAGTTCAGGAACAGGCAAAACACATGATATATCCACATATAAGTGAGGCAGGAGACTGTGGTGTGATACTGCTACACTGTTTCACCACTGTCCTTACAAAGGTTCTATACAAAGTCACTAAATTACACGCTACATACGCAGTCAGTACTCCTTACAGTTTTCTTCTGAAATTTTAGTTTTCTTAAAAAAAAATCTTCAATGAAGTATAACTGATAAAGTTTACAGGGCACTGTTCCAATAAAAATTGTCAACTGATTGACACACAAGGAAGAAAGTCATAGGAGAGGGTGACTCAGCTTCACTCAAGGAGGTCAGTGGGAAATCAGGCAAGGCCTTAAGAAGTTGCTTTCTCTTAGCAATAGCTGTCCAGGGCAACAGGTGGAGGGGTCTGGTACTTTCAATGTAGTCTACAAAGAAACCAGAAATGTGCTCCAGGAGGCCCCAGTGGCTTCTGAACCGCTCCTTCTACCTTCTTAGCATATTATGAGCGAAAAGAAAGAAGGGAAGGGAAGGGGAGGAGAGGGGAGGCAAGAGGGAGGGAAGGGAAAAGGGAGGGAAGGGAAGAGAAGGGGAAGGGGAAGGGAAAGGGGAAGGGGAGGGGGAGAGAGGGACGGAGGGAGAAAACTGTCTCCATGGAAGAAGGAAGGAAGGAAGGAAGGAAAGAAGGGAGGAGGGAGAGAGGAAGCAAGGAAGGAAGGAAGGAAGGGAAGAAGGGAGGGAGGGAGAGAGGAAGCAAGGAAGGAAGGAAGGAAGGAAGGGAAGAAGGGATGGAGGGAGGGAAGGAGAAAACTTCCTCCATATTTTGCTATTTTTTTAAAACCTAAACGCTGTTTAAGTTTCTTTTTGGTGTTCATTCCTTTTCCTTCTTCTTTCTTAGTTTATTTTAAAGTATATTAAAAACTTGATCATGAACAGAAAAAAAATAAACAAAAAACTATGCTTTGAAATGTAAAAATAGCCAAGTAAATTCTTGGGCAGTCAGGAAAAGGCATAAAAGTCAGTTCAATACATTTTTAAAAAGCACTCATAAAAATTTTTTTGTAATATGATTATGTAATAATACGATTTTTTACAACTTTTCAATTGAATAAATTACAGAAAGCTTAGAGTACAAAAATACAACTAACTACGCAATAGTCAGTGTATTGCATTCAATAAATATTTCTGGATTTGTTCACTAACTGAATGAACCAAAATTAAATTAAACAAGATTGCTGGCCACAGAGAAAACACAGTAACAACAGTAAAAAAATGACTATTTTCAAATATGTGAAAGTTACATATTTTTATCTTTTATCCATAACTGATAACTAGGTTACAGCTATAGTTTTGGCTTTTTGGTGTGATAAAAGAAATACGTTATAATTTATTGTAATTGACAATTGTAATTGATTGTGTGACTTTCCTGCGATAACATGAACTTTGAAGAGGAAATTCAGATTCCCTGAGGACTCACTGTCTGCCAGCACTTGGCGAAGCACTGGTTTATCTAGAGCTCTCAAAAGCCTACGAAGAGGGTCCTGTGGCTATCACCCCCTTGATTCTTCATATAAGAACACTGCTGTTCTCCCAGGAAGCCGAGTATTAACTCTAAGACCTGCAGCTAGGACTAGGTGGTGTGGGTGCCAACACATATCAGATCCACCCCTAAGACTGTGTTTTCTCTACTCAGCAACACTCCCTCTAAGTCCTACACAGATATTAATATTTTCCCCAGTTCATTTATTTTTTATTTTTTTTGAGACAGAGTCTCACTCTGGCTCACCCAGGCTGGAGTGCAATGGTGCAGTCTCAGCTCACTGCAAGCTCCACCTCACGGGTTCACGCCATTCTCCTGCCTCAGCCTCCCGAGTAGGTGGGACTACAGGTGCCCGCCACCAAGCCCAGCTAATTTTTTGTATTTTTAGTAGAGACGGGTTTTCACTGTGTTAGCTAGGATGGTCTCGATCTCCTGACCTCTTGATCTGCTTGCCTCAGCCTCCCAAAGTGCTGGGATTACAGGCGTGAGCCACCACGCCTGGCTCTCCAGTTCATTTTTTACCAAAGAAAATATGCCTAATGCAAAGGGAAAGGATTGCATGAAATATTCATTTGGTGCAAAAGTAATTGCTGTCTTTGCCACAGCAATAGCATAAACGGCAATTACTTTTGCATCAACCTAATAACACAAGGAAGTGCCATATGCAAATTCTCTACACAATGATATTTAAATCTTCACTTCAGAGACTCTTGCAAGCACATTCCCTCTTAACTGATTTTAACTCAGCCCTAAGGCAAAGTTAGAACTAATTCTTAATGGTCTCTCCAACTATATTACTTCCAGGCTTTGGATGTATTTTTCTATCATATTTTACTGATAAAATAATAAACAGCTTATATTAAGGGCATTTAGCATTTGCAGGTCAAGAAGAAAGGCATGTTAACTCTATGAGCTATTAAAATTTTAATTAAAGAGGCATTAATTTTATAAGGATAATTCTTGACATGGAAAATTCTTCATGATATATGATTACATAAAAAGGCAGGTTATAAAAGAGTCCACAGGGATTATATGTAAGCTTATGTGTGTATATATAATATACATAAATAAGAAATACATAAATATATAAGAGACAAATATATTTCTTTCTATATAATATATACATAAATATATATAAGAAATATATAAAGAAGTATATTTCTTTTTTTTTTTTTTTTTGAGAAGGAGACTCGCTCTTTCACCCAGGCTGGAGTGCACTGGTGCAATCTCGACTCACTGCAGGCTCCGCCCCAGGGTTCACGCCATTATCCTGCCTCAGCCTCCCGCGTAGCTGGGACTACAGGTGCCCGCCACCTCATCCGGCTAATTTTTTGTATTTTTAGTAGAGACGGGGTTTCACCGTGTTAGCCAGGATGGTCTTGATCTCCTGACCTCGTGATCCGCCTGCCTCAGCCTCCCAAAGTGCTGGGATTACAGGCGTGAGCCACCGCGCCCGGCCAAAGAAATATATTTCTATATATATAAGAAATATATAAAATACGATAAAATCTACAATACCTTTTCTAAAAATCAAAGCTTGTTCACTACTATTTGGAAAGATGATTGATGCAGTACTTCTTCTTTTCAGATATAACTCACAAATTTTGCTGTAAGGAATGTACACAGCATGATGAGAAACGAACACGTGACTTTTCAGTTAACATAAACTCGGAAGATGAATGCCCCCATAAGAGCGGCCTTCTCTAAGCACAAGAGTGATGCGGGTTCATCATCGTTTCCCTCTGTGCCAGGGGACACACCCTGCCAGTGGCGCGCATAAGGGCAGTTTCGGGGAGACTGGAGCCTCATGGTCCCTGGGCTCACAGCAGCCTCCTGCTCTTGGCAAGCTCCTTCCCATCCACTTCCTAAAGCCCAAGAGGAGCTTTGTTAAGTGACATCACTGCAATTAGTTCATTTATGTTAAGTTCTGCCATGCCTGTGCAGGATGTGCAGGTTTCTTCCGTAGGTAAATGTGTGCCATGGGGGTTGGCTGCACCTGTCAACCCATTACCTAGGTATTAAGCCCCGCATGCATTCGCTATTTTTCCTAAAACCTATTTTCCCCATTTATTAAAATAACTATTTTAGCTATTTTAACATTAGCTTACATTTCCTTTAATTTTAAAATTTTACTATTTTAACATTTTGAGAATATGTTATTATATCCAATTTTTCATTAACACTTTAGTGCAACTATACCCATAATGATTCTTTAGGCAAGTTTTTGTGGTTATTTCCTTTTTGATTCCTCTACTCTAACAGAACATTCACTAACCCTATGTGTTCTTAATTTTCTTTATGCTCATGTACATAAGCATATTGGGACATACGTTTTACATGTGTCTAAACACCCAATCCTACAAAATTATGACAAGAAAAGAAAAAATAATATCTTAATGTTTGCATGCAATACACAAATTATTAGACGAAGCAGGGAAACATCGTGTGAATCATCCTGAAACAAGGTGAGACCTGGTAAATCTAACTGGTCCCTCATTGAACTGGCTCAACTCTTAGGCATAGTGACACATATTTTAGAATAGGGGACAAAGATTCCTAGAAAGCTCCTCTAGAGAAATATGGGCCTCCAGGAGAGTAGGAAAATGTGATTCTCAAAATAAACCTGAAGATGCTTGTTTTCATTCCTTCTTACGACATCTTCAACTGTATAAATTATTTCATCCAGAAAGATACTACTACTAATAAAAGGGATACCTTCTTTTACTTTTCAGTCTTATATGCAAAGACAGTGTTACTGGGTTGAGTATAATGAATTTTCTTTAGTTTCCTAAATCTGACTTTTTTAATTTATCACAAGCACTGCAGGGCTGGATAGAGCTTCATCCTGCGAACGGTTGAACGTGAGAATAAGCAGGCTCCCCAGGGTGAGGCAGACGTTGTAGAAATCTGTATCTAATTCTGCCTCACAGTAGCACAGATTTACCTGGGGCTCTTTTCAAAATTTGAGGTGGGGTTTCTGTTTTGTGCCATTAACTAAGTGCTGCACCAGGGTCACACTCAATGACTTCTCCAGATTACACACTTGAGAATCTTAGGAAGTAGTTGGGAAAACAATGCAAAGACAACAGCACACTTCTGTGAGATACAACAACCTAAAACTCTTGTGAGAGTATTTTAAAAAGCAGACACAGACCATATTGCAGTAAACAGCGAGCATCCCTGGCAATTTTGTTCAGCTGTTTTTTTTAACTTGAGGTTTTTGAGTTTTATGCCATTTCTTCCTGAAGCTTCACCATCTTTATGAGTCTGTCCTCTTTGAAATATTGTTTTTTCCTATTTTAATAACATGCATATAAATTCTGTGTACTAGATTGTGTCTTATTTCAGATATAACACAAAACAAAACAATATGGAATAATAAAAAACTAATGCAGGCAGACAGGTAGGGATGACACAGGGACTTCTAATCAACCTGACATGCCAGTGATGCTCCGTTAACCTCCGCCTCCATCCCCTGCTTCATCAGATATATTTGAAAAAGCACCTTTTAAAATTAAGTTTGTTTCTTTCTAGGAAAAGCCAGGAAGTTTAAAAAAATAAAGGCTACATTAATTCTGAAGAGTTTAAAATGCATCATCAAATTTGTTTAAGCTGTGCAACAGACACGGTATCTAGTGGACCAGAGACAGTATCTGGAACACTGAGAACGATTAATAAATGTGAGGTGTTTAATTTCTTCTTCTCTTCCTTGGGATAAATTAGAAGAAAGTGGAACCTAGATACAAAAAAAGCTTTTGATACTTAAAAGCCCACTCTTTTGAGTTCATTTAATCTCTCATTCTGCAAGAACGTGTTTTGCGTCAAATGGACACATGCCATGGCAGATTGGGTGGGTCTTCCTGGCTAGTAAACTCCTCTGGTCGTCTGCATAGTTATCTACTTAAAGATATGAATAATTGTATTGACAGTGTCTAGCACATCATTTGGGATATAGTAGGTGCTTAACAAATGTTGCATTACATCGCCTAGAAGGTTCTAGGGGGATGGATACAGAACGTTCTGATACACCTAAGACCTCAAGACATAATTATGCTGTCCCCCTGTGTGGAGGTAACTGGGACAACATTTGTGGGCATTCATTCTCAATCATTCTTTCAGTCATGCAATTTTTTTTTTTTTCACACAAGGAGGAGAAAACAGTTTGATTAAAGCTGTTGAATCTTTCTTTAAGTCCTTGCAGCTGCATGAGCAAGAGGCTGACACTAATATCTGTCTTCCCATCGCCATTCCGGTCCTCACAGTTTCTTGCAGATGTGCGGATTCGTGTTTTCCTCTGAGAGCTGAATGAGTTAATATGGTTGGTTCAGCCATATTTGCCACAGTGTGCAATAAATAGTTCATGTATAGCAAAGCCTCCTGGTGCTAGAGACAGTGGGACAAGATTTCATTCAGCACCGGTTGACACATTTCAGGGTACCCCCTAAACCCATCTCCCATTTTCCATAGCCCCTGACTTTACAAGTAAGACTGTCTCTACGAACCCATTATTATATAATAATACTATATAGACTATAAGATCGACTATGCTAATTTTCAAGCTGACCAGACCACCCAGATTATCGACGAAAGCAGGAGGTTTTGAGCAAGAAACTAGGGACACCTCTGTGAGCTATTCCATTCCTCCTTGCTCCTAAATAAGACACGATAGAGGCCTGCTTTCTGGGGAGAGTGAGAACAAAGGAGCTTTGAGGATTTTGTTATGCATGCAAGATGCTCTCTACCCTGTAAGAGCGAAAAGCGATGATAATCCCCACATATTTGTTCAGAAGTATTCACCTATAGTACACGGGCCCAGAGCTACGCAAGGTATGGAGCAAATGAGATACTCTGAAACTTCGCATCTGTTAGGTGAGCTCATTGGTCAGAGGCATCCTCCGTGGGAAGCGCAGAACTGCTCTGGTCTTTCTTTATCCACCGCCTTTCCCACATTTTAATGTGATCTTTTCCCTCCAGTTGTAGATTGCTTTCCATATGGTATATTAGCAATGGCAGTTGACTGCTACTGCAGATATACCAATTCAGATAAACTTGGGCTCATATCTTTTGGCAGCAAAGCCTTATACAATATACATCATCTAAAAGATGATTTTCCTTATGTCTTGTCCTTCAACAGACCAATTATTTCTAGGGTGTGGCATTAAGGGTACTTATGACTTTATGTACAAACTACATTAAGACACTCACTGTTGTTCCACTTAAAATCGCAATGCTAAAATAGTTCTTAATACACATGGCACACTCATAAATTTAGAGCTTTTAGGTTATACACATTATTTAAATTTCTGAAACAGGGTAAGGACCAAAACATACTAAATATACATTTACGAATGAAACTGTCACTGTTGGAGATTTTTTTTTGGCAATGCAATCAATAAGTTAATTGGAAAGAATAAAAAGTACAAAAGTTTATATTCATCAAAATGAAACCAGAACCATTTTCTAAACACAGATATGGCCTTATCCTAAGGCTTTTGAAAAATCTCAGAGAACCGAAAATATTTCTTTAAAAAACAACCTGAAATTTAATTTTTTTTAACAAGAGACATGGTTCAAAATTGCCATTTCCTTATGAGCAAACATTTTTGAAAGTAAAACTTGTTAACTAATTAATTGATTAATGAAACATACCTTTTTTAAAAAAAGCAAAAATGCAAGTGAATATGAGTCACTGAAGTATTCAAATGCTGTGAAAATAATAGATGTTCAAGAAAAGAATACTCCTGTGTTTAAACACATAAATAGCATTTGGTCCACGGCTGTATTTCCCATCTGAGAACTTCAGTAGTCATGGAAACTCACAGAGGGAAAATGGTGCTAAGTGTTTTTAATAAATTCCACCTATTATAAAGAGGCAGTGAGTACAAAAGGCACAGGAAATTTCGTTTAAGAAGACGACTACACAATGAAAACCTGAAGTTATTTCCTACTCTACTGTCAAGTATAGACGCTTAAAAATATGTTAAATCAGTAGAAATATAACAGATTTAAATATTCCATATGACAAACAACCAGTTTGTTCAAATTTTAGTGTGTGTGTATCCACTCTTTCAATATTTATCTTAATTACATTCACATGACTTAAAAGAAACACATGCATGAATAGTACATATGCATGCAGACACATGCACACACATGCACACACATACACACATGCACACATGCACACACATATACACATGCACACATGCACACATGAACACATGCACACATGCACACGCACACGCACATACACTCACATGCACACACACGCCACACTCATTGCTGAGAGGTAGAGGGGTAGGGAAATGGGGACTGCTTATGGGCTTAGGGTTTCGTTTTGGGGTGATGAAACATCTGGGAACTAGACAGAGGTGATGGTTGCACAAAATGGTCATGGCAAAAGTGCCCCTGAACTGCACACTTTAGAATGGTTAACTAGTTTTAGTTGTTGTTGCTGTTGTTGTTGTTTTTAATGGAGTCTCACTCTGTCAGCCAGGCTGCAGTGCAATGGCGTGATATTGGCTCACTGCAATCTCTGCCTTCTGGATTCAAGCAATTCTCCTGACTGCGCCTCCCGAGTAGCTGGGATTACAGCTGCGCACCACCACACCTGGCTAATTTTTTGTATTTTCAGTAGAGATGGGGTTTCACCATGTTGGTCAGGCTGGTCTCGAACTCCTGACCTCGTGATCTGCCTGCCTCGGCCTCCCAAAGTGCTGGGACTATAGGCGTGAGCCACCATGCCCAGCAAACTAGGTCTAGTTTTATGCTATCTGATTTTCTTTTGAGATGGGGTCTTGCTCTGTTGCCCAGGCTGTAAGTGCCATGTCTTGGCTCACTGTAGCCTCGACCTCCCAGGCTCAAGGGATCCTCCCTTCTCAGCCTCCTGAGTAGCTGGAACTACAGGCATATACCATCACACCTGGCTAATTTTTGTATTTTTTGTAGAGACTGAGTTTTACTATGCTGCCCAGGCTGGTCTCAAACTCCTGTGCTCAAGTGATCTGCCTGCCTCAGCCTCCCAAAGTGCTGGGATTAAAAGCATGAGTCACTGTGCCTGGCTGAATTTTATCTCAAGAATAAAATAAACACTGAAAGAAAGGATTGTCCAATATCATGTGTTGGAGCTTCATCCAGTACTTGTGAATCCCAAAGCAGATTTTTTTTACTCATTAAAAACTGCTCCCTTTATATACACTTATGTGAACTTCTATGTGTGTTTTAAAACTAAAAACAATGCAGAGAAGCCACTTCTAGTTAATGAAGTCCTTTTAAATTGGAGACACTTTTCCAAAATTTGAAGCAAAAAAAGGGTGTGGACTGCCTGTCTGGGTTTTCTAAATCATCCCCCTTGTTGAAGGTAAGGTTATATTTTCCTTCTTCAATGCATTTATTGCCAATATCCTGTTAACTGCAGCAGAGGGGGCTACTGTCTGCCCCTGTCCGGCATCACTTTCCTGATCCTACTGCAAAGGAGGAGCGTCGGGGCACTGAGGCAGAGGCAAACCACAGCCCAACTCTCAGTGTCTCCCACATGCCAACTGGATATACTTTAAAAACATTTTTTAGGAAGTCGGCTTCCAATTATTTGAAGAGAAGGATTCATCTTTTTCTCATCAAAAGCAAGAATAAAGCTGAATTTTCATTTAAATGAAGGAAGCACTCAAAGGTCTCCCGGGACGTATAGATCTAATCCTCTAGTGTAAAATACAAAGGAAAGCTTTTGGTTTTGTTTCTAATGTTTTAAAAGATGAGCGTGGCTAAAGTTTTACGACGTAGACTGCGTGCCACAATGAAGACAGCTCCCGTCTCGGCCCTTACGGCTTCACTCTGGCCCGGAGTTACTCCCCTGCACTGAAGAAAGCAGACAAGGCTCGTGACGTTATCGTCAACGGTGGTTCTGAAAGTAAGAAAACAGGCTGGGTGCGGTGGCTCACGCCTGTAATCCCAGCGCTTTGGGGAGGTCAGGAGTTCAAGACCAGCCTGACCCACATGGTGAAACGCCATCCCTACTAAAAAAAAAAAAAAAAAAAAAAAAAATTAGCCGGGCATGGTGGCATAATCTCAGCTACTTGAGAGGCTCAGGCAGGAGAATCACTTGAACCCTGGAGGCGGAAGTTGCAGTGAGCTGAGATGGCGCCATTGCACTCCAGCCTGGGCAACAGAGCGAAACTCCACCTCAAAAAAAAAAAAAAAAAAAAAAAAAAAAAAAAAAAAAAACCAACAAGAAGGAAGAAAGGAGGAGGAAAGAAAGAAAGAAAACAGCATTCATACAACCAAAGAAGTAGCCTGAGTAGTTGACTTCACGTGTACTGATTGCTGATGGTCATTTTGGGTCATTCTACTAGGCATGAAATTAAAGGGAATTGATGGACGGCAATTTTCAGAGTAACATTGCCTTGCAGTGGTTGGATTCTTTCCCCACACACAGAACTTTGCACCTGCTTTTGTTGCTCTTGTGGTGAGGACGCAGGTGCTGATGTCATGCGGACAACTCAGCCGGGGCAGCGGAAAGTTCCCAAAACGAGCACCAGTTCCCCACTCACGTGATACCACTGCCATGTTTAACAGAGGAAAACGGATGCTTTTTGACTAAAAGACTAAAACTTTTATGAAAAATAACTCGTGTGTGGTAAATGTAGACATTAAAGCCATCGACGTTGTATCTTTATATGGAAAGTGGGTATAGCTACATAGAAACACACAGTAAAGTTTTTATAGGGACAATTAATTAAAAAATCTAATTCTGAAAATTATTTATAGACACTCATCATTCAATTTTTGATGTTTTTATTTTGGGTTAGGAACATGGAAGCCCTTCCTGATAATGTTTCTTTTTAATTTAATAAACTACCATATTAAAACCAGTATCTCTTGACTATCCATAGGTTAAAAAAAGAATAGTAAAACTCTATTTAAATCTCAGACTTTATATAAAAATTAACACAAAATGGATGACAGACTTTAAAATATATCAAATGCAAAGTGATAGAAAAAATAGAGGAACACTTCAAGATCTAGGTCTTGGCAGAGTTCTTAGACTTGACATCAATACCATGACCCATAAAAAGAAAAGATGATAAATTTAAAACTTCTGCTGCTCAAAGGACCCTGTGAAGAGGATGAAAGTCAAATGAGAGACTGGGAAAAATTTTGCCAATCATATACCTGACAAATGACTATTACATAGAATAAAGAACTCTTGAAACACAATCTTAAAAAACAAACAAAAAAATCCAAACAATTCAATTAGGATGTGAGCAAAAGGCATGAGCAGGTATTTCACTGAAGAGTACAGATGGGAATAATCAGCAGACAAGGTACTCACGTCGTTAGCCATCAGGAAATTACAAGTGAGCACCATAGAAAGCTATCACTCACGTCGTTAGCCATCAGGAAATTACAAGTGAACACCATAGAAAGGTATCACCACACATCTATCAAGAAAGCTAAAATAAGACAGAGAGCCTGCACCGAATGCTGGAGAGGATGTGGAGAAACTTCATCGCCCACACATGTTCAGTAGAGATGACAAATAGTACCGCCATGCTGGAAAAATGCTTGGCAGTTTCTTATAAAACGAAACTTGCAAATACCATATGTCCCAGTACCATTTACACTCTTGGGCATTTTTCCCAGAGAAATGAAAACTTATGACCACACAAAATCCTGTTCATAACAGCTCATAGCAGCATTGTTTGTGACAGCAAAGTCTGGAATCAACCCAGACGTCCTTCAATGGGTAAACGGTGAAACAAACTGTTACATCTGTACCATGAAATTCTACTCCACTGAAAAAAGGGACTGAATTATTGACATGGGCCACAACTTGGGTGAATCTCCGGAGAATTATGTTGAATGGAAGGGCCCATCTCAGAAGGCTGCACGTCACATGATTTCATTCATTTCTATAACATTCTTGAAGGGAGAAGGTCAGAGAAGTGGAGATCAGGTTAGGGGATGCCAGGAATTAAGAAAGAGGTTGGGATGTGCGGGTGTGTTTATAAGAGGAGTAAGGGGGATTCTTGTGATAATGGACATTCTCCATCTTGATCACATCAATGTCCACAGGCTGGTTGGTCTAATACCCTCTAAGTTTGCAAGATTCTACCACTGGGTGAAAGTGGGTAGGGGACAAAAAGGACCTCTCTGTGTTATACCTAGTGCCTCCGTGGGAATCTAGAGTTATCTCAAAATGAAACATTTTATTATGAATGTATTTACTCATTCAACAGAGAAAAGGAGGACTTTGATGGGAAAAAAAAAGAGAGAATTGATGACATTTTATCCTAACAAAAAAATAACATGCTGAACATATGACATATTTTACATATTCCATATAAACATGTAATTTAATAATTTACCATATTAAAATGTAATGTTAACATATTCGAGCTCGAACATTTTTAAAAAAGAGAGATTACAAATTAAATCAGCTTCTTATCAGGATGATGACCCGCATGATCTCCAATGTCAGATTTTCACTGAGATAACGCTGTTACTAAGTAAAGAAATGAAGCATATCGCTCATGGACGCACACACGATTGTGAGGAGCCGAGGGCGGGGTGAGGGATGTTTGACTCTGGAAGTATCAGGCCCAGGCAGTAAACTCAGCTCTGCTCCCAACGGAGTCCTCCGGCCTCCACACAGAGCCACCGCTAGCTCTCTTGAGCTCCAGAGCGTATTTTGCTAGGCCCTGCTCCATACTTCCTAAAACACCACTGCACAGTTGTCAGTCATAAGAGTTCAACGGCCGAAAAGGCTGAATTATGCTAGAATGAGGACATAGCAGTGTTTTGCATCTCCTCTTATTTCTCGCGATTGTGAAACTAAAGTGAAAGAGATCATTTCAACCCTAATTCTGCACATCAGATATTTCCCATGTAATTATTAAAGGAAAAAACAAACACAAATACAATGAAAGAAGAAGAAAAGTTGTAGTTCAGGTGAAATTGGTAACCACGTTCCTCTCTTGGTTTTTAGTTTTTGAGGGAGACCATGTTTGGATAAAATGAAAGCGGTGATTCAAGCAAGCTCACACTTGGGCATCTGGGGCTGTCCCTGGGCTCCTTAAGCGGGGGTGGTTCCCTCCTCTGGTCAGGGGCTGGGGCTCGGCGGAGGCAGGGGCACTGGCTTCACCCCCTCACCCTGGTTTCCTTTGCATTCTGCACTGTGGTTAGTTGAGTGAACTGGGTTTCATTAGTGTGTTGGTCAAATCCCAAACATTCTGATCCTGACAGTACTAGTATTTTAGGGGGAAACAGAGGTAGGAGACTTTACTTAGCCTTTGAGCTTACGCCAAGCCCTCCAATTTAGACCTGAGCCAGAACTCTGCAGTTGAGTAGCCAACTCCTATACAACTTCTACTCATTTTTTAAATGACTTGGGTTCCTACTCTGCTATCAGCTTATTTGAAGATAGGTCCCGTGGGAATCGGAGGGTAAGAGAGGCTCTTCTCAGAGAAAGAGACATTGGTAAGTTCCTGGCTTTAATTTCATCTTAATACCATAAAAAATACTTGCCCTTCACACTGAAGTACAATGCACCATCAATAAGAGAGATGTTGTCATGGAAAGTAATTGAAATGAAATCTTAAACATTATGAGCTCGAACATCTAGAAATGCAAAAAAGACAGAACACAATTTTCTTGGAAACTCAGATTTAGCCAAGGTCTCTGTGACTATGTTTAAAGAAATGAATCAAAAAATAAATAATTGAAAATTTAAAACAGTAAGAACTTCTTAAAGACAGTCATAAAATTAGAAGCATAATGGCCCCCAAATGCTAACTATACAGGGTAGAAATAAATGTGTAAATGAATGAATAAAAACAGAAATGGAATACGAGTTATCTTTAACGGAGAGAATCCTAAATTTTCGTGATTGAACATCTGGCTACAAGACAGGAAAAAGCCATGGAGAGCTCTGTGCTTACTCTCAGAAATGCTTTCACACCTGAATGGCGAGAGTTTGCAGAACTCTTTATGCATCACCCTTGGCTCATGGAGACAGGCTCCTTGGTGTTACTGGGCAGCCCAGAATACTCTCAGAGCAAAGGGCTCATTCCTGGATGCTTCTCCTACCTCGACACGTGGGCAGAGGGCTACTCCACTGGCCGTTGCTCCGACACTGGGCTCGAGACACGCCCTGCAGCAAATAGCCCGTGTTGCAGGTGAAATTCACGACGTCATTCAGGTTGAACTCACTGCCATTAGTGAATCCGTGGGCAGGGTTTCCAGGGTGACCACATGTGATGGCTGTAGAGAGACAGGTCAATGTCATTGTTAAATATGGAACAGGTCATCCCTTTCACTTGGGATTATTAATAAGAAACATGCAGGCATGCTAACTGTATGGACTGAAGGTTTTCCACTAACCAGGCAGCTTACAGATGGTATTTATATTCAGGAGGGAATATTGGGAGCTAGAACCAGAGGCTGACCCTACAGGCTTTTAACATAATTGTGGAAAATAACAAACACCTGCCAAACACACTTTCTTCATCATCATAATTATTACTTCTCTCTTGAATCATGACAGAATACCAAATGATTTAAAAATGAAGCACTGAAAAACAAGAGATGCTAAAAATTCTTGTATTAATCATGAGTTTTGAACATTTTCTCCATACACACCAGCTGACTTTGTGAAACCTTCCTTTTGAGACAGTATGGGGATTTGTTTGATACTTTAAAATGTCCACGTATAAATTATTGCAATATCAATTTGCACATCATGAAATTAGCAAAATAACTAAGCACACTCAGTTCCCATTTTTGTTGAGAATCTCTGTCGTATGATCCTTTGAAATGCAGTGAACTGTCATGATGTCATGCCCCAGATAACAGCAAGACAGATCAGGGAGATAGATCCATCATTCACCCTTTCAAAAGAAACACACTACAGTCATAAAACTGGTGTTTTCTTCCTCATTTATCTTGTCAAAATTTTTTTCCTCTAAGTAAAGCTTTTACCCTTGAACTTTGTACATTTTTCACAGCACTATTACAGATAATCCTCGTCACTCTTTTATCAACATTTCTTTTGTCTAATTCATAGGAAAATATACAATATTTTAGAAAAATAATTGGTTTAAGGGAAATTGGGCAATAAAGTGAGAGTACATTGTTCTAAAAATAGTCAATATTTATCTCTGAAGTTATGTAACTCAAGGTTGATCACTCATTACATGTAATTTTACCTCTTTCTTTTTTTCCCTTTTTTTTTTTTTTGAGACAGAGTCTTGGTCTGTCGCCCAGGCTGGGGTGCAGCGGCACGATCTCTGTTCACTGCAATCTCCATCTCCAGGGTTCAAGCAATGCTACTGCCTCAGCCCCTCCTGGTAGCTGGGATTACAGGTGTATGCCATCATGCCAGGCTAATTTTTGTATTTTTAGTAGAAATGGGGTTTTGCCATATTGGCCAGGCTGGTCTTGAACTCCTGACCTCAGGTGATCCACCTGCCTCAGCCACCCAAAGTGCTGGGATTACAGGTGTGAGCCACCACACCTGGCCAATTTTACCTCTTTCAAGTAAAAGAAAGAATGCTTACAAAACTCCTTATATTCTTGACGAAGCAATGACAAAAATACATGCAACACAGATTGGACAGCAAAGCTGCCCAGCAGACCCAGACTCTGCACCTCCACCCTCCTACAATCAGCTTTTCTCTCTACCCAGTTTATCCTGTGATAAAATCAGGGAGGAGGAATCCACGACACCACTTGGCCAGGGATCCATTTAAAATGAATTAACAAGCAAATTAAATGTGGAGTCAGGAAAAGGAGTTTGAAGGAAACAAAACAGGACGGAGATCAAAAAAAGGAAAGCGTGAACACGACAGCTCTCCTCTTCTCTTTCTTTGTACAGGCAAAACTGAAAGTTTGCTGTTCCGTTTTACAGCGAAGATTAAACAGGTATGTATTGTGACCTAGTAACAAAAGACAATGTGGCCAAAGGAAGCATCGATGAATCTGTCCACAAAGAGCGCACTTACGGACACAGACAGGCGTCTGTCCAGACCACTTGTGGTCTTGCAGGCATATCCTCACGGAAGTTCCCACAAGCCGGAAACCAGGATTACACTGGTAAACCACCGTGTCTCTGTAACTGAAGCCATCTCCACTAATGTGACCGTTCACAATCGGGTCTGGGGAACCGCAGTGGCCCGCTAAAAATGTAAAACCAATTTTAAAATTTAGAGTGTTTGTCATTCATAAAAGTGGTACATTCATAACTTACTTTTATTATCAAGTCAGTAACAGTATTGAAGGCTCAACTTACTGAAATCTTTCTCATTACATATATATGTATACTTTTAAATATAGTTTTTCTTCTTTTTTTTTTCACAAATCCTGGATAAAATAAGTAATATTTCTAATAGGAAATGGTTTGTATTTCCCTGGTTGTGGTTTTCTCATCTATTCATTTCACTTATTTTGCTTACCTGTATTCTGTTATTTACCTTGTTATACTATTTTCAAATCAAAGCAAAAAGTAAAGAAGGAATTCTTGGAATTAATATGAACAGGGCTTCTTAACCTATTGATTATGGGTAGTAAGGAGATGGATGAGGTGGCCTTCCAGTATGACAGACTAGATAATCAAATTACCTGTGAAATTCCAAATGGAAAGACAGGGATCAGAGAATAAGTTCAATTTCAATTATGAAAATCTGAGTTATGGGTCAGCCGATGTCTGGGTAAAAATGGCCTGGAATCAGTTGAAAAGAGAAGTATAGAGTTTCAGGGACAGATGTGCTGAAGTTAGGGTGGACTTGGGAAAACAGGAGCATGCACAGCTGACAGTTGAAACTAACAGGTGGCAGGGCTTAGCCAGGTGCACAGTGAAAGAACAAGAAGAAGGGCGAGATCGGGGCAGGCGACTTTACTTAAGGGGAGACAGAATGTCCATGGAGATAGTAAAACAACTGACAAACATGGAAATGAAAGAGCTTTAGTAACAGAGCTTCCACATGGAGAAGGGCCCTCTGACATTATTCCACTCCCTCCCTCCCACCAATTTTTTTTTTTTTTTAGGCAGGGTCTGTCACCCAGGTTGGAATGCAGTGGCACCATCACGGCTCACCGCAGCCTCAATCTCTTGCGCTCAAGTCATCTTTTGGCCTCAGCCTCCCGAGGAGCTGGGACTACACCACCATGGTACACACTGCCATGCCTGAGTAATTTTATTATTATTATTATTTTTAGTAGAGACGGGGTCTCATTACGTTGTTCAGGCTGGTCTGCAACTCCTGAGCTTCAGCAATCCTCCTGCCTTGGCCTGCCAAAGTGCTGGGATGACAGGTGTGAGCCACCACACCATTTTATCACCTTCTCTTCCATTTCCCTCTTCTGCTGGGATGACAGGTGTGAGCCACCACACCATTTTATCACCTTCTCTTCCACTCCCCTCTTCTGCTGGGATGACAGGTGTGAGCCACCACACCATTTCATTACCTTCTCTTCCATTTCCCTCTTCTGCTGGGATGACAGGCGTGAGCCACCACACCACTTTATTACCTTCTCTTCCATTTCCCTCTTCTCCCTCTTTACTGCCCTCACTTTTCCTTCTTTCCTTTCCTCCACCTTCTCCTTTTCTCTCTCTCCCTTCCTCGCATATACGGAAACGGTATTCTTATTAAATCAACAAAATATAAAGGCTTAAGAGTAACTTACATGAATGGGACCTGTGTTACACACGGGTTTTGGAGTCACAAGAAGAGGAAAAACATTCACTATGAGTTCCTAAATCATCATCTTTGTCACTGTCCTATAGTTGCATCAACATTTCTTTTTGCTTAATTCACAGGAAAATAAAGAATACATTAGAAAAACAATTGGTTTAACAGGAATTTTGCAATAAAGTGAGAGTACACCTGTTCTAAAAATAATAATCAATATTTATCTTTGAAGTTATAGAAAGAAATTTTTCATAGGGAAACAGCTACAGAAGCCTTGGGTCCATGCAGAATATCAAGGCGGACACTTTCCCTGCCCACTTATTTCCCCAACAGAGAACACAGCCAGTGATGCTCCACACAAGTTCCTGTACAGCCAGATTTGAGAAAATTGGAAAATTGCTGTCATACTCCTTTGGGATTCAGCATACTCTTCTACGGTTATTTAAAATCATCATCTACATTTCTGCTTAAAACAAAGTTTAGAAACATTGTGTTCTCCTATTTTGGACAACAAACTTATTATCAGGAAGGTAACATTGCAGAGGAGAGAGAGAGAAGAATCTGATCTCTGCCTCAACTCGCAGAATAGATTAGATCGAAAAAAGCCAGGCTAGTTTTGGCTAATTTTAGTGCATTCACAGGTATTCCAGTCAATCGGATCAATAAGTCAGTTCTGGTGATTTGTCCCAATCCCTCCCACATATGAGACTTGATACAAGCGGAGAACGTGGATGAGGGTGAATGTTCTCCATGTTTTGAAGAGACACCCCCTGAAGGCGCAAGTGTTATCATAGGAACAGAGGACATTGTCTCTGAAGGTTCCAGCTTTCCAGACACTGTCCTTTGCACAACATGCTCTGTCGTGCATGGGGGAGATGGAGCCATCGTTCCAACCCTAGAGACAGGGAGACGAGGACTGATGAGAGCCAGAAGAGCCTGTCAGCCCAGCATAAGAGATCGCAGCCATTTCGGAGGTGAGGCATAGAATAGCTAGTTTCTAGAAATACACAATAAAATGACATCAGCGATTCCTTTTGGGATTACTTCTGAAGCCTGGAACCACTCCAAGAGGAGGGGACTTGGGACCAAAGGTAATAGTGATGTGAAGAGGGGTGCATTTTAACGGAGCTCCTCTCGTTTTAGGTAATCTGTTCAGGCCTCATTCTTGACTTGGCCAAGCATGACTCCTTTTAAACCTTATATTTTTCTAAACTGAGTTTTAATAAGTGCACATGGTTTGAAGTTGCACTCTTCTTTGGGAACCTGGCAAACAAGTACTTGTAATGCTCAAGGAAGCATCTGTGTACTCTAGAAATCAGGGAGGAAGCCTGACAGCCATGATTGTAAATAAAGATTCCCAACAGCAACTCCTCTCTGACACATGGTCATTTCGGTTCTCTGAGGAATTGGCACCAAACACCTATAGAAAATAGAGGATGTCCTTCAAAAACATTTCATTTTACCTCCTTGCCTGAAGAAAAAAAAGTTATGTATCAGCAGGATTGCCTAGTATCTAAGCTTCCTAATATGGAACAATTATTTCTACAATGTGGCTTCCTATTTTGAAACAAGGAGATAGCAATCTGTTTTTTACCTGTTACCACTTTCCAGCCATCAGTTAATTCTGTTTTAAAACATTCAAAATCTTAGACCAATTATAGTTTATTACAGATAGAGGATAACGACACAATTTCATTCACAGAATACTCTTTAACCCAAATATTAATGATATTGTGTCAATATGTTGAGGAAGGGAAAATTGCATTAGGAGGAATTTGAACTCAATGAATTTTGAGCTCTATTTTAAATTTAAGATTCTATTAGTCTATGACAGTATTATTCTATATGCTTTGTATGTGAGTTACTTTTTCTTTTAATATCTTTGATGTAGTCTTGGTTTTGAGTCATCTACACAAAACCTACAAGGTCTCTCTGTCTTTCCTCAGAATGAAATGTAATCATGTTCATGCTGCTCTGCAGTGTCTCTGCCGTATTAGTCGCGCACTGAGCACTTGCTGAAATGAATAGAAATAGAATAACCTCACCACTGGGCAGTCATGTCCTTTACATTGTCTCCTATGTCACCTTCATGTATTTGACAATAATTCACTTATTTGACAATAATTTCATGATGATTTGTTGTGGGTTGCAATGTTCTTGGGGCTGGAGATTAAACAAGGAATAAGACAGAATCGCAGAGGGTAAACGCAGATGAGCAGTTGTCATGTGCAGAGTCCTGAGGGTGTGCGGACCTAGCAGGCTGGGAACGAGTGGAAGGAGCACTCAGCTGTGCTGAGGACCAGGACTCCTGGTGAAAGAGCTGGCGTTTCAAGTCTGAAGGATGAGCACTTGTTAGCCGGGAAAAGGTGATGGGAAGACATTCTAGCCACAGAAATTAGAAATGTTATAAATTTTGAAAGCATCTGTTAAAATATGAAGACTATGATGTCAAATGACCCAGTTATACATTTGCTAGGAGGGTGACCATTTGCATCCTGTCCAGCTTAGTTCACGGTAGGTGTCAGCCTCACTGTGTGACTCTGCTACTATTTGAAGATAGTTACTACAACTCCACTGAGTATGCACAGTAGCAAAGGAGGACAAGCAACTCTATTAATTGAATTTTTTTTAAATAAATGAATGTGGGGTGAGGGCAGCCCTGCACACTTCAAAACCAAATATCATCTAGTGATAATAAAATACTGAAATTCCTCGGTGGACCTTACGCTATGATGCCAGAGCCCAGAGGCTGTGATTTGTTTTTATTTTGCAGACTTGTTTATTTATTATTCATTGACATTTAGTTTCAGTTTAAACGAAAACTGCCCAATGTCTCCCGGAGGCAATTGTGTAGCAACAACAGTCACACCCGGGACATCATGCGGCCTGGATTTCTTGAGAAGTGTCTGTCAGAAATTGTCCTATTAAAGTGTGGCAGGAAAACCTTGGCATGAAAGCAAGTGGCCCATTTTTCTCTTAAATCAATCTTCTGCGTGAATTTATTAGTCTACTAGTAATCTGAACCCAATAGGACTGAGAAGCAAATGGCTGAAGAATTAGGAAAGAATGCTATGAAACTGTAAATTCATATGATTTTTAATCCAATGTATATAGATAGATAATGTAGATATATCCTCATGGAATTTGTGAATTTTCTTTTAGCTCAAGCATGAATTAACAATTCAATTACTACCACACTTTATGAATTTTACATTTTAATTCTTCATTTTCTCCATGCTGAGGACAGGTATGACTGTGGATGGGGTAATTCACCAACCGCTTAAAATGGTTGAGAGAAGCAGTAACGGAACCAAGAATGCAATGGCCTGCTCCAGTGACTCTGTTTTACACACTGTTCTGCAAAATATGTCATTGGAATAAGAATACCGGGGCCAGGCACAGTGGCTCATGCCTGTAATCCCAGCACTTGGCGGGGCTGAGGTAGGTGGATCACCTGAGGTCAGGAGTTCGAGACCAGACTGGCCAACATGGTGAAACCCCATCTCTACTAAAAATACAAAAATCAGCTGAGTGAGATGGCACACACCTGTAGTCCCAGCTGCTTGGGAGGCCGAGGCAGAGGAATTGCTTGAACCCGGGAGGCAGAGGTTGCAGTGAGCCGAGATTGCACCACTGCGCTCCAGCCTGGACGACAGAGCAAGACTCTGTCTCAAAAGATAATAAAAACAATAACAACAATACTGTGAAACCTCAGAACCACTGAGGTGTTACACATATGGACTGTGCAGTACACTGGGTGGGTCCCAGGAATTTGAACGTCTTTCCTGCGTTACAAAGAGTTTCCATACCATAAGCTTTGAAAATCACTAGCTTTTCAGTCTACTCTATTCGGTGTCTGATGAAAGCTTTGTTACTGTTTGTAATTATAAACTGCTATTATATTTTTCTTAAAATGTCTCAAATAGAAAAAGGGGAGTTATTTTAACAATCTTTCTCTAAAATTAGATTTGAAAGAAACAAAATCTACCAAACTTTTGAACAAAGAACAGAGACTGGTAGCAAGATGGACGGAATATTAAGTCCATTTTCATGGCAAAGAAATAGAGTATGTCGCAAGCAAAATGTCAGGAAGAAGGCTCGAGAAGGAGGAAAGGCCTAATCTCTTGATTGGTCAAGGTTTGCCTGCAAACTACACTTGTGCCAGAGCACTCAGCAGGGCAGAAAGTAGCTGAATTCCCTCTGTGAGGTCAGTTGAGTCCGAGGTTCATTAGGGACAGACACAGGGGAAACCACTCACTCCATTAACACCCACACAGTGTGGCCCACATTTAGACCAGGGGAGGCCGCACACCTGCAGTTTACAGAATTCAACACAGCAGAGCAGGGGCCTCCGCAGGGCCAGCCTCTCAAAGCCTTTGTTTCTAGAGTCCCATCTGAATTCCACTGCACAGGTCTTTTAGCGTAAGTTATAAAAAACCTTGCTGAGAGAACAAAAGGTTGTTTTGTTTACTTACAGTAGAGTCAACACTCAGAAACTGGTTCCTGAATGAATCTGGTTCCTTCAGAACTGCAGGGTGACCTGCTGAGTGATCCATGTTTTCTGGAAAGTGGTTCTACGAAGCTGCGTTTTAGAGGAGGAATCTTACTGGCGCACAGCATTTGGCTTTGTTGACGCTATCTGCACTGTTTTTGCAACACTTGCTTTTGCTACTGAAAAGAGTCATGCGGTTTGCAACCTAAAACCACCACGCTGATTATTAGCGGTGACTTTCTGAGTGACTGACACAAGGGGGACCCTCAAAGAGACCTGAGGAACTCGTTAGCCGATTTACCTTAACATCATAACACATGCAGAGTGAACACCTCAAATGCAGGTGCAGCAGGTGAGAGTCTGTGATAAGTACGTAGACCTGTGTGATTTTGGAAATGGGTTCCCTGATTTGGAAATGTAATAGAGTTCCACTGTTTCACTTCTCCCGCAGAAACCCCGTATACCAGTGGGAATGTTGCCATAATGTCTCCCATGACAGAGGACAGACCTGGAGCCCTGCATTCTGTGGGGAGGAATTGGCTCCTTCCGTTGGAGCTGTAGGATCTCTCCCCTCTCACCAGGGCTCCCACACATGCACTTTTTCCCCTAGAGAGGCCTCCTTGAAGGGCACCTCTTCAATGTGCAGGTTTGTAGAAGTACAAATAATAA
This sequence comes from Nomascus leucogenys, assembly GCF_006542625.1. NCBI lineage: Eukaryota > Metazoa > Chordata > Mammalia > Primates > Hylobatidae > Nomascus > Nomascus leucogenys. The sequence continues at coordinate 147,392,240 of NC_044384.1, read as the reverse complement.
ATATTGGTCCGGGGATTAGAAAGGAATCCATTTTTACAAAATCTATAAACCAAATATTCAACCTCAGTATTTGCTTTGTGATTATTGGTACTTATTGGTGAAAGTAAAATACATTACAAATATCATGTGCCGTAGGGGAATATAATATGCTTTATTCTATCCATTCTGTGCAATAACACGGTCTTTGGGCTAAAGTCAGAGTTATTTGGGCAGTAGATTCCAAAGCCAATTTGCAAACTTTTCTTGAGTATTAACAAATGGTCACAAAAGGTCAGGTGGATCAGATTCATTTATAAGCAGGAAAAACTATTATTCACAGTACACATCAATGGACATATTTAAGTCTCTAGATCTGCATATGCTAAAGAAACACATTTGAATATTGATAAGTGAGGTTTTTTTATCCCTCCAAGTGCAATTTCTGGGGGCAATGCTGAGCGACTTAGCCCATGCATAGATATGCATATGGTATCACACAGAGTGTGTGGAATTCGTCCAACATGGAGGTATTGGGCTTGCAGAGCACACAACACTCTGTGCTGTTTGTGACAGCATCAAACACGGGCCCGAGTCCTCTGCCACAAATCCATTTGATCAAATCCCTGCTTAACACACCTTAGTGAATGACAGCTTTTTAAAACCTATTTGGTTTGAAGAAAACCTCAAACCAGGGCCATGATTTGGATTGTCTTTGGGGCTTTCAGAAATCTTTCATCTGTTCGTTGTCTCAATGCAGTTCCTGAATATACATTTCCACCTTCTTCCCTGGGCCTATCCTGCCTCATTGTCCTAAAGCTTCCCCTGCAGTCTTGCCTGCCGGTGTCACGTCTTTCTCTCCCTCAAACTTCAGTCCAAATCCACTGCAGGTGCGCATCCTCCACAAACCCCAAAGGAAGAGCTGCCCCTTCATACAAGATGCAAAGATCTCCCTTGCTTCAGGTTTCTCCTACAATAGGACAGCCTATCTTTGGTGTTGCCTATTTAAAACACCCAGCCTCCTACTTTTCTGCTGTGTTTTGTTTTAGATTTAGCAGGTGGCATTCTAATTTTTTGTACCTATGCACTTCCCCTATTGGACTGTGAGTTCTGAGTGCAGCACCATGCTCTGTGCATCAGGACTCAGCTCAAAGCCTGCCCTAGAGTGGGTGTCAGACTTAGATCTTTTCCACCACCTTGTGGCCCTACCAGTCCAGGCTCTCATGCTTGTTTCAGGCAAGTCCGACTTCCTTGGGCCGTACTCTGCATCTATGCTGTTGCCACCACATTCGCCACTCTTGCTTTCTGCACTGGCTTTACCCCATGCCTGCTTGCTGGAATTCCACCCAGAATCAGGGTGGCTTCCCCCACATCTACTCTTTTATCAGCCTCTAGGTTGCTCCCACTCTCACCTGGATTTCTCAAGTACTTTGCCTATATCTTCCTTTTGCCATTATTCTATTCCCAACTTCTTTTTTTTTTTTTTTTTTTTTTTTGAGATGAAATTTTGCTCTGTCACTCAGGCTGGAGTGTAATGGCATGATCTCCGCTCACTGCAACCTCCATCTCCTGGGTTCATGCAATTCTGCTGCCTCAGCCTCCCAAGTAGCTGGGATTACTTGTGCCCACCATTACGTCCAGCTAATTTTCTGCATTTTTAGTAGAGATGAGGTTTCGCTGTGTTGGCCAGGCTGGTCTTGAACTCCTGACCTCCTGATCTGCCCGCCTTGGCCTCCCAAAGTGCTGGGATTACAGGCGTGAGCCACCGCGCCCTGCCTATTTTCAACTTTTTATTAATGCTACTTGGTATTTACCTTATTTATTCCTTAGAGTATAGATTTCATAAAAGAAGAACCATATCTTATTAACCTCTGAATGCCACACAATAGTTCTTGAGGAACAAGAAAAATATTAAATACTATTCAGAAATATGACAGAAAAACCCAACGCTGAGATTTTTGCTGTTTATTCCCTAGCCACTGACAATACATTTGGAAAATCCGAAGACTGGTATAGGGAGTTTTCCTGACTAACAAACAGAACATATTTGACACTTAAGATGGTATAGCAAAGATGGTGGGGGGAGGGGGAGGGCGTCAGGAGAGGCAGTGCTAATCTGTCTGCTCTAATACTATCTTTCTGCTGTGATATAAGCATTATCATAATCAATTGTTTTATTAAATATTTTATGTGGATCTTTCCAAAATACAAGGCAATTGAAGAATATATTTAAACTTGATTATCTAAGAACTACGAACAACTATAGTCTAAAAACAGTATTTTGAATCATGTCATCTAGCTATTTTAGCCATATAAATAACCATTATATTGTATTTACAGAACAACTCATCTCGTCATGGTTATAATAGCACAATAAATGTAAACTTATTTCAAACAATAGCAAAACAATCTAATAAAAAATGATAATGTCCTTTATGTGGGAAATAACTCAATCTATCACTAATATCTTGAATACTAGAGATTGAAGAGGTAACAGTGGGGAGAGGATGGGTTCTTGTGTGCTGAAAAGTCTAAATGATGCAAATGTTTTCAAAATATGAATGTGGGATTCTGCGACAGGAAACCCAGACCACAAACTATAACCTCTTTCTAGTTTGTGTGTTCTCTGTTGGTTTAAGCAAACTACCACAGGGAAGATAAACAGGAGAAAATAATTAAGGGATCATGTAGCTTATAAACTTCCTGGGTGGATTAGCAGGTGCCTGAGAGATTGGACACCAGGTCAGCATTCTCAGTGCTTAATTCTGTGGCCTGGGGAGAGGTGTAGCATTACACAGTACAGTTGGTAAATTAGAGCAGGTCCTTGGCAATTTGCAGAACTCTGGGAGGTCCCAGTAATAATGCAGGAGTGATGGTGTTGATGAAGGTCGGCTAAATTTTATAATAGTGTACTCTGAAGCACCTGTGCATTACTTTGCTCAAAATCTATTTATAATGATATTTACATGCACACTCCATTTTCTCGCAAGGTTCTTAGAATCCAGACTAGGGACCTAAAACACAGCATGGATTGACTTCTTGAATATTAGATGTAGAAAATCATCTTTTCTTTCCTTAAATACAGCTGTCCTACAGTTGATGTTCTCAAGACTCAGTCTGTCCACGCTCATCCATTCCCATGCTTGGCCACTCCAGCTGCAATACTCAAAAAGGATTCCAGCATATTCTCCCCTGTTGGAAGTCACTGGAAACAACTAGCATGCCAGAAGTATGAGTCATGTTGCCGATGAAACTGAAGCACAATCTCAGGAAACAGTATTCTTTCTAGAAGCCCCAAAAATAAACCACAAAATATCTCAGCCACAATTTGGAAAAAAAAGTATTTTGTCAAAAAGTCTTGCACCAGGATGGAAAACATAGTGGACCCAGGGTATACAGCCCAAGGAAAGTTAATCTAAAGAACCAAAGTGGACCCTGCCTTTTGCATAAAGTCTTTGTTGCCTTCTTGGGAAGATCCACTTGTTTAAAAATACACAAATGAAGGGGGATGTGGGGATTTTTTACACTGATTCCAAAAGCTCTCTTTCTCTGTACACAGTGCCTGTTTGATATGGTTTGGCTGTGTCCCCACCCAAATCTCACGTTAAATTGTAATAATCCCCATTTGTCAAGTGTGGCGACAGGAAGACATAATTGAATCATGGGGGCAGGTGTTTCTGTTCTCGTCGTAGTGAATAAGTCTCACAAGATCCCACGGTCTCATAAAGGGGAGTTCCCCTGCATGCCCTCTCTTGCCTGCCACCATGTAAGATGTGCCTTTGCTTCTCCTTTACCTTCCACCATGACTGTGAAGCCTCCCCAGCCAGGTGGAACAGTGAATCCATTAAACCCGTTTCCTTTATAAATTACCCAGTCTCAGGTATGTCTTTCTTAAGAGCATGAGAACAGACAAATATGCACATATGATGTCTGCATCAACCCTAGGCTTTGTCTTGGCAGATATATGCAATTAATTTTACGTTTGTTTCTTTTTTCCCACCCACATATTCCTGATTAAGATGTATAGATCTCAGCACGGTCTTCATGTTGATTCCACCCATCAGTCAGGGCTGGCACTGATATGGAAAACAACTTCCCACAACTAGTTTCTCCCATCTTTCACCTGATAGCATTTTAAATATTTGAAAATAGTTATGAATGACTACCTTACTTTTCTCTCTGTCAAAGTAATATCAAAAATTTTCCAGCCTGGCATGGTGCCTCACGCCTGTAATCCCAGCACTTTGGGAGGCCGAGGCGGGCAGATCACCCAAGGTCAGGAGTTCCAGACCAGCCTGGCCAATATGGTAAAACTCCGTCTCTACTAAAAATGCAAAAAATTAGCCAGGTGTGGTGGTGGGTGCCTGTAATCCCAGCTACTCGGGAGGTTGAGGCAGGAGAATTGCTTGAACCCAGGAGGCAGAGGTTGCAGTGAGCTGAGATCCCACCACTGCACTCAGCCTGGGCAACTGAGTGAGACTCCATCTCAGAAAAAAAAAAAAAATTCCAAACAGTCCGCAAAGATCATAGGTCCCAGATCCATCACCACAGATGCATAGCAATTCCTCAAGAACCCAATTAAACTATTAAAACACTGAAGTAATGATTCTGGATATGGGATTCCTGGGCAAACAGAGGATGGGAGGAACCTTATTAATAAGACTCAGCCTGAGCATCGCATGGGAGCACTTGTCATTTATGAACTTGCTCTTACCCAAACTCCTGAGTTCTCTGCCTGTACACTATGAACTCAGAATTTCATCTCATCATATACATTGAAATTATCTTATTTCTACTCTGAGAAAAATTTTACTTAATTTCTATTATATTGTTTGCCCTATCATGAGAATTTGAGATCCTGAATCCATCATCCAATATTATTTTCACTCTTTCAACTATGCCCTAATCGAATATAGGAATAAAAATTTTTGATTCAGAAACACCATTTCTGAATAGTACTTATGAATACCCATCTCATAACAATATTAAACAAAAAAAAGGACCCAAACTCACATAGTGTCTTGGCAACTGTATTACTTCTACGTGAAAATACATTTCCAAAGTTACTTATGAAGAATATGCTTGGGTATCTGCTCTATACATCATCAAGTCAGTTTATGGGTTTTGACAGCTAGCTGCTTTTCCTGCTTTTCCTGTTGTGAGAACAATCACACTGGACATGAGTTTCACTCTGGGGTACTTCCTTTCCGTAACTTCTCACCAAGACAATCACACTGGACATGAGTTTCACTCTGGGGTCCTTCCTTTCCGTAACTTCTCAGCAAGACAATCACACTGGACATGAGTTTCACTCTAGGGTCTTTCCTTTCCATAACGTCTCACCAAGAACACTGCCAGCAACTCAGCAGTGTGAGTTTTAGACCCCTCAGCTGATTCAGATGAAATGCTCCTGGGCAGGAGACACAACTTCATTGAGAACTCTGAAGTTCTCTTTTATAAGCTCCTTATCTTCAGGGGGTGCCAGTTTCTGATTTTAAAAATGTCCCGCCTATAATTCCAGCACTTTGGGAGACTAAGGCGGGAGGATTGCTTGAGCCCGGGAGTTTGAGACCAGCCTGGGCAATTTAGGAAGACCCTGTACCTACAAAACAAATTGTAAATAGTTAGCTGGGCATGGTGATGTGCACTGTGGTCCAAGCTACTTGGGAGGCTGAGGTGGCAGGAGCACTTGAGTCCAGGAGGTCGAGGTAGCCGTGAGCTGTTGTTGCACCACTGCTCTCCAGCCTGGGTAACACAGTGAGACCCTGTCTCAAAAAAAATAAAAATAAAAATAAAAAACTCCTAACTTCTGTATTCCATAATAAAGCTTCTTCATGATGTGCTTATTACACACCGTATGTGTGTATCAAAAATCTCATGTGCCCCACAAATATAAACACCTAATATGTATCCATAAAAATTAAAATTAAAAAGTTTTTAAAAGCTTCTTAATGAGAAAAAAAAAACAGAACTGAATAAGCATCCATTTTCATACCAGCTTCAATAATGAATTTGGTTCTTGTTTCAAGCATAATTGAGGCAGCTTTCTTGGGGTTCCTAACCCTTCACATCATTTCCAATTTGTGGTGGATTTGTCCCTCAAGACACTCTCTTTACAAACGCATTTCATTCTCTTCAACATGTCCTGGCACAGTTGCTTAGCTTGAAAATTGAATTTCTTGTAGAAAATCCGGTATAGCTGTCTCTGTGTATTTGGGTAATTTCCCATTTTTCCCTGATTGGATGATTTGCTTTTTAAAGTCATAGTTTTGGGGGTTGTTTTGTTTTCTCAAGGGGTCATCTTTTTTAGAGTTGAAGCAATGATTATATAGACACAGTTTTCAGAAAATGTATATATATTTTTGATTCAGAAACACCATTTCTGAATAGTACTTATGAATACCCTCTCATAACAATATTAAACAAAAAAAAAGGACCCAAACTCACATGGAGTCTTGTGAAATTATATATATATATACATATCCTTACCAACTGCCTCTTTAGTATCAGACATTTTCCCACTACAACTATCTTCTTTACCTCGGCATGGTCCAGATGAGCCTGAAGGTTACTCAACGATATTTAACTTGGTGGAAACCCAGAGTGATTTTCAAAAGAGCCGTAACCATGGAAACAGGGAAAGGGTTAATTCAAATAACAAGTTAAGAGATGGAAGAAAAGCAATAGCAAGACTGATAGGCGAGAGCGTGTCAGCATCCTGGCAGTACAGGATGAAGGACACAATTAGCCAGGCAGTACTAAGGCACAAAGACCCTTGCACCTGCCCCTTGCATGTGCCTCCAGATGGGACTAATCCAGGTTCCAGAGCTTATTTTACTTCTAGTTAACACAACACACTCCTCCTTATCGGTCTGAATTAGCATGATAGTATTCTTGGTTTTATGATGTTGGGCAAATTCTTCACTTCTCTATGCTTTCTTTCTTATCTGCAGGTCGAAGGAATAAGCACTTACCGTACGTTCTAATCAGATAAATCTCACAAATGCCATGTGCATTTTAAGTCATCAATAAATATCATCATTTATAACCACTGTCTCCAAATATGGCACCTAGTTGATACTTGGATTATGGACGTATCCATTTGCTACTCTATTAAATATTTGTATAGATTTAGGGTTGCAGCCTCTGTTCCCTTCATCTATCTTAGAGTCATACAATCCACTCAAGCAATATCATCTCTGTTCTCCTACCTTTTTACTCACTCATCCCTATTTTCCTCTGAGTCTCACGTGCAACTTTATGGTTTCTTGTGGACATATGTTCTTGCCGAGTTCCACATGCTGTCACTCCCCAGCAAAAGATGTCTTTGGTAAAGGGATATGCTTCATTACCGTGCTTCACACATTATGAATCTCAACCCTTCCAGTTACAGTGGTAGCTGCAAAAACTATATTTATTAACTTTCAAAATGTTTGTGCTAAATGAATTACCCATGGTTTATCCATTAGTAGGTACACATGTACGTGTCATTTCTAATCTTTTTCTATTTTTTTCCCTTTAAATACTCTATGTCTCTTCCAATTTTATTATTCCTTATATGCTGTATCCAATATCTGCAACACAAATGTTTTATATATTATAACCTAGGCATTTTTCTTCTTCCTTATTTTCCTCTGAGCAAATGGACCCATTTCTGAGCGAATCATCTTTCAAAAGCTTGTAAGATGTATTGCATAGCACTGAGGCACGTTTGGGGGCATCTCCAGGCAGCCAACTATTCAACATTTATCTCATCCTTTCTACTCCAAAGCCCTAACTTTCAGACACAAGAATAACACAAGATAGATAAAGGCTTATCAGGGATCAATAATCCCCAAGCTGACCCATCATTTAACAGTTATGTAAACTGAATGCATCACTTAAACTCCCAAAGCACCAATAAAGGCCTTTCCTGCACCCTGTATTGGTAATGACCAAAACGATGAGATTAGGGATGTTTGTAAGCAGTAGAGCAGCAATCAAGTGTAAGTTGCTATTAATTTTCATGTTTACAATTACTAACAGAGATGCGGTACATACTGTCAGACATAGCTGTCTTGGACCACCTAGCTCCCTCCCAGTGGAACTGGGCTCCTTCAGAGGACCAAGCTCCAGGCAGAAGAGCTCGTCCACACCAAAGCTGCCTAAAGGAGAGTGCTGCTCCATAGCCAATTTCAGAAGGATATTTAGGAATGCATGGAAGCTCTCAGAAGGACTTGTGACTCTCTACATGAAGAAGCATACATAGTCCAAGGAAATGTCATCGTCTACTGAGAACTGTCATGAGGACACCCAACGACAGACATATATGCACATACTCATATATATAATTAATTGTGTTCAATAATATATAATGCACTAAATACATTCAATAATACACTAGAGAGAGCGAGAAAGAGTGTGAGAAACCAAGCAGCATTCATGTGAGTCCTGCAGTGATTTAAAATAAGTAGATAGTGTTTCACAGACAACTGTGAGAACCTCCTTTTGGTGGTTGGTTTTTCTCTAGGGTTACTACCTTCCTTTCATCCTGTTTCTTCAAATTCTCCCAAATGAAAAGAAGAACAGGTTTTGCTATTTGAAGTTTGCTGGGCCTGGCTTAGTTCCTGAAGTGATCCTAGTCAACGCAGATTCAGAAGCTTAAAGCTTCAGTTTCTATGGCTTTGAGAGATTGAAAAAAAAAAGGAAGAATGTGGAGAAGGTTCAGAAGAACCAAAGCCAGGTAAGGTATTTTACAAATGACCAGCAGACCTACTAAGATCACTGTTTAGTAATAGTTGTTCTTTACACTGCTTATTCAAGATTTGTCATACAATTATTCAAAGCATTTTCCAATGGAAATATTTTTCAATCCATTTTTTAAAATTATGCAGAATATTCTAACTTTTTGAAAAAAGAAGACCAAATTATTGTAGACATATAGCATTTTAAATAATTCACTGTATTTATGTCAATTTGGATGAATATAACTTCAATTCATTGACATAATTTTTAAATTTTTAAAAACATAAAATGAACAATATTTTTGAAATTCATTTTTGTGTGTCCTAAAACCATGATGGCATTTGAGTGCAGGTATATTCTCAGCACTCTGGCAAGATTGCCTTTATGGCACTTAAGGCAATATATGACTTTCATTTATTGCTTGGATTAAAAACAAATCCCTGTAGACACCCAAAGAAAAAATCACACTGGGAAGTGCAGCATTTCCACCCCAGGTAGGATTTAAGGCATTATAGCAAGAAGTCATGTGTGTTACACAGCTGTAATCTATTTCTAAGGTTTATTTGAATTAAGTAAGCGCCAGAACATAGATAAATTTACCCAGACATCGAGTTTCGGTGCCGCTCCAGAGCCCATTTGCCAAGCACTCTCTGACATGAGATCCCACAAGTGTGTAGCCGGTGTTGCACGTAAATATAGCTGTGGCCCCATAAACTGTCAGCGTTCCAATCTTGTTGCCATTTGGGGGAAAGGAAAGGCTTCCACACGAGATAACTAGAAGGAAAAAAAATAAAGTGAACATCAATTCAGTTATGCAGATTACTCCTGTGCTTAAAAAAAAACAAAAACAAAACAAAACAAAACAAAACTATTTTTAGTCTTAATTCTCACTAAGAACATGGTTGAGAGATGTCTGCTTAGGGCTGGATGGACCAGTCACTTAAGAAGCTTCATTTTCCATCTTTCTGCTCCTGAAACAAAAACCTAAAGCTTAAAGTGGATTCCAAAACATTCTATATTCCTCCAATTACCCATTAACTTTTGTTGTTGTTGTTGAGATGGAGTCTTACTCTGCCGACCAGGTTGGAGTGCAGCGGCGCTATCCTGGCTCACTGCTACCTCTGCCTCCCGGGTTCAAGCGATTCTCCTGCTTTAGCCTCCTGAGCAGCTATGATTATAGGCGCCTGCCACCATGCCCTGCTAATTTTTGTATTTTTAGTAGAGACAGTGTTTTGCCATGTTGGCCAGACTGATCGCAAACTCCTGACGTCAAGTGATCCACCCACCCTGGCCTCCCAAAGTGCTGGGATTACAGGCGTGAGCCACTGTGCCTCGACCCATTCACGTTATTTTTATTTTCATCCTGACAGGTATAGCTGAACCATTCTTGAAAAAATACACAGTATACCAAGTATACATGCAGAAGCATTTCAATCAAATAAACTGTCTATCTCTCTACCTTTCTTTCCATATCAATCCCAAGAATTACATAGTAGTAATTACTAGAAGCCTCATGAACCTATCAGGAAATAAGGAATACCACTTTTCTTTACCAAAGCCAATCAGCTGGGACAAAGTAGTGTGGTATTCACATCTAGGACTTCAGACTGCAATAGCAGTGCTCAGTTTATTTGCTCTTTTAGTTACTTGTATAATTTGTTGGGATCATGAGCTCTGTAAGAATGCTGACTACACAGGGCATTTGGAGGCTTTCCAAAAATTAAAACGTGCATGCAAACTAGACCTTAAGTGGGTGTCAACGGGGTGACCCTATGCCCCATGTTTACACCTGCTGTCCCAGCACAGTTATTGATCGTGTCCATTTTCACCCATGAAAGTACTCCAGTTTGGGAAATAAGTTAATGGTCACCCTCATTGTATATTCTTACTACACCACTGAAATCTCTGCTCTTCAGATTCAGAAACAGTTGAGCACAGAAGATCATAGCCTCTCAGGGGAGGGAGGAACTCACAAGGTTATCTAGCCCAACCTATCATCAGAGGCTGAAATATGTTCTAAACAGGTAAGAATGAAAGTGTTAGAAAAGCTATTCAAAGCAAGTGTTAAGAGCGGTAGTGAGCACTGATGTGTAGGGTGCTTCGCTGCAGCCTGCAGTGACAAACATTGAGTCCTTCCTTATTACAGTAAACCATAAGAGGCAGTAAAGCACAGTGAGGAAGAACACAGATTCTGGCTGCAAGCTACCTAGGGTCAGGCCTGGTTCTGCCAGACACGAGCCAGGCAGCACTGGCCAATTTTCTAAGTCTCTGGGCCCTGTTGTGGGTTGATAATAGCTCCTACTGCATAGGTTTGTGCATTAGATTCAAACAGAAGCCATCCCTTGCACATAAGCAGTCTTAATCAGGGTTAACTAACAATGAAATTATATATCAGGAACTATTTAGTCAATTGAATCAAAAGTAGAAAAATCTTTAGAGATAATTCAAGTAGAAAAATAAAATGATGCATGCACCACTAAGACCAGCCCTTTTGTTGTTGTTTATGGAGACAGAGTCTTGCTCTGTTGCTCAGGCTAGGGTGCAGTGGTACAATTGTAGCTCCCAGCAGCAGCCCTGACCTCCTGGGTTCAAGAGATCCTTCTGCTCAGCCTCCCAAGTAGCTTAGGGCATGGGCACCACCACGCTCAGCTATTTATTTTTTTAATTTAATTTTTGTAGTGATGGGGATCTCACTGTGTTGTCCAGGCTTGCCTGGAACTCCTGGGCTCAAGCAAATCCTCCCACCTTGGCCTTCCCAGAAGCCCCAGACCTTTAATTAAGCTGTCTTTACTCCATGTTATGATAGCACAACCCAGGCTCTATTTCAAATGTTCAGACAGACACAGCCAGACTCAGTGTTTTCTATGGGGGGGCTCTACCAGAAATTGGGAGGTCCAACTCGAGAGTCCATCATGACCAGCACATTACTGTTATTGAGACAGCCTCCATGGTTTATTGGTTTTGGGGATTGCTAAACTATTACAGTATCATATCATATGCATTTAGTAATATGCTAATATGTTTGCTCTACCAAATGTCAATGAATTTGAGAAGGATTTAGATTTTTACAATTTGTTGTGAACTTTTCATTAAGCCTTTTCCCAAACACTGTGAACTTTTCCTTGAACTATGATATTTAAAGATCCATTTGTAGCAATTTAAGATAATTGGATCTTGTCTTGAAACTTCCGTGCTTGTCAGAAAAACGTTAAATAACAATGAGGTCTGAGTCAAATTCTTCTTGGAGGTTTCAGCGCACCTTCGCCTTCAATCGTAGAGCAGCAAGAACACCTCCCTCTGCTCGTACAGCTGTTTCTATTCTTGAAGCCTCTGTTAAAAATATTCTGGTGACAAAACTATTTTAAGTTTTTAAGTCCCCTAACAAGATTTACTCAATTGTAAAGAAGAAGTAATGGAGCAAAATTTTAGCTTTTCAGTAGCTGAATAACAGAATTTCAGACCCAGAGTTTCCTTGTATGGTAGTAAACTCAATGCATTAATAAAGATAGCAGTAATAACTCGGAAATCTCACCTGATTGAAAGGGGGAAGCCCCGCACTACTAAAAATAGGCTTTGTCATACACCGAAGGGAAAGCCTTATTTTTATGTTCTTTTTCCTCTCAAGTTTCTAAAAATGAATTTCTTAAGTTTGCCTTTTTTTTCATTTCATTAAAAGTGTGTCCATGCTCGCAGTATGCAGTGCTTCCTCTGAACTCTGGGATCAAGTCTTTGCACACAAAAGACACTTTGCTGACAGCATCCAGGATGCACCCGCAATCCCACAGCATCCGGAATGCACCCGCAATCCCACAGCATCCGGAATGCACCCGCAGTCCCACAGCATCCGGAATGCACCCGCAGTCCCACAGCATCCGGAATGCACCCGCAGTCCCACAGCATCCGGAATGCACCCGCAGTCCCACAGCATCCGGAATGCACCCGCAGTCCCACAGCATCCGGAATCGGAATGCACCCGCAGTCCCACAGCATCCGGAATGCACCCGCAGTCCCACAGCATCCGGAATGCACCCGCAGTCCCACAGCATCCGGAACGCCCCGCATCCCACAGCATCCGGAACGCCCGCATCCCACAGCATCCGGAACGCGCCTGCAATCCCACAGCATCCGGAACGCGCCTGCAATCCCACAGCATCCGGAATGCGCCTGCAATCCCACATCCACAGTGTGTTTTCTCACTGTCCCTGGGGATTCCAAGCCACTAACTAGCCTCTGTTCCACAGGAAAGTCTCTTTTTTGTCTTTCCTTCAATTCTATGATTACATTCATGTTGAAATATATCAACTATAAAAAGTTGTATTTTGACATATCAGTTCTCATACCTGTAAGGACAGCACTCCCATCAGAAATATGAATATTACTTGTGAGAGTGATAAATAAACATAAACTCAAAAGTAGGTCTTTTCAAATACATTCTAGCTGAAAAAAAAAAGCCAAATGGACACGCAGACCTCCATGAAGAATAAACAGCTGGCAAGGGAATGTGTGAGCAGGGAGGGGCTCTTTACCATGAATAAAAGGCTCAGTGGACTCACAATGGTTGTTTGCAAATACACGAAGGCACTTTGTATAGATCAGAGTCAGGAATTGTTTTATTAGGCCTAGAGAGATAGAGCCGCCATCAATCACTGGATATAAGTCACATAGGAAGCCTCGCTTAAAGTGAAAATATTCAAACACGAAATCAGGTGTCTCTGGGGCAATGAGCTGTCACTGCAGTTATTTGATGTTAGCTGGGCATTTACTTGTGAGAATATTATCAAGAAAATTCAACTGTAGGTAGTCCTGAGTGATGTCCGAAGTCCACTCCAGCAATGGAATGAAATGACAATGACTACTCTGTGGTTTCCTCGGATACAGATGAAATACATCTGCTGATAAACACAGGCTCCCATAAGTTTAATGATCAATCCAGGCCTGCCTCTAGTAACAAACAGGAGATCTTCAAAAACCAGCCCAGAGACAGACAGCCCAGAATTTAGGCCATGTTCTTTGAATATCTACATTATTACAAAATTCCAGTGTAGTTCACTGAGACACTGTGTGTCTATAAAATTAAAATTACAAAAATAATTTTTTGTGATTCATAGATTTCTGTGATAAATGTTTTTCTTTTTAAATATGTACATTAAGTCAAAGAATAAATGAATGTAATAAGAAAAGAATAAGAGCCTTCTACTTGTATAAAGACTTTGTGCTAGGAAGGTGTGTAGGCATCTCTAGAGATTAAATTTTAATTTTCTATTGTTTCTTGTAGGACAGGACTGCAGAGCTCACTGTTTAAGGGTAAGACTATGGTCTCCTGTCCAGTCACTCATAGAGACCCGGGTTTTTCTCTAGGGACATACTAAAATAGACACAATAAAATAGGAGTTAGAATAGCACAAACCCTTCAAAAAGTGGTGAATTTCTCAGCTGATTTCACAGTTGTTATGAATGTGATTAGTAGATGATCAAGGCTCCCCTCTTCATCCGGAGCTAACTAGACAAACAGAAAGGGAAATTCTAACATTTCCAGCTCCTAAGCAAATAAGTAACTGAAAACGATTACGTTCTGGGAGATCTTACGAGCAGGGCCACTCTAAGATGAACCCTGAGGAGTCAAAAAAAAGGAAAATGCCTGCGCACCAATGACTTGGGTGATGCTACACTTGAAGATTCTGTTGGTCCTGATCCAATAGAACGTAGAGAGTGACACTGTCATTCTTCCGTGAAGAAGGTACCAGTGTGGAAAATTCGCCTTACAAAAATGTGTCATGTTCGTTACTTTTAATTAAGAAATTAAATTACGTTTTAATTTCCTGGGGTTTATCACACACTTATTTAATAGTAAATTATACTATTACCAGAATTCATGGTGTGTTGTGTGTGTGTGTGTGTTGGCAAAGTAAGAAATGTGAGAGATAAATGTAATTTAAGCATAGCACGAAATTAAAATGTGTTACAGCAACAATGAAGTAATGTGTTTATTGATTTTTTTTTTCTTGTAGATCCCACAAAATAATGTTTACATTTTAAGTTTTTTTGGGGGGGTGTTGGGGACAGAGTATTGCTCTGTCGCCCAGGCTACATTGCAGTGGCGTGACCTCAGCTCACTGCAACCGCCACCTCCCGGGTTCAAGCGAATCTCCCGCCTCGGCCTCCCAAGTAGCTGGGATTACAGGCGCACGCCACCACCCCCGGCTAATTTTTTTTTTTTTTTTTTTTTTTTTTTTGAGACGGAGTCTCGCTCTGTCGCCCAGGCTGGAGTGCAGTGGCGCGATCTCGGCTCACGGCAAGCTCCGCCTCCCGGGTTCACGCCATTCTCCTGCCTCACCCTCTCCAAGTAACTGGGACTACAGGCGCCCGCCACCACGCCCGGCTAATTTTTTTGTATTTTTAGTAGAGACGGGGTTTCATCGTGGTCTCGATCTCCTGACCTCGTGATCCGCCCACCTCGGCCTCCCAAAGTGCTGGGATTACAAGCGTGAGCCACCGTGCCCGGCCTAATTTTTTGTATTTTTTAGTAGAGACAGGGTTTTGCCACATTGACCAGGCTGGTCTCAAACTCCTGACCTCAGGTGATCCACTCACCTTGGCCTCCCAAATTGTTGGGATTATAGGCATGAGCCACTACGCCTAGCTTACATTTTAAGTTTTTAACAATTGTGTTTTTCACTTTCTTTTTGGGGGAATAAAGTTTTAAAGGTGGTGTAATTCTCACCACTACATTGCCTGTGTTTTAAAGGTGGTGTAATTCTCACCACTACATTGCCTGTGTTTTCTCTGATATTATTAAGCGACTTTCAAGTGAGTAGATGGTTATCATATTGAGGAACTCAATATTTGTCCCAAGTAAATAAAATCAATAATATTGAATATTGCACTAAAGCTGGTTGTGAACAATATATAGATAATGACACTAGTACTCATGAAAACCCATGTTGGAGGGAAACACAAGACAACTGTTGTTTGTACTGTTCCCTCCACTGCTTTGTGTACTGCCTGCCTGTGCCTTAGATACACGGGCCCTAAAACCGTGTATTTTGTGGTGTTATTCTGAAATAGCTCTTCTAAAAATGGGATCCAAGAACTCCTGGACATCTCTGATATTCTTTTAGCGGTCAACAAGCATCTCCCTTTCCAATGACTACACTACCAACCGTCAATATATTTTATTTTACATATCTCCACCAAAACAACAAGCCTTTGACAAAGTTAGTGCAGAAGTTGCTGAGAATCCAGCCACCTGTATTAAGCCACACATTAAGGGGCTTTGAAAAATTTTAAAATGATGACATTCTTCACTTTAATTTTTGCTTTGTTTGAAAATGAATCCTTATTATTCATAAAAATGTGTTATGTGAGCATGTAATTGACATGTTACTTTAAATTAATACACATGTAAAATTGTATCTGTTTTAGTGTAAATAAATTAACAAATGAATATTTTAAAATAATAATAGTTTTTAATGCATGATATAGTTATAAAAAGGTCTTTGGGGTCTAGTAGTAGGCAGAATTCGAAGGTGGTCCCTATGTGTCCCACCCCTGAGTCGAGACATCTCCTCAAATCCTCTCCCCTTGAGTGAGGGCAGAACTCTGAATACGTTAGGAGTCAGCTGACTTTGAGTTAATAAAAAATGAGATGATCTGGATGGGAACAGCCCCGTGAGGGGAGCCCTTATTAGGGACTAAGTCCTTCCTGAAGTCAGAGAGATTGGACTCGGGAGAGGGCCTGGTGGGGTGGGGGACACAGGGCCAGGAGTTTAGTATTTCCCCATCATCAGCAGCAATAACATAAGGCCCTCAGCCACACGCCACAAGGGCATGAACTCTGCCCAGAAGCCAGGTTTGGGAAGCTGACCTGAACCTCACTGGACCTCAGTGGATCCCACTGGACCTCACTGGACCTCACTGGAGCCCACTGGGCTTGACTGGACCTCACTGGACCTCAATGGACTCACTGGACCTCACTGGACTTCACTGGACTTCACTGGACCTCACTGGATCTCACTGGACTTCACTGGACCTCACTGGACCTCACTGGACCTCAATGGACTCACTGGACCTCAGTGGACTCACTGGACCTCACTGGACCTCAATGGACCTCACTGGGCCTCACTGGACCTCACTGGACCTCAGTGGACTCACTGGACCTCAATGGACTCACTGGACCTCACTGGACCTCAGTGGACTCACTGGACCTCAATGGACTCACTGGACCTCACTGGACCTCAATGGACCTCACTGGGCCTCCAGCCCTGTCAACACCATGAACTCAGCCCTCTGAGACAGTAGAGTGGATGATCCGTCCAAAATGTGCCAGGTATCTGAGCCCAGAAGCTGGGCTGTAGTGAATCTGTGTTATCATGAGGCCCTTAGCATGTGGTGACTGGTTATGCAGCAATCAATAACTAACACAGGTCCTCAAATTTTAAAAATTAAAATTTTAAGAAAACCCCTGATAATAGTTGCTTTCAAAGAGGCTGGGCTATCCCTTCCATAGAGGGTCTGCTGAATGACCTTGGTAGAGGGGTTTCTAGACTTCTGTACTCTGATGTCATTTCCAAAACACTGAGGCAAGAGAGAAAAAGAGGAGAAAGAGGCCATTACGGCTTGTAAATTTTAGCAAGCATCCCAATTTAAACAAAAAGTCACGCACTATGACATCTAAGATGGCACACCTATGCTCCAAAAAGAGAAAAAAAGATTGACAAGCCCTGTATTAGCACAATTAAAAAAAATTTTTTAATTTTTTAAATATACATAGTAGATATAAGAATAAATTGACAATATCAATATCAGGCCTTTTGGGGAAAAAAAAAGAGAAGCAGAAAATTTCACTTTGGTCACAAAAGTAACAACACACTCCATGTCAACTTTCCCCAGCTCACCGACCATACGCACAGCACACTGCATTCCCTGGAGTGGATTTGGTTCTCTGACACCATTTTCCACCAGAAGATACCAGGGCTTTTTGGAGAACAATGTGTTTGGGTAAGAAAAATTTCAGATAACCATAGAACATCCTGTTTTTATGAGAAAACAAGGACCATTTCAGAGATGTTAGAGGGACCAAACGAAAAAGCTGCGTGAAAGGAACTCCCCCGGCCAAAGTGTCACAACCTGAGCTACAAACATTAATAAAATCTTTTTTTTTTAATCAACAATGATTTCAGCTGGAATCCAGTGACTCTGGAAAATGCCACATGTCCACGATGACATTCAAGAGACAGATAGCAAAGTGTGATAGAACAGCTCGTGCCCAGCTTGCAAGTCAGCAAGCAGCTGACAATTCAGAAAACAAATGTGTGGCCCGAGACAACAAGACATGCGATGATGAATGATGTGTGGGGGTTGTGACTGGACTGCACTCCGTGTCAGAAACACCAGAATACGGTAGATAAAACCAGAGGCAGGAAAACAGACTTTCCAGAATTTCAGAAGCTGGAAGCAGAAACACTGGTCAAGGACAGCAGAGCTCTAACTTTGCTTTCTTTCCCAAGATGAGGTTAACGCCTTGCTACTAATGAGTTTAGTTCAGGAATGAGGTATTTGTTAACATTCCCTTAAATAGAAAGCTATCCATTGTATGTGAAAATTCTTCGGGAATGCTGAGCTGTGAGCATGGAAAATTGCCGCGCAGCAAATACCATTTGGCATGGCCCTGCTCTGGGCAGACAGGGACACCGTAGCTGGGCATCCCTGGGAAATTAGGGAGACAAGAAAAGGCTGTACTGGGTTGTTGCAGCCGCAGAAGCCTTGTGTAAAACCCCACCTGGAAAAAGTTAATCAGTGTCTGTGTTTAAGATCCTATTTCTGGTTTGAAATTGACAAAATGATGTTGGCGGGAAGAGTCTAAAATAGGCAAAAGGTTAGTGTTCCTGACTCCTTCTATTCTCTCCTTACCGGTGCTAATGCCGGAATCTCCAGGTGACAAAATCTGTGCATGACTGGCAAGAATGTTGGGAAGGGGGGCATTTCCTAAGGGGCAAAGGTGTGATAAAGAGGAAGGGCTCTGCAAACTCAGTGACCAGGTCATTAACCATCCAAACCAGGACACTGTTCAGAGTGACAAGCAGTCATTAATAAACACCTGGAAAACAGGCTTCAGGCAGGGCTATCTTGGAGAAACAGGGACCATGTTCATTACGATTATGAAAGCTTTGAGCTCCGGGAGGCCAGCAGTCCTTCCTGATTTATCTTTGTGTTCCTGGTGAAGAGCTTGTGGTATGTGTTTCATTAATGTTTGTTCTATTAAAAGTTGAATTAAAATTATTATCAAAGACAGTTAAACATTCATGCTTTCATCTTTTTCATTTTTTATTCTGATGTATTCTTACTAATCTGTGTATTGTATAAATTGTACACTATTCTAACTACTTGTTTTTATGCATAATAATTTTCTGTGAACAATCAAGTAAAGATTGTATACCAGATACATCTGAATCAGAGGGCTCTGAACAATACTAGCGTTGCTGTATTTTTCTATTTATCCATATTTAATGTGAAACTCCCTGAAAGCTTTAACTGCTTATCTTGTACCTAAGAGAATAATCATCTCCCTTGTGAAGACAGTCATTATTTGAGAACACAATATCTTCAAAATTAATACTATTTCCCAAGATCCTAATTAGAACTCTTGAATAGGCTGTCTATGGCCTAAGAGTTATCTTTTTACACATAGGTTTGTATTTGTCTTTGAGCTGATTTGAAATACAGTTGGAAAAATACAATTATTTACAAGGAAAAGACAACATCAAATGCCTAATCCAGCAGCAATGTGGTTTAAGTATGTCACATGACAATACATATTCACACTGTAACGAAAACACAGACCATTTGTTCTTTTGATCTATAAGACTATGGTAGACGATAGCTCCACTAGAGAAGCTCACCGTTGACAGAAGTCATCTAGAATAATCTAGGATGCCGTGTCTTTCAGGGGTGTCTCCCTCATCACTTACCTCGACAGCTTGGCCTCTCATCTCCTATGTTCCACGTACCATTGGCCTGGCACTGCACAAGCCTCCGGCCCTCTAAGTAGTAACCAGGACTGCAGCTCAGCAATACTTGAGCTCCGTACTCATTCAAGGATCCTGAAACCAGCCTCCAGATGACATGTTCTGAGAGCTGAGCTTCAATGCTGGGGCAAGGGACCGCTGGAAGAGAAACACACATCACATCATCATTTTTCTTTTTTGGAAAAGATCAGACCGTGCTTGCTTTGAATGGTAAGACCTTGCTATATGAAACTGATCTTGTTCGGCAAAGTCGATGCCATTACATATTATCTCAGTGTTTCTCTACCACCCACATAGACATATGAGAACGATCCCATATGTAAAATGCATTCAATTGCCTCATTACAGATGTCCCGGGAAGTCTGCAGTCAGACTGAACTGTAAAGGGGGTAAATCACTTCCACAAAAGTATACCGCTCACTGGAGTTGATGAAAATTTTCATGAGGGTAATGAGCATATGCAAATAACAATCTTACATATAATTTTTCTCAATATCCTTGGAGGAAGTTGGAATAGTAATTCTGTAATTGCAAACCAGCTGGGACACTAATTTTCAGAAAATCAGATGCCCTCATTTCTTCAAACCTATGAAACATGCATATATAATATATCTATATATCAATGAATGTAGAAACACACAGAAATACACAGGTATACTGCACTAATACTGTTCAGAAAAACGTTCAACAAGTCTTAAAGGAGACCATCTATTCATATCCTTAGAAAAGGGCCTAGAATATAGCAGTTACTTAAGAAAGAGTAGTAACAATCGTAACAGTGACAGCAACAGTAGTAGTAATAGTTTACTCTTACCAGGGCAGACGTCAAGGACTTTGTAAATATACTGAAAATATATGCAAAGTCTGAGTTGTACGTGGGTATATATTCTTTGAAAAGTGCAAGATGATTTAAAATAAATTACAGAAAATTAGAAACCAGAACCATTTCCCTAATTATGAGGCTTTGATAGCTATCATTCATTACAATCAACCACCAAGAAAATTGATCAAATTGATTAATTTATTGAGTTGGGAAGAATTAACTGGAGAGACTATAGCTTTTTTCAGAATCATAGTGTTATATTTTAAATTCTTTTTTTGTGTGTGTGACAAAGTCTCGCTCTCTCTCTCCCAGGCTGCCAGGCTGGAGGGCAGTGGCACGATCTCGGCTCACTGCAACTTCTACCTCCTGGGTTCAAGCGATTCTCCTGCCTCAGCCTCCCAAGTAGCTGGGACTATGGGGATACAGATGTCCGCCACCACGCCCAGCTAATTTTTGTGTTTTTAGTAGAAATGGGGTTTCACCACGTGGGCCAGGCTGGTCTAGAACTCCTGACCTCAAGTGATCCACCCACCGTGGCCTCCCAAAGTGCTGGGATTACAGGCATCAGCCACTGCACCCAGCCTATATTCAAATTCTATACAAGTTTATTGTAATTGAGTCAGGCATAACCAAAATGTTACAAAAATCTTGATTAGTCTTTTCTCAGTAATTTACAAGTGCTTTGTAAAAATACACTGAAAAATGTAGGTCTTTTTGATATTATCACAACAGTAACAATGAAGTTTAAAATGTGAAGAAAAATTGCTAATTTAAAAGTAATCCTTAGGTTTATTTCCCTCAAATATTTTTTTAGGTTGAAGCAATTATTCTAAATTTATATGAAGATTCAAATGTTTAACCCAATGATAAAAATAATACTTCTCTCCAGCCAAAATACTCTTTGAATTCCTAGCAAAACTGTTTCTGAAAAGTCCTTAAAAGCTTTAGCCTCATAAATTTATAACTCAACTTGAATCTGACTGCATATTTCAAATAAAATGCATTTAATTTCACCAAAAAACATGCTTCTAGAATTGTTTCTAATAACCTGAACTATCTTTTACAAACTTTATTTCTGCCAAGAATGACTCAACTTTGTTCTTTCTTTTTTTGTTTGTTGTTTCCTTGTTGTTTTATATAGACAAGGTCTCGTTATATGGCCCAGGCTGGTCCTGAAGGCTTGGATCAAGTGATCCTCATGCTCAGCCTCCCAAAGTGCTGGGATTACAGGTACGAGCCACTGCACCCAGCCAAAAATTCCAATTTGGTTCACATAACAGAATCAACAATTTTTTGGGCTGACACCATCTACAGTATCAATTTCCAAATTCTTCATGATGATCTCTTTCTTCATGAAAATGGTATTTGGTTCGGTTTGTAATTATCTTAGGCTAGTTGGATTATTTGCTCACATCTCTTTTTCTTTTTTTTTTTTTTGGATATGCTATAGCCTCATTTGTTGTAAACACTGTCTTTTTACAATTTTTTTAGTATACTGTCTGACAAATTAGACACTATATGTGTGTATGTGTGTGTGTGTATATATATATAAAATATAATTATATGTGTGTATGCTTTGAAAAATAGCCTGCCAAGAAAATATATTGCCACAACAAAAAGAAAGAGAGGAAATAAACGTGTATGAGCGGAAATTAAGAGTAAAAAGAAAAGTGAGGACTGAAATAAATATTAATATTAAAGTATATCCTGTCCTTTGTTAACTGAAGGATGAGAGTTGAAGATTGGAGATTTCCAGAAACTTGTGCAAACTATCATTTTATTTAATATTTTTAAAAAATGATAGGTACAGAACATACAAAAAAAATTGAGTTTGAATACTCTATGATGTAATTTGAGAGGAGAAATCCCAAATAATATAAACTAAGAGGATGCCAGACCATTTTCCCTAAGGAGTGGTAGAAAAGGTCCAGTCTTTGTCAGTTGCGTCTCCATGCACCCCAGCGTTCATACAAAAACAGTGCCAACAGCCCCCATGGAATGGTGGGCCCTGATTTGCTGTGGTCAATAAGGCTGTCACAAAGAATGTCCTTTATCTTGGTCCAATAAAATAATGTGGCAAAAATCTGATAACAGAACTGTGACTCTTGTGAGAGGATATTGAATTCAAATAAAAACAGAACATTTTACAACCCCCAAACACCTACCCCAGTCTACTGATTCACATGCCTGTACGTAGTTTCTAGTCACTGACATCAGAAGCCTGAAAACCGTGTCTTCCTGCACTCCCTGTCACACACACTCCCACAAAGGTGTCTACACTCAACCTCCCCTAACTCACTACGTTTTCTCCTGTTCTGTGCATCCTCAACCTCTACCTTACTTCAGAGTCAAATGCTTAGTTTTGGTGCAAAATTTCACTTGCACACCCTTAAAAGAATATTTTTAAAAAACATTAATCTCTTTATACACACTTCATTAAAAATCTAAAATTTTCCTCATAAGTTTAAGTCATTGACATTACCAGTATATGACAGGCAAATTATGATAAAAGTGCCCTTAAATAAAATACCACTTTTACTCAAGTCCAAGAGAACAATACTACAGCAACTTTATACTTCCGAATATTCATTTAAAAGAAACCCAACAAATTTATTTCATTCCTTGTTCTCTTTCAACTATTACTTCTAGGCTACAATTTCTACCAAAAAATCATATCTTAAGATATTTTATTTTGAAAGTTCTTTATGAATAATCTATAACACTTATCTGTAGCAAACTTCAATTTTTAAATTTCCTGTGACCACACGGTTTCACAGTGAAAACATTCTCTTTGATTTAGGTGTAAATTTCCTATCAATATACCATTGATTGAATAAACACTATGATAAAATTATTGATAATCTATGTTCAACACAAAAGTAATATTTTATTGGTAAGACACCAACTGATGCTATAGATAAGGCATTTTCGTTGTTCATGCATTACAGATTGTCAGAAAGCGACAAGCTTTAGTATCAATTGTATTGCTGTTGTGGACTTCAGATCTCAAGAAAAGCAGTGTGTTAAAATAAATTTGGCTCACTGAGAATGACGGTTAACACGGGAACAGAAAACCAAACACCGCATGTTCTCATTTATAAGTGGGAGTTGAAAAATGAGAACACATGGACACAGGGAGGGGAACAACACACACCAGGGCCTGTCGGCAGGTAAGCGACAAGGGGAGGGAGAGCATTAGGACAAATACTTAAACCACGCAGGATTTAAAACCTAGATGACGGGTTGGTGGGTGCAGCAAACCACCATGGCACATGTATACCTATGGAACAAACCTGCACGTTCTGCACATGACTCCCAGAACTTAAAGTAAAATAAAAATAAGTAAATAAATCAATGTGGCTTCGAGTTGCCTTTGTACTTTGAATTCCTACACAGTGAACTGCGACCTCACTCAGTACATAACAAACTGCAACGCGACTCAAGAGGATGTTCTGTAACAAGTAACTGAGTCTCAGCTAATCACAGCAGCCTTGCTTCAGCCCATCACAGGCCCCCGACTAGGCAGACCACGCCCTAGTCGGGCAGGTGCCCCGAGGTGGCTCCTCCAGCTGCCTCCCCATGTCCCTTCCTTTTTCTATCAGTGCTACTGCCCACATTGCTGGGTGGAGCTCTCTGCACCTTTCCTGGATTTGAATGCTGCCTGATTGATACATCTATTTACTCAAATAAACTCTGCTAAATTTCATGTGTCGAAAGTTTTCTCTTAACAGGTAGAAGAAAAATAGTTGGAATGAAGAAAAAGATTTGACGTGGTTTCTGGCTGATGAAATCGCCCATGGTTTTTGGTCCTTTTTTAACCGTTTTCCACAGTTTCCAGGTTTTCTATATATTACTAACGGTCAGGGAAAAAGGCAACCAAGAGATCAAAGGGACTTAGCAGTAGTGGCCTGATAGGCACAGACATCATTTTACAGTTAGGCTGAAAAACTGAAAGCTGAGAGGACTTTATTTGTTTACAAGAAAAACTGGAAATAGTTAAACTAAGTCCCAAAGAAAAAATCTTCTGTCTTGAGGTACAAATATACATGTACACAAACACATACACATTATAAACACATAAACACATATAAATATATATACATATGTAATTTATATGTATATATAAATTTTAATATATATCTACCACACATAAATGCAAAAGGTTATAAAAATCAATGCATAATAGTTGAACAAGGGATTATTTAGGAAGACTACGAAGCTTCTGTTATATTCTTAATTTGTTATTTCTTCCCACAATATCATACTTAGAGAGGAAAAAGTGAAAAGAGAGCAAAAATATAGCCTATAGGGACATTTTCATTTCATGACATTAAACATTATAGATTAAGGGAATAAGATAAAACTGAGAAATATGGAGGATGGTAGAACACATGAAGCTGAAGTTAAGAACTGGAGCAAAAATGTGAGCCGAACATCACAGAAGGCAAAGCGTGAGCCAGGGGCACTGGGGAGAAGGGGAAGGAGGGCCTCGGAAACGGCTTTCTACTGGGCTCTCATTTCTGCCCAGGGACGGCCCTAACACTCAAAGGCAGCTGCAGTGAGTACGTACACCTCCCCTAAGACTTGAGACAAAGTGGAGCTACAGTCAGGAGGCAACACGAAACAGCCTGAGTACCTCTGTACTGACATTTTCAAAGAAAACACTTGCTTCTTTCTAACAAAAATATCTTAGGTAGAGCTCTCCTGGGCTGTTGCCTGTACCTGCCAGCACTCCCCAGTGCCCCACCATCATAGGCAGATACTGCAGAGCGCGGCTGCTCCCAGGACGTGCACCTGTTTAAAGAGCTCTTTTCACATTGTGTATGTAATTGTGTACATAATTTTACTGTAAACGGATTCTCACTCACGACACTGAGACAGAAAAGGACGGTATCACTATTATTTGTATTTATTTGCAAGTTACAGAGGAGCAAGGAAGCCCAGGCTCACCCTAACCAAGCCAGAATTTCCATCTGTGGCTCTCACATCATGTTGCGTTTCTGGCTTGTCACTTTCTCTGAACACTAGAAACAGTACGGGAAAATTTGATTTATTCTACAAATGACTAAAATGAGTAACTCCAAGCAGAGTTTCAAGAATTGAATCAACAAGAGCTCCAAACACAGTAGCATACAGGTATCAGATGAATAACAAACTCCTTGAATGTTTTAAAATTTTGGTCAACCTGGAAAAATGTAGCAAAATAAAGTGTTTTGCTAATATAAATTTTATAAATCAATATTTTTAACAATTATAAGTCAATAAATTGCCAGGTCAAGTTTTGTAAAATTAAATATGTTTTCGTAAACATAAGCGTTTAGCTGGCATGACAGACGTTGTTCGACTTGCCAGTTTACCTTATATTCCTTCTTTTTTATTTTTAAGGAAATACAGGCTCCTTTCTATTACCTTATAGAGGTATAAAGGAATAATTTTCTTCAATTTTCACAAATTCAGGAGAACATTTACCGGAGATGATTTCAAAATATTTGACATGGTTAATACCGTTGACTATTTTGATATGGTTGACACATTTTTGTACTAAAAACCTTAAATTATGCTTCCCAAATCAGATCAGTTGAAAGCATAAACAATATATAGTCCTGTGCACAAGACAAATTTCCCTGACTTGTGAGTGTTTCAGCAACAACACAAAATACTTTCCATTTTACTTAAGAAATATCAGCTTTTAATTTTGCCCTGAGTAATTCTGATTTATTATAGACTCATTCAGCAAGTGACAGGATAGAAGAATAACCATTGCTTTAAGATATTCAGACAAGGGAAGTGAGATTACCATAAATAAAGCCCTTTGCCCTTCTCTCTCAAAAATTTCAGAAACTTACAAATCTTCTGTGATATTCTAATCAGCCCCTAGATTCTGTATGCAATTGTTTTGTTTTGTTTCTTAACAGAGAAGTTTCCCCTATCACACTCAGTGTGGGTATGCGCTTCTTATAACAAACTTTAGTTCAAGCACATTTAATGAGATTTATAAAAATATGATTAGACGTCATTGGAATAAACTGATTTAATCAACCTCACAACTGTTCCTCATACACACAACTAAAGCAAAGTGTGCAGTCTATCATTAACAACCTATGCTTACTGGACACACGAGAGAAAAACTGGTTTTAGTTCTCATACCTTAGAAGCCTAAATAACAAGATAACTTTGGTTTGGGAAAAAAATGCATATAAAGTTTTTGGGGAAAACTAGGATACTAAGACCTTTTAAATGTCTTTCATACCACCCAATTTCAACAATGCTGTCTAAAAAAAACCCGTCCACCAAGACAAAATCAAGAACATGGGATTCTTTTCTTTTTGGCTTTTAGAAAATTATTTCAATAGTTTTTGGAATACAACTGTTTTCGGTTACATGGATAAGTAATTTAGTGGTGATTTCTGAGATTTTAGTGCACCTGTCATCCAAGCAGTGTGCACTGCATCCAATATGTAGTCTTTTATCCCTCACCAGTCTGCCTATCATCCGCTTGAGTCCCCAGAGTCCATTCTATCATTCTTCTGCCTTTGCATCCTTATAGATTAGCTCCCACTTAAAAGTGAGAACATAACGATATTTGGTTTTCCATTCCTGAGTTACTTCACTTAGAATAATGGCCTCCAGCTCCATCCAAGTCACTGCACAAGACATTATTTCGTTCCTTTTTTTTTTTTTTAAGACAGAGTCTCGGTCTGTCGCCCGGGCTGGAGTGCAGTGGTGGAATCTTGGCTCACTGCAAGCTCCGCCTCCCGGGTTCACGCCATTCTCCTGCCTCAGCCGCCCGAGTAGCTGGGACTACAGGTGCCCACCACCACGCCCGGCTAATTTTTTGTATATTTAGTAGAGATGGGGTTTCACGGTGTTAGCCAGGATGGTCTCAATCTTCTCACATCATGATCCGCCGGCCTTGACCTCCCTATACCACACTTTCTTTGTCCACTCATTGGTTGATGGGCACTGTGTGGGATTCATATCTTTGCTATTGCAAATTGTACTGCTATAAACATGCGTGTGCATGTGTCTTTTCCACAGAGTGACTTCTCTTCCTTTGGGTAGATGCCCCGTAGTAGGACTGCTGGACCGGATGGTAAGAGGATATGGGATTCTTAAGGACAAAAGATGTTTTTGGATTTTTGCTTTACCCTTAGAGCTTAACCAAATGATTACCAAATGAGTTATTTAGAATAAGAGTAGATGACCAATTAATAGAGTTTTAAAGTTAACTTCTAGGAAGTAATTTATGGGCTCACCTGAGAGTGACTAGCTTTTTAGAAACATTAGACAAAAAGGTCTCAAGGCGTTAAGTTCTAGCTTCTCCTTCCCCAAGATTTCCGATTGAATCTGGACCTTCATAACACTGTCATATTCTTAGGGTTTCGAATAACCAGACTTTTCCTTATTCCTGCCCCAACTGTCTTTTCCATTTGTGAAGTTTCTAAAACCTTCAGAAAATCAGACATCTATATTTCTCTGGCCCGGCTTTCTTATTTTTTATCCTATGCTTATTTTAAAATAAATATATTTGAGCAGACTTAGATCCTGGAATATTTAAATAACTAACTATAGCCATGTTAAGTAAATATTATTCCAATGCTATTGGTAGCCTAAAGGCAAACCACCCATGGAATCTGATCTCAGCAAGACAAGACCAATACTGAATTCACCTCATCCAGTTAGTGATACCACCAAATAGGCCTTTGAAGTTTTTGCAACTTTATAACCTAAGTTCAATATCAAAGCTACTTTTTAAATGTCATGAAATGCCTGATATTTTAATTGCATAAAATGAGTCTAATCCAAGCCCTGGAAAGGATTTTGAAAAATAGTATGACTAATCCAAGTATAGATTTAAAGTAAAAAATCTTAGTGTTTCATTCTTTCACTTATTGGGCTTACTTGTAAAAGCAATACATAGCATTTATATTGCTGCTGGCTCTCTTTGAAAAGATTGTTTCCTCATTTACTTCTAAAACGCTCCTTAAAGTTTTTCTTGTGGTTATTTGTTTTGTTTTTATTTGCACGTTATAAGGTTTCACATGTTGCCTGCTCTTCGAGGTCACAGTTTTAGCACGCATTGCATATAACACTGAACTGGATATTAGACAATTCCTCAAATTAAGAATATCCTTAGAGCTCTTTGCTGAAAAAAATTCGCTTAAGTATTCTTTCCTAATTGCTCTAATTATAAAATTTTTTCTTAAAATATTTTAAATAAGAATATATCCACACACTCAAGAGTAATTTGTTGATTATGATGAAGACGACCTTAAACCGTAATGCTATTAAGGATTTGGCATAGTTAGTGCCATGAGAACCCAGCCAGAGACACACAGAGGCTTAAACTTCATCACGGAGACAAGGCATCAAAACCAGGAGTTGGCATCTGAGCTGGCGACTATATAGGGTAGGTAAACTGATAAGAAATTCTACATGAATAGATGGCGACAAGCTGACTAGGTCAACGCTTGAGTACTTTGGATGTTGGCCAGAAGAGATCTAGAGGGAAAGTAACCCAGGCAGCAGAGTGGGAGCAAAGGGTACTTAGAGAAAGTGGGTGGTTGGCCATTGCTGTAAACACCGTGTGAGGGAGGCAGACACGGGAAGCTGAATTATAAGAAGGTATATTCCTAGATTCCTGCAGAGTGAAGGGCCCTGAATTTTCAACTTCTAACTTTCTCAGCCCACAAAATCTGACTCCAGTGCCTGAAACCATTTTTTGACCCTTCCTTCCTTTTTCTCTTCCTTTCTTCCTTCCTTTCCTCCTTCCTTCCTTCCTTCTTTCCTTCCTTCCCTCCCTTTCCTTTCCTTTCTTCCTTCCTTCCCCCTTCCCTTCCCTTCCCTTCCTTCCCTGTCTTCCTCCATCCCTTCCTTCCCTCCCTCCTTTCTTCCTTTCCTCCCTCCTTTCTTCATTTCCCCCTTCCCTCCCTCCTTCCTTTCCTCCTTCCTTCCCATTCCTTCCTTTCCTCCTTCCTTCTTTCATTTCTTCCTTCCTTCCCTTCCTCCCTCCTTCGTTCCTTCCTTCTTTCCTTCCTTCCTTCTTCCTTCTTTTCCTCCTTATTTTCTTCCTCATACGTTATGACAATAAACTTCCACCACCTGTACTAACCTGAGGAGGCATTTTCCATTTCTTGAGATTACAAGCCCTAAATGACCTAGTGTGCATTTTAGAACCTTTAAGAAATGTGGATTCAGAAAGGCATTTCATATGCCTAAAGTCTTTCAAAATATTTTCCTGTCTATAGCAACATAGCCTTAAAACCCAGAGATTAGAGTTAATTTAAGGAGATTGCCTTTAAAAATTAAGGTCGTTTAGCACTGATATATGCTTTGCCAAATACCAGCATTCATATTAGATTTGCCATCCCCAGTATCAAACCAAACATGTGTTCCTCTTCTAAAAATTAATCTGGCTTGAATAAACATAGCCATAGCATGGAATTCTCTTAAAAGAAGGGTAGTTTCCAAGCAGGTTTCGCTGAGAATCCAGAAAGTGACTCCAACCTCAGAGATGTCCTTAGACCACTGAGGGGTGAAAAGGAGTCTCCTATGGACTGGTCCAGGTGGCTCTCCTCTCTCTCACCTCTACTTCTCCTCCTCCTATTTCAGAGGGAGAAGTCAGGCCCAAGAATTTGGGGAAGATGGAAAGATTGAAATAAGAAAAGAACATTCAAATTTTATGTTCTGTTTATTTCCTCATTTCTAATATTGCCACCAAAATGTTAATGCAGCCAAATACTCCCATCAAAAATATTAACTTCACCTGGCTACTATTAAGTAATATATGGCTTGGAGAAGCTTTAGTTTCTCAAATGGATTTTAACTCTTATTGAGTGAAAGGGAAAATCAAGGTGTAGATAGCATACATACATTGAAATATATATATATATATATAAACATATATATGTATATACAAAATGATTACAAATTGAAATATATATATAAACATATAAACATATATATGTATATACAAAATGACAACAAATTGGGCCAGGCACGGTGGCTCATGTCTGTAATGCCAGCACTTTGGGAGGCCGAGGCAGGAGGATCACGAGGTCAGGAGGTCGGGACCAGCCTGGCCAACATGATGAAACCCCTTCTCTACTAAAAATACAAAAATTAGCTGGGCATGTGGCATGTGCCTGTAGTCCCAGCCACTCAGGAGGCTGAGGCAGGAGAATCACTTGAACCCGAGAGACGGAGGTTAGAGCGAGTTGAGATCGTGCCACTGTACTCCAGCCTGGGTGGCAGAGTGAGACTCCAGTTCAAAATAATAATAACAGGCAAGGACTTCATGTCTAAAACACCAAAAGCAATGGCAACAAAAGCCAAAATTGACAAATGGGATCTAATTAAACTAAAGAGCTTCTGCACAGCAAAAGAAACTACCATCAGAGTGAACAGGCAACCTACAGAATGGGAGAAAATTTTTGCAACCTACTCATCTGACAAAGGGCTAATATCCAGAATCTACAATGAACTCAAACAAATTTACAAGAGAAAAACAAACAACCCCATCAAAAAGTGGGCGACGGACATGAACAAGCACTTCTCAAAAGAAGACATTTATGCAGCCAAAAAACACATGAAAAAATGCTCATCATCACTGTCCATCAGAGAAATGCAAATCAAAACGACAGTGAGATACCATCTCACACCAGTTAGAATGGCCATCATCAAAATAATAATAATAATATTATAAATTAATAGACGATTTGAATATTTTGTCGAAAATAATCTGTTAGAATATTTCTGAGTAATATTTTCATACAAAACACTTAACGGAAACCGTTCGCAGCATCATGAACATTTTAAAACGTGCTGAATGTTTCTACAGAAGTTCTAGTGTCATACTTTTGTTTCCTTTTCTCTGCCTAAAATTGCAAAGCATTTTTCTTCATATCAGTAAATTATGAATACTTCTGTACAAGAAATAATAATTTTCTTAACCAAGATGAAAATGGCTGAGCAGAACTTAAAAGCATTAGAGAGCTCCTGAAAATTTTGAATTACATGAAATTGATATCGTTCAACACTTTTGGACTTAATAAAAAGGAAATTTTACAGGGTTAAAGAAAATGATTTAGAAAATTCTCAAATGAATATTATTTTAACAGTTAAATATCTATGTACTATGGAGCAAAAATATATCCCTTAAAATGCATTTTTTCATGTTTTCTTTTCAGCATTATATTAATATAGAACAAGCAAATTCTTCTATTTTATATGTATTACTTGTTCTCCGATCCCAAACAAAAAGAATCCCAGGTAATATCATAAATATGCTTGAAAAGATGCTAACATGAAAATACACACCTTGAAAATCTTTTTCTAGCAACATTTAAATTTTTTCTAGGCATAATATTATACATAGCATCAGGTTATTTCTTTTTCTTTTGAAATGCCAATGTAAGTGTTGGCTGTGTAGAAATATTTTTGGTTGTTACATGCTTGTACCATTTCAAAGAAAATAGCACCACATCTTTCTGTAGAGATATGTATTTTAAAAACTCATAGATAGAAATATGTGCTAATATTCCCATCTTTACTCAAGTATAGGTTTAGAACTGTTATATGAAAGATAAGGATGCCAATCTACTGATATTTTATAAACCGATAAACTCGATAGTTCAACGTAGCACAGCGTTTTTGCCAGCCTGTGACAGCCTCTTTCTGGCAGCCATCAAATGGTGGTAAACCCATCTAGCCGACAGCCTGTGGGTGTAAAGTGCTTTAAAGCAGTACAGTACGATCACGCAAACATTATGCTCATTTCTAAAATGCCTTTTGACATCACGGTCCTCTTGGTTTCCGAATACGTTAGTGATTACTGTCCACCCTTCATCTCTGTGAAACATCAGCTCCAGAAGGCACATAAGCCGGAACAACTTTGTGCGGACTCCCATGCCACTGGGAATCCAAGCCTCCCTCGTCATCACGCAATGGTTTCCAGCACCTGCCAACTCTGTTCCCAGGCCACCCAGGCAGGAGGGTGATGGGGACAATTCTCCAGGGGTCTCTCGTGCATCTGGTTAGCTAAGGTACCAAACTGACCTTTTGGCCTGAACTATTTCTTCCAAGCACGTAGCAAACAGCCTCGGAACAGAGAGGTGGATATGTACCTCCCATCTAGTACAGAGACGTTTCCTTTTATCACCTTAATAGGTATTTTCTAAACGTATTTATCATCTGCACACGATGATGATGCATTTAGATTAGGTGGGGATGGGACCTTTCTTTGACTTTGTAAACCTACTTATGGGAATCCCCTGTCAAAGCACAGCTGAAAGCCGGACAGGCACTTTATGCTAGTTCCACGTGGGTAACCTTGTGGGTGAGCATCAAAGGACCATCTTCAGTGCTGACTCCATCATGGACCAACTGAGCAACCTTGGGAAAGGTACTCAAGCTCCCATCTATACTCTGGGCATGATAGCAGTACTTCATAGGTTTGTTATAAGAGCTCGAAGATTTAACTCATGCAAAATGATTAAAACAGTTCCTGGTACTCATAGACATAACCTTAGTTTTTCTACATTAAGTTATTTATAGAGCGTATAAACCTAGTGCTAGATATGACCTAGTACTGTAGGTTTTTATGTACTATACAGTAGTATATGTACTATATGCACTATAGTACTATATGTACATATAAACCTACAGGACTAGGCCACTATAGTGATTATATATAGTATATATAGTGGTATATACAGTGATATATATATATAGTAATATATATATAGATTATATAGTACCACAGGTCACTATAGTGATAGGTTTATATGACCTATAAATGCTAGAGATGACTAGACGTAACTAGTGATATAAACCTATCACTAGATATGAGAGTATCAAGCTAGTATGGCTCTGGTTTGCTTTCCCTTTTTTATAATGTATATAAATTCATAATCATATGAAGTCCTCATGGTGCCCAGCATAGAGTAGGTCCACATAAATAAATTGTTAATGACTGCTTTGCTTCACTGACTAGTAGTAGTTTCAGCTAAAGAAACAATACCCACATATTGGGATTAGAACTTAGGGGCTTTTTTTCATGCAAAAATCACACATTTATTAAACGTATTATTAAATTAAAAACAACATACCAGTTTCTTTTAAAGTGCTCTTCATCCAACACCTTGGACAAAACCATCAGCCCAAAGTGAATTCAAAAAACAGATTACAAGGCGAACAGTGGCAACAGGTATGGACAGGCACTACCAAAAAAATGCAATTTGTCCTTTAATTAAATGATGTCATTCTCAAGTGATACAGAGCATCATCTTGACAGAATTCCTTTTTTGTATAAATATTCATGAATAAAAACGTCTCTACATTTTGGAAAGAGCTGCAAACACTCTACAACAGCAGCTTAATGTCTACTTCAGGGAAAAAAAAAGCACTAAAATCCTCTTCCATTGAAAGTTGTTTATTTCTCTGGTGTACCACAGCTAAAGATGAGTTACGATAGCAGCTTGATGGTGACTGTGTTACATTCTTTTAATCAAAAAGGAAACACTTATAATATTCTAAGTATCTTTAGCCCAAATACCATGCCATATTGAGCATTTGTAAATAACCAGACTGTATTGTCCTTCATATGTGAAGCTGACACTACTGATTTGTCAATGCCAAATGTTGGGCTAAAGCATTTAATTTTTATTTATTTATTTTCTTGTTGCATGAAAAGGTGACTGCATTCTAACTTTTGTGACCTACCAAATTTAAGATGTGTATACATTGTTATTTACGTTGTTCTAGAAAAGACATTTTAATCCTGTAGTGACTTTGCTCACTTGAACCAGAGAAATAAACAACTTAGTTTTTCATTAGAAGGTTAGCTTAATGGTTTTGTTTTCTCCTAAATACACAGTATATGATACACATCTATCCATCATTTTGTCAAACTATTAAACCCAGTCCGTTAATACCAATAGCCCTCACTTCTTTCATCATGTCATTAGCATGAATCGTGTCTTCAGCGATCCAAATCCAGGCTCAGTAAATAACTGAAAAGGAAAAAAAAAAGGCCTCAAACATCTGCCTCGGAGATCTGTACCACTGCAAGAAGGCAGCAAACGGAAGCATAATTCTTTATTATAACCTTCATTTTACTAAAAACCTGAGGGTGAAACGAACTAATTTTGTTTACCATTTGCATTTACTATTTATCAAAGCTGAAGTATTTATCTCTTGAGATTCAGTGTAATGATCTACATATTATTGCAATTGTTAAAGAAACTTAAAAACTGTTTCATACCAACAGAGCATACAAAGGAATGAGCCTTGGGGAAATACATACTTTGACATTTAATGGTAACCAAATTTTTCTGACTAAGGGGTAAAGTTTTATGCTTACTCTGCCAGATTTCTCCCATTTAAATTAAGTGAAGAAAAATACTCCCCCAAATAAAAATTAAATTGATTTTTCAGCCCTTGAATACCAAGGAATTTTAACAAAATCTCCACATCTCTTTTTTACAAACTTTAATGAAAGACGGAAGAAAATGCTTACTTGAAAGTTTCAGATGATGCTTAGAAAATGTTAACATGGATTTCCATTTTATTATAAATGCTACATTTATTTCCTCATGTTACTGAACATATCATAGTTGGTATCAAAAGAGTATTCGTGATGCAAATTGACTTTTTGCTGTTAACAACCATTTAATGGAACCTACAATAACTTCTTTACAATGAGAAGCAATTTTGTTAATTTTTGTCATTACAACTTCTGTAAAGCAATTGTACATCTAGATACGTATTTTAAAACAAAAAAAAATAGGTATAACTGAAGCTACCTTAAGACCTGTCATATGTTTTACATAGGCACAAAACAGTCCTATCGATTGATACATTTACCTGTGAACTGCAAGAGACCCCTCATTCCTGATTTTCCCAGAAGATTTTAGAGAAAATTAGGGCTTGTCCTTAAAGCCACTGGTCTATTACCTAGCCTCAAGTGAATGGTGACCCCATCACCTACTTAATACTAGTCAGAATAAACCACATGCAATGTTAAAGTGGCACCTGTTTCCTGCGTGTTCTCAGTTTCATAATGCATCGGATTTAAAAATCATGAGAGCTAGTAAGTTCCTAGAAGCAATATATCCTAGAAATTAGGAAGAAAGATTCTCTTCTCAGATTTTCTGGACTTTGCTACTTACTGTATCTATGACCTTCACCAAATTACTCAACTCAGGCCTTCCTTTGGTTTTCCTCTATACAATATGGTGGTAATGAAATTACATACCTCATAATAAGTAAATTAACTTGTGTAAAGCTATTGGAACCAAGAGTGGAAGACAGTAGGGGGTACAGGATTAGTTTTGAGCTAGTAATTACCAACATGGTGTGTCGCCCTACATATGCACACAGGGACTCACACACAATGTGGGTGGGGCTCGAAGTCTGCCTCTTTATCATAGCTTTTTCTTTTACTTTTGGAGAAGGGAGCTCAAAATAAAGACAGAAGTTTGTGAATTTTCTTCTACCGCCATGGAACTCTCAGGAGTTTTTCTGCAGAGGAGTGTCCTGTTTTGATTGCTATGCTCACGAGGTCAGCCTGGCTGTTGTTTGGAGACAAGAGGGAAGCACAGGTGAGGCAGCGGCGGTTTCAGGAGCTCAGGTGGCGACCTGGGTGGTGCAGAAGTGAAGCCACGTGGACGGATGTGTTTCAGAGGCAGGGCTTGGTGAGGGAATGAGTGTGAGAGCAAGAAAGGAGCTGAGGGTTAACGGAGATACCTGTATGCCTCCTCCGGTTCCTTCCACCCGACAGTGTGTAGCTGGGAATGTCCTCAGGCTCCAAACCAGGCTTCTGCCCACCTTCTTCACCTCTGCTTCTTCTTTTTATTCCCCTCCCTGGACATTTCAGAGCTAACAGTGCACTCAAATCATGTCCCCTGACCTTCGCCCCCACAGATCATGAAACCAGGTGAATACTGAACTATCTCTAGGTACAGGCTGCTGGAATGGACAGAGCCTTGAAATCTGCCTCCACCGCGGTACAGTGTACCCCCAGGCAGGCCTTGGCAGCGTTACACAATTGCTGCCTTTTCACGATGCCCAAAGCACCTGTGTCTAATCAAATCATTTCCAGGCAGCCTTCCCCGCAGCAGCTGAAGACTTCCAACACTTCCCTAGAGGTTTTTGTGATGCCCAGCCACATCTGTGCACTCACATACGGCAAATTCTTTGATATCTCAGTTATTTTCTTTGTATTAAACCAGTAAGATAAGGAACAGAATATCTTCTTCCTATGATTGCTATTCTAATTGAATCATGTAGCTTAGACAAATGTCTAGAGTGACTCTTCAAAGAGCCGCTCTGGGCCGGGTGCAGAGGCTGACACTGGCACTTTGGGAGGCTGAGGCGGGTGAATCATGAAGTCACGAGTTTGAGACCAGCCTGGCCAACATGGTGAAACCCTGTCTCTTCTAAAAATACAAAAATTAGCTGGGCGTGGTGGCGGGTGCCTGTAATCCCAGCTAGTCAGGAGACTGAGGCAGGAGAATCACTTGAACCCAGGAGGCGGAGGTTGCAGTGGGCCGAGATCCAGATCACACCACTGCACCCCAGCCCAGGCAACAGTGTAAGACTCCCTTTCAAAAAAAAAAAAAAAAAAAAAAAAAACTGCTCTGATTTACTCCTATTTTGCCAGGCCAAGCTCTGGTCCCAGCCATCTCTTCTGTAGAAACTGGTCCCAGATGATTCCCGCATTCCTTCATCTACATCAGCTATTCCTTTCCGCTGCGGTTTGCATCCGGCCTTCTGTTTCATGCCCTGTGCGTATCTTCAGGCTCTAAGGGCAGGAGCCATCATTTACCAATCTCACACCAGTGGGTACAAGCCTGATGCCCCATTCACAGCACACGCTCCAGGACACTCAGTGAGGGGTTGCGAGTACACAGCTCCTCCCTGTACCAATAATGTCTCTGCCTCGCCGTGCGCATGGAACTCACCATCTCACATGCTCTCCTGATGGAATCCAGGGCACTTTGTTTTGCTCCCATCTTTTCGAAACTCTCTGCTTCTCCTTTCCTTTATGCCCAACCAATGACTTAAAACCTACATTGTGTTTCTTTTCCTCAGAATTTTCACATAGTTGGCTCTTTATTTCAGGGTTATGTAATGCCAATCCCTTTTTTGGCAGATATAAACTACTTGCATGGACATTCTAGAGACCAGCTTGCAATGCAGAGGAAAACACTTGAGTGTGTCTAATTCCTTAACCCAGCTATGTGTGGCCTTAACACAGAAATATGGCTCTTATGGACATAAAAAGTAGTTTCTGCTTATGCCGCGGAGGCACTCTGTTCTAGGTGTGTTCACAAACACCTCAACTTGACATGATAGACTAAAGGTTCTTGTTCATTTTGTCAACCTCTGAAGTAACAGGCACATGTGTGAGAAATCCTTTAAGAAATCTAAGGGTAACACATCATTGCTTGAAATACAATTTATCTGAGATGATGTATTTCTGATACTCAAAGAGCTGAATTATTTTCAGGTAAAACAATTTCTATTTAGCTTTAAAGGTAATGAAAGTACCCATGTCAGTCAGGACACTGACCTAAAATCAAATAGGTCACTATAAATATTCACAACCAACAAGACAGATCTTGTGGAAAACTGGGAGATGTTATTTTAATTAATTTTACAAATTACTAAATTATATTAAATAATTTTTGAGAAAAGGTGTCTGATACATGAAATTCTGTTACAGCCAAATAAAATGGATGTAAGGAGACATTATGTTATTGGCAAAAAAGAAGACAAATGGGTCAATGAAACGGAATAGAGAGCCCAGAAATAAACCCACATAAATCTAGTCAACGAATCTCGAGCAGAAGAGCACACAGAACCCAACAGAGTAAAGATAATCTTTTCAATAAATAGTACTGGAAAAACTGGATATCTACATTCTAAAATATAATCCAGACAGATCTTTGCCCTTCAGAAAAATTAATCCATTATGTATCACAAACCCACAAGTAAAGTTCAAAAATATAAACTCCTGGAAGATAACATAGGAGAAAATTGTGGTGCCCTTGGGTTCGGTGACGACACTGTAGATACAAAAACAGAGGCAGGATACATTTTAAAAAGAACTGACATGTTGAACTTCATTAAAATTGAAGTCCTCAGATCTGTAAAAGACACTATCGAGAAAATGAAAAGACCAGCCACAGACTACGAAAGAGGATTTGCAAAAGATATATGGGATAAAGAACTGGTATCTAAAGTATACAAAGAACTCTTAAAAAAAAAAAAAAAGGAAATTAACAACCTGGTTAAAAATGGGCAAAAGGCCTGAACAGACACCTCATGAAAAAAGACAAAAAGATGGCAACTGAGCATGTGAAAAGATGCTCCACATCACGTATCATCAGAGTATTGCATATTAAAGAAATAATGAGATACTACTGCACATCTATGAGAATGGCCAAAATCCAGACACTGATAGCACCAGATGCTGGCGACAACGTGGGACAATAGGAACTCTAACTCATTGCTGGTGGGAATGCAAAATGCTGGTCTTCTTTGAAGATAGTCTGTTGGTTTCTTACAAAATTAAAAATACTCAACATTCACTCTATCAATCTCAACCTTCGGTATTTACTCAAATGTGTTAAAAACTTATGTCTGTATAAAAACCTTGCACACAGATGTTTATAGCAGCTTTATTCATAATTGCAAAACTTGGAAGCAACCCAGATGTTCTCAGTAGGTAAAAGGGTAAATAAGCCATCGTATATAGACAATGGAATATTGTTGAGTACTAAAAAGAAATGAGAGCTAGAGCCATGCAAAATCATGGAGGAAACTTAAACGCATATTACTAAGTGAAAGAAACCAATCTGAAAGACGAGGTGCCAGATGGTTCCCACTATATGACATTCTAGTAAAGGTAAAACTATGGAGACAAAAGATCAAGGTCAGTGTTTGGCAGGGGTTGGATGCAGGAAGGCATGAATGGGTGGAGCACGGGAGAGTTTTAGGGCTCGGTGTGATACTATCATTGTGGATCCTTGTCATTACACATTCGTCCAAGCCCACAGACCATGCAACACCGAAAATGAGCTCTCATGTGAACGGTGGGCTCTGGGTGATGATAGTATGTCAATGTAGGTGCATCCACTGTAACATGCACCCCACTCTGGTGTGAGGTGTTGACAGTGGGGAGGTGTGCACATGTTGAGGGCAGTGTGTTATATGGGAAATCTCTGTGTCTTCCATTCAATTTTGCTGTGAACCTAAAACTACTCTCAAGAACAATGTCTGTCAAACAAAGAAACGAAAGCTCTGAAAATAAAAATTACATTTTATAAAGTGAACTGGTCATTTAGCAAGTCTTTCTCAGATAGTATACAAATTTAAAACGGGTTTTCCTTTAAAACATGGCGTATACTTGACATTTTATGCATAACACCTAGAGAACTTAAAAAAAAAAACAAAAAACTGATGATTGGTCTCCACCCAAAACCAGTTGCCTCAGAATCCCTAACGGTCAAATCCGGACATTACCATTTACTTTAAATCTCTCCAGATTATTTCAATGCATACCCAGTAGAGAACCACTGGCATTATAAAGGGGTATACGATTTAGAACAAGAGGGAGTAGAATTCAAACTTCAAGTCTGCAAATTAGTAGTTTTCACCTCATTTGTGTCCCAGTTTTTCAGGGTTTTTATGACATTAGTAGATAAGCTATTTGAAATATTTGGCAGGAAATATAAACTTTAAAAATGGAGGCATCATTATGAATGACCTCCAGGCTGTGTACAAAAGAAACATTGCCCATAAATGTCTGGGATATCGTTCTTATTAAAATCAACCCCACACATATACATATTGCCATCTGTTAAGTGCGTATTTTGAGAGAACAATTTTGTTTAGGACTGAACTCAAAAAACATAGCAATGTATCTTGATATCCTAGCTTCCCATACTTTTACTTAATTGCAATAAAATAGTACCTTCTTAAACAGAAAATAACCAAGAAATACTAATGTTGATTCAATATTGCCTGACTCTCAGGAAATGCAATAAAAATGATGAAATGAAGAAAAATAAAAGCTGCTGGGAAGAACTCAACCACCTTCCATAATTGTTTATCTATTTATATCTAAGTATATAGATATAAGTAAGTTTAAAATTTTTAACATGACCAAAATACTGTACAAAAAAAGAAGCCAATGACCTGATTTTATTATTGAAGCCTATGTGGATCGTTCTGCTAGTATCACTGGAGCAACTATATCATTGTAAATAAGAAAAAAAGAACAGATACTGGTGAGGCAGTGGAGAAAAGGGAACACTTGCATGCTGCTGGCTGGAGTGTAAATTAGTTCAGCCATTGTGGAAAGCAGTTTGGTGATTTCTCAAAGAACTTAAAATACAACCCTCATTCAACCCAGCAATGCCATTATTGGGTATATACCCAAAGGAATATAAATTGTTCTACCATAAAGACACACGCACATGTATGTTCATTGCAGCACTACTCACAATAGCGAAGACACGGAATCAACCCAAATGCCCATCAATGGTAGACTGGATACAGAAAATGTGATGCATACACACCATGGAATGCTATGCAGCCATAAAAATAGTGAGATCATGTCCTTTACAACATGGATGGAGCTGGAAGTCATTATTCTGAGTGAACTAATGCAGGAACAGAAAACCATATACCACATCTTCTCTCTTGTAAGTGGGAGCTAAACATTGAGTCCACACAGACATAAAGAAGGCAGCAATAGACACTGGGGCCTATGGGAGGCTGGAGGGTGGGAGGAAGGCAAGGATTCAAAAACTATGTATTGGGTACTGTGGTTACTACCTGGCTGAGGAAACTATCTCCACACCAAACCCCTGTGACATGTAATTCACCTATAAAACAAACTTGCACATGTATCCCTGAACCTAAAATAAAGTTTTTTTTAAAGGAGATCATTCTATATGTACCGACATGTAAAGATATATATGATATATTAAATGAAAAAGATTATAGAACCATAAAAATTCATTGTCTATATACAAATGTTATATAGTTTTTAACTTAGAAAAAGTGGGAAATTACATTATTTCCAATTTGAAACTAGTTTTAATATACCTGCAATGAAAATCTTGCTGTAGAAATTGAGTGTGTGTGTGAGTGGAATTTTTCTTCTGGTGGGCTTTGCATTATAGACTATTATTCCTTAAGACTAGAGTTTCAGAAAGTACTCCAATTTGTTAATCTTTTAAGATTATTACTATAGACTGTAAATAGCTTTCTTGAAAACTTGCCCCACTTCACAAATTAAATTAATGCTTTATTTACTGAAGATCAATGTATTACGCAGAGTAGGTGATACACAAATAAATGAGGCACTGCTTTTGACTTCAAAGAACTTAAAATTAGGTGGAAGATAAATAGGAAAGATTGTGTTAAGTTATGTTTTAACATCTTGCGTAGAGTGTTATTGCAGGGCTTAATGTCTCAATTTCCTCTAGATTTCATCCCCCCAAATTGAAAATGGCAGCACAGAATAGGATGTGATGTGCAAATTACATCGTGTCTGTACTGTCTATATTTAGAATTCACCTAACATTCAAGAGTGCATAGCTCATTCTAAATAGCTGAAACATTTTATATGCAATACATTGGTTTTAACATTACTATGATGAAAGAGACCAAATCGTCACAAGGTGTGGGAGAGGACCTCTGAACATGGGAACCTGGACTTCCCCCCATAGGATTCAGTTCCCAGGTAAACCCACAAAGATGGGCAGATGCCCCTGGAACACTTACGCTTACATGTGGGCGGCTTCCCCTTGTTGCTCCATAACCCATCTTCTTGACATACGGCTGTTGCTTGCTGGCTGGACTCAAGCTTGAAGCCCTCGTGACATTCATAGACCACTTTACTGTCCAAAGTGAACTCGTTCCCAGTAAATGAACCATTTCCTGGGGCTTCTGGGATTCCACAGGACACAGCTGAAAAGAAATGAAACAAATGCAGGCTTATTGTTACACAAATTATTTTCTAGTTATTAAAACTATTAATTGTGATTAATCATTATTATTGACTCTATTTTTCATAAAAATTGTGAATTATATTTTTTTTCTTTTTTTTTCTGGAGACAGAGTCTTGTGCTGTCTCCCAGGCTGGAGTGCAATGACTCGATCTCGGCTCACTGCAGCCTCTACCTCTCGGGTTCAAGTGATCAAGTGATTCTCATGCCTCAGCTTCCCGAGCAGCCGAGATTACAGGTGCACACCACCATGCTGGCTGTTTCTGTATTTTTAGTAGAGACTATTTATGTTGGCCACGCTGTTTGCCAACTCCCAAACTCAGGTGATCCACCTGCCTTAGCCTCCCAAAGTGCTGGGATTATAGGCGTGAGCCACCATGCCTGGCATGAATTCTATTTCTAGGGTGTGGGATAAGTATACACATTTTCAAAATCTTAAGGATGTTAAAGGCTAATGAGGAACAATGGAAAATGGGTCAGAATGAAAGCTCTTCATAATTATTTTTCTGGAAGACAAGGCTGACCACTCTCATGCAGCTTAACCGCAGTCTGACATATTTTATCAGAGGGTGTGGCCAGGGGAGCACAACGTCACACACTCAACTTCAGCTCATGGGAAAGAAAGAGGAAGGGATGAAGTAGCATCTTTAGCATCACAATGTTTATTGCAGTGTTGACTCTTTGGTGTCGAAATTCCTAAGAATCAGCCACCTCAGCTCTCAAAAGCCTTCCCCTTTTATTGCTCCTCTCCCCTTCCCCAACTCATTTTCCTTAAAGTCCCAGGAAGTTCTGTTACAAGAAAACAGGACATAAGGAACTGATATAGGAGGCACTCAGGGAAGATTCCCAGGGCAGAAGGCAGCATCTATCTAGTGGAGATGTAGACCGCTTTCACGGGAAAGACCATGCAAGAAAGAGGCATGCGTGCAGAAGAGGTTTCATAAAGAACAAGATTTGGGAAGAATTCCGTGTAAATCCTTTCTTCTCAAATTTACTATGTCTCATCCAGATGTATCTACTATGGGACAAGGAAAAAAATTCTCAAATGACTACACATGACAGTCATGAAACCAACAGTCAGGCAGGTAGAGGGTGACATTTCAACGATCACTTCAGGTGCACTCATAAAAGAAAAGTTCTACGGTAACTAAATCAAGAGCCTTCTTTTGCTCAATCAGTATTAAAGATATTGTTCACACCATGGATTTAAATTTAGATAGTTCAAGTTTTTCCCATGTAGATTCTAACGAGAATATCTGTGTAACAGGATAGAGCGGGAAGGGCTGGATGAATGAATTTATATAAACACATAATTCTGCATATAAAGAAAATGACTAAACTAGAAATACCATTTGACCCAGCCATCCCATTACTGGGTATATACCCAAAGGACTATAAATCATGCTGCTATAAAGACACATGCACACGTATGTTTATTGCGGCACTATTCACAATAGCAAAGACTTGGAAACAACCCAAATGTCCAACAACGACAGACTGGATTAAGAAAATGTGAC
The DNA here is from genome assembly GCF_006542625.1 of Nomascus leucogenys. Classification (NCBI taxonomy): domain Eukaryota; kingdom Metazoa; phylum Chordata; class Mammalia; order Primates; family Hylobatidae; genus Nomascus; species Nomascus leucogenys. The sequence continues at coordinate 147,348,151 of NC_044384.1, read as the reverse complement.
ACATATACACCATGGAATACTATGCAGCCATAAAAAATGATGAGTTCACGTCCTTTGTAGGGACATGGATGAAACTGGAAACCATCATTCTCAACAAACTAACAAAAGGACAAAAAACGAAACACTGCATGTTCTCACTCATAGGTGGGAACTGAACAATGAGAACACATGGACACAGGCAGGGGAACATCACACACCGGGGACTGTTGTGGGGTGGGGGGAGGGGGGAGGGATAGCATTAGGAGATATACCTAATGTTAAATGATGAGTTAATGGGTGCAGCAAACCAACATGGCACATGGATACATATGTAACAAACCTGCACATTGTGCACATGTACCCTAAAACTTAAAGTATAATAATAATAATAATAATAATAATAAAGAAAATGACTAACCTAAGGTGACACAATGACTTAGTAACGTCTGGCCAGAGAGCAGATCTTACGACTCCCAACCGAGACTATTCTCTCTTCTGCAAAAGCACAGGTTATCACAGGTTACCTCTGGTATCGTTGGAGTTCCTTGGTTGGCAGTATTGGTTCTTTCTTGTTTATCAAAATATTAAATAAATGCAATGGGAAATTGCCAGAGAAGTAAAAGAAAATGTATGCCCCACTAAAATCCAAACTCCTGGAAATTTCAAGGTCTAAAATATCTCATGTTTAAATGGATGATCAGGTATTGCAACCATCAAAAATACATGTGGGCCGGGCACAGTGGCTCATGCCTGTAATCCCAGAACTTTGGGCGGCCGAGGCGGGAGGATTGCTTGAGTCCAGGAGTTCTAGGCTAGCCTGGGCAACAAAGTGAAACCCTGTCTCTACGAAAAATACAAAAATTAGGCAGGCGTGGTGGCACACACCTGTTGTCCCAGCTACTCGGGAGGCTGAGATGGATGGATCGCTTAAGCCTGGGACGCAGAGGTTGCAGTGAGCTGAAATTATGCCAATGCACTCCAGACTGGGTGATACAGGAAGGCCCTGTCTCAAAAACAAAAAAACAAAAAACACATGCATGTGTGTGTGTGTACATGCATGTGTACATGTGTGTACGTGTGTTCCTGTGTGTACGGGTGTGCACATGTGTGTACGTGTGTATGTACGTATGTGTGTGTGTGTGTATGTGTGTGTATCACATACTACAATAATCCATTTGCAGAAGACGGAAAACAAAAAACCATAGACATATAGGCATCATTTGGGGCAAAGCGTTTAAAATAATAAGTAATCATCTTTGGCTCTGTGGAAGCAATAGATCTGTGGGAAGAGTGTTGGCATCTGGAAAATATGCATCTTAATTTGCTGAATGCAGTAAATGCCATAGACCAATCCCTTTCTTTTCTGTATCTCACGATGTTCCAATATCTCCTTCCTCATCATTTTCTCTCAGATTTCACTCCGATAATCACATGTTCATGATCGGAAGCCTTAATTTCTCTCCCACTTGCTGGCTGGAATGTGCCGTGTTCAGCTTCCTTAAAATTCTCATTCGGGCAGAGCACGAAATGAAATGACATTTTTCTGTCGGGTGAAGTGGGAAAGATAACATTCTACAAACACAGATGAAGCCCCATCATAAAACAATTCATACTCCGGAGACCAAGGCAGGAAATCCTTATAGCCCCTTCTGTTACATCTGGACGCTTACTTGAGAAGTGAACCCCGCTTGCCCAGGTCTTAACATAACCCATTTTATGTTGCCTGATCAACAGCCAGGAATCTTTTTATTGTTTCGAATCACAGTGTTTAGCCCCTTAAGTGTCTTAACAAAAGGCTACTTGGCAGATTTAAAAGAACGGTTGGCAATTGGTCAAAAGCGGAATTATAACACTTCTGATTTAATGAAGACGCAGCATAATCCTTATGGACTAAAATCAGGCTCATGAGATTAACACAGTTTCCTGCTAAAGTTTAGTATTCATTCATCTCTCATTTATTCCCAAAATTTTGCATGATTGCTATATGACAGGCATCCATAGATCACTATTTTTAAAAAATGCTAATTAGCATTGGCAATGTAAGAAACTTTCACACTTTGGATAATTTCCTTACATTTGGTATATTCAAAGAGAGTAAAATTTCTCAGTTGTTTTTTCTTTAATTGTACTAAGGTATTATTATATGTCCCAGCAGCTTAGGCGAATAATCGTTTATTGATCCTGTAAAGTTATATTTTGTTTGTGAGCACAGGCCCCAAACTCAGACTTCTGAGTCAGTTCTTGTTGCACTCTCAATAGCAGCGTGGCTTCAGCTAAGTTACTTAATGAACGTTGTCTTCTTACGCTCAGGTTATTAAGACCTATGTCAAAAGGTAATCATGAGGGTTCAGTGAAATCATCCTTACACAACGCGAGCCCTCTGTCCACACGACACAGGCATTCAATCAATGACAAATTATTATTATATGCAGAAAATCTAATAATTATTATGTTATATGCACAACATGTTTTGTATACACACATAAAATTTTTACTTATTTGCAAATAAAAATATTAGTTGCAAGGATCAACTCTCTGTTACCTACTTATTAAAGAGAGCAAAGAGTAAGTTGGTAGGTAGTAAGATGGCTTACTTCACTTACACATCTCGTGAGACGTATAACAGTTTGGTTTCAAAAAAATAAGTAGAAGAGACCTCCAGTGTTGTCTGAACCTTTAATACCAGAAACCCCACATGGGATTTCTTATTTGTGTATTTAAGATCCTTCAAACAGTGGTTATGTTTGCTTCTGCAGACTTAAAACGTTTCTCTGTTTTCTTCTTTTTTTCTTTTTGAGACAAGGTCTCACTGTCACCCAGGCTGCAGTGCAGTGGCACAGTCCGGGTTCACGGCAGCTTCAATCTCCTGAACTCAACCCATCCTCTCACCTCAGCCTCCGCAGTAGCTGGGGACTACAGGTCCAGGCCACCATGCCTGGCTATTTTTTGTATTTTTTTGGAGAGACTGATTCTCACTATGTTACCCAGAATGGTCTTGAACTCCTGGGCTCAAGCATCCTCCTGCCTCAGCCTCCCAAAGTGCTGGGATTACAAGCATGAGCCACTGTCCCTGGCCAGCCTGAGGATTTCTGAGGATTTTTAAGTATTTCCAATGTAGGAATTTTTTATTAAAGATATGTATTTATATGTATATGTATATATAACTTTAAATATGTGTACACATATAAATGTTAGGATTTTCAAGTATTTCCAAAGTATTTCATATTTTTTATTAAAATTATATATGTATACATAAGTATAAACATATGTATACATACAAATGTTAATCAAAATTGTAATATAAGAATATTCTAGATTACTATCTACATAGGTTGTACTATACAATATTAGTGCCTGTCATTTGCTTTTGCATTTATAATCACGTTGGGCCAAAAAATAACAGTTAATTTTTTGCACCTAAAGAGAAAAATATCAGAGACAGATAATGGAGAAATCATGGGTTTCCTTCAAGAGCAGAACAAGTGACTATACAGAAAGTTCCACAAATATGAGCCATATAATGCTTATATGGCAAGAAATGTTGAAAAGATTGACTCATTTTACATGCAAACACACACACACACACACGGTAAATACCTATGAGTATCATGTATAATTTTTCAAGTAATAATTGAATTTCATAAAAATATAATCATCCTAATGGTTATTTTCCTCAACTTGAATTGTGTAAGTTAAATATGCATTTAACTTGCAAATACAAATAAGTATGCATAGCATTATGTTTGTATATATTTAGTAAGATTATCATCAAATAATTAAATTCAAAATCAGGGTCATTAAAACACCTTAGGAAACACTAACTTAAGAGAATCATCAACTATATGTGTGTTTGCAGGTATGTGTGTGTGTATGTGTATATATATGTATACACACTTATAGCTATATGTCTGAGGAAACATATATAAGTACATATGTGTAATTATATCTTATTTTATACATGATTTTATAGTTTACATAGTGTTGCACATCATGCTTTTTTACTTATTTTTCATTACAAGCCTATTAGATACAAACTTTATTTGACTTTCTTACAGATAAAGTTACAGATGCTAACATTTTTTATATGATTTTCCCCGAGTCTAATAGTCATTAAAAGGCTGAGGCCTCAAACCGGTTCTGCTGAATTCAGGTCAAACCCTGCCTTTCAGTTACTCTCCTGTGCTGTCTCTGGGCTACACCTGACATATTTCACCATATGCATTATTTATTGTTATTTTCAATGTCCAACTATCGACATTCAATCCATCAATCAATCAGTTAGAAATACATTTTCAAATATGATTCTGAAAATACAAAGGCCACACTGAATTTGAGCATTAATGGGAATATTTCCAGGTCCTTTCCTTTTTTTCTTTTTTTTCTATTTTCCTCCCTTATCTTTGATTTCCAAAATATTTTCTTAGAATAATTAGGCACCAAGCAACATCTTACTTGACGTGTAGCCAGCATCCAATATACCATTAATACCATGCTGAAGGCCGAGATAGAAAGTAACATCAAGAGAGGAGGTGAAGTACGCAGCCACCTCTCCACCCATGGGGATAAAACTGGTCACACTGCTTTTCTTCACTATGTATAGATGGTGAGATCTCTGGCGTTTCCAAGGAGCAAATACCAGCAACAGAAATATTCTTCCATTTGTTTGGAAGGATAAAGAAAAGTGTGTCTGAAAATGAATGTCCATAGAGGGAACTAATGACTTGGCTTTCGCAGACACTAAAGCAAACTTAAAAACAACAACATCAACAAAGCAAAACACATTAAAAAAAAAAAAAGCCCACCAGCTCTGAAATGGAAAATTGAGGATAATAGGATTGAGCGACAAGTATCTTTAGATGTTCTAAACCTCTTAAAAATATCTAGCACATCATAACCCAAGGAAGAAAAAAAAGCATTTATGAATTTGAAACAGACAAAAAAGCTATGAAAAAGAAGGCAGCAGAATAGGGTTGGCAAATAAACAGCTAATTATTACAGTGAAAGGCTCTGGCTTGGCAAATAAAGCCTCTAGAATGTTTACTCAGCAGTAAATTGGCTGCTCAGCCAAAGCTGTACAAGTAACTGACTTTTACGCATCTACTTTTAGAGTGTTGTTAAAAAGAGACAGGTACAAACATTTTTAAATAGTCTTTTTTTAGGAATATAAAACAAAGTTTTATTCAATAAAAAGCAAATTCGTAGAGAAAAAAGGCTGGAGGAACGTAAAATTACACTGCTGTGTGTCATAAAAAACTCTCATTTGGACACCAACTACCATTGTCCTATGGAACCCAAGAGTCCCTGGCTCACTGAGCATTTAATCAATCTCGTATCATAAGAACTTACAGAAGGATTTTATGCACGCTCTTTGTGGCTGATTTCCAAGGGAATCTGCATTTTGGAGCCTATCCTCATCCTCCCTGATAAGTGGGCTTGTTGAGCATGCTCTAGTAAACTAGTCAAGTCCAGAAGCACATGTTGTTTCTGATACAGAACAAGTGACTTAACCTATTTCAGCTTCAGTTTTACCTTCTGCAAAATAAGAATAAAAACGATAGCAAAAACTAAGAAATAATGACGGTTGACAAAGATGTGATAATACTGAAACCCTTGTGTATTGTCAATTGGACTGTAAAACAATACAGCCACTGTTGATGACTTATGGTAGTTCCTCAAAAAATTAAAAATAGAATTACCATATTATGCAGAAATTGCACTTCTGGCTAAATACCCAAAAGAATTAAAAACTTGTACAGTTATGTCCCTAGTAGCATTATTCACAATAGCTAAAATATGAAAGCAATCCAAGTGTCTGCCAAGAGATGAATGACTAAACAAAATGAAGCCTCTACACACAGCGGGTTATCACTCAGTCTTAAAAAGGAAGGGAATTCTGCCACACCACACGCTACAACATGATGATCTTGAAGACACTATGTGAAGCAAAGTCATAAAAAGACAAATACTATGTGATTCTACTTATGTGAGGTGCCTACAGTAGTTGAATTCAGAGAGACAAATTAAATGATGGCTTGTAGGGGCTGGAGGAGGAGGAATGGAGACTTGTTTAATATGTGCAGAGTTTCAGTTTTGCAAGTTAGAATAGTCTCAGAGATGGATAGTGGTGACAATTATACAACCTTGTTAATGTACTTAACACCACTGAACTGTACACTTAAAAATGAAAAATAATAACTATATGCCACAGGTGCGTGGTCACTAGGATAAAGTTAGACAGGGAACGTTAAGTCTTGCTACACAATAGTCAATGAATACTTTTCAATTTTCATCCTCTTTCATCTACAGGTGAAGAAATGAAGCAGCAAGCACAGCTCAAGCTGCCTCTTAGAGGACACAGCTTACTGAATACGTTTTCAACAAAATGAACTTCCAGGGCCTGGTAAATTCTCAAAACACTGATCTGAAGTTTGGCTACATATTAAAGATATGATTTGGATTTGTGTACCTGCCCAAATCTCATGTTGAATTGGAGGGGCCTGGTGGGAGGTGACTGGATCATGAAGGCGGCTGTTCTCATGATAGTGAGTGAGTTCTCAGGAGATCTGATGGTTTGAAAGCCTGGGGCATTTCCCCGCTAGCTCTCTCCCTCCTGCTGCCATGTGAAGAAGGGACTTGCTTCCCCTTTGCTTTCTGCCATGATTGTAAGTTTCCTGAGGCCTCCCAGCCATGCTTCCTGCACAGCCTACAGAACTGTGAGTCAATTAGGCCTCTTTTCTTCATAAACTACCCAGTCTCAGGTAGTTATTTCTAGCAGTGTGAGAATGGATTAATACAATTAATAAGAATAGTAAACACAGAAAATAAAGAAGAAATAAACATATGATCCAAATGTGGAAGGTTGATAAGAATGTTGACTACAGTAAGCAAACTAGCTGCTGAGAATAAAAACATCCCCTGCATTTTCTCACAGTTGGCCATTACAAATCCTTACATGGTTTTGCAAGAAATGCTTTACTGGTTCTTTCCGAAAATGTGATTCTGATTATTTAGAAATAACCAGCATGAAGTTATGCAAATTCCAACTTAAAATCTCAATAAAGTAGGCATTAAAGACAAGTTACGGGCTTAGTTTCAGAATCAAGGACTAAAAATTTTTTTTTTTCCTTGTGGAAGGGAGAAAATTAGAGAACAAAACTTTGAAAACGAGTCTATTGCATGTGCACTGGAAAACATGGCTGGAGGAGTTTGCCCATGCTTCCTTCTCCAGTGGGTCAGGCTTTTTACTTAATGGAAAAAGCAAACAAACAAACAGATGTACCTGGACTAGAACTTTCACAGGCACATCTAAAGAAGAAATAGACCTGGAAATCCTCATTTCATAAATAAGCAAATAATGTGTCTGTCATTAAATTTCAAAAAGAAAAATATATAAAAGGATATATAGTGATAGATAAATGATAGATGATAGATTAGATAGAAAGATAGGAACACATAGAGAGGAAGACCAGAATATGATATATAGATAGATAGATAGATAGACAGACAGACAATAGATAGAAAGATAGATACATAGTCAAGTGGATAAATAGGTCAAAAGAAAGATAGAAAGGTAGATGGATAGATTGCTAAATCAGTAGAGACATGATAGGAAGATAGATACATACATAGATATATAGATAGAAAAATGATAGACAATAGGAAGATATATATAAAGAGATAGGAAGATGATAGGAAGATAGATACATAGATGGATAGATATATAGAGAGGAAAATGATAGATGATAGATACATAGATAGATACACAGATGGATAGGAAGATAGAGAGAAAGACAGGAAGACGATAGGAAGATAGATGGATAGATAAAAAATGATACATCGATTGATCACTCGCTAGGTTGATTGACAGGAAGACAGACAGAGAAAGATGATAGACAGTAGATAGCCTACAAAGCATCTGGTAAGTATTTTCTCAAAATATAAAAGTAAAATTAGGCGTAAACTAAAATGCAGGGAAAAATAGAAAGAACTAACAAAGCTGAGAAACTAGATTCCCTAGTGATAAAAAGCAAGTAGCAGAAACCATAAAATCTGGCTCATTATAAACAAAAATGAGTGAAGAGCATAGTTTCTACAGCTTAGAGGTTATCACCCACTAAGCCAGCCAGTCTTTCTCCGAGCACTAAATAAACTATAAGCACATTGGCAAATGACTGTTCAGTCATTTAAATTAAAAATTAATAATAATGGGCCACCTTTCCAACCATATTTCCAAAGGTTACAGAAAAATTGCCTATTGGCAATTACAGAAATTGCCAAAGGACAATTCAAAGGAGCACAGGCCTATTGAGGTCTGTCCCCGCTTCCAAGGGCTGCTGGTTCTAGCATCCTGTACAATTCTCTTGGTGCTTAAACTCCGTTTCATTAACTTTTCTACTACAACAGCTAATGAAATGAAGCATTTCAATATCCAACCTCCAGTAATTATTTAAAACAGATTTAGATTCATTCAAATAAACGACTCCATGAAAATCTCATTTTAGCTCTATTTGAAGCTCAACATGGTCAGAGAATGAGAAGTCACACATATGAAGACATAGGGAATCAGTGACAGAACTAAAATCACAACTCCCTTCTTGCTAACTTTTCCATTATGCATTTGAACAGACCCTGCAGCCAAGAAGAATTCATTATGCATACAGGTAAAATGAACTGACTACATGTATTTTGAAGTGGACTCTGGGGGTCCTTTAATTCTTGAGTAATCATGGCTTCCTTGTGATATTTTGTCTTAATTTCTGAGGAATTTCAAATACAGACAGACAAGAGAGTAACAGCTTTAGTAAAACAAGAATCACCTGTTTTAAAAACACAGGACACAATTGTATTTGTCAAACGGCTCTGTAGATTCCAAATGGACTGAAGGCTGGTCATAAGGGAGATTACCAATTCTGACAATTGTAGGGTAGTGGAAACTCTACGGAGAACAGAAAACTGAGCTACACAGAAAATTGGAAACTCTTATTTAAGCTCATTTCTCCACAATTCCTCTGGCCTCAAAAATGCATGGAATGAAGTGTCAGAGTTATTAACAGTTAATATGAAATTATTACTTGAAGTGTCTCTGGCCAGGCTAAGTAGGAGCTTGTAGTTAAGACAAGTTGATGGGTGTAATTAAGTTGCTAATAAAGAGGTACAGACTGACGAAAACCTACAAAGGCTTTCAGAGGTTAAGTGATTTACCACCCCTCCTTCAACCTCATCTCTTTCATTCAGCCTGTGTCAGGTGCTAAGCCTGGGGCCTGGCACGGAACAGGAGGTCAATACAATCAGTCTACAGAACGAATGGACCCCACGTAGGCACCTCTTGACCTGCCTGAGAGTGTCAGCCAACAAGGTGCATGGCAACGTTATTCCCAGGCCCCACGCATGAGACAGCAGATACCATGATACTCTGTCTCTTATCATGACCTTTTTCCACCATTTCCACCATGTACAAATCATTACCAGATGCTCTCACTTCCTTTGTGCCTCAAATGCCCATCTTTTGACCTCGGTGCCTCCCTGCGCTCCAAGCGTAGCCATCTTGTCATAGTCCACTGTGGCTTCCTTGCAGGCTCATGCTTCTTTCAAGTTGGAGGAGATTATATTGGTTTACTGAAGCAAGTCCCATTTCACAAGCAGAAACATCGAATGATTTTCTCCAGGTCCACACAGACATTTAACAGTAAATTGAGAGTCAGAATTTAAACCCCAGTACTCTTGATCTAAAGTGAGCTCAACTCTAATGTCACCATCCTTCTCACCATATTAATGTATAATATATAGTATATAATATATGTAAATATATAACATTTATCAACATTTTTCAATTAACATATAATAAAAATGTATATTCACTAATTAACTAGATTGTATATGAAATATACTAGAATAAACGAGTGGTTTTAACAATTATAGTTTATATCAAATATTAATGTTTAATAATAATAATTTTACAACTTTATGGTTTCTATCCTTGGTTTCATGTGCTGTAATGACCTAATTTATCTTATTGAATTCTCATACTAACAATATGAATCAATATTATCACCCTCCATTGTCAGGGGTCACTGTTGTCCAGAAATATTAGATGATTTATCCACAGTTCATCCAGTAAGAGTCCAGTAAGGGGTAGAGCCACACTCTAATGCAAATGTCCGACTCTGAAGTGTATGTTCCTTCCCTATAGCACAATGGCTTTTTGTGGTAATGAAAAATATTTTATGGTTTCCCTTTTCCCTTATATTTCTATCCAAAAGGGAAATCTCACTGCATGTGTCACTAATGCCTCAAATATTTCAGATTTTTCAAAATGGCTTGAACAGAGGTTCAAACACTGTCTCAGGTAGTTTTCACCATTTCTTTCTGTGGTAATTTTCTTCTTGTCAGTTCTAAAAAATGTGAAAACTTTCTTCATAGATTTGCTCATGTTCTTTTTTCTTTTTTCTTTTTGCATTATGTTCAATCTCACAGGCTTCAAAGAATATGTCACTTTTCCACCTAACATAATTTACTACTCACTTTGTATAGAAAACCAAGACTTTTATAGACTCTCCAAGACTCAGGACTTCTAACAAAAAATCCCCACACTTCATATCATGTAAACTAAGGAAAAGTCTGCTGCATTCTAAATCCCATTAATGACATAATATTAATAAATAAATACATGTGCACATGTGTACTAGGCCATTCTCGCATTGCTATAAAGAAATACCTGAGACTGGGTAATTTATAAGATGTTTAGTTGGTTCATGTTTCTGCAGGCTGTCCAGGAAACAAGGTGCTGGCATCTGCTTGGCTTCTGGGGAGGCCTTAGGAATCTTTCAATCATGGCAAAAGGCCAAGGGGGAGCAGGCATCTCACACGGCCAGAACGGGAGCAAGAAAGAGTTGAGGGCAAAGTGCCACACACTTTTAACTGACCAGATCTTGTGAGAATTCACTATCATGAAGACAGCACTAAGTCGTGAGGGATCCACCCCCATGATCCAAACATCTCCCACCAGACATTACCTCCAGCACTGGGGATTACAATTCAACACGGGATTTGGGCAGGGATAAATATCCAAACTATATCATTTCTCCCCTTATCCCTCCCAATTGTCATATCCTTCTCATATTGCAAAATAAAATCATGTCTTCCCAACAGAAACCCAAAGTCATAACTCATTCCAGTATTAAGTCTCATCTGAGACAAGGCAAATCCCTTCCATTTATGAACATGGAAAATCAAAAATAAGTTTGTAGCTTCCAAGACACAATGGAGATATAGGTATTGGGCAAACTTTCCCATTCCAATAGGGAGAAATCGGCCAACAGAAAGGGGCTGGGCCGGGCGCAGTGACTGACACCTGTAATCTCAGCACTTTGCCAGGCCAAGGCAGGCAGATCACGAGGTCAGGAGCTCGAGACCAGCCTGGCTAACATGGTGAACACCCTGTCTCTACTAAAAATAAAAAAATTAGCTGGGCGTGGTGGCAGGTGTCTGTAATCCCAGCTACTCGGGAGGCTAAGGCAGGACAATCACTTGAAACTGGAAGGTGGGGGTTGCAGTGAGCCAACATCACACCACGACACACCAGCGTGGGTGACAGAGTGAGACTCTGTCTGGAAAAAAAAGAAAAAGAAAAAGAAAAAGAAAGGGGTTACATGCCCCATTCAAGTTTGACACCTAGCAGGGCAGTCAGTAAATCTTAAAGCTCCAAAATAACTTCCTTTGACTCTGTCTTACATCCAGGGCACACCACTATAAGGGGTGGTTTCCCAAGTCCTTCAGCAGCTTCGTCTCTGTGGTTTTCCAGGGAGCAGCCCCCAAGGCTACTCTGAGCAGCTGGAGTTGAGTGCCTGTGGCTTTTTCATGCTGAGGGGGCAAACTGCTGGTAGATCTACCATTCTCAGGGTCTGGAGGGCACTGATCCCTTCTCACAGCTCCACTAAAGCAGTGCCCCATTGGAGACTCTGTGTGGGGTTTCAACCGCACATTTCCCTTGGCACTGCCCTAGTAGAGGTTCTCTGTCAGGACTCTGCACCTGCAACTGGCTTCCGCCTGGACACCCGGCTTTTTCATACATACTCCAAAATCTAGGTGGAGGCTATGAAGCATTCTTCATTCTTGCATTCTGCACACCTACAGGCTTAACACTACATGGAAACTGTCAAGGTGTATGACTTGCACCCTTTGGAATAGTGGCCTGAGCTGTACCTGGGCACTTTTGATTCAAAGATGGAGCCAGAACAGCCAGTATGCAGAAAGCAGTGTCCTGAGGATTCACAGGGCAGTAGGGCCCTGGGTCTGGCCCATGAAACCATCTTCTCCTCCTAGGATTCTAGGTCTGTGATGGGAGGGTCTGCCATAAAGGTCTCTGAAATACCTTCAAGGCCTTTTCCCCATTGTTTTGGAATATTAGCACTTGGCTCCCTTTTAGTCATGTAAATTTCTCTAACAAGTAGCTGCTCCACAGCCTTCTTGAATTCCTCTTCTGAAAAAGCTTTTTTCTTCCTCCGCCACATGGACAAGCTGCAAATTTTTTAGACTTTTACGCATTGCTTCCTGTTTAAATATAAATTTCAACTTTAAATCATTTATTTGCTCCCATATTTGAACATACGCTGTATAAAGCAGCCAGGCCACATCTTGAATGCTTTGCTGCTTGGAAATTTCTTTAACCAGATACCCTAACTCATTACTCTGAAATTCAAAGTTCCACAGATCCCTAGGGAAGGGGAATGATGCAGTCAAGCTCTTTGCTAAGGCATAAAACACATGACCTTTGCTCCAATTCCCAATAAGTTTCTCATTTCCTTCTGAGACCCCATCAGCCTGGTCTTCATTGTTTATATCACCATTAGCATTTTGTCACAACTATTTACCCAGTCTCTAAGAAGTTACAAACTTTCCTTTATCTCCCTTTCTTATTCTGAGGCTTCCAAACCCTCCCAACCTCTGCCTGTTACCCAGTTCCAAAGCTGCTTCAACATTTCCAGGTTATCTTTATAGCAATGCCCCACTCCTTGGTACCACTTTTTTGTATTACGCAATTCTTGCATTGCTATAAAGCAATACCCGAGACTGGGTAATTTAGAAGAAAAAGAGGTTTAATTGGCTCATGGTTTTGTGGGCTGTATAGGAACTATGGTGCTGGCGTCTGTTCAGCTCCTGGGGAGACCTGAGGGAGCTTTTAATCATGGCAGAAGGCCAAGGGGGAATAAGTATGTTACACTGTCACACGGCCAGAACAGGAGCAAAAGGGGTGGGGATGCCACACACCAAGACCTCAAAAACATTATCATGAAGATAGCACCAAGCCATGAAGGATCCACCCCCATGATCCAAACACCTCTTTCCAGGCCCACCTCCAGCACTGGGAATTACAATTCAAGATGAGATTTGGCCAGGGACAATTATCCAAACTATATTAGTATGTATATAATTTCATGCTGAAAGGATCATTAAAATGTAAGTGGGAATTGAACAATGAGGACACATGGACACAGGGAGGGGAACATCACACACCGGGGCCCATCATGGGGTGGGGAGCAAGGGGAGGCAGAACATTAGGACAAATACCTAATGCATGCAGGGCTTAAAACCTAGATGGCTGGTTGATAGATGCAGCAAACCACCATGGCACACGTATGCCTATGTAACAAACCTGCATGTTCTGCACATGTATCCCGCAACTTAAAATAAAAAATAAAATGATAAAATGTACGTCTAACATACATTTTTAAAAATAAAAACTCAAGCCGTATGCACCACAGTAATTTTCAACCTGAAGTGGATTATTTCTCACAGGATTTTCAAATTTAAAAATAAATGCAATATCCATTTTCCATTTGAATGGATAAGGTTTTTTGGAAAATATGATCAGAAAAACTACGATTCATCAACACCATTACAGCCACCAATTCACCTGACATCAAAACAGCCTAAATGCAGACAGTCCTTCTGAACTCTACTCCATGGATTCACTGCAAATATGTCATTTCATATATTTATAATTTGGTCACCAAACCTGTCCAGTTATGAAGGCAGCATCTATCACAGAACAGTGCACCATGTGCACAAAATTGAAACTCCTGTGCCCCTCCGTTGATCTCTACTGTTTTACTCCCCATGACACCTGGAAGCAACCATTCCAGTAGATGAAATGCCCATGCATAATCCACTGGTCTATTAACAGAAAACAGGCACAGTAAATGATTTCCTGGATAATGCATTCCATACAATGATCGCATAAGTTATTTTTTAGAAGAAAATCAATGGCACCTCAGAAAGGTTCAAGAGTAAGAGGGAATGGCAGAAAGTCTCGAGTCTCAGGGCATCTGAGATCAATTCTTCCGGAGTCCATGTCTGCACACTTTCAAACTATTACAATTAGAGGTCGAAAGTTTTGTTTCCAAGCTTTTACATGGAAGAGTCCAATTAATGATTTTCTCTATTAAGCTGACCAAACTAGGAGTATGGAACCGAAGAATATATCAAACCAATCCACAAAACAAATGTTCTGAACTAGAATCAACAATGAAGATTTTAACAATTAATTATCACCCTCTAAAAAACCATAGCTAAGAACAAGCTTCAGAATTTTTTTAAACCAGTCAGAGAATAAATCAATATGCCAAGGATGTGTTATTTTAAAGAATATTATGTTACTATGAACCAGAAAATGTTCCACCAAGCTCGTCATGTCATGGTCAAAATACTTTGAAGAGCACAGTTCTTGGCATAGGTGTTTATGTGCATGTGTGCCTGGGTTTCCAGCCCTAATTAAAGAGCAGTTGGAACACCCTCAGATGTTTCATTTGTGAGACTCCTTTTAATAGTATCCCAATTTTAATTAGCACTAGGGAAGCAGATGTGGCAGAGAAACGATGCCAAGAATCTGAACTTTTCATCTCCACTAGTAGTGAAGGCATGAGGTTCTTCCATTTCAATGCATAGCAACGTCTCGGTTAGGACAGCTTGCCGAATAGCTGAATACTTGTATATGTATATATATATAGGTGTGTGTGTGGTGCCCACTTTTCAGTATTAATGGGAACATAAACATCATGTTAATTCTGAGTAATTCAAAACCCAGTATTTGCCTTCAAGTGTCAGACAACATTAAGAATAGACAAAATTGGCTTTGAAAAATCTCCCCAGTCAACTCTTCTCCTAATGAAAAATTAAATCATAAAATTAATTTTTTCCACTCTTTTTTTGTAAAAATGAAATGCAACCCTCACAGATGCCCAGTGCTATTTCTTAAAGTTTGTTAAAATGATGCTAAAGTTCTTGAATAAATACAAAAGTCCTATTATCTCTGATGAAAATTTTGCAAACAGTGAGGAAAATGACTTGATTGCATTTGATATGAAAATATATTATTGTTATTTCAATTAAAGCACTATGGACTTGGCATAGGAAATCATGCACGTAAACAGAAAGAACAGAATGTCCAGAAATAGATATCCACCTACCAGATGATTTAACATAGAAAGTAATTGGAATTTTAAATCAGTGAAAAAAAAACTAGTGGAGAAAATAATGAAAATAATTACCCAGCAAAGTATTTAATAAATGACACTCAGATAACGGGGTAGCCATCTAAGAGGGTGACACCTTAAAATAGGATCACACTGAGATTAACACAGATTCACTCTAGAATATGAAGCAAATACTTACATGTATAATTGAAGCTACAGATTAGAAAATTAGTAGCTCTATGTATAAATGAAATCATTCAAATTTTAGAAAAATAAATCAATTTTAACAGAAAATAGAACTTTTCTAGGCCACGGTTCATAAAGATTAAGAGGTTTCAATTCATAGACTATAAAAGACGTTTGCAACACATATGTCTGACAAGTAGCTAATAAATTATTGTACAAAGAACTTTCAGTAAAATTGAATAAGACCAAAGAAAAATGAGAACACGAACTTTAAAAAAATAGAAAATCTAATGGTCAATAAATTACCAAAAAAAAAGTATTCTCTACTGAGTAATGATCAAATGAATGAAATGGAAACGAGTGATTTTTTTTTTGTTTCATTTTGACTGTCAGCTGTGCAAGAAGTAAGAAGATTGGCAATTATAATGATTTTTTTACTGCAACATAAATTATTCCACACAGAGGCCCAAAACAGCACCCATTTACCCCAACAGGATTTCTGCAGGCCAGGGATGGGCGTGGCAGCCGGCTGCTTTCTCACCTGGAGGCGGGGGGAAGAATCCACTTGGAAGATCACTCAAGTGGTGGCAGAAATACAGTTCTTGCATTTGCACAGCTGAACGTTTCCTGACTGGCTGTGGGCTCTGGGCAGCCAGAGGCCCTGTGTTCCATGTCCTGTGTCTTTCTTCACCTTCCAAGCCAGCCGCAGAGGCTCTCCCTCACATCCAGTGTCTCTCAGACCTTCAGTCTCTGACCAGTAAGAATCGTGCCCGTAGAAGAGCCCGTCTGGTGAGGTCCTACAATCTGAGTGCATTCTCCCTTCCTGAAGTGTGTCTGTGCCAACGACATAACCCAATCACGGGAGGAGCGTCCACCACACCCCCATGTCCATACGGAGCTGTCTACCCAGGGCGTCGGTCATCCAGCCCCCTCTTGTATTCTACCTTCACCAGGCTCCTCAAACACAGAAGCTTCCAGAAGCGAGCCGTCACACCTGTAGTGGAGCGGCCTATTTGGATTACCTGAAGCTCAGTGTGACGAGATAACCCAATATGTCACCTGTTCATTTCCTGTATTTTGCTTTCAAGAAATTGTATCCTGGGGCAATAAGTGGAAGAAAGTGCAAAGATGTTTCTGAATGAGTATGCATGTCTGAATTTTATCTCATAGTTAGAAATGACGTAACTGGTCAATGAAATTGCAATAAATATACAAATGTATATTTTAGAGTATAATTTTTGGCATTTTATTATAATTTTTGGATACAAAATAATGTGTATGTAATGTCATGGAAAGTGTGATATCATTCAATTGATATAAAGACATAGATTACAGATATAATAGATACGTTTACTGATGTGGTTTGTATCTGTGTCCCCACTCAAATCTCATGTTTAATTGTAATTCTCAGTGTTGGAGGTGGGGCCTGGAGGGAGGTGATTGGATCATGGGGCCGGATTTCTCATGAATGGCTTAGCACCATCCTCTTGGTCCTCATAATAGTGAGTGAGTTCTTGCAAGATCCGGCTTTTTAAAAGCGTGTAACACCTCCCCTCTCACTCTCTCTTGCTCCTACTTTTACCAGGCGATGTGTCTGATCCCCCTTCACCTTCTGCCATGATTAGAAGCTTCCGGAGGCCACCCCAGAAGCAGATGCTGCCATACTTCCTGTCCAGCCTGAGAAACTGTGAGCCAATTAAACCTCTTTTCTTTATAAATTATCCAGCCTCAGGTGTTTCTTTTTCATTTCTTTTTTTCTTTTTTTTTTTTTTTAGATGGAGTCTCGCCCTGTCATCCAGGCTGCAGTGGAGTGCAACGGTGTGATCTCGGCTCACCACAACCTCCACCTCCGGGGTTCAAGTGATTTTCCTGCCTCAGCCCACCAAGTAGCTGGGATTACAGGCATGCACGACCATGCCTGGCTACTTTCGTATTTTTAGTAGAGACAGGGTTTTTCCACATTGGTCAGGCTGGTCTCGAACTCTCAACCTCAGCTGATCTGTCCACCTAGGCCTCCCAAAGTGCTGGGATGACAGGCATGACCCACCATGCCAGGCAAGCCTCATGCATTTCTTTACAGTAAGAACAGCCTAATACATTTATAGAGGTATGTCAAAAACCGAATAGCTTTACATCAGTTTTGTCAGTTGAAGTTTATTTTTTTCTCCCTTCCTTTTATATTTCTGGACTATGTAAACGTATTTTAACCTGCAGACACATTAAGTAAGAAATACACTGGCTGGGTGCGGTGGCTCACACCTGTAATCCCAGCACTTTGGGAGGCCAAGGCGGGTGGATCACAAGGTCAGGAGATCGAGACCATCCTGGCCAACATGGTGAAACCCCATCTCTACTAAAAATACAAAAAAAAAAAAAAAAAAAATTAGCCAGGCATGGTGGCGGGCGCCTGTAGTCCCAGCTACTCAGGAGGCTGAGGTAGGAGAATGGTGTGAATCCAGGAGGCGGAGCTTGCAGTGAGCCCAGATCGCGCCACTGCACTCCAGCCTGGGCGACACAGCGAGACTCCGTTTCAAAAAAAAAAAAAAAAGACGTCGTCACTGTTTATTTTTAAAAGTTTCTGTCTGTATTCTTTTGCCAGGGCTGCCATAACAACACACCACAGAACAGAAATGGATTTTCTCAGAGTCCTGGAGGCCAGAAGTCCCACAGCAGGTGTCAGCAGGGCTGGTTCTGCCTGAGCCTATCTCCTTTGTGTGTAGACATTGTCTTCTTGCTGTATCCCCGCATGGTCATCCCTCTGTGCAACTCTGTCTCTGCAGGCTAATTTCCTCTTTGTATGAGGACACCAGGCACATTGGATTAGGGTTCACCCTAATGACTTCAACTCATCACCTCTGTGAAGACCCTCTCTCCAAATACAGTCCTATTCTAAGGTACTGGCAGTTAGGACTCTAACATACTTTTTTTGAGGGGACTCAATTCAACCCATGACACCATGTAGCAGGCAGAACCTCCAGACTTTCTACCTCTGGTGCCATGGCCCGATCACAGGGCTCTGTGGCTCCACTATGCCGGAGATGCCCAGATTGCTGGAAGATACTCCCGTAACTGCTCTTACTATTTTTAAAAGTTGAACACTGCACCACCGCTGGCCTAATTTCAAGCTGTTTCCTCCCAGCAACACTGTTTATGTTAGAAACCTCATGAAAGAAAGGATTGGTGAGATGGTTGAGCCAAATTCATTTCTCTATAAATTCATATTGATGACAATTGTGGCCCAGGCTTTGCGCAAAATGCTGGGGATTCGAAGATACAGCAGAATCTCTGTCTTTTCTTTAAGAAGCATGTTGTCTCATGTGGGTGTATGATTTTTTAGATTGAGGGTACATGTGCATTTTGTTACCTGGATAAACTACATAATGGAGGAGATTGGGCTTCTAGCATACTCATCACCTGAGTAGCGAACATTGCATCCAACAGGAAACCCTCACCCCTGCTCACCATCCTTCCTTCCTCCCTGTTTTTTGAGTCCTAAGTGTCGATTCTTTCCATCCTATATCCATGCACACATGCCCAGGTATGTGTGTTAAACCCATGCTCATTAGGTGCCTGCACGTCTGGTATGTATTTGAAAGCAGAGACTCCAGACTTTCTGGAGCCTGCCAGATCAGAATTGTGCAGGGCTCGGAGTCAGGAATTCATTTTTTAAACTTTGCATGGTGAGAACCACTGGTCAAGGAGGATCGGACAGCTACACAAATAGGAAACCAAAGTAAGAAATGCCAAGACACGGACAAAAGGCCACAGTGGGTACCTAGGTCCCCCAAGACACAGCAGAGTGCCTGGGGGCTGAGCCCTGAAGTGAGAAGATGAGAAGCAACTCCACACCTCGACAACAGTGCATCAAAGGTGGGAAAACAGGCAACGGACACACTGTCTGCATCGATGTGGTCTACATGGACATAAACACCTGCCTTCCAGCCTCAGAGCAAAGCACTCATTCTCCCTGTGATGGTCTCTGGGCAGAAGCCTCATCCCGGCTGGCAGGTCCAGCCACCTCCAGCACATAGTAGTCACTTCCTTTGAATTGCTCGCTTATTTTTCCTGTCTCAGCTATCTCCACTTTAAGAATTTTGGAAAGCCAACTTCCCCAGTAGCCTGAGGCTTACGCCTGCATGCCCGTCGGGGTCTTACCCACTGCAGCCCCGACCCCGGCTTGCCTACACATTTTCCTCCAGAGCTGCTCTTGTTTCTGCCAGGGACTGACATTTTCAAACTGTCACTTTCACAGGTAGAGGCTGCCGCTGTGCCTCTTCAATGAAAGACCATAACCTATCCTTCAATGTCAGCTGGTATCTTAAACTGCACACAGGGCGTTTCTCTGTCTTTACTCCTCTTTGCCTTTTACTGATTTAGGAGCTGTCATTTTCAAAGTTCCTCCTGCTGAAGTGGAAAGTTCTGGGCTGACTTTTTAATCTCCACTTCCATTTGCCTCCGTTTCCTTTATCCTCACACGATCCCTTTGTTTGCTTTGTGAAATATTTTGAGTATTCAATGTCAGGTTTACTTCTCCATGCAGAGCACATTAAACTCCATTATAGCATTTTTAAAATGTGTGAGATGTATAGTTGATCTCTATTAGCCACTCTTATGCATAGGACCCTTGATTCTTTTATAAAATATTATTACTTTGCATATTTTGTACAGTTCCTTGTGCAGAAAGGTCAAGGTCTTCATATCACTACTACTATTATACAAAATTACCCTTTCTGCACATTTCCACTGACTACAATACTGCTTTTATTATTAACCACATTTCACACATAGTTAGAATATGGGAAGTTTTGGGATGCTCAGCGTGTGCTAAGCATGGACAGAGGAAGTGCGTTATTTAATTTAATGAATAAACATGCTGGATTTTCGCACACGGTAGAGGAAAATTATATGTCTTCAGTAAAATGCCTGACATATAATTTGCAAACTGCAGAAAGTAACTGATATTGATGGCGTTGCCCTCTGCATTTCAGTCAGATCTTGAAAGATTAATTTGATCCTGGGTTGGCAGACTATGGCCTGTGGGTCAAAACCAGCCTGCAGCCTGTTTTTGTACACAAGCTAAAAATGGCTTTTACATTGTTTTTAATTGTGAAAAACTTAAAGACAAAGAATATGCCACTGAGACTGCATATAATCCCCAAAGACTGAAGGTCTACCTGGCCCTTTACAGGAAAAGAGAGCCAATGTCTGATTTCAGCTACCATGAACAAGAAGGGAAGTATGTTACCAGCTTAGTTACCTAAACGTTGCTGCCTTGACATTCAACAACACTCTGCTTGACAGCCAACCAATCGGTTTGCACCAAAAACACTCCTGGGTGCAAACATGTCTGACTGCATGGGAGTTCCTTTTTTGTTGGGCTCCTGTTCTTACCTGGCAGTATGTTAAGTTTCACGCCAACATTTCTGTTTAATCCTTCAAAACGGGTGGGAAAGCACCTTTATGCCCATTTGCAGAAAAGAACTTCAGTGAAGTCACTTGCCCTGTCCAGGGTCACACAGCTAGCAAATGCTGGGGATGGGAGGAATCCATCACTCAATTGCAGGAGCCTGACTGTGCAGCTGCACAGTACTGTACCCAAGCACTCCTTTCAAACTCCCTAAGAGTGTGTGAGGTAGATTTAAGCAAAGGCAATTGGGATAAACCTCATATTACAATATACTTGATGCGAGTTGGCCAGTTTGAGCTATATGGACTGTGTGGATTCACATTCTGATAATTTACAATCTGGCTGACATAATGCCTATAACCTATATAAAAGTGTGTGTCTATATATAGAGAGACACACAAGCATACACACACATACATATCATAGCATGTGATCTAACATTTAAAATCCCAGAAATTCCTATTTAAATGTAAGTTTCTAATGAAATCTAAATGTCTAGAAATACTGTATTAATATCACAAAACAGAGAAGATGGATAATGAAATAGAAGCAAATAGATATGCATATAAAAAAATGAAGATAAAAGTCTCAACTACCTATGCTCTTTATGTTCATAAGGGAAGGATTTTAAGATTTACAAAATATCTCAATTAATTCATTTATGCCAGGTCTCCTAACATATCCTCCTAACATTTGAGAACGATGCTGTTTTAAAAATTTTGTATAAAGTAAAAGGACAGTTTCCTCTGAGAGATGACCTCTCTGTGGGCAAACATCATGATTAGGGGGTGAATGCATGGTATAGTGGAAATGGCTTCGATTTTGGAATCTGAAAGACTGGAGCTTAAATCCCACCTGAGATAATTAGGCATTTTTTTTTTTTCTGGTAACATCATCTGTGAGCAACAGCATCTATGAGGATTGAAGAGATACACAGAAGCATATCCACATGCATCCTCTGTTCCCTCCACCCAGCTCTTTGCACCAGTTCGCGTCCATTGCCATGCTATGTATAAGCAGAATATAGGCAGCTATCTCTATTAAAAGGTCTGACTTTAAAAACAGAAGCTTAATCACGTAATTTGTGAGGAAGACTGTTTTTTGTACTCTTTGTTGCCTGCAAAATGCTAGCAAATCGTAAATAAACAATAGGCAAACTCCACTCCAAGCAAAAGCCACATCTGATAGAAGGCTCTCAGAAGCAGACCTCGAAAGTAAATAGCTGCCTGGGAGTTGCTCTCTCTTTGACCAGGGAACTTGAAAGCAGTGCACTCTGATGTGCCAGTTTAACTGGGTCTCTGAGATAACACAGAGAATTTCAGTTCTAATTCAGGCTTCTCCTCAAGATGAATAAGATTAGTGTGCTGATAATGGAAACAGCTGCTTGGCAGTTGCTTGCTTTAAGGCAGGAAATGAAGCCTGAGGACAGAAGATCTGCCTGGCTTTATCAAGGATGATAAAAACCAACACAGATTTTCAGAGAGAAATAATTTAAAAGGTCGAGCAAAGTGAGAAAAACAACCTGGAGTTCCCTGAAACCACTAAAATACATCTTGCCGGCTCCATCTTCTCACTCACCGACAACTGGTAGTGAAACTTTTATTTGCTGAATGCAGAAGCTAATTGCAAGCCGTCAAGGGGTCTTGGGAAGAGCTCTGTCTGGGCTGTGGCCTGGGGTCTGCCACTTTGAACCCCACGATTCGGGATGGGTTTGCAGTGGGTGCCTCCCAAATCCCCTTCGAGACCTAACAATCATAATTTGCATGCATGTAACATCTGACAGCTTATCCTATATTATTTATTTAATCCTTTCAATAATTCTGGGACATAGATATAAAAATCTCTATTTTACATTGCAGAAAGTAGGCTCAGGGAGATCAGGGCTCCCTGGCCTTTTGGGGGCTACTTTTGAGGGGGATGGCCCTCACAATGTATCCTCCGATTTCAAATCCGAGTAATTTTTCTCTAAAAATTTGATGCATCTACAACGTCACTGGCAAAAAAAGTGAATTAAAATAGAAGACAACAAAAGCCAATTCTAAATAATCCTTAAAGGGAAAAATATTCTCACATATGTATCTTAGAAAGTCATGGATTAGTGATTTTCTAAATTTAAAATGTTTACCAAATGGCTACACGGGGCAGGGCATTTTGCTCAGGTCCCAGGGGCACAGTGGCATCCACATGGTTTGTAAGATCGGTAGTTGGGCGGCCTAAAAGAGAATGAGCTCAACATTGCAGGTTTGATCTCGCTCATTTATTAAAAGGTAGCTATTGCATTTTGGTAACTATTTGAATATATTCTTCTAGACATTTTTGTAAGGAGATGAACTAATGTCCTTTATGCATTCAGGAAGTTTATAAATTGTATTTATTTTACGTAATAATAAATGCACTGCTTTTCAAATCATTGAAAAAATATAATATCAACTCAAGAATAACTGTAATATTAAACAGAACAATACAAATTTTAAGTTCCCAATGCCACAAAGATATATTTGCCGTTTTTAAAAATTATTTTTCTTTTTTTACAGTTTTCAAACAAAAACGTTCAAATAAAATAATTAAATAACTATGATGACCTTTAAGTTGGACGTGGAAGTCTTAAAATATTTTAACATTTGCAACAGTAATTACATTCCCAATTATCTCAACGACCTTCTATATGATTTATTGCAGGATTTATCACCACTTTTGACCAAATGAGAGATTCTGTCAGAGTCTAAACTGTTATTTATTCTGTGGTAGAGCTGCCTAGTTTGAAATTTATTACAGCAGATAGTCTTTCTTTAATTACAATTTTATTCATTTCAATTGGTCCTTATAAAAGTTACAAAGTCAAATATGATAAAGCAAATGAAGCACCCAGTATCTTAAACTAATTTAAAATCCATTGCCTCATTACTGGTAATTTTTAAAACTCCATCTTTTCTTAGCCTCAGAGTCACTACTGGGGACAGCTTGCCCCCTGGACCTGAAGCACAAATGTCAAAATCAATTTCATGAAGCTTCCTTTCCCTCACATGATTCTTATTTCAGTGAGTGGTACCAAATACTCCCAGCAATCAAGTCCCCCACCAACATATGTCATCCCAGATTTATCTCTTCCTTTTCACCTGCTTTCACGAGAGACTGTGACTCTGTTTCCTAAGGATTTTCAGTATCTGTTTTCATGCAAAACTTGTCTCTCACCGTATTTCTACAAGTCTTCATACCCCTCAAACACACATTGCTATAACCCACTAAGTACTTGTGTATTCCAGACAGGATGCATGCCAATCATGGATTATGCCACTGAAAGATCACGCTTTCTAAAACGCAGATGGGATTCTATCTCTTTTGCTCTTTAATGCAGTCTCAGGAAATTAACAGGAAGAATAGAAATTCACAGGTCTGTTTTGGAAAAATGATACTTCTTAAATATTTTATAATTTGAGAACAAAGTCATGTAAGATATTTATTGTCAAGAGCAAATCTGAAGGAAGGTACTCTAACTCTTCTTCTAAAATGTGGTGTGCATTCTAGCATCCCATATACACAAAGCCATTGCCTCTCTGCCAGGTTCCACACAAAGAAGAGATACCCTGATCATGTTCCCACAAATTTCTTGGCCACAGCTGCAAAGATGTCAGAAGAGGCTCATTGGCCGTGTGCGCTATTTGTATTTCTGAATCATTTAACTTAGCATTAAGTAGTTCTGCTGGCCGGGGGACGCCATGGGAGAAGAAGAAAGAAGTCAAGACTTATCCCAAACCTATATATTTGACATCCTTTAATCCTTCTCAACCATTCACTGAAAGGGTAAGCCATGTCTCCACCTCGTAAACCGTTTCCAGAACTCCTCGCTTATCGATCAGAAAGACAGACTGGCATGTGCTTGGCGTCACCCGAGTCCCTTTGGGACATGAAGGTCCCTCTCCGTACCCCTTTGTGCTTAGGCCTGGAGAGCACATTCTCTTTAGGCTCTATTTGACTCCGCCCCTAGAAGACAGGAAATGACTTCAGGAGTTTCTGCCATTCCACCGAATCCCTTTCCTGTGTCCAGGCTGCCATTTGGGCTGTGACTCTGTCATTAGCATTCTGTTTCCAGTGCCAGAGGGGCAGAGACCATGGCGTGTTCTCTGAGCTGAAGTTGGGTCTCTTCAGCAATAGATTCTATGACTCTGTTCTATAAACAGAGTCATAGAACATTTAAAGCAAATGAGAAATATATCTTCTTCTGAAAGAAAAAGTATTCTTGTAAAGAAAAAAAAATCATCATTCTAATCATTCCTGATGAAGTAAACTGCTTGAATCTATCTCTATGTTTATTTTACATTAAATAAGAATTTTTAGAGGTAAAACATAAATAATACAGGCTAAGTGTCTGATCAACTTCTTACAGTCAAAGGCACCTACAATAAGTGTGGTATCTATTACTGTCTCACAAAGCAATACCAGAAAATCTACTATCTAATGAAAATGAGAAAAACAAGAGGCAATATGAGCTTTCACTCATAAATCATAATTAGCTTTCAAAGACTCACATAATTCATTATGAATATAAACCTTGATAAGACAAAACTATGAAAATTTCATGACTTCAAAGCCTTCTATTAAAATTAAAATGCCTTATTTGAAAACCTGGTTTCTACGCACATGATAGATAAAATGCAAAAAAAAGGCATGAAATAGTGAAATCAACTTTAACAAACCCTAGATTTAAATAACAAAACAAAATCACATACAGAGCTTATGGCTCAAAGAATGACTTTTTAAACTAAAATAAAGAAAATGAATTTTTCAGGAATTAATGTTTTTAAATGAATACAATGGTAAAGAAAAATTATTTTGAATCTTAAATCGGATGACATATTTTTTACTTCAAGAGGAAGTACAAGTAAGTGTTAGAATAACTTGACCCAGGATCTAGTGAATGTCCAACCCTTCTCCAAATTCAGGCTATACAACTACACGTCAGGAAAGTTTGCATGGCCACTGGAAGGTTTAATTCATACTGTTATAAGCCAACATTCAATTTTTCCTTACCTTTTATTCTTAGTTAGTGCTTCATTTATTTTCAGAGAGTGATTAAAATGAGAGCAATACACAGGAAACAAGGCTGGGGATGAAAATGCATTTCTTACCCTGGCAGACTGGCATGAGGGAGTCCCACTGGTACATGCCAAGTGGGTTTCGTCTACAGGTTGCATTGCTGTGGCCGATCATTCGGTATCCAGGCTTGCAAAAATAATGCACTTTGCTTCCAACTGCTCCTGCGGTCCTGTTTAGAATACCCCCGTTCTTCAGGGTGTGGGTCAAACTGCAGTAAGGTGCTGTGGGCAGACAGACACACACACAAATAAGTGAACGAGCAAACAAATGGCCAGTTTCATTGCCTTGGTGAGAGTCTATAAATGAATGACTTCTGATTTCCAAAAGGTAGGAAATGAGCACCAGTATGTAAGTTTGTTCTAAAGAGCATTCCAGAACTCGAGAGTCAAGAGGCAAGTCTCTTACTCTGAAGTTCAGATCATCTGCAGCTTTGAGTCAATGTGAAGCTAGGATCCTGACTACTGTATTGTGAGAAACATCAGGAGTATCCAATCTTTTGGCTTCCCTGGGCCACACTGGAAGAAGAATTGTCTTGGGCCACACACAAAACACGCTAACACTCATGATACCTACGGAGCTATAAAAGAAACTGCAGAAAAATCTTATAATGTTTTAAGAAAGTTTACAAATTTGTGTTGGGCTGCATTCAAAGTCATCCTAGGCCGTATGCAGCCCAAGGGCTGCAGGTTGACTTGGTCTAAAAGGATCATTTTGAATGACCTCACTCACCTCTCTAAAGCAGGTTACCTACTTAAATAAGCACATCTGTCACTAGGATAAAAGTGATAGGGTACTGCACAAGGCATCATATTTGAAACAAAAATATTCTCCATGTTTTTTTAAGTATTGTTAATACCGAGAAAGTAGAAACACGTAACATTTTCTTAATCAAGGCCATTAACTTTTTTCCCTGTGGCTGTTCAGTGAAACTTCTGGACTGTACAATGCTGTAGATATTAACCTTCTTTTTTAACATATGGGATTTGAATGAAATCTTTGAAGAAAATGCATTCTCTTGAGTCAATAACAATCTCACAATAGCTTTAATCATCCCTCTTTGTAAGGAGGCGTTTTAAAACTAGAGACGGGCATTTGTTAAAATAATAGTTTTACTCACACAGAATGTCACATTTCTATGGCTAAAAGTCTCTGCATCTTATTTACACATTTAGACAAAGAAACTTGCTTCATCTGCACAAGGTGAGGTCACTACTGCATAAGGCGAGGTCACTACTACACAAAATCCTAGGAACTCACTTCAGTTGAATTTAAACAATACAACAGAGAAGGTCGTTAAGAACTGGGAACTCTCAGTTTCTTTTTAAAGAATTTTAGATCTTCCACTTCCCGCTGGGGCTTCCATATAAAAAGCACACACATGCAGGTCTGTATGCTTAACACTGCTCCTTTCCTTGGAAGTACATTCAGAAGAAACTTTCTGAAGGTTTTCTATCATAGTGGTGCCCAGAAGCAACATTTATGTGTCTGGCCTCAGTTGTCAACGACGTTCCTAGGAGAAGTGTCCTCAGAGAATATTCTCAGCTGGGTGAGCCTCTGAAGTATCATTTCCTTTTTTTAATGGGCTGATTTTTCTAAAGTGAAAATCCACTATCATAAGAATCTCTTGATTCATGGCTCCATTGCCCACACCATTTTCTACCTCCAGTTATTTCTAGACCAAATTCTTCTAAGTTTTGAATGAACCAAAATACTTAGTTTAGACAAAGTATGAGTACAATCAGGCACCCTGAATACCAATGGCTTGGAATCACTGTGCTAGTAAAAAAAAAAAAAAAAAAGTTAACAAAAAATAGAAGGAACAATCAGACTATAGATTCCTCTCCAAAGTCATAGATAAGTTGAATAAAGTTTACAGGAAGTGAGACCAAGAGGCTCACTGGGTGTCACCTGTGCTTTATGACCCAGCTCCATCTGTTAAGAGATATAACTTGCAGGATGAGCATCTAACTCTACAGATTCCAATAAGGCTCCATTTTCTTTTACTGTGTTTCTTCCATCACCAGCCCCTCAGAATACCTCTTTTTTCCTAACTCACTTAGAATAAGACATGAAGGGCCCCTCAGGGGAAACCATAGCACAGAATACAAAGACAGACTGGAGCAGGGGCCCTGCCAGCCCAACTCCTGGCTGTGGGAAGAGGAATTCAGAGGAGCAGGGCCGGGTCCTTCCACTCTGCTAGTGCAGGCTTGGAAAAGCTGGGATATAGAATGAAAAGTCTAATGGGTACCCATGTGAGAGAAGACTGGGAAAGGTGGATATTCTGGAATTTCGGTGTGAATGCCAAACCAGTCTGTACTTTCGACCCACCCAATACGGAAGCTTTCATTTGCTTCTCGTAGTACCAAAAGGACATTGTTAATTCAGCCTGCACTTAGCAGAGTTTATGGAACTGTCCAGAACCACTGTTCGACAGGCATTTCTTTGTCTTTTTTAACTCAGATTTCAATTATGGTGATTCATTATATTGCTTTTATGCCTGAATGATCAAGAGTTTACGTGCGTAGGGCAAATACATGTTGGGGATGCAATGTGTGTTCATGTGACCATATTATGGGCTAGAGTTCCCTTGGCCACATCTTAATATTTTAGGGACACTTTCATTTAATCAATGCTCAAAAATTACTGATGCTGACCTAGCAGAGATCACTGAGTCACCAATTCTAAGTAAAAAGCTGTGAGATAGATAGATAAAGAATTTTTTATATTCACATAGGACACATATGTGTCTGTCTATCTGTCTCTGTTTCTCACTCTCCCTCTCCACTTAAACAACATAAAACTGTCTATTCTTCTTCTCCCAATACAGTTTAACAATAAGGCTCTTCTTGTGGTATGACAACAAATGAAAATACCTTTAGAAAGGCATAGAGATCATTGTTCTCACAATTGAAGGTATAATCATATCACCAGGCTACTAAGAATTTCTCTGCAGGTAAAACAAGATAAATTATGTTCATCAGGATTTTGGCTGTGCTGACCATGTTTGCACATTGGAAAAATTCAAACACCTTTAAGAGTCTGACTATCGGCTGGGCGCGGTGGCTCACGCCTGTAATCCCAGCACTTTGGGAGGCCGAGGCGGCCGGATCACAAGGTCAGGAGACTGAGACCATCCTGGCTAACAGAGTGAAACCCCGTCTCTACTGAAAAAAATACAAAAAAATTAGCCTGGCGTGGTGGCGGGCGCCTGTAGTCCCAGCTACTTGAGAGGCTGAGGCAGAATGGCGTGAACCCAGGACGCAGAGCTTGCAGTGAGCCAAGACCCCGCCACTGCACTCCAGCCTGGGTGACAGAGCAAGACTCCATCTCAAAAAAAAGTCTGACTATCTATTTTTTGGAACAAGGAGTTTGCTAAATGCAAATTCCATCACTGCATCGACGTCTTTATAGCAAAGGTCTGAGTGTATATATATAGATATATATATTTTTTTTATTATACTTTACGTTTTAGGGTACATGTGCACAATGTGCAGGTTTGTTACATATGTATCCATGTGCCATGTTGATTTCCTGCACCCATTAACTCGTCATTTAGCATTAGGTATATCTCCTAATGCTGTCCCTCCCCCCTCCCGCCACCCCACAACAGTTCCTGGAATGTGATGTTCCCCTTCCTGTGTCCATGAGTTCTCATTGTTCAATTCCCACCTATGAGTGAGAACATGCGGTGTTTGCTTTTTTGTCCTTGCGATAGTTTACTGAGAATGATGTTTTCCAGTTTCATCCATGTCCCTACAAAGGACACGAACTCATCATTTTTTATGGCTGCATAGTATTCCATGGTGTATGTGTGCCACATTTTCTTAATCCAGTCTATCGTTGTTGGACATTTGGGTTGGTTCCAACTCTTTGCTATTGTGAATAGTGCCGCAATAAACATACGTGTGCATGTGTCTTTATAGCAGCATGATTTATAGTCCTTTGGGTATATACCCAGTAATGGGATGGTTGGGTCAAATGGTATTTCTAGTTCTAGATCCCTGAGGAATCGCCACACTGACTTCCACAATGGTTGAACTAGTTTACAGGCCCACCAACAGTGTAAAAGTGTTCCTATTTCTCCACATCCTCTCCAGCACCTGTTGTTTCCTGACTTTTTAATGATGGCCATCCTAACTGGTGTGAGATGGTATCTCACTGTGGTTTTGATTTGCATTTCTCTGATGGCCAGTGATGATGAGCATTTCTTCATGTGTTTTTTGGCTGCATAAATGTCTTCTTTTGAGAAGTGTCTGTTCATGTCCTTTGCCCACCTTTTGATGGGGTTGTTTGTTTTTTTCTTGTAAATTTGTTTGAGTTCATTGTAGATTCTGGATATTAGCCCTTTCTCAGATGAGTAGGTTGCAAAAATTTTCTCCTATTCTGTAGGTTGCCTGTTCACTCTGATGGTAGTTTCTTTTGCTGTGCAGAAGCTCTTTAGTTTAATTAGATCCCATTTGTCAATTTTGGCTTTTGTTGCCATTGCTTTTGGTGTTTTAGACATGAAGTCCTTGCCCACGCCTATGTCCTGAATGGTATTGCCTAGGTTTTCTTGTAGGATTTTAATGGTTTTAGGTCTAACATGTAAGTCTTTAATCCATCTTGAATTAACTTTTGTATAAGGTGTAAGGAAGGGATCCAGTTTCAGCTTTCTACATATGGCTAGCCCGTTTTCCCAGCACCATTTATTAAATAGGGAATCCTTTCCCCATTTCTTGTTTTTGTCAGGTTTGTCAAAGATCAGATAGTTGTAGATATGCGGCATCATTTCTGAGGGCTCTGTTCTGTTCCATTGATCTACGTCTCTGTTGTGGTACCAGTACCATGCTGTTTTGGTTACTGTAGCCTTGTAGTATAGTTTGAAGTCAGGTAGCGTGATGCCTCCAGCTTTGTTCTTTTGGCTTAGGATTGACTTGGCGATGCGGGCTCTTTTTTGGTTCCATATGAACTTTAAAGTAGTTTTTTCCAATTCTGTGAAGAAAGTCATTGGTAGCTTGATGGGGATGGCATTGAATCTATAAATTACTTTGGGTAGTATGGCCATTTTCACGATATTGATTCTTCCAACCCATGAGCATGGAATGTTCTTCCATTTGTTTGTATCCTCTTTTATTTCATTGAGCAGTGGTTTATAGTTCTCCTTCAAGAGGTCCTTCACATCCCTTGTAAGTTGGATTCCTAGGTATTTTATTCTCTTTGAAGCAATTGTGAGTGGGAGTTCACTCATGATTTGGCTCTCTGTTTCTCTGTGATTGGTGTACAAGAATGCTTGTGATTTTTGTACATTGATTTTGTATCCTGAGACTTTGCTGAAGTTGCTAATCAGCTTAAGGAGATTTTGGGCTGAGACAATGGGATTTTCTAGATATACAATCATGTCATCTGCAAACAGGGACAGTTTGACTTCCTCTTTTCCTAATTGAATACCCTTTATTTCCTTCTCCTGCCTGATTGCTCTGGCCAGAACTTCCAGCACTATGTTGAATAGGAGTGGTGAGAGAGGGCATCCCTGTCTTGTGCCAGTTTTCAAAGGGAATGCTTCCAGTTTTTGGCCATTCAGTATGATATTGGCTGTGGGTTTGTCGTAGATAGCTCTTATTATTTTGAGATACGTCCCATCAATACCTAATTTATTGAGAGTTTTTAGCATGAAGGGTTGTTGAATTTTATCAAAGGCCTTTTCTACATCTATTGAGATAATCATGTGGTTTTTGTCTTTGGTTCTGTTTATATGCTGGATTACATTTATTGATTTGCGTATGTTGAACCAGCCTTGCATCCCAGGGATGAAGCTCACTTGATCATGGTGTATAAGCTTTTTGATGTGCTGCTGGATTCGGTTTGCCAGTATTTTATTCAGGATTTTTGCATCAATGTTCATCAAGGATATTGGTCTAAAATTCTCTTTTTTGGTTGTGTCTCTGCCTGGCTTTGGTATCAGGACGATGCTGGCTTCATAAAATGTGTTAGGGAGGATTCCCTCTTTTTCTATCGATTGGAATAGTTTCAGAAGGAATGGTACCAGTTCCTCCTTGTACCTCTGGTAGAATTCAGCTGTGAATCCATCAGGTCCTGGACTCTTTTTGGTTGGTAATCTATTGATTATTGCCACAATTTCAGAACCTGTTATTGGTCTACTCAGAGATTCGACTTCTTCTGATTTAGTCTTGGGAGGGTGTATTTGTCGAGAAATTTATCCATCTCATCTAGATTTTCTACTTTATTTGCATAGAGGTGTTTGTAGTATTCTCTGATGGTAGATTGCATTTCTGTGGGATCGGTGGTGATATCCCCTTTTTCATTTTTTATTGCATGTATTTGATTCTTCTCTCTTTTCTTCTTTATTAGTCTTGCTAGCGGTCTATCAATTTTGTTGATCTTTTCAAAAAACCAGCTCCTGGATTCATTAATTTTTTGAAGGGTTTTTTGTGTCTCTATTTCCTTCAGTTCTGCTCTGATCTTAGTTATTTCTAGCCTTCTGCTAGCTTTTGAATGTGTTTGCTCTTGCTTTTCTAGTTCTTTTAATTGTGATGTTAGGGTGTCAATTTTGGATCTTTCCTGCTTTCTCTTCTGGGCATTTAGTGCTATAAATTTCCCTCTACACACTGCTTTGAATGTGTCCCAGAGATTCTGGTATGTTGTGTCTTTGTTCTCGTTGGTTTCAAAGAACATCTTTATTTCTGCCTTCATTTTGTTATGTACCCAATAGTCATTCAGGAGCAGGTTGTTCAGTTTCCATGTAGTTGAGCGGTTTTGAGTGAGTTTTTTAATCCTGAGTTCTAGTTTGATTGCACTGTGGTCTGAGAGACAGTTTGTTATAATTTCTGTTATTTTACATTTGCTGAGGAGAGCTTTACTTCCAACTATGTGGTCAATTTTGGAATAGGTGTGGTGTGGTGCTGAAAAAAATGTATATTCTGTTGATTTGGGGTGGAGAGTTCTGTAGATGTCTATTAGGTCCACTTTGTTTAGAGCTGAGTTCAATTCCTAGATATCCTTGTTAACTTTCTGTCTCGATGATCTGTCTAATGTTGACAGTGGGGTGTTAAAATCTCCCATTATTATTGTGTGGGAGTTTAAGTCCCTTTGTAGGTCACTCAAGACTTGCTTTATGAATCTGGGTGCTCCTGTGTTGGGTGCATATATATTTAGGATAGTTAGCTCTTCTTGTTGAATTGATCCCTTTACCATTATGTAATGGCCTTGTCTCTTTTGATCTTTGTTGGTTTAAAGTCTATTTTATCAGAGACTAGGATTGCAACCCCTGCCTTTTTTTGTTTTCCATTTGCTTGATAGATCTTCCTCCATCCCTTTATTTTGAGTCTATGTGTGTCTCTGCACGTGAGATGGGTTTCCTGAATACAGCACACTGATGGCTCCTGACTCCATATCCAGTTTGCCAGTCTGTGTCTTTTAATTGGAGCATTTAGCCCATTTACATTTAACGTTACTATTGTTATGTGTGAATCTGATCCTGTCATTATGATGTTAGTTGGTTATTTTGCTCATTAGTTGATGCAGTTTCCTCCTAGCCTTGATGGTCTCTACAATTTGGCATGTTTTTGCAGTGGCTGGTACTGGTTGTTCCTTTCCATGTTTAGTGCTTCCTTCAGGAGCTCTTTTAGGGCAGGCCTGGTGGTGACAAAATCACTCAGTGTTTGCTTGTCTGTAAAGTATTTTATTTATCCTTCACTTATGAAGCTTAGTTTGGCTGGATAGGAAATTCTGGGTTGAAAATTCTTTTCTTTAAGAATGTTGAATATCGGCCCCCACTCTCTTCTGGCTTGTAGAGTTTCTGCCGAGAGATCAGCTGTTAGTCTGATGGGCTTCCCTTTGTGGGTAACCCGACCTTTCTCTCTGGCTGCCCTTAACATTTTTTCCTTCATTTCAACTTTGGTGAATCTGACAATTATGTGTCTTGGAGTTGCTCTTCTCGAGGAGTATCTTTGTGGCGTTCTCTGTATTTCCTGAATCTGAATGTTGGCCTGCCTTGCTAGATTGGGGAAGTTCTCCTGGATAATATCTTGCAGAGTGTTTTCCAACTTGGTTCCATTCTCCCCGTCATTTTCAGGTACACCAATCAGACGTAGGTTTGGTCGTTTCACGTAGTCCCAAATTTCTTGGAGGCTTTGTTCATTTCTTTTTATTCTTTTTTCTCTAGACTTCCCTTCTCGCTTCATTTCATTCATTTCATCTTCCATCAGCGATACCCTTTCTTCCAGTTGATCGCATCTACTACTGAGGCTTCTGCAATCTTCACGTAGTTCTCGAAACTTGGCTTTCAGCTCCATCATCTCCTTTAAGCCCTTCTCTCCATTGGTTATTCTAGTTATCCATTCTTCTAATTTTTTTTCAAAGTTTTTAACTTCTTTGCTATTGTTTTGAATTTCCTCCCGTAGCTCAGAGTAGTTTGATCGTCTGATGCCTTCTTCTCTCAACTCGTCAAAGTCATCCTCCATCCAGCTTTGTTCCGTTGCTGGCGAGGAACTGCGTTCCTTTGGAGGAGGAGAGGTGCTCTGCTTTTTAGAGTTTCCAGTTTTTCTGCTCTGTTTTTTCCCCATCTTTGTGGTTTTATCTACCTTTGGTCTTTGATGATGGTGATGTACAGATGGGTTTTTGGTGTGGATGTCCTTTCTGTTTGTTAGTTTTCCTTCTACCAGACAGGACCCTCAGCTGCAGGTCTGTTGGAGTTTACTAGAGGTCCACTCCAGACCCTGTTTGGCTGGGTGTCAGCAGCGGTGGCTGCAGAACAGCGGATTTTCGTGAGACCACAAATTCAGCTGTCTGATAGTTCCTCTGGAAGTTTTGTCTCAGAAGAGTACCCAGCCGAGTGAGGTGTCAGTCTGTCCCTACTTGGGGGGTGCCTCCCAGTTAGGCTGCTCAGGGGTGAGGGACCCACTTTAGGAGGCAGTCTGTCTGTTCTCAGTTCTCCAGCTGCGTGCTGGGAGAACCACTACTCTCTTCAAAGCTGTCAGTCCGACAGGGACATTTAAGTCTCCGGAATTTCCTGCTGAGTTTTTGTTTGTCTGTGCCCTGCCCCCAGAGGTGGAGCCTACAGAGGCAGACAGGCCTCCTTGAGCTGTGGTGGGCTCCACCCAGTTCGAGCTTCCTGGCTGCTTTGTTTACCTAAGCAAGCCTGGGCAATGGCGGGCGCCCCTCCCCCAGCCTCACTGCTGCCTTGCAGCTTGATCTCAGACTGCTGTGCTAGCAATCAGCGAGACTCCGTGGGCATAGGACCCTCCGAGCCAGATGCGGGACACAGTCTCCTAGTGTGCCGTTTTCCAGGCCCGTTGGAAAAGCGCAGTATGAGGCTGGGACTGACCCGATTATCCAGGTGCCGTCTGTTACCCCTTTCGTTGACTAGGAAAGGGAACTCCCTGACCCCTTGCGCTTCCTGAGTGAGGCAATGCCTCGCCCTGCTTCGGCTCACGCACGGTGCGCTTCACCGACTGTCCTGCACCCACTGTTTGGCACTCCCTAGTGAGATGAAACCGGTACCTCAAGCAGAAATGCAGAAATCACCAGTCTTCTGTGTCGCTCGGGCTGGGAGCTGGAGACCGGAGCTGTTCCTATTCGGCCATCTTGGCTCCCAGGTCTGAGTATATTTTATTAAACCTTCCAGAGGAAGAATGTCTGAATTTCTTGCCTGTTATCCTCACATCAAGGGCCTTTCAAAACCTTGATGCTTTTTACCATTTTATATGTCTACCAACCAGATTGAGCTAAAACCTTATTCTTAAAACTGCTGTTTTAAGACTGTTTCCTGTTTTTCCCCCTGGACGCTCCTAGTCCCTAAAGAGGTAAAACACCAACATGGTAATAAACAATCCTCCGTCAGCACATATGGTTCACTTCCCATACACAATGAGCATCTTTCACGGGAAAGTTGTCAAGGGCATTATTGAGTGAGATTTTGAGAAAAGTTTAGATTTTCTGCTTAGTAATTGAAACGTGCTCAGGAATTAAGAGTGTGCCTACTGCTTCTGTAGGAAAGTTTAAAGAATAGTGTGGTCAGATCATATTGATGATTGTATACAGGATTTAATGTCTAATAAATATATTGACTGATTTGATCAATTTGTTACTAATTGATTTAGTTAATATAAAACACTGCTGGCAGAGAATGATTAAAGTATATAGAGAAAGGGCAAAATAATTTACATTTTGATAAGGAAATATATATATTAAACATATATTTATTATGTACATGCTTATTTGTACAAATATATATATACACACATATGTGGTGTGAATAAAGAGACCTGCAAATAGATACAAAACATGACTATTAATAGTTAAGAGATTATCATCACTTATGTAATAAATAGAAACACAATTATCTTTTCCTATTTGTTTCCTTACCATTTAAACATATTTTAAAATTAATTCTGATTATATTAGTTTATCTTTTGGAAAATGTCTTTGCTTTCTATAAAATGAATTTCAGCAGTTTGTAATTTTAACAATAAAATTCTAAATATTAAGCAACAAATTTCCCAATGTAGTTTAGAAGAATCATTCAGAATAATTCCCCACCATATAATTCTATTGTAGTTACTTATTAATCTTTAAGAATTAGGATTATATTGCAAATTTCTATTTAAATTGTTTTATTCAATGAAAATCACCTGTTTTAAAATACTGTCATATAAAATCTAAACCTCATTTACTTACCTGCATAGCGAATCTTGAATCCTTTCTTACTGGTGGCATGGTCAGCGGACCAGCGGAGATATAACTGATTACTTCTGCTAGTAAAATTGGATTGTTCAGTATGATTCCCACTTAAGACCACTAGCAGAGGACTTTGCCCAGAAGAACCTAAGTGAAACGGAAAACCAAAAACATTCAGAGATGGGTGAGCACCTACAAAATGCATACTAGGTTTAGCTTTGGATTACACTGCAGTCTACGTGTGCAATACACAGATATAATTATTACAAAAGTGGAAAACAAATTCCAAATGGCTACAGTGACAGATATATTTTCTGATAAAAATAAGACAATAATGTACAAAAATAATTTCAGCTGCATATGCTATCAATGGCATCATATTTAAATAAGCTTTCTAAAAAACAGCAGTAACTGAAAAAAATGAAAGTAATATATATTGTTGTTAGTATTTATGATATTGTACTTATACAGGAAAATAGAAACTTTCATGTAATACTAGAGGAAGTGTAAAGTAGTAGAATCACTTTGGAGGACTATTTGGTAATATCCAGTAAAATTCAAGGTTTAATTATCTTTCTATGAATCCTAGCACATGTGCGCAAGTATTATTTACGCAGTGAACACGTGTATTCTAACACTATTTCTCAGGGTAAATTTTAGATCAAACTAGTAATTTGGAGTTTTAAAAAGAATTGAAGATTCCATGAAAAAGAATTAGATTCATACAGCATTAAAATTAAAAACTAGATATACACATATCCACATAAGTAATTCTTAATATAACAAATTACTAAAAATATACATTTAGAGATAAATATAATACGATAACAATTACATAAAAAATAAAAAAATGCAACATATAAAATGTGTATGTGTAGATGATAGAGAAATAATTATAAAACAAGCATAACCATGACCCATGCAATTCCAGCTTCAGAATACTAACTTCCTCTAGCAGAGGCACAAGTGGAATTGGATATAGGTGAAGCTTCTAAATTTACCTTTACATATTGCTTCTTTATAAGATGAGGGCCTAAAGTAAATTTG
This sequence comes from Nomascus leucogenys, assembly GCF_006542625.1. Classification (NCBI taxonomy): domain Eukaryota; kingdom Metazoa; phylum Chordata; class Mammalia; order Primates; family Hylobatidae; genus Nomascus; species Nomascus leucogenys. The sequence goes on along the minus strand of NC_044384.1, from coordinate 147,310,294 downwards.
ACAAAGCCCTGAAATTCATATCTAGTTTCTTCATTTTTCACCTGTCCATGGTATTTGAAATTGTTTTAAAAATATTGAGACCACAAAGTTAACACTGAATGTACAGGTAAGAAAAGAAAGCCCAGCGGAGAGTCAGCCGGCATTGCCCTCATCACCATAACCCAAAGCCACTTATCAGGAGAAACTGCCTCATGGCACTGGGGCTTGCCAGCAACGGTACTCCATAATGAGCTCGGCATCATCTCACACTCGTAAAAGCGTTCACGGCGTTTTGCATTTCACAGCTCACTCCTAGGGAACACATTACGGACTGGGACAATGCAGCTCTCGTTGTTCATAATACAAATGCTATGAAGTAAAGTGACACCCGTCTTTGTTGTTATACGTAAAATTTTATTTGTGCAAAGATACTGAGAAACCACACTCCACTCACCGTGTAACTCCCAATCAGAGCAGTTCTCATGATTTTTTTCAAGTAAGACTGTTATGGACTAGACTGGGTTCCCCTCAAACTTACACACTGAAGTCCTATGAAGTCCTAACCCTCAGGACTTGGAAATGTGACTTTAAAGAGAGAGAGGGAGGGTCCCTAAAGACATAACTAAGCTTAAACGAGGTAGTATGGGTGGGTCCTGATCTAATACAACTGATGTCTTTCTAAGAAAAGGAGATTAAGAGACAGGCACACCCTGAGCGGGGGCCACATCTGCAAGCCTGGGAGGGAAGCTTGGAGGAGAGTCCCGCCCTGCTGACCCCTTCCGCTTAAAAGTTTAGCATCCAGAATTGTGAGAACACAAATTTCTGTTGAGGCTAGGCGTGGTGGCTCACACCTGTAATCCCAGAACTTTAGGAGGTAGAGGCCAGTGGATCACCTGAGGTCACAAGTTTGAGACCAGCCTGGCCAATACGGTGAAACCCCACCTTTACTAAAAACACAAAAAATTAGCTGGGCATGGTAGCAGGCACCTGTAATCCCAGCTACTCAGGAGGCTGAGGCAGGAAAATTGCTTGAACCCAGGAGGTGGAGGTTGCAGTGCGTTGAGGTTGTGCCATTGCACTCCAGCCTGGGCAACAAGAGCAAAATTCTGTCCTAAAAAAAAAATTATGTTGAAGCCACTCAATTTATGGCACTTTGTCATGGCAGCCCTAGGAAAGACATATGAAACAAACAAACGAACAAAAAACCACAACCCAAAACTAGCATATTAAATAATCGGGCAACGCTGACTTTGGTCAGAGAGAAGGAGGATGAGAAGAAATGATATTAATAGTTCTCACTATGAAAAACGTCATGGCTAAATTTCCTGGGAGACGACCTGCAAAAGAGTGGCTGGTATTTCATAATCAAAGACAAAGCATGTTTGGTATGTTGATTTGCTTGTTGGTGTTTAAAAGGATAATGTATATTCAGAGATAAAATGCCACTGGGAAATTAATTAACCTGAATTTATGATATTTTGAAATGTCATTTTCAGAGACAGAACTCAAGAGTAAAGTTTTAGGGTTTTTTCTTTTTTTTTTTTTTGAGACCAAGTCTTGCTCTGTCTCCCAGGCTGGAGTGCAATAGTACAATCTTGGCTCTCTGCAGCCTTTGCCTCCCAGGTTCAAATGATTCTCTTGCTTCACCTCCTGAGTAGCTGGGATTACAGGCGCCTGCCACCGCACCCAGCTAATTTTTGTATTTTTTAGCAGAGACAGGGTTTCACCATGTTGGCCAGGCTGGTCTTGAACTCCTGACCTCAGGTGATCCATTCATCTCGGTCTCCTAAAGTGCTGGGATTACAGGCATGAGCCACCAAGCCCAGCCAGTTTTAGGTATTCTTAATCCAGCATCTGAACCCTCATTATGTTCTATCTGTTCTCTTTGTCTAAAATGTAACTAACTTTCTAGAAGGACTAGCCTTTAAAAGCACACATTCAAATTGGCATGTACAGAAAACCAGCACAGCAGTAAAGGAAGGTATCCACTTCTGTTACCAAAATGGAAACTAAGTATTCCACCAGTGTACACTGTAATTTTAATTTTGACAGTCTTCTCAATTGAGTTTCATAATGATTAAAACACTGTGTTTTAAAAAGCATTATGGGATATCCACTACTTAAGCCATAGAGAGTAATATACTCTTGAGATAATAAAGTTTAAAATCAATACATTCAACATGTTTTTTGGTCAACCTATGAACTATAAAAGAGCTCGTCTTACAAAAAAAAAAAAGAGAGAGAGAGGGACAGAGAGATACTAACATGACATTTACTGCAACAAAAATGTCATCGCTTAAAAACATATTCATATAAAACTCTGACCTTTCCCTTTGTAGAAAAAACTTTAAGACCAGACAATCCTAGTCACTGATCTCTGATAATTTTGACAGCAAGTATTATGCTATTGTCTCTGACGTATTTTGCCTGTTGTTTACAACGGCTATGATCTGTCCAAATTTGTAGGAGATCAAATTGCAAGCCATGAGTGCATAAATTATTGATAAATATTTTGCTCCTGAAAGTAAGAGACTTAAAAGCATGGCCAGTATATTTTGATTCAACTACTGTGAAACAAAAGAACATGCAGAAGTTCAAAATAATTATTTAAATATACTTTTATGTCCTTTGTAGGGATATACATGTCTGTATATACACAAACACAAACACAGACATACAGCCTGTGAGGGTGGATGCTCCACATTTTAATTTTTGTATAATACCTAATAGGCCTCAAATAGTTTACCTCTCTTCTTCCTCAACAAGAGAAACCCCATTTTTATACTCACCTAATGACTGACTTCTCTCTACAGGCTAAAGGAAAAGTTGTAAATAATGTATGTTTGTTTTAAGATACACATTTAAAAAGCCATGCTCTGAAAATGAAAATATTGCTCTCCAGTCCTCTGTTTCTATCTATAAAAATGTCTAATTTATTAATTCATTTTTGAAAATACATGAATTGATTCAGTGATGTCTATCTATATAAGCAATTTGATTCATCAACTCAGTAAAGTGAATACAAACACACATCAAATCAATTAGAATAATTTACTTTTTTCACTGAATTGACTGTTATTTATCTGAACTCAATGACAAACCTTTCAAAATATGTGAAAACCCTGTTATTATGTACAGCCATAATCGCATCCGGTCTAATTTTCTTGGCTATGACGGTTTTACACAAAGACAAATATTACCATTCCTTCCATTTCAAACTGACGATTCAACCACATACTACTTTTAATCACATCCCTGTTAAAATTTTCATTCAAATTGCATAAAAATCGTGAGACTATTATTGAAAACGGTATTGCATGTGTTCAGTTAACCATATTTCACTATTTCAAAGAATCACACTTTAAAAACTCCTGTAGCATTTATCATCTAGAAATCTCTGTGAGCCATGATTTTTTACATATTTCTAGTAAATACTTATTTCTAGAAAAATAATTATATAGATGACAAAAATACCTCTGGGCCTAAGTTTCCTAAAATATCTTGTGAATTGCTATTACATACAGCAGAGAGAGAAAGAGCTATTCAGATCATCTTCTCTAAATCACCGTGTTAAAAAATCAAATAATGGTGAAAGAAGATTCGGTACATTTTCAGGGTGTATTCCTAAGCATTCTAACTATTTGAAAAGTGACAGTGTTAACAATCTCATGGTTTGGCTGTGTCCCCTCCCAAATCTCTTCTTGAATTGTAATTCCCACGATTCCCACATATCGTGGGACAAACTTGGTGGGAGGTAACTGAATCATGTGGGTGGGTCTTTCCCATGCTGTTCTCCTGATAGTGAGTAAGTCCCACAAGATCTGATGGTTTTAAAAACAGGATTTTTCCCTGCACAAGCTCTCTCTCGTGCGCATGCGCCCACTCTCGCGCACGCGCTCTCTCTCTCTCTCATGCCTGCCAGTATCCATATAAAACGTGACTTGCTCCTGCTTGCCTTCCACCATGATTGTGAGGTCTCCCAAGCCATGTGGAACTGTCAGTCCATTAAATCTCTTTTTCTTCCTAGTCCTGGGTATGTCTTTATCAGCAGCATGAAAATGGACTAATACAGTACAACAATCATATGGTAATGTTTTACAGACCGCTTGATCTCTTGAGAATGCACAACCCCAAACTAGTTTATTTTTTGTTTGCTTTGGGAAAACATAAGTTAACTCAAGAATATATTCAAGTCTTTATGTTACTACAACATTGTAACAGTGTTTTTATTAATGATGCTGAGGTCACTGGTATACAAAGATTAAAGAAACTTACCATCAAACACTTCCAGTGCATCAAATTGCTTTTCACTTTGAAATGTGTCCACAAAGATGGTAATGTTGTAGTTTGGTTCCACTTTAATACTCCAAGAGCAAGTCTGGGAGTTAAAATAATTACCCGGGTACCCTGGACTGAGAATGACTCCCGATGATCCAGTCCGGACTTCATTTGCTGGGCATTGTGCTGGAGAGAAAAGTACCAGCAAAAGTTTGCTTAAATAACATGATCCCAACTTCAATAGGATAGTTTCTATCTCTGTATAAACACGCCAATGAAAGGAAAAAGCAATCTTATTGAGCTCTGCCCAAATTTCATACCGGATGCAAACACAGAGGGAGGACAACACTGAATAATCATGAGAATTGTGCATCTGTCTCTTTGCAGTTCTCTCCACTCGGCCTGCACACTCTTTCGGCCCCTGCATCTCCCACATACCTTAATTTGGGGCAGGTGCATCATGGATTTCATTATACAATGCAAGACTTCCTAACTCTACTACAAAGAAGAACCTCACCATTTCAAAAGAGTACTACAGAAATAATGGTGAAATGTCATGCAATAAGAAAAGAAAACTCCTATTTATTTTCGCGTTAAATATACAGTAGCCCCTCCTTATTCCTGGGGATACACTCCAAGACCCCTAGTGATGCCTGATGCTGCAGATGGTCCAGAATCCTATGTTGTTTCTGGTGCAATCACATCATACAGGGCAATGGATATGCTGGACAAAGCTGGGATTCATGTCCTGGGTGAGACATAGCCCGGGGATGACAGATTTCATCAGGCTATTCAGAACACTGCAAAATTTTAAATGTGTTGTTATTTCTGGAATTTTTTATTTAATATTTTCAGACTGTGCTTGATCACAGGTAACTGAAATTGCAGAAAGGGAAACCTCGGATCGGGGGTGGGGGGGAACTACTGTACTTAGCATAGTAATATTCAAACGTTCGATGTGATTGCTCGGGACCCTGGGAAGAGGAAGAATTAGAGACCTGGTCTCAGTCGCACATGGGACACCTCAGCAGGAGCCCTGATTCCTAAGGGATGAATTAATTGTAAATGTATCATGAAGATACTATGGCTACATCGTATTTTTTCTCCTCTTGCTTTTAAAAATATTATTATTCAACTACTTCCAGTTTAATCAACATAAAAATAATCTGCAGGGATCTGGATATGCAAAACAAAACACCACAGTCTCCTAATTAGTCATTTCTCTCATCACTAAATTATATTCCAGAAACAGTTTTTGTATAAAACTATTAAGGGAAATTTTTTTCTATTATTGGTAATGGTTCATAAATAAAAAAGGTATATCAAAATTACTTGTAGAGTGTTGAGAGTTCTACAGTTAATCACATTTTTCTTAATGAAAAAGAGCTTCTGTTAAATTTATTTATTGAGTTATCGCCTTTTAATTAGTTAAATGTGTGCTATTTATACATACATTTCAAGATAGAAACTTGTTAAACAGATAAGTGAAGCTTATGATATGTGTTTTTATTCAAGTAACTGCCTTTTGAAAGGTAATTTATTTCCTATTTTCTTCCATTTATCTTAACATTCTAATTAAGATATATTTTAAAATTTAGAAAATGTTTAGACCTAAGACCACCAATCATAAAACATTTCATTGAACTCTTTAAATAACATGTATTTTAGGTGAGATTTAAAAAATATTTACAATGATAAATTAATGGCAATAATATAAACTAAAATAATCCTAATCAGAACACACACATTGAAACAACTGAGTTAAAGGTCTAATTTTCTTCTGTGATGGTGACCTCATCACTTTGTAAAATACACGAGGCCCATTCAAAGTTAATGTGATATTTTAAGAAAGAAAAAATAATGAAATTAGAGTTCATGCCTGTGTATATCCGTGCAGGATAGGACCTCAAGTTTTAGAAGCTCCACAGACCCGCCTTGACTTTGCAGTAACAACCAGGGCTTTTCTTGGCTCTGACGTGTAAGTACAGACTAATAATAGCTCCCCCTCAGGGTTCTAATTAGAGCCAATATATGCATTTTTTTTTAATCTAAAGCACTATGTGGGCAGAAACTGTTGTAAGGACTAGAGATGATTACACCACATGCCTACCTTTTCATAACTGTTAGGGACAAACCGCCCCAAAAAGCTTCTTGGTACTGCGGACACTCCCCCCAAACCCCTCTGTACTGCCCACCCCTCCCCTTAATGCCCTGCAACTCTTCTCCGTGCCGTTCACCCTTCCCCCAAGCCTCTTTACATTTCTAAGCCTTATCCAAGCACTGCAGTGAAACCAGCAGACTTCACTGATCAGACCTTACGACAATAAGCAAACCCCAATTACAAACCATCCAGACCACACACAGGGAGGTCCGTGGGAAGCATAAACAAACTTTACCTACACCCTCCTGTAAGTTCCTTCATCTAGCTGCTGCCATAAACTTTGGTCACAAGAGAATATATGGCAAAGTTAACCAACAAACAACCCCGGGGTCCCTCTCCCCCATATAAACCCCTCACTTTGTAAGCTCAGGGCTGCCTCTTGTGTCTGTGCTGGAGCAGCTGGCAGGTTCAATAAACGTATTCACCCGACTTTGGGTCTATTCAACCTTTCTCTAGGCTGACCTTATACTAACACAAAAATGCCACCAGAGGGCGTTTCAGTTTGTGGGATTACACTTGAAAAATAGCCAATCTCTCTACCCTGTATTTTTATGAGGACTGAGATTTTATAACTGCAGCTATAGTTATCAGATGACATTGGGAACTTCAGGCCATCTGGAAGTACGAAACCTTTACTGAGTTGCTAAAATCCACCTGAAAACCTATTCGCACATCCTGGGGTTTGACAGCAGTGCAGTGATCTAACCCAGAAGCAGCATTTTAAACATAGCCCATTCTTATTCCTTTCATATTTGAAAAGCTGATTTTGTTTCTTAGGGAAGACAAAATGAAAATATAAGCAACTTGTTATATAATTCCCACTAGTTTACAGAGGACTCTCAGTTTCTACAATTATCTCCGACCAAAGAGGTAGGAGACAGTTTGTAGAGAATTTGTACCATTTTTCATTTGTATCATTTATCATTTGTATCATTTTTCTTACAATATTTAGCAATACTTTTTTCAGTCATACATATTGTTTTCAAAATTCATTTGGGTTTTTTTGGTGTTTTGAGGTTTAGTTTTGTTTTTTAATTTGTTTGTTTGTTTTTTTGAGACAGGGTCTCACTCTGTCACCCAAGCCAGGCTGGAGTGCAGTGGCAGGATCACGGCTCACTGCAGCCTTGACCTCCCACCTCAGCTGCTCGAGTAGCTAGGACTATAGGTGCACACCACCCCTCCTGGCTAATTTTTGTATTTTTATTTTGGAAATGTTGTTTTGCCATGTTACCCAGGCTGTTCTCCAAGTCCTGGGCTCAAGCAATCCTTCCACCTCAGCCTCCACCGTGCTCGGCCTAAGAGGCATTTGGATGTGTTTGCCCATGAGTGAAAGTGATTTGCTTTCTTGTGTTTCTTCTGCTCTTTCATATGGAACCACTCCTTCTGGTCAGTGTATTATAAACTGTTGCTTGGAGCAATACCCGCTTGGAGTGGGAGGGCTTAAAGGGACTGCGGTGTTGTCCTGTAGCTGAGATGTTTATTTCTTAGCAGCAATCACACATTGGAAAACAGCTGTGTCTCCACTTGGGAATCTGGGAAACCTCTCACCACAGGGCAGCACCTGCTTAGAGCACCTGTCAAAAACACACATGAAAGCTTGCCTCTCTCAGACATCACCTGCGCTTCAAGCTATGATCCTTCTGCACAATGTTAGTGCCCCAGATTGTTTTTAAAGAAAAATAAAATGTGAGGTTTAAAACCCAAAGCCTCTTATTCAATGCATCTCATAGGCCTTCAGCAAAAGTAATAGGAGATGAGGATTAGTACTCCAGGGTTAATGGCATAAATTGGGATTTATGAGTAACTAAGATTAATTCTTAAAAGCACCTATAGGTATGATGGAATTGGAGAAGGTGAGTCCTCTGTGAACCAGGGGAAAGGCTGCCCCAGGGCCCTCGTGACGCCTGCTATTATCCCGCACACACAGAAGGAAGCCAGAGCTAGGCAGCGGCGGTTTTTATGTCGCCTCCATCCGCTGCTTTCGAATGGTCATTATCAGAAGGTCGTTGAATCTCCTTAATGTTTACTGAAAATGTATTTTTTTCTCTAAAGAAATGAATATTCTAAAAACTATTAAAGGATCCCCCATGGCCCACAGGATGAAGAAACCTGACGTTGAAGCCCTTTAAAGTCAGCTCCTGGTTTAGGTTTCCAGCCTGATTTAACTTACCAACTCTTCCCCCAAAACACCCTGAGAGCAAGCAGCAGGAAGCCATCTCCTACTTTTTCCTCGACGCCACACCCTCCTTTGTGTTTCCAAACCTTTGTTATTAATTCTCTTCACTTTTTGAAATCCTTCTCTTTCCTTAACAGGAGAAAAGCCACTTCTGTGATGTCTCTTACTCAGGTTTTTCTACAGTAAGATGAGTGTCTAGCACAGTAATATCTCCATATAAGGCTTTTTTTTTTTTTTTTAGACGGAGTCTCTCGCTCTGTCACCCAGACTGGAGTGCAATGGCGTGATCTCGGCTCACTGCAAGTTCCGCCTCCCGGGTTCACGCCATTCTCCTGCCTCAGCTTCCGGAGTAGCTGGGACTACAGGCGCCCGCCACCACCCCCGGCTAACCTTTTTTGTATTTTTAGTACAGACGGGTTTTCACCGTGTTAGCCAGGATGGTCTCGATCTCCTGACTTCGTGATCCCCCCCCTCAGCCTCCCTAATTACTGGGATTACAGGCATGAGCCACCACGCCTGGCCAATGCTGACTTTCAAAGAACAATGCACTCTCCTTGTTTCCCTAAAATTGGTGATAATTTTCCCTTTCTTTCTCTTTCTTTCTTTCTTCTTTCTTTCTTTCTTTCTTTCTTTCTTTCTTTCTTTCTTTCTTTCTTTCTTTTTTTGACAGAGTCTTGCTCTGTCGCTCAGGCTGGAGTGCAGTGTTGTGATCTCAGCTCACTGCAACCTCCACATCTGGGGTTCAAGCGATTCTCCAGCCTCAGCCTCCAGAGCAGCTGGGATTACAGATGCCTGCCACCACATCTGGCTAATTTTTGTATTTTTAGTAGAGAGAGGGTTTCACCATGTTGGCCAGGCTGGTCTCGAACTCCTGACCTCAGGTCATCCTCCCGCCTCGGCCTCCCAAAGTGCTGGGATGGTGATAATTTTCAAAGCACAACTTCTAAAAGTCTGATTATGACATTTGAAGAAGACAGACTAATAGCTAATATAATTTTTCTGAAGAATTTATTGGGAGATGGGCCCCCACTTGAGCACAATCGAATCAATCAAATAGTAGAAAAGTACTTAAAGAAAGATGATAATTAAGTGCTTCATTGATTAAGGATCTGGTTAAAGACATCTAGGGTCCCATTTCCTCTTTATTTTTAAATGATGAGTTGCTTAGAGAATGACAGCTAAGATCACTCTCCGTTTGTTTTAAACAAATTGACTCATGACTTGAAAGAGGAGCAGAAAACTAGGTTATCCTGTGTGCCTCCTGAGGAGCGAAGTGGGGCATGGGAACCTTCAGCATGAGTAAAAGTTGACAAATTTTGTCTGCAGAATGCTCCCTGTAACTGTCTGTGACAACTGAGGAAATTGAGAGAATAACGCTCATGTTGCGTTGATCTAGACATGTGCCACTTAAAGATGGGGACAGGCTGTGAGAAATGCATCTTTAGGGGATCATGTCACCACGCAAAGATAACAGCATGCACTCCTGAGGCAGGCCAGTCTCATTAACGCAGGCCTCCATAACAACTGCTTCCGTACTAACGGACTGTTTCAGTTAAACATTAAAAGCTGAAAGAGCCAGCGCCTTTATACAAAGCCTGGAAGGTAACAAAGAGTTTGCCCTAGGCTTCTCCTGGGCCTTGATGCATGACAAGGTAACAAAGGAATTCTTAACAGGACCCTTTTAGAACTCAACAAGTTTTATTAGCGGTCTGAAGAAACTCCTCAGGCCTCCACAAACAACTTTATTGGGGTCTAAAGGAGCTCCCCAAACCTTTATGATTTAGCAGGAGACAAAACAATACTAATCACCCCAGCATCTGGACCCGTTTAGATTCAGTAAACTTACTGAGGCTCCAGACGAAGGTCTTCAGGACTCAGACCTTAGTTACAGATTTTAAAATGTTAATCACTTATGTCTTTAAATAAATACACACTTCCACATAGACATATAGCTTAGGAGGTACAAAAGCTCTAAAAAACTTTATAATTTTGAGTTGATCTGGTGATAATTTCCAGGCCTTCTCCCTGTAACCAGTTACAGAAATAAAAACTCTCTTCCCCCTCAGTTCATCTGCATCTCGTTATTGGGCCATGAAAAATAGTAGCCCCACCCTCAGTTTGGTCCAGGAACACTTACACACACCCAGATGGCACAGCCTGCTACACAATTAAGCCATATGGTGTAGCCTATTGCTCCTAGACCCCACACCTGCACAGTATGAGACTGTACTGAAGACTGTAGGCAACTGGAACACAAGGGTAAGTATTCTCACATCTGAACTCGTCTCAACATGGAAAAGGTAATGCGTTGCCCCGTAGTATTGCAACTGCTAGATGTCACTTGGTGGTGGGAATTTTCAGCTTCATTATAATCTTACAGGACCACGTTTATCTACACGATCTGTCATGGATCAAAACGTCATGCAGTGCAGGATTGTTCTCTGTTCTTGGCTTGTCATGAATTAAACATCATTTAAATAAGAACTTGGTTCATCTGGAGAGAACACCCTAATCAAATTCCCTTTTTTTTTTTAATGATGTAGTTTTGCTCTTGTTGCCCAGGCTGGAGTGCAATGGCACAATCTCTGCTCACTGCAACCTCCACCTCCCAGGTTCCAGTGATTCTCCTGCCTCAGCATCCCGAGTAGATGGCATTACAGGCATGTGCCACCAAGCCCAGCTAATTTTGTATTCTCAGTAGAGATGGGGTTTCTTCATGTTGGTCAGGGTGGTCTTGAACTCCTAACCTCAGGTGATCTGCCCACCTCGTCCTCCCAAAGTTCTGGAATTACAGGCATGAGCCACTGCCTCTGACCAAATTCCCTATTTTTAGAGCAGCACATTTGATACATACGTATGCCTTTCTTCTCTTCTCACCTAAGATCACCTTTAGTTAAAGTCTATTCTGAGAAACTTGAGGCTTTGTTTGTTGGGATTAATAAAAATGTGAAGGTTTGCCTGGGTTCATTTTTATATAGAACGGCAGAAGATGAACACTTATTATATCCCCCCCCCCCACCGTGAGGAAAGAATCCATAAATAGACCATTGTTGGTCCTGGAAAACGGCACAGACGTAGGCTTTCTCCTAAGAAGACAATGACTTGGGTCTCCTGACTTTTCACCCAATGCAATCCCCACTTCTAAGTAAGGCAACCTAGAGGCACAGATTTTGATGACTTCCACAGCCTGTGGTCTGCTTAGCGTTTACACAGACGAGCAGGCCAAGGGTCTGGCCCTCTGCTCAGGTAGTGGTTTCCTGTAATCAATAGTTCTGATGTAGATAGAACTTTAATGTTAATATTTTTTCAAAAAAAATCTAAGTTATTATACATATTTGGTAATAATTCATTCCAAAATGTATGCCAATTTTTCTTCAGATGTAGAAGATTGTTTCTCTTTCAGGGTGCCTGGAATCCTGCCTTATTCCAGAATGAGAATGCACAAAGTTATCAGACTTTTTTTTTTCTTTTTCTTTTTTCTTTTTTTTTTTTTTTTTTGGGACAGTTTTGCTCTGTCTCCCAGGCTGGAGTGCAATGGCAAGATCTCGCCTCACTGCAACCTCCACCTCCTGGGTTCAAGCAATTCTCCTGACTCAGCCACCCCAGTAGCTGGGATTACAGGTATGCGCCACCACGCCCAATTAATTTTGTATTTTTAGTGGAGACACGGTTTCTCCATGTTGGTCAGGCTGGTCTCGAACTCCCAACCTCAGGTGATCCGCCCACCTTGGCCTCCCAAAATGGTGGGATTACAGGCATGAGCCACCGCGCCTGGCCAGTTATCAGACCTTTGAAGAGGTTCCATTCACAGGTGTGAGCATCTGCAAAACTACTGCAAAGTCGATACTTTTGCAAAGAAAACTTCCTTTTATAGGGAAGGCGGTTAACATTATAAAACACTCAAAAAGATAAATTTATTTAATATTCAGTGGGCCTTTACAACAATCTCAAAAATAAAGCGGATAAATCATCCTCTCTGTGCACAATGCAGGGAAGAGTGACTTGCTCAAATCTGCCTGACTGAGTGACTCTGCCACCTGGTCCTGTCTTCCTAAATCGTGGGCCCTTTTAGCTGCATCAGTCACCCTAAGGAATGACAATAGTTGGATTCCTTAAAAGAGCCGCATTGCTCAAAAGCACTACATCTGCACTTCAGTATGACTTTGAAGTCACAAAAACTATTCTAATTTAGAAAGTTTTTGATAGCTGAACTAATGATGTTTCTGACTTACTTGAGCATTTGAGCTTATGTAAGGTTTTTCAAGTCTTTTTTATTCAATGATACTTGAAAGTGATGTCTATTAAACAATATTTTAAAAGTAATCTACTTGTCTTCTAATAGATTAAATCAACAGATTCAGCCTCAGTATCTTGTTCTATTATTGTATATTGTCTATTTTCTTGCACATGGTCTACATATGTTAAACATATGTGAGAAAAACATGAGATGTGCATGTTTCTTTTTTTATAAATTTACATTGAAATATTAAACACCAGCTAATTATATGCATGCTGATGTATTTATAGCAAAATGAAGTGATATTCAAAATTTCCCTTGAAATGCATCAAAAATATAGCGTAGCTTAATAAATGGCTAGAAAGATTACAGACAGGCATGTGATAAAGGAAATACTTTGTAAGTTTTCATAGTGGAAGCTAGGTGGTATATATTCAGGTGTTAAATTATTCAGGTATTAAAATTATTTCAACTTTGCCATGTTTGAACATTTATATGATAAATTGCTGTGAGAAACATGACTTCTTATTTGATATGGCCTTGGTTTATTTTCTACGACTAGGTAAAAGAAAAAGCTTCATTAGATATTTCTGTTAGCATGTTAGTTTCATTGCAATGGGATCAGAGCGCAGATTAAGTGCAGGCTGGGTGCAGTGGCTCACGCCTGCAATCCTAGCAATTTGGGAAGCTGAGGCAGGTAGATAGCTTGAGTCCAGAAGTTCAAGACCAGCGTGGGTAATATGTTGAAAACCCATTTCTACCAAAAAAATAAAATTCAAAAAATTAGCCAGGCATGGTGGTGCATGCCTGTAGTCCCAGTTACTCAGGAGGCTGAGGCAGGAGGATCACCAGAGACCAGGGAGGTTGAGGCTGTGGTGAGTCATGATTGCACCACTGCACTCCCACCTGGGTGACAGAGTAAGACCCTATCTCCAAAATAAATAAATAAATAATAAATAAATATATAAGTTCACACCTATACAAAGAAATGCAGACCAATACAAACAATACAATTTTCCATGTGGAATAAGTTTGTGTAGTTTTAGTATCGAACAGTGCATACCTTCACATGTTGGGAGAGAACCCTCAAACTGCAACTGGGAACTGAGCTTGCAGGTCAGGGTGTCAGTCCCCACCAAGGTGTACCCGGGGTGGCACTGGTACTTCACAAAATCTCCTAGAAGAGTCAATACAACAAACCAGGAAATTGTGTGTGACCTTCTGAGTGTGTGAAGGTCTGACACATATAGGACTACTTAATGAATTAAATCAACTTGCAAATCTTTTTAGAAACTATGTCTGTATTAATTTTTAGTCTTTTAAAAATAGTACCATTTTAAGTTCTTCATTTATAAAAATGCTCTATTAAGCTTAGCCGATATTAGTACTAAATATGTGGCAGCTTTTCTTCCTTGACTGAGGCATCCATGTTGGTTTCCCTTCCTCAGTGACTGCCGACGGAAAAAAAAAGCAAAATAGAAGCTATGGTTTAAGCAAGATTGGAGAATCGAATGGCTTTACAGCATCCATGGAGACTCATCTCTGACCTTGGCCTACTTAGCACAATGTTCCAATTAACCAAGCCAGGGTGAGGACAGCAGAAATTGGGTCACATGGTTTGACCAGTGGTCTGAAACACAGGGCAGAGTTTTATAATTGGGGCTGAAAAATCCTGGGTTGCAATAATTATACTATAAACATATGCCATCACTGCTTTCTCAGTATGACCAGAAGAGTATTTAATAAATTAGATCATTAAAGTAAAAAGATAAACCAGAAATCCTAAATATCATCACCAAATATTTTCTCTTATTATATCCCAGTTTCAATGAAATGTCAATGTTATGTAATCACCCTTTTAGCCACAAATGATTAAGATTTTTCTTAAGTGCATGAATGTGTCCCCCTAACCGAATGCAAATATCTGCCCAAGTCTGTCTCTGAAAACTTTATTAAAAACTATGAACTAGCAAATGTTATAGAGGAAAAAAATGTTCAAACTGACATCAAAATTCAAATGGCAAAACAAAAAAAATCATGGTAATGAAGAGTGACAGACATTTTCTGTTTGATACATGACCTCTGTATAAGTTCTCAGCAATACTTTCAGGATAGTTTGTTTTTTGTTTCTGTTTTTATCTTTGTTTCTCTGACAAAGTACACACTAACTTGTCTGAGTAATGATTACAATGAGAAGTGGGTGTAAAAAAATGTCGTGCTGAGTTCATGTATTATAATGAGGAAAGTATTACCTATTTCAAAATCATCATCCTCAGTAAGCATTTCTGCCTGTGGAACCGCTGGGGGAGGTTGACATTTCTTGAGCTGAAATGCTAAATGATTAATGGAAAGAATAATAATAATTGCAATTACACTTGCCAAATAAACACAACTAGTACAAAAATTCATCTTACAGTTGTTATAATGCTTAAGTACACTGACTGCAATGTCTATATTCATGAATCATAGTTTTATAAAATTCCCAAGCTTCAAATGTTCATATTATTATTTTATGCCAAAAAACAGTTAAAGCCTAAGGAAAAAAGTGTACAATTATTTTTTAAAGTATAGCATTTAAATAAACACACTTTACAGATGTTTGGAATTCTGCAAGAAGAATGATTCAACAGTCACAACCTGGCTCCCTGTCCATGTGCAGATTTGATAACGTCTGCCCTGTCCCTTGTCCTGAGGAATTCTGTGGGTGGCAGTGTTCGTGAGAGATAAGCGATTGATTGACAGACATTCTGCATATCGTTTAGAGTGCATTCCCAGGATTACTGGAGGTTTGCTTTCACACCATTTATAGTTACATGACATTTGCTATAACACCTTATCTTGAAACAGGACGAGTAAATCTATAAAAGGTACCAAATCTCTTTCGGTGGTCTTCATCTGAGAGTTTCACTTAGGATACATGTATCTTGGAATAAATCCAAGCTTGATACGATGTGAAATAATGAAGATATCATTAAACAAAAAAAGGACCACAGGAAACGCTGGCCTCCAATGCAAGAGAATCATACATGCCCTCGGCTGAGTCAAGAAACTTCAGCTGGAAACAAGGTGTGGGTCAACACTGCAGTAAACACCACATGGAATTCTCAGTCTTAATTAACAGAGTGAAAATCAACTGACCGTGGAAATTGAGGACAAAGAAGCCTCCATTTGAAAAGTCGCTGTGGAACTTGAGCAGGACTTGGTTGCTGGAGCTATATGCCGTTTCGAGGGCTGTGTTGCCACTGAAAACTCCCAGCTGGGGTGAGTTCTGATCGGGACCATCCCTAGGAAAGACAGAAGGAGGTGGCCGGCTAAGTATATTTACTTCTGAGTGAGATTTATGGAAACTTTGGCTAATGAATTAATTTTTTTAATAAAAGCAATAAAACGTATGCATTCTCTGGATACTGTGTTTGTAAACATCAAGATGTTGAATGTCCACAAAGCTGAGGAACCCTCCAGTCTCTCTCTTTCATTAATGTTCCACAAGCGCTCTGCACTGGTCAAATGTCAACACTCACCGGGCGCCAGTGGCTCACGCCTGTCATCCCAGCACTTTGGGAGGCCAAGGCAGGCAGATCGCCTGAGGTCAGGAGTTTGAGACCAGCCTGGCCAACATGGTGAAACCCTGTCTCTACTAAAATTACAAAAATTAGCTGGGCCTGGTGGCACGCACTTGTAGTCCCAGCTACTTGGGAGGCTGAGGCAGGAGAATTGCTTGAACTCAGGAGGCGGTGGTTGCAGTGAGCCAAGATCGTGCCACTGCATTCCAGCTGCACGACAGGGCCGAGACTCTGTCTCAAAAATAAATAGATAAATAAAAATTAAAATAAAAATGTCAACACCTGTGGGATTTTCCATTCTAAATATGGAGCTGAATCTATGGGGCATGGCCAACCACAGAGTGCTTTTGTTTTGGTTTTAAAACGGCAGTTTCATTGTAGTCGACCTAATATTTCAAATTCTGTTTCTCCTCACTCTCACATCCACTGATTCTGGTCGTTGTCATCTTAGATGTCTGATTTACTTCCACAACCTCAAAGCCAGCCTCCCTTCTTGCCCTCTGCTACTTTATTTCCCACAAAATGAGCCCGTCATTCTGCAGCCAAAATCTGGCCTTGGAGCTCTGCCTCTCAGAGCCCAGGTGCATCCTCACTGCCCCAAGAACAAAGGCCAAGTCCTTCACATGCCTTTCCAGGTCCTGCCTTACTTGCCCTGGCCGCTGGCTTCTGCTCCTGCTCCTGCTCCCACTGTGGGCTCTGACAAGACTGTAGCCACACCACACACAACACACACACACACAACATACACAACACACACACAGACACCATACAAACACACATGTAAGCCACACAGACATACACGAGGAACACACACCACACAGACACACCCATAGAGACACACATTACACACACATACAGCCCACCCGCACCCACAAACACACATCCTCTACACACACACACAGATGCAGACACACAGACATAATTCTGCCTATTTCTACCATGTAGCAAAACCCACACGTACTATGTGAAACTGATTCCCTATATCTCTGGATTTCGTTGGTGAATTTCTTCTCTAGTATCTAAGAAGTTTATTCTAAATATGTGCCCTGTATATAAATGGCCTATGTATGCTAAGTCAGAATTATCACAATTACAGATATTTTGACTTCAGAGGTTCTCATACCAAACAGCAATGTAATCGTTCACAGCTTCCGTCTGTAACAGGGTGAAGTTGATGTAAACTCCGTGCCCGGGAGGCACCGTGATGAGCCAAATGCAGTCCTTCAGGATCGGATACTCATCAGGAAAGCCAGGGGAGTAGATGGTGCCGTTCTGAGAAGTTACGTTGTACCCACAAGGGGCTGCAAAGGAAGCCAAGAAAAAACAAGCGCCATACAGCTGATTTTAGAAAGTAGAAAGCTAAATATTTGACCCCAGACTACCTTACCCAACATTTTTCCTGATGGGAAACAGGTGTGAAATATTTCTGAATGACCATTTTGTCAAAATTACCGCCCTAAAATCTGAAGACCTGAGAAGAATTATATGTCTAAGCTAAATTGTCTCAGTTTTATTTAATATAGTCTCCATATCTTCAAAATCCCTTCAGGATAAATTTATTCTTCTACGACTCAAATAAAATCCTCAGTTATCACCTGTGACCTGCTGATAACCCATTCTAGTGTCTAGCACAATGAATTATGGCGAAAGTATTCATAAATATGTAACTGCTTTTTCTAACTCACACTGCTAGACCCTATTTATAAGCCATCTGAAAGAGTGTCATCTAAGTCTATTTGCCTTAAAACAAAGACATTATCAATTCTTTACAGATCTATACCTGAAGAAGTAATATAATGCAATGTAAGATTATGTAAGTGGTGTTTTATGGAAGCATTTCCAGTTTTTACTAGTGTTCAATGACTTGAAGAACTACAATAATACCCAATTTATTTTCATTTTTGTTAAGAAATTTATATTATTTTAATGGCAATTATTTTGTTTATGGAAAATGACAAGTCCAAATACTAATGGAATAACCTGAAATATGGTCTTTAATTTAAATATTGATATAGTGCATGAAAATCATAAAATCTTTGAAATCAAACCAACAACTAAGAGGTATGAGAAGAGTGTTCACAATTCTCTTGAACCTGGAAGGGCTGTCAAAGATTTGCCACAAATGGTATAAAATTCAGGTGGAGGAAAAAGGCCCAAACACACAAACAGAGAAACAAAAATAAAAGTTTAATAACAAGTGAGAATATACTGTGAGGCAGGATATGACACATTGTTGAACTGCACAGATGTGTACTGATTTGAAAAGAACATTGGATTGAACCTGCCTGGAGATTTGGATATTTTCATCAGAAGAAGGGACTGTATGTGGAGACTACTTTAGAAGTTTTACAGCGTAATTATTACTAAGCGAGGTTTGGAGTCACACAAACCTGGAGAAGGAAATTATCCCTGGGAGCCTCCATTTCTGTAAATTCTACGAGGTCAGGGTCTGGGACACTCCTGAAGCTTGTCATCTGTAAAATGGGACCATAGACCAGGCATGGTGGCTCACTCCTGTAATCCCAGCACTTTGGGAGGCCAATGTGGGTGGATCACCTGAGGTCAGGAGTTTGAGACCAGCCTGGCCAACATGGTGAAACCCCAACTCCACTAACAATACAAAAATTAGCCAGGCGTGGTGGTGCACGCCTATAATCCCAGGTACTTGGGGGCTGAGCAGGAGAATTGCTTCAATCTGGGAAGCGGAGTTTGCAGTAAGCTGAGATTGTGCCATTGCACTCCAGCCTGGGTGACAGAGACAGTCTCTATCTCTAATAATAATAATAATGGGACCATAAACCATTGCTGTTCCCATAACAAGCTACTTTTGTCTCCTGTTGGCAGTGCACTTTTCCTCCCCTCCAGACGTTGAGGGAGTGTTCACACGTCTTTCTTCTATTTTCTACCAAGGCAAACTTGTCTCTTCCTTCAAAACTCAACTCCTTGTCACTGCCTCCTTAAAGTCTTTCCTGGTTGCTCTGGCTTTAGAGGTCCAGGGTCTGCTCACAGACCACAGTTCCCATGAGACTATCAGCCTCTAAGAGACAGGGTCTGTGTCTCCTCCCACCCCAGCTGCTACCTCCTTTCATGAGTCCCTATTGTATAGCTCACGTCATGATAAACAAATTGACGAACTGATGAATTAGAGAATAACCAGAAAGCACTTTAATAGTAAACTCATGAAACCAATTAGACTGAAACCCTTTACAGGTCACTCCGTGCTATTAATTTAGTGTGGACTTACTTACAACGCTAAGGTTTGCCTTTTGCATTTCTGCTTTTCTAGTTGAATCTTGTAGTTATATAACCACATTATATATAGTAGCACCCTTCCTGTGGGGAAAACAAAACAAAAAGCCGTCGTTCCCACCTCTTAAAGGGCAAAAGAAATGAGGTGGTGATTTTCTTGGTAGAACACGTTCCTGATTCCAATATTATTTATGCCATTGAATAGCTCTATGGCATTGAGCAACTCAGTGATTCTTGCGATGATTTATCTATGAAATTCAAATAACAAATCTTTTCACTCACTCACTCAACAAGTATCTACTGAGAGTGGATTATGTACCAGGAAGGGTGCTTGGGGCTGCAGATGCCATAGTGAACCGTAGAGACCCTGTTGCTGCCTTTCTAAAAAGCTTACTGAAGAGTGATGAAGAGAGATATTAAACAAACACTACAGAATTTTAAAACTCAAGCGGTGCAAGTGCTGTGAAGGAAAATAACAGACGCTCATCATCACGTAAGATAATAATATTCTATCCATGAGCACACAAAATTCTCTCAAAGCAAAATCCTGTTGCCCTCCCACTGGGTAGTCTAGAGATGAAAAAAAGAGGACCCTAAGAAACTGGATTAAAAATTTTCTCTCTCATTTCCCCTGGCCTGATCTTTATCTAGTTCCAGAAAGTCTTTATCCTCCCCATAGTGGCATCAAAGGCATGTTTGCATTTCCCCAAGAGGTGGTGTCTCACTGAGCTGCGCAGAGACAGGGGCCTGCGATCCGCCTCTGCAGGAAGTGTGTGTGTCTCGGCAGGAAGCGTATCCCCCCTGCCTTCCTTTCCCTGAAGGCGGGGTTCAAGGTGGAGTCTGGGGTGAGATCAAAGAGGAAGCTCTGCGTGGAGCACAGCAGGTACCTCCCAGCTCCTCACCTGTCTGCCTGGGAGACTCTGGTCCAAGCCTGACCAGGAAGACAAACAGCTGACCATGGCATCAGCAACTGAAAGAGATAGAGAGGCCACACTCCCTCTACTCTCACGAGCCATGGAGTAAAGAGACGCACATGCATTTCCGTGCTCGTGAATACCCGGATGTTCACGTGGGAGAGAGCGTTGCTGTGCAAGACAGTGAAGGCCGGAATTGCTCAAAGTATTTGCTCACGTATTTTTCCAAGAACAAGCACATAAAAATAAGAAAGCTGCATATTTTGATCCAATTCTAGAGCTAGCAGTTGCTGTGTTGAAAGAGATGGCGGTGATGTCTAACTTGAACGTCACGCCCAATGGGAAACTTGCCCAGGTACCCTGGCGCCACTGGCTTCCCCCACAGCACCACTCTCTATCACTACCTCAAATACCACGGAGGCTTCCCTTCGTTCATTGACATCCCTGAGAAGTGGGAAGGGGGGACTTTCCGTGGTTCACACACACAAAAGTTATCGGTATATGTGACTGACTCCTGCTCAGGTGTGAAGCCAGAGCTAGAAGATACCAGAAAATCAGCTGGGGGGTTAGCACACATTCGCACAGGAGGGCGGAGGTACAAGGAAACATCTCTTTATTGTGCTACATTTTCGTCTCTTTAGGCAATGTGACTTTCTGTGAAGAGAGATGGATAGGGCATGTTAAGTGATATTACATCAAATTAAAATTAAAACAGGCTGGGCCGGGCGCAGTGGCTCACGCTTGTAATCCCAGCACTTCGGGAGGCCGAGGCGGGCGGATCACGAGGTCAGGAGATCGAGACCACGGTGAAACCCCGTCTCTACTAAAAATACAAAAAAATTAGCCAGGCGTGGTGGCGGGCGCCTGTAGTCCCAGCTACTCAGAGAGGCTGAGGCAGGAGAATGGCGTGAACCCGGGAGGCGGAGCTTGCAGGGAGCCGAGATCGCACCACTGCACTCCAGCCTGGGTGACAGAGCGAGACTCCGTCTCAAAAAAAAAAAAAAAAAAAAAAAAAAAATTAAAACAGGCTGGCTGTTGGGGCTCACAGCTGTAATTCCACCACTTTGGTAGGCTGAGGGAGGAGGATCATTTGAGCCCAGGAGTTCGAGACTAGTCTGGGCAATACAGGGGGATCCCATCTATTAAAAAACAAAAAACAACAAAACAAAAACATTAATTAGCCATGCATGGGAGCACATGCCTGTAGTCCCAGCCACTTGGGAGGCTTAAGTGGGAGGATTGCTTGAGCCTGGCACGTCAAGGCTACAGTGAGCAGTGACTGCACCACTGCACCCCAGCCTCGGCAACAGACTGAGACTCCATCTCAAATAAATAAATAAAGTGAAAACAAAATAATTTAAATTTTAAAACCTTGAATGTTTGCTAAGAGACTTATCATTTATAGATAGTTTTCTCTAGTATTATGTTAAGTTTTTTGCCTAAACAAGAATATGAAAGAAATTCCATATTAAAAAACTAATAAATACACTTGGCATAAATATTAATATAAAAATATAATAAATATGTTATAATATATATATTTATTAATATAAAAATATCTTGACTCTCAATATATCCAGATACTGAAAGCTTAATCTCCCCTAGTGTGTAGGGCACCAGAGTTATTTCTGCCGTCATTTTTCTTCCTTCTCTTACTCTGGTTTCCTTAGAAGCATTTTCAGATAAGAAGCCAGAGCGCACTCTGCCTTGGAAATTGTCGGTTGGTAATGGAGATGTTAAAAACTGTATTTGTGAAGGTACGTAAGAAAAGTAAGGAGACAGAGTTGCATTCTTTATAGTTATTTTTATTCTCTATTATTGAGAAACATTATTTTCTGTATTTACCAATCAATTTGGTAAACCTTAATTTTAAAAAGCATGTATTAGGTTTAGCTGCTTGCATTTCTCATGTCAATTTCGCAATAAAATTGTTTTCTGCTTACAAAATCTGTCAAATTCAAAGAAGCTGCTAACATACCTATCATAACATATTATTTCCACTAATAATTATCTCTGTCTATGCAGTTCCCCCTATACACATACTAATGCATTTAAGTCATTTATTATGATAGTGTTTAAGATTTTTTAATACCTAAAATTATATTTTCATGCATAAACATTTCAGTGTTAAATGATTAATTAGGTCAGCAAAATATTTTAAATTGTTGAACTATATTTGTAAGTGTGAATGCATATTTAATTAGAAAATTACATTTAATAAGTTAATAAACCAAATTCTTCTTAATCATATTTTAACAGTTATAATCCCCCCCCTTTTTTTTTTGAGATGGAGTTTTGCTCTTGTCACCCAGGCTAGAGTGCAATGGCGCTATCTTGGCTCACTGCAACCTCCGCCTTCTGGGTTTAAGCGATTCTCCTGCCTCAGCCTCCCAGGTAGCTGGGATTACAGGTGCCTGCCACCACGCCTGGCTCATTTTTGTATTTTTAGTAGAGTTGGGGTTTTGCTATATTGGCCAGGCTGGTCTCAAACTCCTGACCTCAGGTGATCCACCCACCTCGGTCTCCCAAAGTGTTGGGATTACAGGCGTGAGCCACTGTGCCCGGCCTAAAACCCCCCCTTTTTTTTTTAACTGAGACTTCTGGGTAATTATGTTACTGACAGAAAAATAATGTCTTGAATTTCTCAGGTAACTTTCAGAGACATATTCTTTCATTTGTTTATTTTCATAGATATCATACTTTCAGATCACAGTTTTTCAGATAAATTTATACTATATTAATTTCACATAGTAGATTCTTATGCAGCTTAACATGTATTTTCAGTATATAAATACAAATTGATTTCATATATACTTGTGAAGACTGATGCCTTGGGATTTAGAATTATTTTATTAATTATCTAAACTGGCCAATTTTTAATAAAGATATCGAGAAGTTTTTTAAAGTATCTGTGTTTTTTCTGAAGTTCTTTTGAAGTCTACAGGGCTGGACCTTTGAAGATGGTTTTTCACTACACTTGACCTATATAGCAATCATTGATCTGAAATGATAAACCACTGTCAATTAATAAAATACACATTACATGAAGACACTAGGCTGTCAGCAGTGTTTACTGCTGTCTCTGGGGAAGACTTAAGTGCCATATAACTGTAACTAATAGGCATTTGAACAGCCTCCTCATTCTTATAAAGCAAAGACTTTTTTAAGAAATATAAACTTTCACAAGTAAAGCACCTTTTGTGTTAAATAACACCTTTTTTAATATGAAAATGATATTAAATGTTAATGACCTTTTTTAATATGAAAAGGATATTAAACACACATTGGATGGTTCTTAGAAAATCCTTTATATAGGTCCTCTAATTGTTTTCAATATTTATGATAAACTTTTACATGAATCCTGTGTTTCAGTTTTTTTATTTGGTTTATGAGTATTGGTAAAAATAGAAATATAATACTAAAAATGCTTGTTTAGTAAAGAACTTGGCGTGGACCAGAGAGATCTGGCCTTTGCGCTCACTCCTGGGAGTATGTGATTGGTCAGATCTAGCAATGCCAGGTGGGAGCTGGCTACACCAGAAAAAACAGCCACGTGGCTTAGGCCGGGACATGTGGGGCACAGCTGTCTACCTGGAGGCTAAGATCAGCCATTGGACAGTCAATCCCTCAGTCCTGCCTACAAAACAGAGCCCCACTAGAAACCTCAAAACTCAGACCCGAAGAGGTGACCAGGGTGACGTCTTCTGCCTATGGTCACACAGGGTTTCTGAGAGAGCAAGGCATCATCCTGGACTCTGCCACATGTGTCTTTTCCCTGGAAGATACTGACATATCCCCTCCCTGTTAAAACCATAATGACAAGCATGATAGTTTTAGAGATGTCTCATGATAGTTTTAGAGATGTCTCCGAGTTCTTCTAATGGAGAAGGAAGCCTCAGGCTGGTTTTGGGAGTCTGAAGGGGTTTAGGCTTTAAAATCATCCAGAGTTTAGCTAATTCTGGATGGCGTCATATACCATGTTAGAATCAGGAAAGGTGGCATCACTTCAAATTCTATCAAAAAGGGTAGATTTTGTTATTTTCACACTGACAAAATAATTCTACGCCAGAGCAGTTATTTCTATATTGAAAAACGAAGCTTGAGAAAGCAATAAAATCAAATTAAATATTTAATTGTAGTTTTTTTAAAATATCAAGCCAGAGAGTCTACCATTTACATATGAATTCAAAGTCTTCACAGCGAACTTGCAAATAAGAAGACCTTTCAATCCTGATAATTTCAAAGGAATTTACACGTATATATGAGTTTCTACAATGGAAAGTAGACTTAAAGATTTAAAAAATGTTTTAATGAAAAATAGCCCAGATAGGTTACTGCTATCCTTATTTTATAAAATTAATTTTAAGTGCTATTTTTATGTAATTAAATATTAGATTAAGATAAAATACTTTTAAAATATGGCTAAAAAATTGTTTGTAGTCATTTTTTATTTTTTATTTATTTTTTTTTTTTGAGACAGAGTCTCACTCTGTCGCCCAGGCTGGAATGAAGTGGCGCGATCTCAGTTCACTGCAACCTCCGCCTCCCGGGTTCACACCATTCTCCTGCCTCAGCCTCCCGAGTAGCTGGGACTACAGGCACCCGCCGCCATGCCCGGCTAATTTTTTTGTATTTTTAGTAGAGACGGGGTTTCACCGTGTTAGCCAGGATGGTCTCGATCTCCTGACCTCGTGATCCACCCGCCTCAGCCTCCCAAAGTGGGTTTGTAGTTATTTTTATAACAATATAAAATAGGTAAATAAAGGTAAAAACTGATTTTAAAAGTCTACTGATATGCTTCTTTTACTTCTTCAGTAGAAATTAAAGCAGAGCCAGATGTCTTTCCCTTTTCCCCACAGGATACAAGTGTTTAGCATTTCAAAGGTCCACGGAGTTGGTAATTTCATTATTTTTTCATTCAAAGGTCCTGTACGTATAGTGTGAGAATATCGGGTTTACAGTAAATTTTCTATTGCATACGCACTCTTCCTACACATAGTATGGATCTATTTATTTTAATTTGATATTGAAAAAATGTTGAAGTCATCATAAAAATGAGGCAGTCACACAGAAGCATTAAAGTCAGGATTCCTGCTCAGGAAAGGATGTCTAAAGACAGCAGGTCTTCTGTTGCACCATTGAACAACAACTTGCCTCCAACCTCTTGGGCGCGGTGGCTCACGCTTGTAATCCCAGCACTTTGGGAGGCCAAGCCGGGCAGATCACGAGGTCAGGAGATCGAGACCACGGTGAAACCCCGTCTCTACTAAAAACACAAAAAAATTAGCCGGGCGTGGTGGTGAGCGCCTGTAGTCCCAGCTACTCGGGAGGCTGAGGCAGGAGAATGGCGTGAACCCGGGAGGCGGAGCTTGCAGTGAGCCGAGATTGTGCCACTGCACTCCAGCCTGGGCGACAGAGCGAGACTCCGTCTCAAAAAAAAAAAAAACAAAAACCTCTCCCTAGAGCCCCTCTTGCACTATTAATCCACTCTACTATTTTCTCCTAAGGCTGCATCTACACTGCGCTCTTTCTTACACTGTTTCTTCTACCTAGAGTGTTCCACCTCCGAGTAGCACAATGCTATGTACCTTTCAAGGCCCACTACAAAAATGAGCTCGTTTTTCTGAAATGCAAAATTAATATATAATTATTATAAAAGCTAAACAAAAAGAAATACCAAGGATCAAATTACTAAGTACCCTTTTTCCCTCTGGTCCTAAAATTGGATATAACCACTGTAAAGCTGAACGCTGCTGACTTCACGGAGATTTCGCTGATGGCTTGCCAAGCCTGTGCCATCTCCTTACCTGCAGCTCAGTATAACAGTCCTCTTCTGTTTACTATTTTGCTATCCTTATAATTTCCTTGGCAACAAGGATTGTTTCTTTACTTTTAATTTAACACTATGCGACATATTCCTTAAATACTAAGCAGAGTGAGTAAAATATAAGATTCTCAACAAATATTTATTGAATACATTAATAAATTATTGGATACATTCATTTAATATTTAATGTGCTATTATGCCCATGAAACATTAAATTGCCCCCAAGCGAAATGATGAACTTACCATCACATCTTGGAAAAGGGTAGTTCCAGTTTCTGTTGATCCCATGCTGACAAGTGAGGACAGGATGGCCTATTAGAATGTACCCAGGATAACACTCGAAAGATATTGATTGCCCCACACTGTAATCTGAGTTGATCATGTACCCATTCTGAAATGGGGGTGGATCTGGACAGTTCTGTAATTCGTAGGCTGAAAGAAACAAATAGACAAAATAAAGCTTATATTTGTGAGGTTAAATTACTTCGGAATTTGCAGGAGGAGTGTCATCATATTTAACTGCTTGAGATGAAGTTGATGGATAAGTTTAATAATGTATATTTTCTAAGCAGTCAGTTGCCATCCAGACCAATATAATTATTATTATTAGTAGTAGAATTATAACCATATGCATTTAATAAAAAGTGAGATCTTTAAAAAGAAAGTAGCACATACCAAAAGTAAATTTTATAATGTTTACCTCGGAAAAAAGGCATATGATGTAAATTATTTAAGAAAGTAATACAGGCCAGGCGCGGCGCCTCACGCCTGTAATCCCAGCACTTTGGGAGGCCGAGGTGGGCGGATCACGAGGTCAGGAGATGAAGACCATCCTGGCTAACACGGTGAAACCCTGTCTCTACTAAAAATACAAAAAGTTAGCCTGGCATGGTGGTGGGCGCCTGTAGTCCCAGCTACTCGGGAGGCTGAGGCAGGAGAATGGCGTGAACCTGGGAGGTGGAGCTTGCAGTGAGCCGAGATCTTGCTACTGCACTCCAGCCTGGGAGACAGAGCGAGACTCTGTCGCCCCCCACAAAAAAAAAAGTAATGCAAGTAATAATAAAAGGAGCCTACAAAAAATGTTGGGTGAACATGTACCTAATAATTCCCTTTTATTTTAAATAGGAAATATACTACCAGTCTGAGTACTCCTAACTGGAAAATATGTCGTTGTTTGGTTTAACTATACAAATATAATAAGAAAATCCATTCCAGTTTTTTTAGTCTTTTTCTGAAAAAAACAAACAAACAAAAACACCGTATAATCCCTAAGCTGGCAACTACTATCAGTACAATTTTTTATAACATGATTTATTGTGCTTTATCATTCAGTCTTTATGTTCCCTAGAATAAACTCCAGGTAAGACAAGAGATAATAAATGTTTGCAGTCTGTGTGGTTTAAACATTTACTCACTAATTAGTAAGAATTAACTAATCCATAAATCAGGCATCATCTGATACTGTAATTTTAAAGCGAAATGAGCCACTGTGCAGACGCCTGTCACCCACTCTGGGAAGAGGGAGTGAGCACTCAGTGCAGTAGAAGCCCTCTCTAGCATCTTTGAATCTTTCGGCATAGCTTTATCCATAAAGGCAGCTCCCATTAGACTGGGAACCTGCTCCTAATGCAGCAGCAAAGCCACACCGTGCAGCACCAGTTCTGCGGGAACCTCTGCCCTGCCATGTAATTCTGCTGAAACCAACCCTCGGTGCCAGGCAACACAATGAGTTTTAAAAGAGCATGAGGTCACCGGTCATTGTGCTCACAATCAACTGAAAATCAAGTCATAAAATAAAGGCTCTGAACTTCTGCAGAGGGGCTTTTTCTGTGGAGAATGAAGCCAAATGGAAATTTCAATTTTATATGTAAATTCTTTAACCATTGACAATATTGGAGTGAGCCTGTAGCTTTGAAACTTGTAAATAAATGCTGGAAAAGGAAACAGTATATTATTATGACAGGTGTTTCCCAGAATTCTAGACTTTTTTTGTGTTCAGGACCTGGAAAAAAGAGGGGTGGGCAGGAAAAAAGATAGGACAGGGCACAGGGGCCTCTGGATAGGGGATGGGAACACAGAGGGCTTGATGTGGGATTACTCAGGGATTAGATTTAAGAGGCAGGTAAGGCTCAGAATATGAATCAGTCTGTGTTTCATATTAAAGCAATTGGATATCGCCATAAAGATAATGTGAGAACATATGGAAGATAGCAACCAGGCAATGTAATATGTGGGCCTGCAGTGTGGCCTTGGCGTTCACAAGATTAATGTAAGTGCTGTTTGGAGTCTGTCTTCATTAACATTTGCCAAATGTTAAGCATTCCATAGAGCCGTGAGGTTTCATTATTTTCCACAGCTTTTTCCTATTTAATAAACTAATGAAACGGCATTGTTTCCTCTTTAAAATAACAACATGCAGGCTGGGCTCCGTGGCTCATGCTTGTAATCCCAGCATTTTGGGAGGCTGAGGCGGGTGGATCACAAGGTCAAGAGATCGAGACCAGCCTGACCAACATGGTGAAACCCTGTCTCTACTAAAAATACAAAAATTAGCCAGGGGTGGTAACTGGCACCTGTAATCCCAGCTACTCGGGAAGCTGAGGCAGGAGACTCGCTTAAACCCAGGAGGAAAAGGTTGCAGTGAGCCGAGATCACGCCACTGCACTCCAGCCTGGCGACACAGTGAGACTCCATCTCAAATAAATAAATAACAATATGCAATGCTAGTGAGTCATTTCAGTAACTCAATGATGGCAACTTTATTTGCCACAACTGTTTGGGAAAGTCATTGGAATACAGCCATAAAAAATCAGTTGTCACATTAAACCTACTAATACATTTACAGAAACCTAGTAATACATTTACATTAAACCTAGTAATACATTTACACTAAACCTAGTAATACACTTACAGAAATCTCTATTATGAGCATGATTTCTAAGAAGAAAAAGGTAAATGTTTAAAGATGTTCATTGCAGCATTCTTTACACTACAGAAATCCAAACAACAAAAACAAAAAAAAATAGGGAGAGACTCATATATGCAAGTGATGAAATGTCCTATCTTTCAACAGTCACAGATTATAGAGGTTTCTGTGTATTTATTTATATTTTCAATATTGTAAGCATACTGTGCAGTTGACAACAGGATCCTATGGTTAAGCCCTGACTATAGTCAGCAGGTTAAAAAAACCCTTTAACCTTTCAGCATCCCTTGGTTTTAATTATTTTCATTTATGCAATGATATGTCTCCGAACGAGAGTCAAAGAAGCAGCAGAAAAATGCTTGAGAACAAGAAAAATCAAGATCAGAGGACACACAGTGGCAAAAGCATCTTGAGATAATTCCTGGCATTGGCTCCTCCAGGGACGAGAACTGGGAAGAACACGATGTGAGACAAATTCCTCCCAGAGCAGGAGAGGAGGAAACTCCATCTGGAGGGAAGCACTGGGCAGCCTCTGAAACCCAGAACGCCACCGGATTATGTCGCTCATTACTAACAGGGCTTTGCGGGCTCCCTAAGAGCTCCAGACATCACCTCTTTTACCTACTATCTAAAGATGTAAAGGGCTGGGAGCAGTGACTCCTGCCTGTGGTCCCAGCTACTAGGGAGGCTGAGGCAGGAGGATTGCTTAAGGCCAGGAGTAGAAGGCTGCAGTGAGCTATGATCATACCACTGCACTCCAGCCTGGGTGACAGAGCAAGATCCTGTCTCACAAAAAGCAAGCAAACAAACAAACAAAAAGCAGATACAAAGGAGTATTGCCTAATTAACAAGATCAGGGTGA
Source organism: Nomascus leucogenys (assembly GCF_006542625.1). Taxonomy (NCBI): domain Eukaryota; kingdom Metazoa; phylum Chordata; class Mammalia; order Primates; family Hylobatidae; genus Nomascus; species Nomascus leucogenys. The sequence continues at coordinate 147,280,122 of NC_044384.1, read as the reverse complement.
ATATCAAGTAATTTATATGATAAAACTTAATAAACTGTCATAAATTCAAATAAACTTATTACATTTTATTCATAATGCACCTAAATATTATAGAGAATTAGCTGTATTTTAGGTTGGTGAGAATGTAATTGTGGTTTTTGCCATTACTTTCAATGGCAAAAACCTCAATTACGTTTACACCAACCTAATGTATATTGATAATATGAAATTAGAAATAGTGTTTGAAAATGACTATTCTGATTAACTCAATGCTATCTTTTGACTTGTAATCTTTAGAACTCAATATTTACAAGCTTTATTTACAGAAAATCCAAGATAAATTACTAGTTTTAGAATGAATGCTTTTATCCCATAAATGTATACAATTATAATTTGCCAATTAAAAATGTTATTACTTTAAAAAGATTTAATTACAAATAAAAAAAGGAGTGAATGTTCCAGTGCTGCTTTCTGGTAAAGCTACATTATACCATGGAGCTACTGAGTTGATTAGAGACACCCTACAAAGATTTACTGTAGATCAACAAACCTTATAAGCACAATTGCTATTAATAAAGTTTGCAAAAGAAAAAATATTTTTAACTCACAATTTTGTGAAAATGGAATTTGCAGTTGACATGGTATGGCTGTGTCCCCACCCAAATCTCAACTTGAACTGTATCTCCCAGAATTCCCACATGTTGTGAATGTGGGAAGGACCCGGGGAAGGTAATTGCATCATAGGGTCCGATCGATCTCATGCTATTCTCGTGATAGTAAGTCTCACGAGAGCTGATGGTTTTATTAGGGGTTTCCACTTTTGCTTCTTTCTCATTTTCTCTTGCTGCCGCCATGTAAGAAGTGCCTTTCACCTCCCACCATGATTCTGAGCGCCCCCACCCCCAGCCACGTGGAACTGTAAGTCCATTTCAACCTCTTTTTCTTCCTAGTCTTGGGCAGGTCTTTAGCAGCAGCGTGAAAATGGACTAATGTAACAGTCTACCATACAGTAGCTACGTTATATAGAATAGTGTTTCTCAGTTGTTGTCGTGTCTGATTAAGTAGAATATTGGACTGTTGGAATCTTTTACGTCGTACTTGGCTTCAAGGAAAAAGTTCTCCAGGTGTTCGAAGGAAGAATATTCAAACCCCTATGAAACAATTATGTCTTAAAGGATGTAGCTCAAAGGCTAGAGTGGCGTGTCCCTCATGATTGATTGTTTTTGTTGTTATCACCTATTTGAAAAACTAGATGCTTAGAAATCTATGCTGATAAATGTAGGGACAGGGAACATTAAAACAGAAAGCCAGGCCAAATCAGCATCTCTCTCTTGCTCTGACACACACACCCCTCATCTGCATTCCCCCATCGTGTGGCCCCCTGGGCCAACCTGTCAAATGCACAGCAAGGCCACCGGTGCCTCTGCCAGGGACCACTCCACGCTGAAGTCCACAAAAACAGCCTTTTCTTGAAAGCCACTGCCAAATGGCCTAGAAAATACCCACAGTGCATGGAATGCCTCCTCGCAATATTGCTATTTGGACCTAAAATTGCTTTAGAGACCCATGCTCACAAAAAAGAATGAATAATTCCACACCAAGTTTCAACTATCAACACATTTCCTTCTTTATTATTCTCTTTTAGAATGAAACAGCAATTCATTTCTCATTCTTGTTTTGCTTTAAATGTAATAAACTCTCTTGGGAAAATGAGTCCTCCTATAGACCAAATATGAATGCTAATAAAACCTTAGGGGAAAAAAAACATGAAAGCTGATTGCTGGTTTCTAGAGGAGAACCAAATAAAACTAGATTCAATACAACCTCATCTTCATTAGAAGATTTCATCCACGAATTAGCAGTGCCTTGAAAGTATACAAGCCTCGATTACCACAATACAATATTAACAAGTTAACGGTTCATAGGTACTCCTGGTGAACCTTCATTTAAAACAGCATTTAACAGAGACACACACACATCTACAACAAAGGAGTGTTAATAGTATGTAAGGCAATGCATTGCCTTAATTTGGCTGTGTAGTTGGTTGGGTAATTTAAGAAGTACAATTAAGTTCTTTTTTGGGATATATAAAACTAGTGTTGAAGGCTCTAGCGCCCTTCTGCTCATGAAAATAACCTCTATGAAAAATATCGAAACAGGACATTTGAAGTTGTAATTAATGATTCTAAGCCCAATGGCTGCGGGCTACTCTAATCACTGAAAAAAAAATTTTTTTTTTATTTTCTCAATGGCAACAAAACAATTATCCTGTGTGTGTGTGGGGAGGGGGGAGCAGATTAGCCCATGTGGGCAGTACAGTGGTTTTCATTATTCATTTATTGAGTGAAATAAAGATTACTGACTCTACTCTGTTATAAATGCTAGTTATAAATGGAAACTAGAAATGGGTCTTACTCCGGTGCATTTAGGCAAACAAAGCATAGATGATTGTATAAAAGAATTGTAAGTTGCATAAATTATTATGAAAAAGAACAGTGGATTGAAATAAAGAAAATATAAAACCTGGTTAAGGTTATGCAGTAGTGGTCAAAATTGTTTTGTTGAAGAAATGACATTTAAATTAAGATCTAAGTATGTTAAGTTTAAATTAAGATCTAAATGGTGCACATCAGGAAAAGACCAAGAAAGGCAGACTTTTCAGCCAAAGGAAATGGTATGTGTTCCAAACACAGAAAGAGTTCAGTGTCTGGGATAAGGGGAGAGTTTCAGGAGAGAGATGACCTCTGCAGCCCCTTCTCCTAAAGTGTGAGCCCGTTTTCACACTCCCGCCACCTCCTAAGTGGAGAGGAAGTAGTCGTCAAATTGTTCAGACCACAGGACGTTCATTAGAACATGTTTTATAAATGGACATAGACATACCATAAATACCCAGGACCCATTTTTTCACCGATAAACCCCATCTGCCAGTCAACATCGTAATGATGACGATGATGATTCAAAACCCATGGCTCATTTCAGAATTATCTCAAGAATTTAAAATGCCAATTAGTTTTTTTTTCTATTGTAAACTTAGACTAAGTAAGAGTATCTCCAAGTAAGAGTATCAGTTACATTATCTTTTGGTCTTTGTTCCAAATGTCTTGTTAAACTGAGTACTTGTCTACTTAAATATTAATATCGATATTCCCTCAAACTTTTGATATATAAAGTCATATTCTCTCTTTTCTCAAATGTCTTTTCCAAACTTGCATTCATTGTCACACTTTACACAATAAGGTATAAAGGACTATATTAGGAGTCTGAATGGAAATAACTAAAAAGAAGTCATGAAGATAATTCCTTCGTATGCTGAAAATAGATGAATTTTGGAAGGATCCTGTTGCATCCCGTTTAGTGTGGGTGTGATGGGTTTCATACTGCCTGTGCTAGCTTCTTGCAGGTGCCTCTGAAGGACTTACAATGCCTCACAGTGCCGGGCCGCACAGGTGTGAGAGGGCGAAGGAGGCTTTGATCTGCTCTCAGAACCCTCATCACGCATGGCCTTCTTGCTCTGTACCCATCATGAAAGCGTTCATCCTCATAAATGGGTTGTAAACACATAAAACGTTTTAATTTAAGAAAGAAAGTCATCAAGTAAGAGAAAAAGAAAAAAGATCACTTCAGTGGAATTTGATAAAGAAGTTACCTTCTAGGGTAAATGGTGGTAAAAGCCACGACTATCAAACAAATTCTGATTCAGCTGAAGGTCACAACTTCTGCATCCCCATACTGGGCAATTCCTAAAGTCTTTTGAAAGCATTGTCTATTAGTTCTATAAGAGTTGTTGTATTATCTGTCATTAAAAAGTTGAATTAAGGCCAGGCACAGTGGCTCATGCCTGTAATCCCAGCACTTTGGGAGACCGAGGTGGGCAGATTACCTGAGATCAGGAGTTTGAAACCAGCCTGGCCAACATGGTGAAACCCCGTCTCTACTAAAATTCCAAAAATTAGCCGGGCGTGGTGGCAGATGCCTGTAATCCCAGCTACTCGGGAGGCTGAGGCAGGAGAATCACTTGAACCTGGGAGGCGGAGGTTGCAGTGAGCTGAGATCGTGCCACTGCACTCCAGCCTGGGTGACAGAGTGAGACTCCATCTCAAAAAAAGAAAAAAAGTTGAATTAGAAAAAGAATCATCAACACATGAAGAAATCTACCTCGGCAGTACATACATGAGCCTTGAAGTAGTTTTGCAAAATAGGTGAGGCACCCAGGTGTGACCCGAGTTCAGCCTGGTTCTCCCAATATGGGGACTTGAACATTCCACTTAATCCCAGGAGGCTCATTTCTTCATTCATGAAAGGAGACTAAATATACCCATCTATACGAGGGCCACAGGATTAAATGGGATGCTAAAAGAAATGAATCACTGTTGGCATATATTAGTTCAGTAAAGCTTAGTCTTGATGGAAAGAATTGTCTAGTTTCTTTGATAAAATATTTCTCATCACTCAAGGCAAAGCCCTTGAGCCACTGCTCTGATGGAGACAGACCAAGGAGGAAGACGCTACTGCTTCTCATGGTGGGAATTAGGGTGAATCACTCTAAGAAAAGGGCATTGCTACAGAGAATAGGGCTGCAGTTTACATCAAAGTGTACACTGAAGACTTTGAAGCCCCCCTTGGGTCCTCAGCTTCCCACTCAATGAAAAGATCCATCTGGGGTCACACTAGCATCTCAGCCATGAATGGTGGTCCACAGAATTTCCCAAGTGCACACATACAGAAGCTCACCAACTTCCCATATTTATTGGCTATTCTAAACTTCTGGGATAGCATATCACTCTTTCTTTATAACCAAGGATATCACCCTGGTTCTCAATTCTAAGACATATTTTCTGCCTAAATATGCTCCATTTGTTCTCTTAACTCCTAGTCCCAGCACCTGCTGATGAAGCCAACCAAACTGTTACAAAAATTGTCAGCGTTTTGGGCCTTGCTGAGACTGCAGGCTTATACAACAACGCTTCAGGAGGACCAGCCTGCACACGAAATATGCTCCCTGCACTGCATGAGAGGCTTGCAGCAAGGAGAATGTGGAAATCTGAAGGTGCCTTCACCTAGGAGATGGGTCTACTGATGCAAGCTGAGAACGTCAGCTTTTGGTTCAGAGGAATGGATCACTTAAAGGAGAAGGTGAGAGTGTTGCTTTTGCTTTCAGAAAACCCATAAAAGACGGAGTAGATGCCTGTGATCTGCAGGGAGAACATCCATCAACAACGAAGATTCAGGTCCTAGTTTCTAAAAGTCTTGTCCACAAACTAAAGGGAATCTTAGCCTTTTCTGTCTCATACATGGTTGCCCTAGTGGGGATGGAGATTGCTACAACTCTTTGTAGTCACTGTTGGAAGCACTTTTATGCAAAAGAGGCATCTTTGTAAACTCTTAGGTTGAAAGCTCAATTCACTCATGCAGAGGGGTAAAAAAAGAGACTGCGTAAGCCCCTTTGCCCTGTTGCCCTAATTACTCAAAGTCGCTCAGAATCCCCCGTTGAAAGGAAAAGGAATGATGCAGTTTTAGAAGCACATCAACTTTATGTACAAATTATGGTTTGTATATAAGCAACAGTTTGCATGCTCACATAATTCAGAATGAATTGTTCAGATGCTCATTGTACCTGGAGGTGGCTTAATTGCTTGTTCTTCTAAAGGGGAAAAATTGGTATAACAAACTATAGCCTATTTTCTAAAAAAATCATTTCACATAAAATTCAGCGGTTTTATGATTGTGATGAAGAACAAACAGATTTAACACATTTGATTATCTTTAAAAATGGTGTTTAGCACACATAGCAAAAAGAAGAAGAAAAACAGTGGAACTTTGAAAATAAAAGACATTTTTACTTCCTATGCCTAAAGCATTTAAAATTATCTTTGAGATTTTTGGCACTGAATAATTTTTCTTTCCCAAAAGAGTTTATGCATTACAATGTAGGAATATGCTTTATAGCGCAGAAAAGAAAAAGAGGAAAAGACTAAAGAACGAAGGAAGGGAGGGAGGAAAGGAGTGAGAGGGAAGGAGGGAGGAATGAATAAAGGAAAGAAGGAAGGAAGGAAGGAAGGAAGGAAGGAGGAAGGAAGGAGGGAAGGAAAGAAGGAGGGAGGGAGAGAAGGAAGGAAGGGAGGGAGAGATGGAGGGAGGGAGGGAAGGAGGGAAGGAGGGAAGGAAGGAAGGAAGGAGGGAAGGAAGGAAGGAAGGAGGGAAGGAAGGAAGGAATGAGGGAAGGAGGGAAGGAAGGAGGTAAGGAGGGAAGGAAGGAAGGAAGGAGGGAAGGAAGGAAGGAAGGAAGGAAGGAAGGAAGGAAGGAAGGAACTTAACTTCTCCAAATGGCAGATTGCAAAACCTAAAAGAAAAGCACTAAAATGCTTAACATGTCAAAATTTTTATGAGTATTATGAAAATCTAACAATAAGCCCAAGGCAATACCAACAAAAGTAAAATAACATAGAGAATTTTATCTTTTATAAAGGAATCCTTTGTTTAGATCTGAAAAAGTAACTATTATTCACATCAAGTGTTTAAATCATAAGTGGAATGAAACCATGCAGTCATCCCCCTAATATCTGTTATATTTTCCGGCTAATATCTAGTTAGTTGATAAATATCTTCATGCTATTATCAATCTTTCAGTTCTTGACTTAGAAATAGAGTGCATCGCTTGATTTTACCAAAGTTCTTGATAAGTCATGTAACTTCAAGACAGCTACGTCTATAGTAACATCTCTGACCTTTACATGGTCATAAATAAATGACAAGCTTTAAGAATAAGGTGTAGAGCACAGACATCATTGAAAATGACAAGAATTCTCTGTATGATTTATGCATCTTCTTAGGAGTTATTAATTATAATCTTAGCTTCTAAATCTCAAGTAGAACCCAGGAATGTTTATTTGACTTACATATCAGAGTTAAGTGTCATCTTACCAATTTATCAATTTTATAAAATGGCAAACACTGACAAACTATCTAATTAAGTGTCACTTCTGTCAGATATGATACCCTACAAGAAAATAAAATAGCTCAAATTCATGTTCTCATTTATTTGTATTATTTATTTTTATATCTGAGTGATAGGAAATTAATTGCCTACAATAAAAAATATGTTGTTTCGAATTTTTGTTTTTTTTTATTGAAAGTCCTTTCTTCTCCTTGACACCCGGCTTGGAATGGGGTGTCAAGACATGGGAGAGCAGGATCAATGTTTCCCGACTCTCCTATTGCAAGAGAAAAAGGGAAAGCAGATTTAAGGGTATCTCACAAATCCTTTAAAAGCTGCATGGCAAACAAGGCTAGCATGGAGTTAGGTGTCAAGCAAATAAAACACTTGCTTAGCCAACCAGATGCTTGCCCTAGGAGCGAACTCACACTTCCTAATCCTCAAAGGCCAAACAGTCAACTTCCATGAGCGAGACAGTAAGAAACTAGAGGAGGCCCTGAAGTCATAACCGCCCACTCTGCCAGGGTTCTCTCCTACGTGGGAACGCAGGACAAACATTTCCAAATTTTGCTATTGCAGGACAAAAAGGGAAAGTGGATTTATGGGTATCTCACAAATTAGGTAACATGGAATTCTAAATACTGATAATTGATTTTTGTAAATATTAAATATTTTGTGAGTCAACAAAAGCAATTGACCTGTGGTCTAGATGATTCCTACATGGGTTTTTTGCAGGTTTGCTTGTTTATTTATAGACCATTATTACAGCTTGAAATAATCGGTAGTTTTTGGAACTACATAGACGTGGCCTTAATAACCTTACCTGTAAAATATCAAGAGTAAAACACAACAAAGCCATTAAAAACAAAAAACAAAAAACAAAAAAAAAACTACGGAGCTGGGCCGGGCGCAGTGGCTCACACCTGTAATCCCAGCACTTTGGGAGGCCGAGGTGGGTGGATCACTTGAGGTCAGGAGGTCAAGACCAGCCTGCCCAACATGGGGAAACCCTGTCTCTACTAAAAGTACAAAAATTAGCCAGGCATGGTGACACACACCTGTAATCCCAGCTACTCAGCAACAAAACCACTTTTTAAAATAAAAACTGTGGAGATGGGCCGGGCGCGGTGGCTCATGCTTGTAATCCCAGCACTTTGGGAGGCTGAGGCAGGCAGATCACTTGAGGTCAGGAGTTCAAGACCAGCCTGCCCAAGATGGTGAAACCCTGTCTCTACTAAAAATACAAAATTTAGCCGGGCATGTTGACACACACCTGTAATCCCAGCTATTCAGGATGGGAGAATCACTTGAGCCTGGGAGGCGGAGGTTGCAGTGAGCGGAGATTGTGCCACTGCACTCCAGCCTAAATAACAGAGTGAGACTGTCTCAAAAAAAAAAAAAAAAAAAAAAGAAAAAGAAAACAAAAGAAAAGTTAAATGTTGAATATGGTATTAAGAATATTCAAAATGTGGGAGACTTGACAAGGGCTTGGTGTCAACTGAGACACACCAATTAATTGACAGTTAATGGTTTATGACATATAATTATGTTCTATTTTTCTTATTGGCTCAGATGTTAAGATCATTCTCATTAAAAATGGAAATTACCATGTAATGAGCAAGTTTAACATGATGATATCATGGAGGAAGTGTTCATATTTTAACAGGATATACTTCACTAGGAATAGGGCAAGGGAGGGGACAGTTGAGTAGGAAGATGGGAGAGAAGCACAGAATTCATCATTCACATTATTCAAATTGTACGTCATGCATACAGCCAGACAAGGCAATGCAGGTGTGTTGGAGCTGAAAGCCTCCTGCCCCCAATTCCTGGAAGCCTCTTCACTGCTTCCCTTGCTCTACTCCTCCCTCACTTCCCCCAACCCCCATCCACACACAATTCATTCTCTGCATGTAAGCAACTTCTCATTTGCTTCAGCTTCTTCAGTGACATCACATTGCACCTAGAAAACAACCTTAATGCATCACAGCCAAATCCCCAGGCCCCCTGACTCCGGGGAAGCCCTCTGACCTTCCGCTCCCAGTGCACCAGCCTTGTTCCTCTTTGTTCTCTGAACTCATCGGGCTTCTCTCTACCCAGAACTCTTCCTAGCACGTGCAGCCATGTCTCCTTCCAGTCCTTCAAATCTCAATGCCACCCCAGAGAGTGGCAGACCCCAGGCCCCCGCTCACTACTTAAACATCACCCCAATCATTTCCTCCACAGCAGGCACCACTAACGCAGCTTCAGCCTGGGCACGACTGCAGCCTCTATGGCTGCAACTTCAAATCAATCCCCTAAACATGTGTTTTTGCCTCCAGTCTCACTCTACTTGCAACAAGTGTTTCTGTAAGAGTCCATAATCTACACTGCACTAGATTAGGCTCTTAAAACGTGTCTAAGGTCATTGTAATTCTCACTTCAAAATCTGTGATCGTTTCTTACGGTCCTCCAGAGTTCACAACTGTTTTAATCTGAACTACTTTGGCATTCTGAGAAGTCTACTAAGTTTCTCAAACTAATGTCTTACTGTATAAAATAAAATACATAAGATTACAAGGGAAACCAGCAATATTAAAATATTCTTACAAAAGTGTGATAAAGCAAAATTTGTGGCATAACATTATGTATGTTGTTATTTCACTAATAACAGGTGGCAAGTCTAATAACTGAGGCAACTTCAAACTATGGTGTAGTAACATTTTGAGATATCTGCAATAAATGAAACAAAGCATGGGATTATCTATGATCTGGTGACAAAGTCACAGGTTATGCTAATATTAATTTTTTTTTTTTTGGACATGGAGTCTCACTCTGTTGCTCGGGCTAAAGTGCACTGGTGTGATCTCTTCTCACTGCAACACCCATCTCTTGGGTTCAAGCAATTCTCCTGCCTCAGCCTCTTGAGTAGCTGGGATTACAGGTGCCTGCCACCATGCCCAGCTACTTTTTGTATTTTAAGTAGAGACAGGGTTTTGCCATGTTGGTCAGGCTGGTCTTGAACTCCTGACCTCAGGTGATCCACCCACCTCGACCTCCCAAAGTGGTGGGATTACAAGCATGAGCCACTGTGCCCAGCCTGCTAATACTATTTTAATATTATTGCCTGCCTTTAAAAAGTAAGGAAATGCTAAATATTAATTAAAGCTTAAGGGGAAAAATACATAAATATTCTTATGTATATATTTACCATCCAAGTAATAGATTATTTGAATTCTATCCTCAAGGCCCCAGAACCACTGGTGTAGAGAATTAAATTCATGGTCTTAACAGGGGATGCAAATTCCTTCACAATCCAATACCATCACTCCACTGGCTCATGTCCAAACTCATCCTTCACCTTTGGCAGCCATAATGCCACCTCTAGTGTAAGCCAGGGTTCCCACATGGCCTCCAGGTCCTGTTCACATGGAACTTTCTCAGGGAAAGCCTGCTCAGTGTGCCTGCTTTGCAAGGCCACCCAGTGGGTTTACCCTCAGACCTCAGCAGATACCTCAGTTACAGAGAGGATCATGTTGGATTTTAATTTTGTAATTGAAAGTCTAGTTTTCTACTAAACTATGACATTGTTTTACAAAACACCCACATAGCTTTTTTTTTTTAATTCCTAGCTCTTGGCGCAGAAATTACATTCTCGTGCTAGCCTAATACATAGACAGCCTTCAAGAAAAATTGACTTAAAGTACAACTTAATGAGTTTAGATTACAGAGAACTTCACAAGTTATAAAATACTACAATAATGTTTTATTCAAAACTGGAAATAATTATGATCTATGAAAGTAAGCTGTTTGTCTTCAAAGTGTCACTTTCATGAGTTCAATCTCATCAGTTCTAGATAGTATTGGGGCTCAGGACACCACCCCAAAATATGACTCTAGAAGACCGGAATATGCCACCCCAAAACACATTCTTTGGTATATTTCCACCAGATTATTTTGAGAAACTGCAGATACAAAAGTAGTTCTGAATAGCTGCCTTTCTGTAAAGGAAATTCACATCTATAAAGGTGATCTACATGAATGAAAATATCTGTATCAGGAGGATAGGTGCTTTATTACCTGAGTGATTTTAATCTGCATAACAAGACAACTATTCACCATATCATTCCTTCCCTCACTCCCTCCTAATTTGACTCCACTACTCTCGAGAAGCCCAAGCTCTTATTTCTTTCTGGAGCTCAGGACCTACACAAGCTACAACCTCTTGCCCTTTAATCCTAGGAAACAGGAAATAGGAAGGTTAGGAACACACTCCCAGCCTTCTGTGCTCCAGGAAATGTCTAAGTGGGAAGACCCTCCTTCGCCCAGGTCTACAGGAAGGCTGAGGGTGCTGCTCACTTCACCTGGGAGAAGCCGGCTCACAGATCCTCTCCACTCCCACTTGGCCTCATATGAGGTTAGCTGACTTCCTTGTCCTATGGATACACTGGAATAAAAGGCGTATTAGCCCGGCTCTGCGTGAGCCTGCATCCTTCCCTAGGCCCCTGGATGTCACCCACTGCAGCGTGGGCCAGCACACAGCTCCTCCTCAGCGACCTGGAGGAGGCTAGCCTGGGGTCCCTTCTTGGCTGCTGCTGTTCCTCCTGCGTCCCCCGCCTGCTCTTCCTGCCTCACTGCTCTCTAAACAGGAGGCTACTTTCCCCTACCCTCCGGGGATGCCGGCTGACCTGAGGATCCATCAGAGCCTCCCCTTTACGATCGTCCTCAGTCTCTTCTTACAGAGCTTGGATTTGTCTTGTGTTGGATGCCAGTTATAGCAGCAGGGGGTGCCTTGGCCTCAGGGGAAGAGAGGCGCCCCTGGGAGCAGAAGGCAATCCTGTTATTGTTACACTGGAAGGCTCACGTGGACACCGGCAGATGAGAGTGAAGCCCCTAAACCACCAGGAATGAAGGGGTTCTGAGGAGAAACCTCTGGCTGGGCTTTAGGGCTGCAGTTGGGACGGGCGGGAATAGAGCTTAGGTCTGGGAAGGGGAGGGGTGAGTGTGATCAGAGGTGGGCAAAGAGACAGGAGGCTGCTGGCAGGAGCGCCCAGCACCTCTCGCTGGCTCAGGACCTACACCTTGGACTCAATCCCCCTCCATGAACTGACCACTGGTCATGACACTCACTGCCAGGCTGCACTGCAGCTGTCTCACAAGTCAAACTGAGAAAGGATGGCATGGCCTTAAAGGCCTGTGGAATTCTTGCAAAGTCCCAGAAAGTGCTCTGTCAGACTGGGCGCGGTGGCTCACGCCTGTAATCTCAGCACTTTGGGAGGCCGAGGCAGGCGGATCACGAGGTCAGGAGATCGAGACCAGCCTGGCCAAAATGGTGAAACCCTGTCTCTACTAAAACTACAAAAATTAGCCGGCCGTGGTGGCAGGCACCTGTAGTCCCAGCTACTCAGGAGGCAGAAGAATCACTGGCACCAGGGAGTTGGAGGTTGCAGTGTGCCGAGAGCGTATCACTGCACTCCAGCCTCTCGAAAGAGTGAGACTCCATCTCAAAAAAAAAAAGAAAAAAAAGAAAAACAAAAGAAATAAAGAAAGTGCTCTGTCAGTGTTTGCTGCACTAATCAAGGGCAAGCGTTCTGATCTCCAGAGGCCATGACATTAGGCAGTTCCTGAACAATGACCCCTGGATCTGCAAGAGGCAATGCAGCCACAGCTGACGTCCGGATTCCACGGTCACAGGCAGCACCTGCATCCAACCACGAAGGCATGCGCTGCAAGTCCTCGTGGAGAACGTTTGACTCTCAGGGTTTTGGCGAGGCTATTTTCGCAGCAGTAAAACTTGAGAGGAGCAGGCGGTGTCAGGTGTCAGGTCCAAAACGAAAAACTGTGATCGCAGTTTTCCCACAGTGGCTGTTCTGCAGCTCAGGGATGGTCGAGTGGTTTTGCAAGTCGTGGGAGAAAATTGTTCTTTTAAACCGACTTCATTAGGTTTAAACATTCTTTCCCCTGTTAGTGCACTGACTAAATCATTGGATTTAGAATCCAAAGACTTCATTTCCCTTCCTTCTTCTGAAATACAATAGCTTGACTGACACAACTACTTTGGTGTCTAGCAGACTTGATCCTAAATCATACTTCCACAGGCAGCTGTGCACATTTTCACAATTTGCCAACCTCTCTGATCTTCATTTCTCTTATCTGTGAAATGTGCACAACCCTTGGAATTTATGTGGAAATCAGGAAGCATAGAGTGTGGCGCAGAGTGAGGACACCATACATAACAGTTATTATTGTCATTATTATTACAGAGACAGGGTCTCACTTTGATGCCCAGGCTGGAGTGCAGTGATGTGATGGCAGCTCATTGCAGCCTTGAACTCCCAAGCTCAGGCAATCCTCCCAATTCAGCCTCCCAAGTAGCTGGGACCACGGGTGCCCAACACCACTCCCAGCTAATTCTTTGTAGAGACAGGGTCTCACCATGTTGCCCAGGCTGGTCTTGAACTCCTGGCCTTGAGCAATCTTCCCGCCTTGGCTTCCCAAAGTGCTGCAATTTATTTATTTATTTATTTATTTATTGATTTATTTAATTTTTGAGACGGAGTCTCGCTCTGTCGCCCAGGCTGGAGTGCAGTGGCGCGATCTCGGCTCACTGCAAGCCCCGCCTCCCAGGTTCACGCCATTCTCCTGCCTCAGCCTCTCCGAGTAGCTGGGACTACAGGCGCCCGCCACCACGCCCGGCCAATTTTTTTTTGTATTTTTCGTAGAGACGGTATTTCACCGTGGTCTCGATCTCCTGACCTCGTGATCCGCCCGCCTCGGCCTCCCAAAGTGCTGGGATTACGAGCGTGAGCCACCGCGCCCGGCTGCAATTTATTTTTAACATAGTAAAACAGGGGCAATTAGCTCTTCCAAACCAACTAATAATACTTCTGCAAGAGCAAATGAGGACATAAGAAAACACTAATAAAAATCTCTTGCATACAAATACTTCATGTACATAGAGTTTTAATCCAATTATGTAACAGTTTCATGGTATATGTATTACGTGTTTTTCCAGGCACCTTCTTAACGGAACCGGCTTCTTCCCCTTTAACACATGCTCTTGAGTGAAGTCTGCTAATCACATTCCTCACTCTGGGACCCAAGTCGAGCTAACGCATAGTCTTTGTCCACCGGGCCTCACTGGCTGGACTTAGACACAAGCGGCCCCACCGAGAACGTGTTCCCAAAATGTTTAGCAATCGCAGTAGGAGAAGCAGGGCCCTGTCCTTGCAGAGCAGGGTATGGTTAGATTGGGGACGTATCATCTGTGTGTATTAGGGCAGAAAAAGCTACAAAAATCACAACAGGGGCAAACAGAATTCAGGTGTCACTGAGGCCCAGGCTCCGGACGTGCCCCAGCCCACACAGCTGTCATCTTGCACTTCTTACCTAAACTAGTTTGAGTCAGATTTCTATCATTTACAATCAAAGAGGGCAGACTCATGGGGAACATCCTGGATCTTTGTCCCCCCCCTCATGGATTACATCTAGCCACTAATTGATGGCTCATCTATGGAGTCCCAGTTAGTCCTAGAATATGATCAAGACTCTATTTTCACAATTATGTGTAACAGTGATACACGTGTCTATGTGTATCTTTTTTTTTTACACAATCTCTTCTTTTTACACAATTATGTGTAACAGTGATACACGTGTCTATGTCTTTCTTTTTTTTTCTTCCCCCCCGAGATAGAGTCTCGCTCTGTCACCCAGACTGTAGTGCAAGGGCACGATCTCGGCTCACTGCAAACTCTGGTCTCTGGTCTCCCAGGTTCAAGACATTCTCCTGCCTCAGCCTCCAGAGAAGTTGGGATCACAGGTGCTCCCCACCATGCCCAGCTACTATTTGTATTTTTAGTAGAAATGGGGTTTCACCATGTTGGCCAGGCTGATCTCGAACTCCTGACTTCAGGTGATCTACGCACCTCGGCCTCCCAAAGTGCTGGGATTACAGACATGAGCCACCGTGACCAGCGGAAAACCAACGAATTCTGATCCCTTTGGGATTTCTGGTAGCAATGGAAGAGACGGAGTGAAAAGAAGAGAAAAACAGCACTGCCATTGATAATATTTTTATATCAGAGGTTATACCCAGGGTACACTCAGAGCTGATTGCACAAATGGGTAGGACGGCCACCGCCTGAGGTAATCCTTGGGGTCATGTTTCCTGAAAGTAACTGTGAATCCCACCATCCCTGGGTTAACTGATACTTCTCTGGCTGAAAGCACAATCCCTTAAAGAAACCCTCAACAAAATCCAACATTACCAAGACTGGGTACATGGTATCTGTGCCAATATCTGCAGTGACGTGAATTGGCTAAATTTTTTAAAAAAATTCTTTTCTATGTAATACTCTTTTGAATTTAAAAACATATATATTTTTAAATGTTATTATTTTAATTGAGAGATAATAATTGCACATATTCATGGGGTACATAGTGATGCTTCAATACATATAATCTAAGTGATCAGATCTGGGTAATTACTACATCTGTATGTTCATCATCTCAAGCATTTATCATTTCTTTGTGGGGGGAATGTTCAATATCCTTCTGGCTCTGTGAAATTATGGGATATATTATTGTTGACTACAGTCACCCTAAAGGGCTAGAGAACACTAGACCTCATTCCTCCTATCTAGCTACAATTTTTTATCCTTTAAAAGAGTTTTGCTAGCAATATCTGCAACGACTAGGGACTAAAAATTGATTTAATTTAATGAGGAAGCTGGAGCACAGACCTCAAAACAAATAAAGGCAAGCCCTGCACAGGTGCTTCCTAAAATGCATATGCAGCACGACAGAAAGTCCCTCAGCATCGGGGGAGAAACGCCTCAAGTATGGAGCTCACAGGTCCGCACTGGGGACCAATTACAGGGAAGGCACTGTGCTTCCTGCTGAGTGCGGAGCGAGGTATAACAGAAATGACCGTCACCTTCATGCAGTGTATTGTTTTCAGTAAGGCATCCTTTAAACATAGAAATACAGCTGTCCCTTGGCTTTTGCAGGGGGGTGGGTTACAGGATGCATATAAAATAATGGAGCATTTTCATATAATGTAAGCACATTCTCTTGTATACTTTAAGCCATCTCTAAATTTCTTATAATACTGAACACAAAGCAAATGCCGTGTAAATAGTTGTTATTCTGTATCACTCAGGGAATAATGATAAGAAAAAGAGTCTGTGCATGTTCAGTGGAAACACAACCATGTGTTGTGTATTTCTGAATATTCCGATCTCTACTGCTTGAATCCACACATGCAGAACTCGTGGATGCAGAGGGCTGACTGTATACAATAAATTCCTGATTTTAAAAAGTCCCAGGGTATGCCTGTCAGTCTAGGTTCATTTATATGGCATTAGCATCCCGGCTGGGCACAGTGGCTCACGCCTGTAATCCCAGCACTTTGGGAGGCTGAGGAGGGCAAATCACCTGAGGTCAGGAGTTCGAGACCAACCTGGCCAACATGGGTGATACTCCGTCTCTACTAAAAATAAAAAAATTAGCCAGGCATGGTGGCGGGTGCCTGTAATCCCAGCTACTTGGGAGGCTGAAGCAGGAGAATTGCTTGAATCTGGGAGGTGGAGGTTGCAGTGAGCTGAGATTGTGCCACTGCACTCCAGCCTGGACAACAGAGTGGGATTCCCTCTCAAAAACAAAAAACAAAAAACAATATCCCATATCTCAGTGACTTAAAATAAGACAGCTTCCTTCTGGCTCCGGGTTGGGACGGCAGGGAACTCTACTCCTGTAGGTACTCAGGGATCCAGATGACTGAGTGGCCATTAGAGCAAACTAAATTTTGGCTCTTCAGGGTTGCATCCCAAGTGACATTCACTCCAATTTCATCACTCAAAGCAAGTCACACCACCACACTTCATTTTGAAGGCATCTCTATCCTCAGTCCAGAAGTAGAGAGAATGGGAGAGATTGGCAGGTATGCTCGTGACCAGCACACAAGACGAAGCACATGAAAATTCAAGCTTCTGAATGAGGAGACCTCCCCTGGTCGGGGTACTCAGAGATTGCCCCTCCAGGGTATTACATAGAAACAGTTCTGAATGACTAACCAAAGAGTCGGGGTGGAGATGGAGAGCACTGCAGGCTGAGATTGCTACATGTGTAAGAGCTCTGAGGTAGAAGGGACTGTGGCTGCTGGAGACATTTCAGAGGGGCAAGTGAGAATTGAGACAGAGAAAGAACCACAGCCTGGGAGACTGAAAATAAGAACTGAGAACTTAGCCAGAGAGACGGCAGATCCTTACAGATGTTGAACGATTTCCTAAAAATCTAAGAAAGCATGGTAAACGCTTTCATCACGAAAGGAATAAGTCCTGTCTGCCTTTTGGAAAGAAGAGAGAAGTTGGAAGAGTAAATCTGGAAAGACATTTAGGAGTTTGGCCATTTTCTACGAGAAAGGTCTGAGAGCAGTCAGGGCTACTGGTGGCGACACAGGGAGGCAGCCACAGATTCCAGGAACATTGCACCTCACACTTAGTGAGACGGGGGCACTGGAGAATAAGCTGAGAAGCAAAACTGCGGGCTCAGCTTCGGGCACACGTTTCAGTGCCTGCGTCATTCCCAGTGGAGGTAGAAAATAGATGTCGCGTCCTGGCGCTTGCAGAAGACTTGAGCTGGAGGCACAGGCACAAGAGTTATCAGCGGTGAATGGCCATCATGGGCTTTGAATCCAGGAGTTTGAATCATGGAAAGCATAGGATGGAAATATAGGACGATTCCAACCTCCTATATAGCTAAAGTCAGTTAGAAGCGGTCAAGGAAGCAAAGAAAATAACAACTTAGCCAGAGAGATAGCAGAATAACCCAGAGATTGTGTGGCCCCTGAAGCCAAGGGAAAAGGGCGTCAAGAGAAATGGCAGCCATGCTGGATGTCACCAGCAGACATGAGAAAGGAAGTGTGCCTCTAGGGCTAGTGACATTAACGTCTCCTGCAATAGAAGATCTCGTCGACAGAAGACCCCGTCATGTTAGACACCAGGTAAGCAGATAGGAGAAGTGAAAAACAGGTGTGGACATTGCGAATGTTTACGTACATTTTCTGGAATTTTGTTTTAGAAATTAGAAGCTGGAGGAAGATAAGAGGTCAAAGGTACATTAAAATTATAAATAGATGTGTACGTGTGTATGTGTGTGTGTGGATGTGTGAGAGAGAGATTTGAGTTATATTCAAGATGCTATTGGGGAAAATTTCACAGAGAGATAGTAGCTGAAAAATGCAGAAATAGAAAATATTCTCTATATAATGTCTCTGAAATAGTAGGAAGAGAGGTACCTAGAGCATAGGATCGATTACCGTTTTTTTTTCTTTCTTTCTTTTTTTTTTTTTAGATGGAGTCTCCCTCTGTCGCCCAGACTGGAGTGCAATGGTGCGATCTTGGCTCACTGCAACCTCCACCTCCCGAGTTCAAGTGATTCTCCTGTCTCAGGCTCCTGAGTAGCTGGGATTACAGGCACCTGCCATCATGTGCCGGCTAATTTTTGTATTTTTAGTAGAGATGTGGTTTCACCATATTGGCCAGGTTGGTCTCAAACTCCTGACCTCAGGTGATCAGCCCACCTCTGCCTCCCAAAGTGCTGGGATTACAGGCATGAGGCCACCACACCCAGCCCCGATTACCCTTAAGTAGGAGGTACATTCTCTTCCATCGAAAAAGAGAGAGAGCAGAAAATAGGTGCACGGGCAAGCAGATCTGTATCCATTTTGCTGTGGGAAGTTGCTTCCTCTCTGATGTTCTCTCTCCCTCTCTCTCTATCTCTCTCTCGTGCTTCAAGTAGGGAATGATTAATGAGTGACACTGTTCGCTAAGTAGTAAGAAAATAAAGAAGGGGAACACTGAAAGACACAGTGTATTCATAGAAAAATGCTGGCAACGTCTAGAAGCATATTGCTCACGGATTTAGCCTTCAGTTTCCTCTCTTTTTTGCTCCTATCTAGATTTCCAGTTTAACAGACCTCAATCCTGGAAGTCTGTGTCTATATTTTATGTTTTAGGTGAGACACATATAATAATGCCTAACAGCTCAACATAAAATACTAGCCTCTTGCAGTAATAAATATCAAAGCCCTGTTTCTGAGCATTCTGTGGAATTAGGGAAACAAGTGATTTAACTATAGTAAAAAAAAAAAAAAAAAGTTAGGCTCTAGATTTAACATTTTCAACCTCATTTGATCTAGCAATATTCAAGGAAAGGCCATACAAATTATTTTGCATGAAATAAAAATGTTGAAATTTTCACGTCAAAAATGCTTTGATGATGCAAACTTTTCTTAGAGATTGCATATTTGAAGGAATAAAAAAGGATAAATTTCAATCACTGATTTTTTTCTCTTTTTGCAGTGAAAGTTGAACATGAAAAATGCAGGTAGCCATTATCTGTGCTAGGACAAGGTACACATACCTGAGAGACCCACAGACTTACTGCCATATGGATCAACTCCCTGCACCATGAGACACTCTGTGTCCTAAAGGGACGAGAGCTCAGAGGGACATAGTGACAAATGGGAAAGCTATGTGAAGATGAGACTGCCCGGCTGAGCACAGAGATGACTACGGCCATGGGAGAGAGTGTGTGCAGGTGGGATGGGAGTGCAGGTGAAGCTTAGGTAACAGCTGTACCTGATCATCCCCTGTGCGTCCGTGAAACCGCCTTTACAAAATTATACCTGAGGAAATTATGACAGTGAAAGAAACCAGACCTAACCAACTCCATTTTGCTTCTCACCTTTAAGCTGCCCTTGCTCATTCCTGGACACAGACTGAATTAATTTGGGGAAGGAATTCAATTCTTGGTTTGACTCTGAAACAAAATTGATCATGGCCCTTTCCCGAAAAGACCCCCTTCTTGCCTGGGGACCAGTCTGTCTTTGCAGGACTAACAAATTACCTGTAAGATTAGAAATCATGGTTTAGGGGACATGCAGCCTCTGGCTCCAAGAGTCTGAACCTCACCAAATTGCTCCTGGGATCACACCACTATTGTAAAACCTAACATCAGTGCTTGAGATATGTTGCAGACCCTGCACTTGGTGGATCAGCTGACACCACCCAGGCCAGCAATCTGGCCCAACCAGTTCTGCCATCACACCCAGGAACAGGAGACAGCAAGAAAAACTCACTTCAGCCCTCCAAGATTCCATCTCCAACCTGACCAACGAGCACTACCGGCTTCCCAAGCCCCTACCCGCCAAATTATCTTTTTATTTTTTTGAGACAGTCTCGCTCTGTTGCCCAGGCTGGAGTCAGTGGCACAGTGTCGGCTCACTGCAAGCTCCGCCTCCCGGGTTCACACCATTCTCCTGCCTCAGCCTCCCAAGTAGGTGGAACTACAGGCTCCTGCCACCATACGCGGCTAATTTTTTGTATTTTTAGTAGAGATGGGGTTTCACCGTGTTAGCCAGGATGGTCTCGATCTCCTGACCTCGTGATCCACCCACCTCGGCCTCCCAAAGTGCTGGGATTACAGGCGTGAGCCACGGTGCCCGGCCGCCAAATTATCTTTAAAAACTTGAATCCCTGAATGCTGGGGAGACTGAACTGAGTAATAATAAAACTCTGTTCTCCCACACATCTGGCTCTGCGTGAATTACTCTTTCTCCATTGCAATTCCCCTGTCTTGATAAATCAGCTCTGTGTGGGCAGTGGGCAAGGCGAACCCACTGGCGGTTACATCTGTGTCCTTATCTCTGCTTTGGAAAACAACAAGTGTTCCACTACTAACCAGAAACCAACATTCCACCAAATATTATTCCAGTTGTACAAGCTTTGAACCAATTAGGGAGACTGATATTTACATACAATTTACATGTAAGAAGTGTATTTAGATTTGGGTTTCAGTTCTTGTTGCTGTTCCTTACCTTGGTAAGCAAGTTTAAATCCTTGCCGGTTTTGCGAATGGTCACTATAAAAGTGGATGAGGGTTTCATGCGTTGTGCTCAGCAGGGCCGCGGGGAGATCCGTGCCACTAAATTGTCCAATCATTGGGCTGGTGTGGTAAGGTCCATTTTGAATTTCAAGGAAGTCATGATTAGCTTCGGTAGAAAAATTCAGAAACTGAATATGTGCACCTATGGAAAAACATGCAAACTTCATGAAAGTTCATATCAAAATGTATAAAATCGATGCTCATAAAAAGGGACTGAAGTGTTAGCCGTCTCCCCAGACAATCCCCCTCTGTGAGACAGAACCATGCCGTGGAGGACGCCATTCACTGTGGATGACGGCAAACCCTGGCTCCATCTTACCTCTGCCACTTTCTGCCGCATGGTCTTTTCCCATGAAACTCATGTCCAGAAGTCAATTTGTCTGTGAAATATGAATATTGCCAGAACCCTACCACAGAGCTACACAGGTAGAGTAACAACTAGCACACACGCAGACGGGGATGATTTTGTCCAGTGACTTTTACAATTATGACAATCTTAAATATGAAGTTGTGATCATCCGTTACATCACCCAAAAGCTAATTGAGAGCTTTATCAAGGAAAAAACAACAACAACAATTGTGGTCTTAAAACATGCCTCAGAGTTTTTTTGTTTTTGTTTTGTGTTTGTCTGTTTGTTTTGTCTGTTTTCCTTGTCCCACAGTTCTATGCAACAAACTTTAAAGGTGGCTTTTACTAACTGGATGGTCATACCATCGCACAAGTTTTATTAGTTTAGCAAGTGATCGTTTTCTTTTGTGTTATGTGTGCAAAACAAATTATTGATGTTTGTGAGAAACCCAATCTAATAAACCCCACCATAATCTCACAATTAAATCTAACAGCCTGCCACAGTTCAGCGTACCAAAAGACTGTTCCAATGACCAGTATCTCTCATACCATACTGATCTGTGAATTAAATAAACTATGGCTGATAATTTAAAAGGAAACAATAAAAAATAATGCAGAGTTATTTGCATTGTGGCATTTTTTTTTGAAAACTTATTTGACTACTGTGTCTTAGATATTCTAACTCATTTAAGCAATTTATATAGAACTCCAAAGACATTAGTCTTTGCATAAGTCCATGCAGTTAAGCTGGGCCGTAAAACCTAAACTGAGCCAACTAATAGCACTTGTAGAGTGTTATTCCAGTATAAAAGAAAGCTTTACTCTGCATGGTTCTTCTCTTTTTGAGAGATGAGAACTTTAAAACATTTTTTTCATCTAATATGTTTCCTAGATTGAGAAAATTAAAGATAACACCTACTTGGGTTAACCTACTTAATTGTAAGGGCAGAAAAATATTCACACAAATATATCTACTCAGGTATCAAAGGAAAACACAGCTGTCAGGGGCCAGTACTTTGTAAAAAGGAAGAAAAAAGTCCAAGTGAAAAATTGTAGGGAGGAAACACCTAAAATCTCTCAACAAAATTTAAAGTCATACGAGAAAAACAATTTCATCAATTATGGAGAAACTTGGCAGGGAGCAGCAAAAGGGTAAATAGCGCCCCGCTTGGTGGGTATCATGTGAGGCCAACAGTATGTCTGAGGTCTGATTTGCCAACCAAGTTTGTTCCCAGCACAGTAATCATCACTATGCTCATAATTTACAGGTGAGCAAAAGAAGGCTCACAAATGTTAGATGTTCTGTCTCATGTCACACAGGAAATGGCAGAGTGAGGTTTAACCCTGCACTAACGGACAAAGGCCTCACTTTTTCTGGTTTGGTATGCCAATAGGCTAGACAAGAGCTGACAGTCTCAATGATGTTAAAAATATTCCAATCTTCTTGGAGAAAATCAGTTTGTATTATGTTCAACCTAGATTGAAAGAGGATGAATTAAAAAAAAATAGAATGTGAAAAACTGCAGGACGTGGCTGAGGAGACAAAATACAGAAGAAAAAGAAAGATCTTTAATAATTTAAGCAAAATTTAGAATGCTTTTTAGAATGAGTAACTAGATTCATATCACATTGTCCAAGTCTATAGACCGGTACTACATCACCAGTCAAGAAAGGGCCTGTGGTGGTCTTGGCCATCCTAACATCGTCTGCTGTATATAACCAAGGAAGCAACTCTTTAAATTTACAACATTTTTGCAAACATTAAAAAATGTCAAACACTGCTGTTTGTCGAACAGCCTCCAATGAGCTATTAATTTGTTTCTAAATTCCAGAAAATATTTTTGTTCAAAAGAAATTCAGAAGTGAGACAAAAAAGAAAGAAAAAAAGGGAGAGAAGGAGGCACCAAGAGAGGGAGGGAGGGGGAGGAGGGAGGGAGGGGAGAGGAGGGAGGGAGGGGAGAGGAGGGAGGGAGGGGAGAGGAGGGAGGGAGGGGAAAGGAGGGAGGGAGGGGAAAGGAGGGAGGGAGGGGGCAGAGGGAAGGGAGGGAGGGGGTCCAGGGGCTCCTGTGTCCCTTGGTTTGGAGCTGTCTCCTCTGCCTGCCATGACAGCTGAGCTCCTGGACTGCTCAGCCAGTGGCACATCCAGATCTGCCTGTCCAGTTACCCACTACTGAGCTAAAAACACAGCTTGGTGATATGGCCCACAAATCCAATAAAAATGAATTTTGTTAGCAATAAGTAAACTATACTAAAGAGTAGTGTGTGTGTGTGTGTGTGTGTGTGTGGTGTGTGCATGCATGCATGCATTTGTGTGTGTCTGTGTGCACATGTGTGTTCGTCTCACTGCCTTATGAACACTGAATCCATGTGCTCCACAGAGTTTTATAGACATTCCCCACATTAATCACAACGAGGCAGAATCAAGAAGCTGACCCGAGAGTAACAAAAAACAACCTGTTGAACTGCTAGCACTTCCATGTATGTCCAGAGTACCAGACAGAAAGGAATACTGGGGCCAGATTGGAACACTTAATATTTTATGGTAGGGAAATGGCTGAGAATGTGCTCACTTCAGATGCGCATATGCAGACTTTAGATATATTTATCCAGAAACACATTTTGAAATTCATGAACCGGCACAGTCACGAAAGATAATAACTTGCAAGGGGATCAGGGTGCAAAGAAATGAAGGACATCCAACGTCTCAAAAGTACAGGATCTAGTGAAAGTGGTTTGTTACTGATTTGGAATTCAGCTTGAAAAGGAAATGGAATTATGACAATTATAATATTGTGACCAAAATTACCATTTTAAGCAGGATAAATTATACAGCCACATATCAAACTACCTAATACATATCAGAAAATAGAACAGAGCCCAGCTCTAATCTGGCTTAAAATAGAATTATTTAGCTATCTAATTTTCAGCAAATTGCATCCAGTTTGACATTGTAAAGCGCAAATAAAAGGATTAAAATAAGCATAACCTGGTTATCCTTCTATTACCTCAGAGAGTACTAAAACATATATATTATTTCAATAACGACAAAAAATCTGAATACTTACCTTTGGTGGAATTTACCCAGCACTCTCTTATCGGTGATTACATATTGAAAATTAAGTGCCACTGACAAGTCATCTGCACAGAGAATTTTTACCTTTGGCATTGACAAAACATTGAAGAGTAATGTGACCATGATCTCAGAGTTAAACCCTAGTTTTTAGTTGATAGAACCTGTGAATACTACTTCCTCTGTTTTGCACCTTCTGTGTGAAATAAAATATAGCTAAAGTGTTAATACCTATGGAATTTATTGAACATTCGAAAGAACCTTTTATATTGTCCCTATGTTTCTAGACAGTCCAATGGCGTGGTAATTTTGGAGAGCATTGTGTGCACTATTACTGCAGTAGATTTTAAATATAAAAGGTAATGGGGTAAGGCAGACAGAAAGCTTCATTGCATTTCTGTTAACTGTGCCCTTAGACACTCTCAAGAAAACGGAGACCGAAATCCTGAGTTGGTTGAGCTCTGCCAGAGCATCACAAAAGAACAAGCCAAGTCTGCGAAACGGAAAGAAAATGGCACACAACTATCAGGTGTAGCCACTGGATAACTAAACTAGAATTTGCTTTAGCTATTAAAAACAGTTAGCACTTAAATAATGCCCTATGTCACGCATTTACAATACTTCAAAATAGCCCTGTGGGACTGATATTTTATTATGTTCCCTTTAAAAATAAGGAAACAAGTTTCAAAACCATTTTGCTGTCTTCTGCAATCATTGGTAGGACTAAGATTTCTACTCAGCTAAACTCAGAGTCCGAAACTGTGAGCAACCACAGCTTATGCAGCCAACTGCCTCAGTCCTTTTGGCTAGAGTTCCCTTGGTCATTTTGAGGGACGGGCTGTGTGGGTCACTGTGGGTTACTGAGGCAGGGTGTGGAAAACACCAGTTCCCGGAATAAGTAATTAGGAAAACGAGGCAAGATGATTTCCACATGATACCAAACCAGCTAATCGCTTTTGCCTATTTAAACTGTGGCTGGATCCATGGGAACGGGCTCTGGGGGTAGAGTTAATCAAAATAATTATTTGACTAAACTGGCAACTGCTTAACTCCTGGATTAGTTAATCAATCAGGCAATCCCAGGCTTATCTAGTTGTATGGGAAGATTCATAATACCCAATAAAATCCTCCCAAGGTGAAAAACATCACATATATTTTTCTTCAAGAAATGGCAATAACGTCTTATATTCTAGATAAGTGTTATTACTCAGAGTAACCGGAGGAGCACGCTTACTGGTAGGCCAGCTGTGCCCTGGGAATCCAAATCCCAAAACTGTCAATCAAGGAAACAGATATGTATGTTCAGACACTAGAGATACAATCTGAAGCCTAGAAATTACATTTAAGAATGCTTCGCAAGAACAATTTTTTATTTTTTATTTTGTAATTCACTTTGGAGTTTTGATTTGTCATGCTGTTTCATACTCAATAATCTTCTATCTCTATTTTCAACTTGCCAAAATCTCATGATTTCTACATTTTTACACGAAAGCAATTTTTCTTAAATAAGTAATATTTGTAAGAATCTTGTGAAAATCTTTGTGCATTTCTCATCTTATTTAGACTGAAAGTGCTCTTCTATAAATTGGAGAAAGGCTTCCTGAAGGAGTCTGACTCTAGCATCCAAGGAACTGGAGTTGCTTTGGGAAGATGCCAAATTCATTTCCTACTTCAGCCAGGGGCACTGAGTCAGAATTGAGGAAACAGGCCACGGGAAGCTACAATGTAACAGCACAACCTCCATTGAGGCTTCTCGCACACGGTAAAATTAGAGCACCCTGGGGGGTTACTTAGTGTTGCAAGTTTAAGTAGACACAAATTACAACAAATCTGACACTCTCTTAGGGTCTAAGGCAATCAAGCTTCCCATAATGTCTGTTTATTGATGAAATTTCCAGTGATACTTCAGAGGAAATACTGTTTAACACAGTTTCCCAAACCTCTGAAAACAGAGGAGGGGAGAGGCAGAGCAGTGATAGCAATGCACCATTTGCACTTACAGGAGGAGATGGTTAACTGGTTACTTGTGTGAACTACCTATCACATACATGCCTTTTCTCAGCATTAAGGAAGACATATCTTCTGGCTATTCTTTTGCAACCTGATCACCAAGATCACCCTAACAGCATTATCCTGGTAAGATATTTTTTGTGTGACGTCAGCTGAAATACCTGTCTACCTTCCCAATCTCTCTGCTTGTCCCATTAGGAAATAAGGGGCCCTTTTCTGAGTTGTAACCACAGGAAATGTTCCGGAATCACTTTATGGTTTGGGTATTAATAGGAAGCAACATGAGAGATCAAAAAGGGGAGAAATCATAATTACAAGATAATTGTGCACCTCTGCTGTATTCCCATTCTGTTTTACGTAAGAAACTTCTGGAGTGAGTGCTTGATTTGTGAGTGCAGATGTCTGAGCTTGAACCCCAAACTTACTTCCTCAAAATTTCCAAGGGTGTGATCTGATATTTTCTTATGATTCGGGACATTCTGAGAAGAGCTTGCTGACAAGAATAAGATAAGGTTCAGAGAAAGAAAAACGAGCTGTGCAGTGCTGTGGGTATAAATTAGGAATTGAACAGGAGAATCTGCCTCAGATGAAATCGTTCGCATGCCGCCAAAGTGTGGTTTGACATTTGACAACAAGACTCATGACATTGGTTTAAAATTCATGCGCGCTGAAGGGAGACTTCAAGCTCTGGTAGTGGATATTACAAGGGAGAACAGGCAGAAATTAAAGAAGGCCATGAATATATAGAACTAATTTACTTAAATGTTTTTCACTATAAAACAATGTGGGGTTGAAAGCTAGGTAGTAAAATTTCCTGATTCTGCAAATGGCTCGAAAATGATTTAAGCCCTAGAAAGAACTCCTACCAGGGGCATCATAATTCCAAATGTTGACCACGTTAGGGGACACATCGCCACTCACATGGCTCTCCTCCCAATTTCTCACTTCATATCTATTACTGTTTAGAGGTTATAAAATTTATCACAGGCAAACCTGGTGCATTACTCAAATGTAATCTATAACAAACTATTCTGAAGCATACCTACATCTATTCTAAAAAGCTAGGGATAATACTTTTTATGCCTGTTTGATTTGAGATAAAGTTTCTTTTCTCCTCTTCTAGATCCTCTTTAAACTATTATGCTATGCAATATCAAATTTTTTTAAGATTTACATCAGTTTAAAGATATTTCATAATTTATTTTTCATTTCAATCTTTCTTTAGTTTGTTAAGGTTTATAGATCCCAAATATGAATTTAGACAATTTGGTTTCATTGAAGTTTTTTCCCAAATTATTCTCTTGCACAATAGTTTATAGATAAAAAACAAATAAGAAAATATACTAAATGATACTCTTCTCAGAAACGATAAAATAGTAACATTGGAAAAATAAGTCAAGAAAATATTTATACCAATTTTATTTTTTTCATAAATAGAATGTTTCCGGTTAGTTTTGAGAAGAAGGTGGCAAACATTTGGAAGAATAATACAAAATACAACTAGGTGATTTTATTATTTGTTTCACTTTTTTTGTTGCTGTTATTGTTGATCACACGCCAAGCCCTGCACTAATCTTCTAGCCAGAATTTCTATTTATTTATTTATTCATTTATTTATTGAGATGGAGTCTTGCTGTGTCACCAAGCTGGAGTGCAGTGGCGCGATCTCGGCTCACTTTAACCTCCACCTCCTGGGTTCACGCAATTCTCCTGCCTCAGCCTCCCAAGTAGTTGGGATTATAAGCAAGTGCCACCGTACCCAGCTAATTTTTGTATTTTTAGTAGAGACGGGGTTTCATCATGTTGGCCAGGATGAGCTCGATCTCCTCACCTCGTGATCCGCCCACCTCGGCCTCTGAATAGCCAGAATTATTTTAATTAACCCTCACCATAACCTTACGTAGGTATTTCAGGTATAGAAATGAGGAAGCCGGGGCTCCTGTAGATTAACTCATTTAAGAAAACCACACCTCCTTCAGGGATAGCTGCAGTTTGCCTCAGATTTCTCTCATTCTCTGATGTTAACGACTATAATAACTTGCTCAGCAAGGCTGCGGTCCTTAAGAGCGCTACGGCTGTGTAAACTACCCCGGGTTACACATACCTCCGAAAGAATTCTTAATCCCTGACTCCAAAGATTAGTTCAACAAGTTGGGCCCAGCTTGGGAGAACAGTGGAAGCATTGTTGCTGAAAGTGATTCACAGGTCTCCGTTTCATTTAGCCCTAGCAGGATCACTGCCTTATGCTCAGAGAGACTATGATTGAAAAAAAACAAAACTAGCAAACTAAGAAACCTGAGAGAAACAGGGGCTCCTATAATAATCCTTGCACAGAGTCTCGCCCTTCCTTGACCACCACCGTGGCCTCCTACAGACAACTGGGTGGTGACGGACTCCCCAGGCCGTCCCCATTGAGCTTCTCTTCCACCGTCCTCCTCTTTTCTTGTGAACAGTCACGTTAGTCAACTGCATTTCCCACATCCAGCGCCTGATTGACCTGTCGGGCCGTCATTCCGAGTGTTTGTTCCCCAGCCACTCTCTGCTGAGCAAGTCCACCCTGACTGCTCACTCCTACTGCTACTGCCATCCTGGGCACAGATTCTAAAAGCAGAAGCTTTGAAGAAGGTGTGTGATCTTCTTCCCGGGCAGTGACTTCTATTTATGGTTGTATTCATTCATTCATTCATTCATCATTTGGCTACTATTTAGTACAGAAGTACCCAGCTACTCTGCCCTAGGACATTCACTCAGCACCTAACTTGGTCTATCTGAAGTGAGTACTATAGAGAGAAAATCACAGGTAGGGGGACTCAAAAAATGAACTAAAATAGGAAGGAAACCAGGAGGCAGACAGGGAAAGGCGTGAGAGGGGATCAAAATTTCACAACGACCATGCATTTCTGAAGAGAGGCCAGAAAAATGTTCTATAATAGCATACACAACTATTAAATTTATGAATTATTTAAGGTGAATAACCTGAATGTTAATAACTAGATATTAAAAAAACTTATGTATTAACCTGAAAACAATGTAATATATAGTAAAAATGTATAAAACAATACTATTTCTTGAAATTTGTTTTATATTTAATTTAAAAGCGGTTATAACCTTCAAAAAGCCTTCAAAATTATCCAAAAGAAACAATAACCATTATTGACTTCCAGAGATAGATTAGAAAAAGCGCTATTATAAATAGATTGATAATTGAATTAGGGATGCTACATTTTGTACTTCATATGCCTACTATATCATCATTCGGCCAATTTAATTTGCCTTGAAAAGAGTTGCATGGCTCAATTGATTTTTCAAGTAAGTTTTCCACTCTCAAAGTTACTCTGCCAAAGCCTTATTTAAATCTGTACGCCACTTGCAATTACAGATACAGTTATGTCAACAGAATAAGGCATTTTACTCTGCTTAATTCTTTCCAAGATGGAAATGAAAAAAACGAACTTTTAGGAATTGGTAACGTTTTCACTTACCATAGCCGATGGGTAATGAGATCCTCCAGGTGCAGTCTAAGTTGTTGGGGTAAGAACCTGGGAAGCCGGGGCTCAGGATCACACCACCCAAGGTGCTCAGCGTCCCTCCACACGTTGCTGTTAAGTGGAGAAGATGTCAGTGCTGCAGGTCCGCACTTTCTCCCTGGAATCTTTGCTCCAACCTGCTTCACTCAACTATGCTGAGAAAGAGCAAGTCTTCGGAGCTGAATTCTGCCCCTCATTACAGCACACGATATAATGCTGTGTGCCTTAGTTATCTACGAGCTGTGCTCTCCCTCTTGACAGTGAACTGCTTTAGAATAAAGACCATTTTTCAAGATCCACCTTCTCCTCGTACTCAAAGGCTCCCAGTAAAGATTAGTCCATCTAATGTTTGCATCACAGTCAGGCATCAAATAGACTTCAGTGTACTAGCTGCTATTCATTGAGAGGTAGTATTAGTCCCTATTTATTGATTGCTAACTATGTGGTACTTACTGTGCCTAGATAAATACATTGCATAGGTTAACTCGCATAACAACCCTGAAAGGATTACCATTCCCCTCTTACAAATGAAGAAACCAAGCCTGGAAGAGATTAAGAAATTTGCCTAAAGTGACATGCCTGGTAAACAGTACAACCAGAAGGTCGTTCCAGCTGCGTCTGGTTCCAGTACCCAAGTTTCAGCCAGGACACATGACTGTCAGATAGCTTTTCAATTTCGGAATGCAGCTAACTGCAACCACTTTCTCCCCAGGAAATATTACGCTGTGAGAGAGGGTGAAATAAGTTCATGCGTCTTGCCTTATCTTGGCGACTCACATGTTTTGCTACCATATCTGAGGTTGGACTATAAAGAGACACAACTGATTTTACAGCAAACATGCCCAGTGTTAGAAGATGAAGCATTTGAAACTCCAATCTTTGACCATTTGTAAAGTATTAAAATAATTTCTTATATTCCAAAATTAATGCAAATGATGCCACTTCTTTTCAGGAAGCCCACAGGGAACGGCTTTATTCTAACAATGCTCTCATTATTCAAAATATTTTAAACAAAATATTTTCTGGAAGCCCTCTTTTAGAGGTCCCCTGGGACCTAGGTGAAGCCTTTTTCTTTTTTAATCTTCATCAAGACTGAAATACTTTATTTGTAATTTAATATGAGAAATAGCTAAAACTCAAGTCTAGTGAATACGGTGATTGCTCAAGCCAGGGCACCATATTCTGGATTTCAAAAATTGTATAAGTTGAAAAATATGAGTTACAAACATTTAAAAGTGTATTTTTGTGGTGTGAGTCATAATTCTGGAAAGTCTTGGACACCATCAATGGTGTTGCTATTTGAAGTATGACCTCTCAAGGCAACTTCTTTGTGGCAGAGACCAGGCATTTGCAAGGCGAGGCTCCCATCTGCACTTTGTCCATGCAGCTGCTGACTGTGCGGAAGACACACCAGCAAATCGGAGCGGCATGCCTAAATACATTTAGCAGTAATACCCTTTCCCTTAGGGCTCATGTGACCTGTAGTGACACCAGATATGTATAACTAACTGTCCGAGGTGTTAAACCAGAACAACTCCGCCTTGAATAGGAGCTGGATAAAATAAGGCTGAAACCTACTGGGCTGCATTCCCAGATGGTTAAGGCTTTCTAAGTCACAGCATGAGATAGAAGTTCAGTGCAAAATACAGGTCATAAAGACCTTGTTGACAAAAAGGTTGCAGTAAAGAAGCCGGCTAAAACCCGCCAAAGCCATACGGCCACGAGTGTGACCTCTGGTTGTCCTCACTGCTACACCCCCACCAGCACCAAGACAGTTTACAAATGCCATGGCAACGTCGGGAAGTTACCCTCTATGGTCTAAAAAGGGGAGGCATGAATAACCCACCCCTTGTTTAGCATATCATCAAGAAATAACCATAAAAATGGGCAAAGAGCAACCCTCAGGGCTGCTGTGTCTATGGAGTAGCCATTCTTTTGTTCCTTTACTTTCTTAATAAACTTGCTTTCACTTTACTTTATGAACTCGTCCTGAATTCTTTCTTGCACAAGATCCAAAAACCCTCTCCTGGGGTGGGGATGACAACCCCTTTCCTGTAATACAACTACAGGGAAGACATGAATGAAAAACGCCGAATCAATGACAAAAAAAGGAAAACAACAGAACCAGTACATGTGGTATTACTAAAAAGTTCCTTTTGATTTTACATGATTTTCACACACACATGCAAATGGAAATTATAAAATACAAACACTCATATATATCTTCAGCTGAGGACTGAGGCAGCCCTGCAGGAGGGGCTGGCCCAGGACCTCAGCGTAGACAGCACCATCAACATGGATGTCTGTGTCCCACACAGACCAACTCTCTGTGTGATGGGAAACTGATCGTGGGCCTGACCACTGGGTTCATCTCCTGTCAAACACGCAACTATCACTGAATTACTTGAGAGCTTAGTTAAAACCATAGTAATCCTTTGTTTTTGCTGTTGTTTATCTTGAAAACTACAAGTCAATAGATAAGCATAAAAACAGAGCTCCCAAAAGATGCATATCCATCTTTTCTTCCTTTGTGACTTTTTCTTAAGACAGAGTCTTGTTCTGTCGCCCAGGCTGGAGCGCAGTGGTGCAATCTCAGCTCACTGCAACCTCCACCTCTCTGGTTCAAGTGATTCTCCTGCCTCAGCCTCCCCAGTTGCTGGGATTACAGGCGCCCACAACTGCAAATATGCCTGGCTAATTTTTGTATTTTTAGTACAGATGGGGTTTCACCATGTTGGTCAGGCTGGTCTCGAACTCCCGACCTCAGGTGATCCACCTGCCTCGGCCTCCCGAAGTGCGGGGATTATAGGCCTAAACCACTGTGCCCGGCCCTTTGTGACATTTTAAGGCGAGTGGGCTTGCCATGTCTTAGATTGGTTCAGTGTCCATCTCTGTGTGGTCGTCACGTGGCAGACTGAGTTCCTGCCTCCTGCCTGGGAAGCTCCCTCCATGTCAGACCCTTTCTTACAGGTAAATAGCGTATTTAGAGTTATTGGTAAATACAGTTTTTGTAAAGGGAAAGGAGTTTATTTTTATAAAATGGCTAGGGACCTTATATTTTACTGGATTTATACATCTTATTTGGTGTGAATTCCTGGTTTTGGGGGGAGAAAGAATATACAGAATTTTTACTGAAGGACACAGACACACCGTGCTGAAGAGCCGTGTGATGCAGTGTGACAGGGAGGTCCTGGGCCACCTGCTGTGACGTGAACTTCACCCAGCTGTAGGGCCCTAGAAAACTGTGAGAGCATTCTGGGGCTTGCTATAAATATTCAAAATAGTCCATATTGGTAAAGTTCTGAGAACACTGCTTGGTATGTTAACCTCTAGAGCAGTGGTTTTATATACGTTCTCTTCATCAGTACTTGTAGTTTTCAAAATTAGGTCATGGGCTTTCCAGGAGCTCTTAAGTAAAATATTATCTCTCTACGGACTTCTCCTCCCACAATTCCCCAGTTTGCAGTAATCTAAAGCTAACGGCTACAAAAAACCTTTCGATCTCTAGAATCCGTCTTTGAGACGGATGAAAAAACTTGTATACCCTGTAAAGAATTACAGAAGTTGACGTAACTTCAACATGTGCTAATATTCACAATGTTAAATAAAAGAGAAAAGCCTATTATATTTTGCAAATATAAGTTAATTCTTTGAATAAAACATCCCATTATGTACTACAAAGTGACAGCAAAGGCATATTATTTGATTCAATGCCTGCTTAGAATTGATTTCATTGTGAAGTTTAAAAAATTTCAATTCCTGACTTTAAGGGAAGGCTCTTCATTTAAAAATAAATAGGCAGATAGATGTTCTGTATGAATCAAAGGCAGTTTTAATTTTTTCCTTTTTTAAATTTTTTTTACTTTTTCCTTCCAAATCAAGGCTGGGATTTTTTTTTTTTTTTTTTTTTTTTTTTTTTTTTTTTTGAGAAAGAATCTCGCTCTGTCGCCCAGGATGGAGTGCAGTGGCGCGATTTTGGCTCACTGCAAGCTCCGCCCCCCAGGTTCACACCATTCTCCTGCCTCAGCCTCCCGAGTAGCTGGGACTACAGGCGCCCGCCACCACACCCGGCTAATTTTTTGTATTTTTAGTAGACACGGGATTTTACCGTGTTAGCCAGGATGGTCTCAATCTCCTGACCTTGTGATCCACCCACCTGGGCCTCCCAAAGTGCTGGGATTATAGGCTTGAGCCACCGTGCCCGGCCAAGGTTGGGATTTTAAACGTCTGTACAAGTAGCTCAATGTTTTTAGCTGACATGTTAATCTAGACATTTATTTTTACCAAGACATAGCTTTTAAAAATAAGATACTGGCCACTAAGGTATACTTTTCATTTGTAAGCAAATATGATATCGTGAATATAACATAAACAGGCATTCTCTCCTGGATGAGACTATCATAAAGGCTGAAGTTTTGTTTGTTTTACAGGTTTCGTGCAGTTTTATTTTCCTCTGTACACAATTTCATCTGCATCCCATGCAAGGCAGTTAAATTGTATATTACTAGAAACCATTGAATACCTAAATTTATTTGAGATGTGGAGAAATTAGGCTGTGAGAAGAATGGGTAACAGACAGTAATTACCTTGCTTTACTTGTGGGTACCCACACCACACTATGCTGAAATGAATGTGAATAGCTCCCATGACAATTTTAAGGCTATTCTGTGGCCTTCGGAATAACTAATGTTCATCCATACAGAGTTGACCACTTTCTCCTGAAACACCATTTGGCAGTATGGCATGCTTGAGGCTGACTGTCTGGAGATAAATGGGTTCTGAGCACACCCCCAGCAATACTTGAGTGTTGGAAGACTGTGAGGAACAATAAAGACAGTACCCCAGAAGTGTGACTGTTATAATGATCCAGGCTCTCTGATACTCATTCATTCCCTAGCCATTCTTTAATTGAAGTTCTTGAGTGTCTGCCACGCGCTGAAGGTACAGGGGTGGGTAGTGCATGTCTCTGTCACCAAAGCCTTTGGGGACTGTAGAAGGGCAAATTAAACAGCAATGTCACTACAGCTCTGCAGGAAGTAAAGTCAGGCACCTGCAGGTGGGAGCCCAGACAGCACTGAGGAGGGGACACCCTCTCCAGTGCAAAATTCAAGAGGGTGCCTAAAAAACCCTCCAATAAATATTTTAATGCAGTATTTGGAAAAAATAAAAAGAAAGGCAGAAAATCTATGATGAACAAAATATGAAAATTTTAAATAAAGACAAGATCAGTACTGCCGATGTTTCCTTTTGCCTCTTTCCTATGATAAAGTTGGAGTATGGCTGAATACGGGAGCTGTAGGTTAGGATCCCACGGAGACGATAATTTAGGAGGGGACTGTGCCATCTTAAAGATGGGGCATTGCAGCTAAGAATCACAGGGGAGGATACACTCACGTGGAAGGGGTGACAGGAGTGAGAAGTCACTTGGATTTAGGGAGTGAGGGAGAAATTTAAAGTAATACCCAGATTTGTTGTTTAGGCAAGAAAAAAAAAACAAGAGCAGGATACTGCTAATAGCATTCTCAGAGGAAGTAGATCCAGGAGAACAACAATAGGTTTGGAGAAGCCAATCAGCTTGTGGGTTGGCGGTGTGGAGTGTTAAGTAAGTGACCATGATCCTGCTGAGACAGTACCTGCAAGGTTGGATGGTTGACAGCTACAGGTAAAGATTTCTGAGTTGGGCTACAACAAATAGGTGATGGGTGAAGCTGGGGGCCTGAAAGATGGGGAACAAAGGGCACCCTGACATCACCAACCTTTGTATTGAGGGACTTGTGACCACCACCTGCAATGCTCCTGGCATCATTAAACTCCCATCACATCATCTATGCTAACAGTTTAGGGAGTCTCAAGGCATTAAATACAGGTCTGGAAAGCTTTTTCCTAAAGAAGTCAGCTGATTGTGACTCCAGGAGTGCACCCACAAGATACTCACCGGGCTGTTTGCAACATGAAACACTCCATCACTCCATCAGTAATCTCTCATTCTGAATTTTGTTTCTGGGAACTTGTTTTTTCTGAGGCTAAAGGTGTATACAGAAAACTATTCAGACTTTCAGACCGGCTGCATTCCTTCTCTGCCACAAGTGAACAAACCGGCCTTCTGACACGCATGTCATTTTGGTGTAGGGCCTTGAGCGGGCAGTCTTGCCTCTGGTCTGTGCGGGCTGACCCAGACACACTGAGAAGACGGAGTTGACGCATCCAGTGGGGAAGGTACAGGTTAAACTCGTCATTCTGCTCTACTGCATTATGTGCTATGATTATATAACACCTGTTTTAAAACTAAGAAATTTAGAAGTGCATTCTTTGACCCCAAGAGTAGAGCAGGCATGTTCTTCTCAGTGTGTGCACAGCAGCAGAGTTACAGAAAGTGCATCCTTACCAATGCAGAGGGGAGACGGATAGTTCCAACGGCGAACGGTCCCTGGCATACAGGAAATGTGAGAACGGCCCTGTTTAAAAGAAAACAAAAGAAAATACATATAACTAAAAACAGAGTACTTAAGGATTAAATGTTTGAGAATATCTGCATTTTTTCCTTTCTTGTTTTAATTATATTTAAAAATTCAAAAATTGTGAAGTTTTTACTAATGATTATTAATGATTCACACTTTGCACCAACATAGAAAAGTATCCATTTTCACCGTGTTTCTTTCTACTAAAAACAAAATCTTGCAATGTCCTTTTGACCAGACCATAATTTGACCTAGCTCCTTTCTTGATACTTAAGAGTATTGAATTGGGCAAAATACGCATTTTTTTTTTCATTCGCCAGAATTTATAGCTTGTGGCCTAAGAGGCTGAAAACAATTAGAAAGAACTAGGTGGTGATGAGAAGGCCAAAATGTCAGCAATACAAAGTCTGCTTATGGAGAGCTAGCTTCGGTGGTTGTCTGTGGTGACAGGTCACATGACTACCAGGTTCAGCAAAGCACTGGGTCGTTTCTTATCACAGAAAAAGGAGACTTCACATTCATTTCCTCACTAGACATCCTCACACATCACATCAACCTGCCTGCAATGAAATTAGCCCTCATCACTCAGGGTCTCTTTACCCCGTAAATACATGAATTTTCCACTTTCTACTTTAAAAAGTCTGTTCTAGTCTTTCTCATTGAAAGAAAAATCAAACAGTAGCAGGTTAAATTCAAAGCTGTTTTGTGCTAACATCTCTTTCACAATAAAAGAGAGGGAATCCATGAGACCTCTGTGTGCGGTCTATTTTTATTTTTTTCCTGATCGTGATTTGGTGGCCTTATCAGCCAGGTTTGCTTATCTCATAAATTTCCATTTGTCACCCACAACTGGCATAGAGGCAATTGAAAAACACTATTTAATGTGTGTTAAATAATTCCAGCCACACTGGGAACGCGTCAAACAAGCATTTGCACTAATGCAGTTATCAATGGCAAACCGATTCCCTAAGCTCTCAAACATTTCATACTCAATCCACCTACCCCAAACTAACTTTCTCATACCTCTTGATATTTTTAAAAGTAGTTACAGTAAAGAAGACTATATTTAGTTTTACAGAAGATACTCCAGGCAATTTTGTGCTGCTGGCATTTATACTCCCTGTATCCCCATTCTCTGATGCATTAAATTATCCTTATAAATTTCTTTCTGAAACAGGGAAAATGTAGAGTTCAAAAGTCTCAAAAAATTTTCATCAGAGGACACCAATAAAATGGTCATTTATTACCAATCTTGTATTCTGCTATTGATTTTGCTATAAACATTTCAGATGAGCGATTCTAGCTACAAGTTTTCTAATAAATCAAAGCAAGATAGGACCCTGCGGATTTATTTACTAGTTTTTACACCAACGGGAATTTTCTTTTTTGTGTTTTAAAAGATGGTTAAAACAAGCTGAGAGACGATGGAAGTCATATATCATTCCAGTATTCAGGATTTACTTTCAGCGTGTGATGTCATGGCAGGCCCCTGAATCTCACTAGGCATATATATTTATAGACACTCACGTGTGAACTATGCAAGGAAC
Source organism: Nomascus leucogenys (assembly GCF_006542625.1). Lineage (NCBI taxonomy): Eukaryota > Metazoa > Chordata > Mammalia > Primates > Hylobatidae > Nomascus > Nomascus leucogenys. The sequence continues at coordinate 147,242,322 of NC_044384.1, read as the reverse complement.
AATGCTTTTCATGACTAATATGTAATTGATGCATCTGTTGTTCCAAATATATTAATGTGTTAGTAAAATTGTCAGTTGTTAGCAATTAAAAAAAAAATCCAGAATCCTTTTTTGCTCATGTGAATGACAAACAGCAGCTTGCAAACTCAAAGCTTGGCATTGTTTGTAATGAAGAAAAGAAACACAGCTTAGTTTGCATTTGAAAAACAGAGCTAATCAACAGTCTGACTGGACTGTGCAGAAGTGTGTCCACAGGACTGTGTCCCTAAGCAGCATATTCAATAATCCATTATCAGAAATTTCTTTAGTAAAGAATTATTTCTATTTGCTTCTCTGAGAGCTGTCATAACATCACTTGTATAAGAACAGCAACAGAAACTGCAAAGTCTCACCGTCAGGTAGAAAGAAGATGAACATCCACGAGCAAGAGCAAATATGAAAGTTTGGGAATTTGAGGGAGAATACGTGAAACATGTTATTTACCTAATTTCAGGTAATTATAAAGCAAGCCCTGAACAAGGCACAAAAATAGCATGTCAGTACAGATTGAGGTGTCGCTCTAAATGAGATCCTTGAGATATGAAAGACAATTCTTTTTTTTTCTTTTTTTAAGACAGGGTCTTGCTCTGTCACCTAGGCTGGAGTGCAGTGGTGCAATCTCGGCTCACTGCAACCTCCACCTCCTGTTTCAAGTGATCCTCCCACCTCAGCCTCCCAAGTAACTGGGACTACAGGAATGCGCTACCATGCCCAGCTCATTTTTGTATTTTTTGTAGAGATGGTGTCTTGCTATGTTGCCCAGGCTGGTCTCAAACTCCTGGATTCAAGCAATCCTCTGACTTTGGAATCCCAAAGTGCTGGGATTACAGGTGTGAGACACTGCACCCGGCCTAGGATAATTTTTCTGACATACCATGTGGATCAGGAACGTCGTGTCCTAAAGATTCAGCCTGAATAGCCTGAGTGTGTTTGGTTACAAACTTACTGAGGTGGCTCAGCGTTCAGGAGTCCTTACCCGCTACAGTTTCCACTACAGAGACTCTCGTTCTGCCGCCCACCTTTTCGCAGAGTTATAATTATTGTGGTACCCACCAAGGTGGTGTTATAATGTAAGTTGAGGCTTTGTTCTTATGAAGGTGGCTTTATACATTGATACTGCTTTCTAATAACAGCAACAATACTTTTCCTTTACTAAAGTGTGCCAGTTATTGCAGAGATATTTTCTCTAAGCTGAAAGCATACATCACACGGTACCCATGTCCCACGGTTGATCAGGAGTAGTGAGATTTTGTACATAAAGCACTTGGTAATGTACTCCTTTAGTATTCAGTATTTGCCAGCCCCTGTTCTTGCTCTTAACTTGATTCAGTGCTACATAATATTTACCCCAATGTACGTGAAGAAATTGAATTCCACACAATGGTGTTATTTCACTGCTGTAGTGTTGTGACTCTGCATATAAGAACATGGCTAAACAATTTTCCTTTAAAACCTATCGGTTTCAGTGTCATTATAAACATAGAGGTAATATATTCTATTACCTGAATTAACTGAAGAGCTGGAATGTCAATCAACTTATATATTTCTCCTGACTTTAGAATATACACATTTTGATTAACAATTTTTATTGCTGGCAGGGAGAATTATATAATAATTATGCTAAGTGATAGAAACTATTCTGAGAGTAGGCTTACTCATGGTTAAACTAGAAAATATTAATAATAAATAAGAGAAAAATGACTACTCTTGCCATACATTAGGTTATAAATCATTCATCAAAACTTTTATGTAAAAAACTCTTGGCTGGGCACAGTGGCTCACACCTGTAATCCCAGCACTTTGGGAGGCCAAGGCAGGTGGATCACCTGAGGTCAGGAGTTCGAGACCAGCCCAGCCAACAGGGTGAAACCCCTTCTCTACTAAAAATACAAAAAGTAGCCAAGTGTGGTGGCAGGTGCCTGTAATCCCAGCTACTTGGGAGGCTGAGGCAGGAGAATAGCTTGAATCTGGGAGGCGGAGCTTGCAGTGAGCCAAGATCGAGATTATGCCACTGCACTCCAGCCTGGGTGACACAGTGAGACTCCCTCTCAGAAAAAAAAAAAAAAAAAAAAAAAACCTCTCTTTATACAGAAGATAGTAAAAGTTCATTTAAAAACTTCTACTTATTAGTTTTCAAAACTTACTTAAATGTTTTATTTTGGTGCCTTATCTACCTAGCCCAAAGAGGGCATTAATGATGACTTATACTGAATGATGACAACAGTTTGCCGAGTAGGACATGCACATTCAGAAGCAGATTCAACTACTGGCTGCCAGGAGAGGACTTTCAAAGAGACAGTGTTGATATTTTGCCCCTAGAATGCTCTGTGCATAGTTATTGGGAACACATACATTTTGAAATAAAACAACTGTAAAAAATAGAATGCTTAGCTTTGAAAGAGTGCTTTATCACTTAAAAGCTGTTTCCAAATGCTGATGAAGATGACCAACATGCATGATTTAATATGAATAGTATGATTCACAAACTGAGTGAGGAAAACCAAATTCACTTTCTGGGTACAAAGTGAGGGCTTTGGCTTTAAGAGAGCTGCACAAAGATGACCGTGTGTGTTAATCCTGAGCACTGAGAAGAAGGATACCTGCAGGGTGTACCCGGGCTCACACTGGAAGGACAGCACGTCGTTCACCATGTACCGATCCCCGATTTTGATGCTGTTGCTGGGGAGGGCTGGTTCTTGGCATGCGGCAAGACCTACAGCTAGAAATGCAAAGACAAATGCTAGAAATTAAATGATGTAAACAATATTCTTACCATTTGAATAACCAAAGTTTCTTTCTATTGCTCTCCTTCTGTAGAAATGAACAAAGACTTCAACTCTTTCTCTTGTTATTCTACCAAGAAGAGTTTGAGTACCTTTAAATCAGAGCTATGAGTTAATTCTTAAAAATTAAATTATCAGCGAGGCGTAGTGGCTCACGCCTGTAATCCCAGCACTTTGGGAGGTCGAGGCGGGCAGATCACGAGGTCAGGAGATCGAGACCATGCTGGCTAACACAGTGAAACCCCGTCTCTACTAAAAATACAAGAAATTAGCCGGGCGAAGTGGTGGGTGCCTGTAGTCCCAGCTACTTGGGAGGCTGAGGCAGGAGAATGGCGTGAACCTGGGGGGCGGAGCCTGCAGTGAGCCGAGAGCACGCCACTGCACTCCAGCCTGGGCGACAGCGAGACTGTCTCAAAAAAAATAAAAAAATAAAAAACAAATAAAATTATCTTATTTTCATTACATAGTGTATCAAGGCTTTGATTTAAATAACAAAATTTGTTACTTCCACATTGAGTATAAAAGATCTCAACTTCAATATATACATATTGTAAAAAGTCTCTTCAAAAATTGTTTTTTTATGATATGTAAAACTCCAGGATATTGTCCTCTTACTTTTGTTTTTCAAGCATACTGAGCAGTCTTTATAAAAAAAAATTATGTGTGAATCTGGGAATTCTGTTCTTCTACAAAAAAAAATTAGAAAAAATATTTTATATTCAATCTCTCTCTCTCTCTCTTAAAGATAACAAAAAAGGATCTCATGAACAGTCTGTTCTTCATTAAACAGAAACAATATTTACAGAACCTAAAGCTGTAATCCTGTACTTTCCTAGATGAATTGCATTCAATTAAGACACTCTAAAGGCATCATATAATATTGGAACTCAGCCTAAAGTATCAGATAAACTAATTCTAAAACATTGAAACCTCTCTGTATAAATCCTTATCATAAGAATAAACAAGATATACAGCTATCATATTTTGTAGAATCAAAAATTGATTTGGGTTTGTCAAAAGGTACAAACTTTCCATTATGAGATGAGCAAGTTCTGAGGATCTAAAGTGTACAGCACTGGATGTTGATGGATATATTAATTCCATTTAATTTAAAAATGCATTTGAAATGGTGCTAAGGTCTTGTTGAATATGAATAATTTATTCCATTATCCTAACATGTCATGAAGAAATAGTGGGGAAGGGCTTCTCTAGGTAGGCCAGCTTCACATTCTTTATGTGGCCTTGGATTCACACTTTAGTTCTTGTACTTCACAGCAACAGGAGTGAACTTACCAGATTACTTAATTGACTGGGACTCTCAGAAAGGAAGCTGGGGTGGAGGAGGTGAGTAGGACTTTAGTTAATCAGAAGCAAAAAAAAAAAAAAAAAAAAAAAAAAAAAAACCACCCAGGAGAACAGGTTCACGCTGGGGCAGCCCCATGCTAGTGGTGCCCAGGCACAGAGAGGACGCAGCTGCCTGCACTGCCCATGGGGCTGGTCCCCACGTGGGGCTCTGCCCTGAGGCCAGTCGGCTTTCTCTGCTTCATCTGCTTCATGCCTGCTCCACGTCTCACCAGACTTCACTTTCGGAAAAAGAAAAAAAAAAGCACAACTGCAAAGATAAAATGATTAAGAACTTCAAAACCAGCGGCCACCAAGCACGAGACCCAGTGTGACTCACGCAGTGCCCGCTCAGGACGCAGCTCTGGGTCGAAGCTACAGAGTCAGCACCAAGGTCAAGGGAAACCCTGGGTCAACCCTGCACGGCTGTCACCGTGCCAGACGCATTATACTAACTCCAGTCCCCACCAGACCCTCATAGCCAAGCTCCTTGGGTCTGATATTAAACAAAAGGCAAAGTGAAGTCAGCCTGGCTGCACAGTTGCACAGGTCAGTGTGTCCGTGTATATGAGCCTGACCGCTTGGGCGTGTTGAGCTAACAGTACATTTCCTCCACTGCCTTGATGTTGGAGCCTGTAAGAGATGTGTTCATCAGTGCCGACCCCAGACCTGCTGAGTCGCAGGCAACACCATCCCAAATCCTTCACCAGCTTGCCGAGTGTTTCCCCAAATCTGAGAGGGTGAAATGGAGAGAGAAGTGTCTCCATTTTACAGTACTGAGATTGTTCATTTGAGAATCCCACGCTAGGGAATGCAGGTCAGAATGGAAAGCAGTGGTACATAAACCAGCTGAGTAATGTCAGGCCACAGAACCCACTGATTCTGTATAGAATGAGTAGGTATGAGGAGTGCCATGGACTTTTTCTAAGTTGAAATAGATTTTTCCTTAAATGTCTGTCTTTTTAGAAGCATGAAATACCATAAGCATTAAGCAGCAATGTATTTTATTCCTACCAGAGATTTTCAAGCCATTGGGGCTTTACATAGAAAATAAAACTGCCAAATATGAAAAAAATATGTACAATCACTTAGGCCTTTAACTTGTTTTACTAATGTAAGTCTAAAATCTTTTGTTTTAACTTTAGAATATAGATTACTACATTTAAATCCCATCCTTTCTTTCCTACCACATATTAGCAAGGTCATCTACCATACATCTCTGAGTTTTTTATTTCCCTCTGAAAAAAACGTATACTTAAAATACTAGGTACACTTCTAACTACAGTCGGGAATACTAAAAATCTACTTTAGGGTGAAACTAAGTCATCCTCATTCTGAGATACTTCAACGACACACCAGGTGACACAGAATGAAGAATATCGATTACAAAAACAGGTTCCAAATATCAAGAAAAAATATTTTGAAATGAAAACTGAAACATTACAATTCATATTAAAGTCCGGTCACCAAACTTGCACGTTTTACCCATAAGACATGATGTGTTTTTATTTATTATATGTTGATTTATATGCAGTTATTACATATTGATTTATTGTCATTTTCTCCTTTCTTCAATTCTATTCAATTGATCCTCCAGGAAAAAAAAACTTGCATTTATGTCTGGCCTTTAAGGAATTATAATTAATTTATAATTAATTATAAACAAATGAATAAAATAAAAACACACAAAAATACCATTTTGACCAGTGTTTAATATGGCCAGACTCAGGAAGCAGTTCTATGCAGAGCACAATATTTGAAATGTAAAAAGAACCATCTTTTCTTCTCCCTTCACCAGTGTCACTACACATCCAGCATATGTTAGCAGCTAAGAATGCAAAGGGATAAATACCTGGCATGTGTAAAACTATTTTTCAGCAATATTATTTAAAGCTGCTATTATATTAAACGGAGTGACAAACTGCCTAAGTGATTGATATGATCAGAGCCCAAGCATTTACCATACGTTGCATTTCGCTCATAAAGATGCACTAATTTGCCTGCAACTAGGAGTAATTCAGGTCACTGTGAGAACAGTGTTTTTTAATTTTTAATTTTTTTTTTTTTTTATTTTTGAGACGGAGTCTCACTCTGTCTGTCCAGGCTGGAGTGCAGTGGTGCGATCTCGGCTCACTGCAAGCTCTGCCTCTCGGGTTCATGCCATTCTCCTGCCTCAGCCTCTGGAGGAGGTGAGACTACAGGCGCCCGCCACCATGCCCGTCTAATTTTTTTGTATTTTTAGTAAAGACAGAGTTTCACTGTGTTAGCCAGGATGGTCTTGATCTCCTGACCTTGTGATCCGCCCGCCTCAGCCTCCCCAAAGTGCTGGGAGAACAGTGGTTTTTTGTCATGGATCGGGGAAAATACTGCAGACATTTTTGTGTCGGTAAAGGTGTGTCAGATGCAGGGGCAGAAGACAGCTGGGCTTCACAGACAGGACAGTGGTGGGGATGTTAAAACAGGGCAAGAGTGGAGCACAGGAGAGCTGTGAGCTTTTTAGGAATGCGGTGAAACTTTTTGAGAGAGAAATCATCCATCTACAGAATGGCTCCGAAACAGCAAAACCAGAAAGGAGGTGGGGGAGTGTAGACAATAACATAAAAGACAAGGCTGTGAACCTTCTGACTTTAGGGGACAGAACGTCGTCTACTGATGAATTTTTGGTAGAGAAAAAATTAGACTATTTATATTTATTCACTGTGTTAGTCAAAATGTGAAACAAGTATGATATGATAGGAAGTAGGCAGGGTGGTGTTTGGTAAAAAATATGAACCGTGTAGAAGGTAAGCTTGAGTCCATACATGTATACATAATTCTCTTTTTAGATTTTTAAAAAGAATCATGTACTTTAAAAAAAAAAAAGAATTTTAAAAAGAATTATGTATGATACTTCCTATCACATCATCTTTGTTAGGCCGGGCATGGTGACTCATGCCTGTAATCCAGGCACTTTGGGAAGCTGAGGCAGGCACATCACCTGAGGTCAGGTGTTCAAGACCAGCCTGGGCAACATGGCCCTGAAACCCCGTCTCTACTAAAAATGCAAAAGGTAGCCGGGCATGGTGGTGTGCACCTGTAGTCCCACCTACTCGGGAGGCTGAGGCAGGAGAATCGCTTGAACCTGGGAAGCAGAGGTTGCAGTGAGCCAAGGTCACACCACTGCACTCCAGCCTGGGCAACAGAGCAAGACTCCATCTCAAAAAAATAAAATAAAAAATAAAAATAAAAAGAGAATGCTAATCCAAGTCTCCCTTTCCTGAAGCGTTTTAGAAGAAAGATGTTTGCAATGATGAAACTGATCTCTCACATTGTCAAGCCAGGGGTAGCAGTATCATATAAATAATGGGCAAACCTATAGAAATAGACATTTATAAGTATTTATTTAGACACAAAACATAGGTATCTAGGAAGACATATACAAATAAAAAGAATTATTTATTCTTAAGGCAGACTAAAAAGAAGTCACAAAACATAACTATGATAGGAAAATTCTAGATTAATTTTCCAGAAGCAGAGATATTTGGGAAAAAGTAAGCTGTCATATCGTTTAGCAAAATTTTCAAGAGAAATAATTTCTAATTCTTTCAAATCATAGCATACATATGCTTTATACCATAAATGATAATGTATCATATGGGATGAAGCAATGTTTCTTTAAAAGGTAGTTCACAGGGCCAGGCACGGTGGCTCACACCTGTAATCCCAGCACTTTGGGAGGCCAAGGCGGGTGGATCACGAGGTCAGGAGCTCCAGAGCAGCCTGGCCAACATGGTGAAACCCAGTCTCTACTAAAAATACAAAAATTAGCCAGGCGTGGTGGCACATGCCTGTAATCCCAGCTACTTGGGAGGCTAAGGTAGGATAATTGCTTGAATCCAGGACGCGGAGGTTGCACTGAGCCAAGATCGCACCACTGCACTCTAGCCTGGGTGACAGAGCAAGACTCCACCTCGGAAAAAAAAAAAAAAAAAAGAAAGAAAGAAAAAAAAAGGTGGTTCACAAACTATTAGGTCGGCTATCACTTTTAATGGCAAAAACCACAATTATTTTTGTGCCAACCTAATACATGACTCTGAATGCCCAGGTGCCCTGATTAAATGTGAAGACAACATAAAGGTAATTCTCGTGCAATCTGAACATTTAAAAACACTTAAACAAGAAAGAACAAAACACACGCAGTGGGAAAGGAGGTGGGTCTTTTGTACTAAAGTGTTTTGTATAATAGTATCCATGCATACATTTTGTGTTCGATTCTAATGTTAAAATTTGGACATTTACAAATATGCTTCTATGTAAAATTGCAATTAGATGTAGAATGTAGCAAAAGAAGTTTTTAAACCCCATGAATCTAGCCTGTGAAAGCAAAGAATATAAAACACAGCCATTAAGAAGATGAGTGTCCTAATTTGACCAAAAATAGTTTAATGGCTTCACCTACCACTGATCATAAAATGTGAGCATTAAGAATCAGAATATAACAATCAGCCTCATCAGGTCCCTGGAATTTACTGTAGCCATTTTTCTAAATCCATCAGGCAAAATTCTGAGAAGAGTTTGCTTAAATCTTCCAAATGAAAATGATTTTAGAACACATGATAAACATGCAATTTTAATCAAATACTTAAAACAGGACAAATGGGACTTTTGTAGATATTATGAACTGAAATGACCTTGGGCAATTTTTCTCAATTGTGCATGACTGGCAGAGTGTAAGGTTTTCAAACATCACAATTAGAAAAAAAAAAAAAAGATATTTCAAACTAGAGAGCTCAAAACATCAAAGTTGATAAGCAGAGAGTGAGTGAAGCAAACCCAAGTGAAGAGATTAATAGATGAGTGGCATGAAACAGGGTCAAGAAATGAAAATACAGACACATACAGACACCTGAGTATTCAACACCCAGGTAGACCACGAACACTGTGTGGAACATAAGTGGTCATTCTCTAATTTTGAAAACAACACAACTTGTTGGCTATAGTGTTTATTGTAATTAACTAAATAATTATTCTTTGGCACACAACACGCAGATGAAAATTCCTCTTTTTCTAGATGCACATAGGTATGGTACACCCTAACACAGAGGTGCTGCTGATTATTTTTGTAAACTCTTAATTCGAAAAATTGCATTAAAGTTGAGATAATGTGCTGGAACATGGGTGAAGAAAGAAATCAAGTCACCCAAGGAGACATCATGTGAGCCTAACCATGGATGAAGTAAATGTCAAATGCCATGCTTACAGACAACTATAAATGTGTATCTCTGGACCCAGACTTATATTCCACACTGTGTATGGAGTCAGTAAGTCTTCATCACACACACACACAAAATATATATATATATATAGGGAAAACGCCATCAATAACATAGTACCTTACGAAAAGAAAAGAAACTACTGCTTTATTTATCATCTGGGAAATTTAGATTGTTTGTAGAGGTAAAAAGATTTTGTCTCATCTGTAAACCGTTGGCAGCTTTGACACATATCATAAATGCTATTTCTATTATTTCCACTTGTTACATCCTGCAGTCTCTTCAAAGCATAAAGGAATGCATGTCTGGTGACAAGGGAAGTCACAAAATACCTTTGGGGGAAGTAAAATGTTCTCCCTCTCTCAGGGGCTCACAAATTATATTAGCATTTTACTGGGGCAGAGAAACTCTGCAGCGATGAACTCTCATCAAGTTTAATACATGGTTTCCAAAATTTCTCTGGTCACAGGACTATTTTGGTCTGTCTACCATCCACCAACAACCTGGACCAGTATCCTCACACATTGGCAGATGGTAAGTAATGTATTCAAGGTCATAAACCAGGAAATGACACAGCCTCTCTATTACACATGCTTAGGAATCATGAATCTCAGTGAATTACAGACTCCACCCCAAACAGTACAGCCCTGTTGACATGCTAGGAGAAACCACAGGGGAAAAGTTTCAGGACTTTGGATTTGGCAATGATTTTTTTATATGAGATCACAGTCACAGGCAACAAAAGGAAAAATATACAAACGTGACTACATCGAAAATGAAAAAGAAAACAATGGAGTGAAGAGTCTACATTCTGCTGCTAAGTGAAATAAGCCAGTTACAAAAAAGACAAATATTGTATGATTCCACTCACATAAAGTATCTCTAGTAGTCGAAATCATAGAAAAAAAAAACTGGAAATGTGATTGCCTAGGGCTAGCGGTAGCAGATAGACAGAATTAGTGTTTAATGAGTGTAGAGTTTTGCAAGATGTGAACATTGTAGAGATTGGGTACAAAACAATGTGTATATACTTAATGCCACTGAACTGTACACTTAACAATAGTTAACATGATGTCATGTTATTTATATTTTTGTCACAATAAAAAGGACTGGAGAGCCCACTGAGTCTAGAGCTAGAAAGAGCACAAGTTTGAACAAGGCACCCGTGAGATACGGCACAGTTTCTTTTCAAACAGCCTGCTCAGCTTCTTATTCTCTAATTCCAAGTACCCCCCACTTTCTTCTCCTTTTCTTCCTTCTGGTTTCGCTACATGCCCAGACACGCCACAGCCCCAGCTAACATTCCTTTCCTTATTTGAGAATGGGCTGACTCTCTAGTCCTCTGTGGATGACCCCTTCCTCCTCTCCCCTCTCCCCATCACACGCCCACCTCATCTAAGAAAGTTTAAATGTTTAGCCAATTGAGTCTAAATAGTGCGGTCTGACCCCAGCCAATGGGGAAAGGACACAGGTGCAGCAGTTAGTGATAAAAGCTTCTACTCTCCTTTGTTTGGGGTGCTCTCGTGGCAGCCAGCCCTGCTAGAAGCACCCTTCTGCGCAAAAGTACATTTGCTTTGCTGAGAAATCCTTTGTTTGAGTGCTCGTTTTTCTTTATGACTCCGAGTTTCATTTCTTTTTTTTTTTTTTTTTTTTTTTTTTTTGAGACGGAGTCTGGCTCTATCTCCCAGGCTGGAGTGCAGTGGCGCCATCTCGGCTCCCTGCAAGCTCCGCCTCCCGGGTTCACGCCATTCTCCTGCCTCAGCCTCCTGAGTAGCTGGGACTACAGGTGCCCGCCACCACGTCCGGCTAATTTTCGTGTATGTTTAGTAGACACGGGGTTTCACCGTGTTAGCCAGGATGGTCTCGATCTCCTGACCTCGTGATCCGCCCGCCTCAACCTCCCAAAGTGCTGGGATTACAGGCGTCAGCCACCGCGCCCAGCTCAAGCTTTATTTCTAACAGTACCTCTAATTTGTGCTTTACCCTCCCATAGCACAGACTATACTGCATTTTAAGTCTTTTGTTAACAGGTCTCTCATTCTTTAGCATGAGCTCCTAAAGATTGATGACTATCTCCAAGGTCTTGAATGGCCATTGTGAATTTAATTTTCAATTAATCCATGGATCATGCACAACTGTAAGAAATACAAAGCAGTTTATAAATATGTGAACATCAAAAATTGTTCACGCATTAAAATAGCGAATCATGTAAGTTTTTCTTTAAAATGGACTATCAGAAACAAGATATGATCACAGAATCTATCCCTGATTTCTTTAAAGCATTTTCCCACTGATTAGACATTATTACCTAATAATTACATCACATGAAAACAAACAAGTCAACACACTTTGGTGACGAACTAGTTGCCACATGATTTAGAAATGCCGTAATAAAGCGGGCACACAATGTTGAACCACTGAAGGATTCTTAGCAGGATATAATTAATAATCTGATCAAAGTGACATTTTGGAGTAAACCTGAGCATGGTGTTGTGTTGAAAAAAGTCAAGGACAGAAAGATCACTTGAAATTTATGATTATAGTTCATGAGAATGACAAGATTTGGGGGAACAGATATTTTAAAATGAGAAATAAACAAATGCCCTAACCAGATAGTGTTAAAAAGGCTTGAATGCCAATTATATATCCCTCATAAAGTATCGCATGACTTCCTGGTGAACTGTGATAGAAGCCCTCTGGGAAAGAAAGTTTTTACTTGATTTTTACTTATTCAACAGGATGTAAAGAATAGACAACCTGGTGAAGGAAAGTGGGGGGACTCCAAGCAGCCCAGCCTGATTTCCACTTCAAATACTATTTCACTTTTTAACACTCAAAATTTTACTCACCACCCATCTCAATCCCACTTTCGTGTTTAAGTCCACTCCCCTGTGTCTAGAGCCTTGATCAAAAGTATGACAGGACTGAGGTTTTCATAAATGATTAGTTGGTGGTTGGCTAAGTCACAGAGCCACTAGTCATTACTTATTCCATGTCTAGAGTCTTTATTCCCTAGTTACTTATCGTGAAACATTTGCGAGACCTACTGTAGAATAGAGAATTCTTTCAAGTTTTAACATCCAAGAGATAAATTCGGTAGAAAAACATCATGAATTCTAAAGCTAGTAAGAATATTCTGAAACCAAAGGAATGATTTAGAAAAATAGAATAATCATAATTTTCAAGTGAGCACAACTTGTCAATGAGACAATATACTTCTGTATCTAGGTCTCTGTTGAAATACATTCTCTGTAGTATCATCCTTTAGATTTATCCATTATTTGGGAATAGAGGATATATGTGTGCTCAGATAATGCCAGTTTAATACTTGTTAAATATTTTGCATCCTGTGTCTCTATATTTGGGCTCAGAAACCCACTGTGACTCAACAGTTTTCCCTTTCTGTAGCGTGCTTCTGTTTCCAAAGCCTAGACTTACCTAAACGATATTATAGTTAATGAAAGTAAACTCACTCAAAAACTAAAGGATCTACAAAATCCTAAGAGTTCCCTTATGCAATAAATCGAGCTCCTTGCCTTTCTAAGAACTATGTAGAATCAATGACTTTCAAGTATTCTTAGAATAAATCCTGGGCTACAACGTACTGCGCACTCTGGCTTTTGCCCCCTTTTTCAACCTTCTTTCCTTTTCTTCTTTTTCCTCCTCTTCTGACTGCTCACAGCCCTTCCTTGTTCTACATTTTTGTTTGTTTTGTTTCACAAGTGTGCTAGGTCCTTTTCCACCTGGGGTCTCTGTATTGATGTTTTACTTTGACAACAGCGTTTTTTTCCTAAGTGTTTTTATGGCTGACTACTGCTCATTTTTTTTCTAGGGATACTTTTAATCTGAGGTACTGCTGTCATCTGCACCTCAGAACCCTGCCAATTTGCTTCAAGGTGCTTATCATAACCTATAACCAGATTTAGGTGTTTTCTTTCTAATTGTGCCCCCACCTCAAGAATTTAAATTGGACATCAGCAGAGACCACATTGGTCTTGTTGTCTGGTTGTGACTACTTACAGAGTCAAGAGGGTAGGGCGGGGCATGTGAGTGGAGCGTGCATAATTGGTGGTGCACGTAGGGAACCTACAGGACACTTAAGGGGGGCAGGGAAGGGGAATGGAGAAAGAATCACCCTCAGGGGAGATGGGAGGAAGGCCCACATGCACTCTGTGAAGGTCATTCCTAATGAAAAACAAACCAAATATCGTCTCCCATGAGGCACAAGGGCAGATGAACCCAATGGCAATTGTCAGTTTCCAATGAAACCCTTTCCCACATGGGCAACATTCTATAAAACAAAAGCGGAGTGAGAAGCGGCAAAATTTATTTCATGATTGATGATTTTCTGAAGCAATAAGCAGGAGGTGAGCTTGTAAGGACATGACGTTACTGATAGGACCTACCACTTAAGTAACTGACGTAATCGTAAGTGGCTGTCCCCAGAAGTGATTGTAGGATAGGTCCACCCCTGCCTGTTGTCAAATACATTAGAACTTGAAACTCCAAGGACTTGCGGAGGACAACTTGATTTCAATCACTTTATTTAGGAAGGAAGTCCACTGAAGCACCATGTGATTAGGTAATTTACTTTGCACCTGTCCCTTACACTGAGTAATTGTTAAAACGCCAAAATATCACCGGTAGAAGTAAAATTTTAATCTGTTATTAGTTTTTTGTGTTACACTCAACACACAAATAAATATTGAATGCCTAAAATAATATTGTAGAAGTGACTTCACACTCCTAGAAGAGGCTCTGGAATTCCCTACGATGTAAGACAGAAGCCAGAACTCAGATGGTTTTAGATACTTCCATGGTCCCTGGTGCACTTAAAACAGCAAGGATAAGAGAGACATGAATAAACATCGACTGATATTAATGAAAGCAATTTTAATAGGACATAGGAATGCATTCTTTGTGGCCAAACTGTGAAGTTGAAGGTGGGTCTTAGGAAAATTTTTTGAAATGAATATGTGGAAAAAGATCTTATGCAGTGATTAATATAGAAACAAATGCAGTAAGTGTCTTAACATGATGCAGTTAAGGTTACTTATTACACTACTGGATGAATGCTGGTTTATACGGTGCTTCCTCTGTTGGAGGTAGTAAGCTCTCGTCTCAGTGCATAGAATGAAATCTCTGTAAACACACTCGCTATATGGGAGTTCTGCTTTCTCTATATTTCACATTTCCTGTGATGTTACTCATGTCCACCAAAATTCAAATTAAGAACTCTCCTCAGTAGTGTTAATGTAATATTTAAGTGCCATTAAAGCATGTATTAATAATTTGAATGTGCTTATAAGGGTTATGATAATTATAGGAGGCTAATCCAAGTTATCTATATTCAATTATGGCAATGTCCTGCTAAAAATGTTTAGTATGTTTTATTTCAAAGGACATAAGGCATTTTCCAGAATTTTAATCCTCATTTAGATACTTCCTTCTAAGTACCTGTTTTGAGATGAGGAAATGAAATGTAGCTCATACATCAGTGAAAACAAGAATTAAGGAAGTATTTTAATGGCACATTCATAAGAAACGTGACTTCACAGTAATATTCTATTGACCAATGTAATCATCAGCATAGCCACCTGCAGAAATTAATTCAGTTAATTATATTATGTCCCCAATATTATATCAAAAATTGAGACAGAGTCCAGGCACAGTGGCTCAAGCCTGTAATCCCAGCACTTTGGGAGGCTGAGGTGGGAAGATGGCTTAAGCTCAGGAGTTTCAGACTAGCCTGGGCAACGTGGTGAAACCCTGTCTCTACTAAGAATACAAAAAATTAGCTGGGTGTGGTGGCATTTGCCTTCAGTCCCAGCTACTCCAAAGGCTGAGGCGGGAAGATTGCTTGAACCCTAGAGGTTGAGACTGCAGTGAGCTGAGATCATGCCACTGCACTCCAGCCTGGGCCACAGAGTGAGATTCTGTCTCAAAAAACAAACAATAAACAAACAATAAAAATTGAGACATAAAGATCACTTCTATATTTTCTAGAAAAATTTTTAAAAGACTATATTCTCACAAACAAGTACCTTTTAGAATACAGAACTAAGAAAGAGCTTATCTCTCTTAATTACTATGTTTTCTTTTCAAAAAGGTAATTATGTAAGTAAATACCATTTCCTTTTATGATTTTATTGTCAGAACATTTAAAGCTAAATGTAAAGCCTAATAATAGCTATTTTAAAAATGTAGGTGGCTGATATATTTATATCTTTCTCTTTGGTTTGGCTGCCTTTAAAATTTTTTCCATTAATTTTTTTTATTGTACACACTTTTTTTATGTTGCATCAAATACTTAGAGAGAAGGCAGTTTATCACTTTAAAAAATCTAGATATTCTTATTTTTTACATGTTTGACTGAGATCTTATTTGTTCCTGACATATTTTTTCACTATATACCTAATTACCAATTATATAAATACATACAAGAATGACTTAATCATGTTTAAGTTTTGAACTCAGTTCCTTTGAAATAGTAGTACTATATTACAAAATTATCTACATATGTTAGTAATTGCAAAATATAAAAGTGTGAATCAAATCAGGTACAATAGTAAAACATTTATGTTTAGCTTATAAGGATAAAAATCATTTGACTAAAGAAAATGAATACTTTGAACTTTCAACTATACTAAAAATGTAGAAACAATGTCTCAATTTTACTCCTGCCTGGTAAAGAAATAGCATCAATTCAAAAATGAAAGAGTTGTTATATTTGTTTTCTTCCAATTACCTCTTTTTTCCTCATAATCACAAATCACTGATTCAAACACCTACCTTATTCAGAATATATTGTAAATGTGATACTGTGATTTTTCTATCAGGATTTTCTACTTCTACTTCCTTCTTTCCTTTCTTTCATCCCTCCCTTCCTCCCTCCCTTCCTTCTTTCCTTCCTTCCCTTTTTCCCTTCCTTCCTTCCATCCTTCTTCCCTCCCTCCCTCTCTCCCTTCCTGCCTGCCTGCCTGCCTTCCTTCCTTCCTTCCTTCTTCCCTCCCTCCCTCTCTCCCTTCCTGCCTGCCTGCCTGCCTTCCTTCCTTCCTTCCTTCTTCCCTCCCTCCCTCTCTCGCTTTCTGCCTGCCTGCCTGCCTTCCTTCCTTCCTTTTTTTCCTCCCTTCCTCCCTCCCTTCCTTTTTTTCCTTCCTCTCTCCCTCCCTTCCTTTATTTCCTCCCTCCCTCCCTCCCTTCCTGAGGTTGCCTTTGCCATGGGTTTCATGTTTGAGGCCTTGTTCCCCTTGCACAGGCTTCTGTATCTACGAGCAGAGCTTCAGATGTCGGAGAGTAACTTCCACATTGGACCATGTCTACTACTGGGCTACTATTGAAGAAACAGTAACCTAAATCTGCTTTGCAAAATATCTTAGTATTATATCTTATGGATTCTAAACATATTTTGTTAACTTCACTGGGTTTCCTAGTAGTGAATGTGATTTAGGAGAAAAAGCAACCTTTTAAGAAAGGCAGTGAAATAAAAAGCTGACAGAGAATTACTTTGGAGCTAGTTTGACTCAGTAGCATACATTAACACTAAAGAAGCTAGGATAACTGCAGCAGTCTTTTGCTTGAGTTCAAACATACCGATTAGTTTAGGATATTAATTTTGGATAGATGTCATTAGATGAGGTATTGAATGTTTCACTGTCTTGTTAGAAGTAAGCTAAATTAGAAATAACTTGGAAACACAGAAATACCTATAAGCTGAATGATAATAATAGTCAGATTTAGTGAAGAAGGCCTGAAAGTAAAAAACATGATTATTAAACAAGTATTATTATATATTAAAATCAAAATAGTTTCTATTGTAAGCAATCTCTAAATGGAAAGCAATTCTTAATTAGAGGGAAACATCTGGCCAATAATTAATCTTTAATGAGAATATACATTAAATTTAATTCTGTAATTTATCTGTGCACATCTCTGAATGTTTTCACAGTTATGATGAAATCCATCACTATGTTAAAAGTTATGTGGGGGACAGATAGAAAGATTTCATTTAAAAATGAGCATTCAAGAAAAGCTTCTCCACAGTTAACCTAAAAAATATTTTAGTATTCGTATAACTATCCTTGAACTAGGGCAATTTTCAAACCCCTAAGACCCTTAAAATCTCTAGAGTAATTTTAAAACCTACTAGAGAAATTTTCAAACCCTTAAATTGTAAAACCCCATGAACTAGAACAAGTTAAAAATCCCATCCACTTGGGATGTGGAAATCTGCAAAATAAAACATCCCTCCCACTTTAACAATGTAAAAATACTAAACTATAAACTGATAGCTTTTCTTGAACTCATTCAGGGAGCTGCATGGCAGGTACCCTGGTGACTTCATTTCCTTTTCTTTCTTTTTCTTTTCTTTTCTTTTTTTCTTTTTTTTAAGACAGGGTCTTGCTCTGTCTCCCAGGCTACAGTGCGGCGGTGCAGTCATGGCTGCCTGTACCCTCGGCCTCCTACGCTCAACTGATCATCCCACCTCAGCCTCCTGAGCAGCTGGGACTACAGGCGAGGCCACCAGGCCTGGCTAATTTTTGTACTTTTTATAGAGATGAGGTTTTGCCACGTTGCCCAGGCTGGTCTTGAGCTTCTGGGTTCAAGAGATCCACTCACCACAGCCTCCCAAAGTGCTTGGATTACAAGCGTGAGCAACCGTGCCTGGCTTGGTGACCTCATTTCTAAAGGACAGACGCCTCCCAAAGAGACGAGACCCACATGCTATGTGTGCAGCAAAACAATGGGGAAAGGTGACCAGAAAAGAACCATCAGATTAATATACGCCAACTGCTACAAGTGGAGCCTGGGCCTCATGTGGTTCCGGACCCAGACGCACGGGGAGTGTGCCATTCCATCCACAGGCCTCTATCAGAGGGCTATAAGAAAGGCTAGGGGCACAGCTGGAGCCCAGAAAGAGCTCTCCCAGCCCCCAGTGCAGAGGCTCTGTGATGAGAATGGCCCCGAAATGCCATGCATGTCCCTGAAGCTTTGCTCTTAGGAAACACAAACCTTAAAACACTGCAAGGGAGCAGCAAAACCTGTCATTTCAGGTTCTCATATTATACATAAAGTGACATAAGATTATCTGAAGGTAAGCTGTGCTCTATAAAAGGTGTATTTCAACCTCTAGGAGACCATTACAATATTAAAAAGTCTTACGTAATAACCCCATAGTAGGGATAACTGGGACAATAAAAATAGTTAATTACACCAAAATCTGTCAGAGAATGTGGGAAGAAATAATAAAAAATCAGATGGGGTAAATAGAAACACTCCAATCTCGGGGCCCGTGTGTTCAATCGCGTTGTTCCTCCCACTAGCTTCCACCAGATCAATACTGAGTTCAACAACAGTCACTGCCACCTTGTTGCCCAGCAGTAAGATCCATCCTGTACACCTTGAAGTTAGGCTTTGTAAGTTCTCTTACAAAGATATCTGGATATGTGTTTTGTCACTGAAAATCTAGATCATATACATTAAACCAGAGGATTCTGTAAGATCACAGAGAATCTAGATCATGTACATTAAACCAGAGGATTCTGTAAGATCACAGAGAATCTAGATCATAAACATTAAACCAGAGGATTCTGTAAGATCACAGAGAATCTAGATCATAAACATTAAACCATAGGATTCTGTAGGATCACAGAGAATCTAGATCATAAACATTAAACCAGAGGATTCTGTAAGATCACAAAGAATCTAGATCACGTACATTAAACCAGAGGATTCTGTAAGATCACAGAGAATCTAGATCGTACATTAAACCAGAGGATTCTGTAAGATCACAGAGAATCTAGATCATGTACATTAAACCAGAGGATTCTGTAAGATCACAGAATCTAGATCATACATTAAACAGAGATTCTGTAAGATCACAGAGAATCTAGATCATAAACATTAAACCAGAGGATTCTGTAAGATCACAGAGCAGAGAATCTAGATCACGTACATTAAACCAGAGGATTCTGTAAGATCACAGAGAATCTAGATCTGTACATTAAACCAGAGGATTCTGTAAGATCACAGATAATCTAGATCATAAATATTCTGTAAGATTCTGTAAGATCACAAAGAATCTAGATCACGTACATTAAACCAGAGGATTCTGTAAGATCACATTGAATCTAGATCGTGTACATTAAACCAGAGGATTCTGTAACATCACAGAGAATCTAGATCATAAACATTAAACCAGAGGATTTTGTAAGATCACAGAGAATCTAGATCACGTACATTAAACCAGAGGATTCTGTAAGATCACAGAGAATCTAGATCGTGTACATTAAACCAGAGGATTCTGTAAGATCACAGATAATCTAGATCATAAATATTAAACCAGAGGATTCTGTAAGATCACAGAGAATCTAGATCACGTACATTAAACCTGAGGATTCTGTAGGATCACAGAGAATCTAGATCACATACATTAAACCAGACCTTCTTGGAACTGCTTTTGCTATCATTACTATTTTACAGCCCATCTTTCAAATGTAAGTGTTTGATTTTTGTCTGAGAAATTTCCACCAGTGTCCGTTTGGATGTACTATGGTTAAGGGGGCCTAGTTTTCATCTCTACATGAGAAAAGAACTCCTGAGATGGAAGTAGATGTAGATAAGCCTTAATGGCACAGGTTTTGAAACCAGGCAAACTTGATCCTCAGTAGGGACTCACAAGCTCCTTGATTCTCCAGACATTTTTCAGAGAGCACTGACCTTTGGTGTCATTGTTTGTAAAACAGCCATCTGTATGTCACCTTCCTGGTAGGGTAGTCTGGATACCTCGCAACGTGCTCAGTAAATGGTATTCGTAATAAAATGCACTTCTCATGCCTGCCTCTGCATGCCATCTGTTATTAACATTGGGGCTAGGACCCAGGAAGGCTAAAAATGCTCTATGCTATGTTTCTTCATTTGGAAAAACTAAGCAGACTTCAAAAATACAGGGCTGTTTAAGGACAAATAAGTAAAAAGCGGTAACAAGTTTAGAGCAAGACCTGGCATACAGTAAGCGCCTACTTTTTTTTTTCCATTTTTATTTCATGGACATAAACTTTGCTGAAAAATCTGAATTTAGAGATTTGTAGACTGGCAGTCCATATCTTAAAATAAATGCAAAAATATGTCAACAAATTTAAGATATCAGAAAATCTTTTGGCGATTTACATCAACAGTCCTTGTACCATTTGACGCTAACTGTAGTAAGGTTAATTCTACAAATACTGTTTATAATCTATATTTCTTTCTTTTTTTTTTTTTTTTTTTGAGACGGAGTCTCACTCTATCACCCAGGTTGGAGTGCAGTGGTGCGATCTCTGCTTACTGCAGGCTCCGCCTCCCGGGTTCACGCCATTCTCCTGCCTCAGCCTCCCAAGTAGCTGGGACTACAGGCGCCTGCCACCACGCCTAGCTAACTTTTTGTATTTTTAGTAGAGACGGGGTTTCACCATGTTAGCCAGGATGCTCTCGATCTCCTGACCTCGTGATCTGCCCGCCTCGGCCTCCCAAAGTGCTGGGATTACAGGCTTGCGCCACCGCGACCAGCCTATAATCTATATTTCAAATTCTGGCATGAAGAATAAGAACAGAGAAATGAGTTCCTCTTGATACTCGAATGGCATAAACTATCAGAATGGTGTTAGCATAAAAAACAACCACTTGAAAAAGAAAATAACAAATAAAAACGTAGCATTATGTTTAGCCCAATTAAAACACACATTAAATAATTAAACGAAAGCTTGGATTCTCAAAGTTCATTTGAATGAGAAATATGTTAGTCTTTCTTTTTTAATGAATGATATTGTCTAGGAATAAAGAGAAATGTAGAAAATTATATTGATGGGGCTGAAGCCCAGGTAAGTGCATATCTCACTGTATATAATAATAAGCATAGATGAATTATTTCACTAGCACCTCTTTCCAAGACAAGTGAATAAAAACCCAAATGTAACAGGATAACTTTGAGAATGATAGGAGCATTCATCAATACTAACTCCCCGAAAACTATTAGTGAATTTTTAAATACTATCATAAATAAGGCTTCCCGTTCATATAAATTGAAATAAACTTGCAGACAAATGCCCATAAACAGCAGGAAAATTTAACCAGAATGTGAAACAGCCCTGTGGTTTGTGCCTGGCTTAGAATATTTATCCTCAGCTGGAAATCTGGCCTTTCAAAAATATGCATGCATTTACATCCTAGAAAACTGTTTATCTCAATTCAAAAGATCACTTATTAAAGCTTATCCATGTATTTGCTTATTTGCAACTGCTTATTAAAGGAGATGAATATCAATGTTAAACATTTTTAGTGCTTGAAAACAGGTCCTAAAATAAACCTTACTCTCATTGGAAATTCTTCTTTCGCTTTTACAATTTTACCTGCATAATCAAACGCCAAAAAAGATTTGTGAGTTTGACCTTTGTCATTCCATTTATCAGACTATTAACTCAGTCTCACATCCATCTTTAAAAGGTGAGAGTCTACTATGCGATGCCTTCCTCCAATTAAAATGAATAATACACAAATGCAGGCACCGGAGCAACAACTCTCTGCTCATTCTTATTTTAACTGCCTTGGAGACCAGATAGAAGAGGCTTATGACCATAATCTAGGCAGAAGCTAGGATTGTCCACCTTCTGGGGGATGCTAATATGAGTATGTTTTAATTACTGATAAAAAGCTAGTAATATTACAAGCGGTTCCTTTTTGTGCTTTTTAAAACAAACAACCTGAAATTATAGCAGTTATATCTAATTACTCGAGATTTGAACTTACACATTTACCCATTAATTTGTCTCTCATAATATATATTTCTTTTGTTTGTTTGTTTTTGAAATGGCGTCTCACTATGTCACCCAGGCTGGAGTGCAGTGGTGCAATCTTGGCTTATGGCAACCTCTGCCTCCCAGGTGATTCCCCTGCCTCAGCCTCTTAGGTAGCTGGGATTACAGGCGCCTGTCACCATGCTCGGCTAATTTTTTTTTGTATTCTTATCATTTTTTAGTAGAGACGTGGTTTCTCCATGTTGGCCGGGATGGTCTTGAACACCTGATCTCTGGTGATCCGCCCACCTCTTCCTCCCAATGTGCTGAGATTATAGGCATGAGTCACCGCAACTGGCTTATGTACTTCATAGAGCCAGATTTCATAAGACTAAATTTATGTAAGTCTTACACAGTTTTAGAACAATAATATTTCACCGTTTAATGAGCATGATTTATTTTTTCTTTAAAAAAATGACTCAGTGTAACAGTGGAAGCTGTATGCAGAAAGAGTTGACCTTACTTTTGTATTCCAGGTGGAAACCAGCAGCTGCCACACTAATGTCAGATTGGAAATGCAGGTAGAGTTGGTTGGAAGTACTGTTCAGCAGTGCTGGTACCGTGGTGCCTGTAAGAAACAATGCAGATAGGATTTTAACACTACAAATACATTCACTTTTCTAAATATAAGACATGAGGATTCTTATTAGGCTTACAAATCCCTATAGTTTGTCTGATTGCCACAGATTTGATCTGAGTATTGGTTTTATCATGTATTCAGCCATTCTATTCTTCTAGGTATAATAGAAAGTTACCCACTGGCTGCGCTGACCTGCTCAAGTCGATGTGACACCTTTCTCTTGTGCTTTCTATTGTACAAAAACTCTTGTTGTCCCATGAGGTTTTTTTTTCATTGTTTTATCCATGCAATCTTCTGCTTATTAAATTTATTGTTTTACTTGACATGAACAGAGAGGAAAGAAAAGTTCAACAGCCAAGTGTAATGACGGCTGAGGGAGCAGTCGGATCAGGTGGATAATGATCTGAGCTATCCTTCAGAAGACGCTGCTTTTGACCATGTATATGTGCTCTTCCTCATCCCTCTGTGACTCATGCTGAGTAATGTTCCCCCTGGATCTGTTGATGATTTCAACTAAAGATGCATGAAAAGGAATATATAGGGCTATTCTGACATAGTGATTTCTTAATTGAAATGTTCTAGCCTGCATCACAGTAACTAACCGATTGGAAAGGGCAATACAGGTACCGAGGAACAGGATAAGAAAGAAGTAATGATGCTGGCAGGAGCTGAGGAAAAGAAAATCGTTCATCATTCAGAAGTTTGAGACATTTTGGTGGAATGTATCATAATATGGAAAAATAATAGACAACTTTAAGTCACTTTTTTCCTGATGTATGTATGTTCAATACTCCAGTAAAATCATTCTCTAAATTAGAAGTGTATACATACTCGATGTCAAAGAAATATCCGTTGTGTAAAAATCACCACAGTGTAGACAAATTATTCAAGCACTGGTGTATAAAGGGAGAAATGATAATTTAAATAACAAAGCAAAGAAATAAGTTGACAATTATTCAAAACAGATGAACATTATTGAAAAGATAAGATTGTCTATCATCCTCAGCTCACCACTTAAACGATCCAATATCCCCTAACAGATTTTATTTTATTTTTTTTAGGGGGAGTCTCGCTCTGTCACCCAGGCTGGAGTGTAGTGGCGTAATCTTGGCTCACTGCAACCTCCACCTCCCAGGTTCAAGTGATTCTCCTGCCTCAGCTTCCCAAGTAGCTGAGATTACAGGCATGCTCCACCATGTCCTACTAAGTTTTGTACTTTTAGTAGAGATGGGGTTTCACCATGTTGGCCAGGCTGGTCTCGAACTCCTGACCTCAAGGGCTCTGCTTGCCTCAGCCTCCCAAAGTGCTGGGATTACAGGTGTGAGCCACTGCACCCGGCCCCCAAAAGATTTGATCAGACCAATGACCCCAGGCAAGGACTCTGGCTGTCTCTTTATAAGAAGCTGTGTGTGCGTGTGTGTGCGTGTGTGCGTGTGTGAGCGTATTGTTAGTAGAGAAGGGGTTTCACCGTGTTAGCCAGGATGGTCTCCATCTACTGACCTCGTGATCCGCCCGCCTCAGCCTCCCAAAGTGCTGGAATTACAGGCATGAGCCACCGCGCCCGGCCTGTAAGAGGCTTTTTAAACACGATGTGTGTCGAACTGAATGCCTAATCTATCTATCCCTGAAACATCCAGTAGGTCTCTACTGTTTCTTAACAATACCATCGGCATCCATCCACGTCACGAACTCAACGCCTAATCTATCTATCCTTGAAACATCGAGTAGGGCTCTACTGTTTCTTAACAATACCATCGGCATCCATCCACGTCACGACTAACGCTAATCTATCCCTGAAACATCGAGTAGGTCTCTAACGCCTAATCTATCTATCCCTGAAACATCGAGTAGGTCTCTAATGTTTCTTAACAATACCATCGGCATCCATCCACGTCACGAACTGAATGCCTAATCTATCTATCCCTGAAACACCCAGTAGGTCTCTACTGTTCCTTAACAATACCATCGGCATCCATCCACGTCACGAACTCAACGCCTAATCTATCTATCCTTGAAACATCGAGTAGGGCTCTAACGCCTAATCTATCTATCCCTGAAACATCGAGTAGGTCTCTACTGTTTCTTAACAATACCATCGGCATCCATCCACGTCACGAACTCAACGCCTAATCTATCTATTCCTGAAACATCGAGTAGGTCTCTAACGCCTAATCTATCTATCCCTGAAACATCGAGTAGGTCTCTACTGTTTCTTAACAATACCATCGGCATCCATCCACGTCACGAACTGAACGCCTAATCTATCTATTCCTGAAACATCGAGTAGGTCTCCAATGCCTAATCTATCTATCCCTGAAACATCGAGTAGGTCTCTAATGTTTCTTAACAATACCATCGGCATGCATCCACGTCATCACATTCAAAGCTTCCTCCTCCATGACCCCACACTGCCCTCTAATCAGTCATCAGGCCCTAACTGGCGTGCTTTCTAAATATTTTCCCGAATTATTTCACTTACTTCATATTATCTTCACAACAATCACCCCAGTGCAGGCATGTTCTTACTCGGTTTTCAGAATCATTTTTTCTTGCTTCAAGAGGCTCCGTATCATAGGCCTGGGATGTTCATTCCTTCTCCTTTGATTCACTTTGACTTAACTATTTCTATTCATTCAAATATAACCACTTTTTTCCCAAACTAAGCCACTCACTCATTGAAGAAACATGGGTTTATCAGCGAGATAAACTACTAACTCATTTTCCAAAATACTAGTTATTCTCTGACTTCGTGCAAAGCAGAACCTTCCCTGATTAGGAAAGAGCCTCAAAGACTTGAACCTCATCAAATCCTTAAAGGCAATGAGCAGACCAACGGTGCCATGCAAAATATGACTGTTAGAACTTTAATCTGTCCTCCGTTCTGCTCTTACCACATTCATCTCCTGCCTGGGCTAATGAAATAGCCACCAACTGAGCTTCAGAATGGATATTTACCTTCTTCTTACGCATTTGTTCTGCACTAAAAATCATCTGCTTACAATTAAATAATGCTTGCACATTTTATTTCTATACATAGGCATACGATGTGTCTTTTAATAAAATTTTAGGTCAACTTCTTGATCTAAACTGTGCTTTGAGAACTCATCCTATGGAGATGGGGAAATTTAATCTTTACCATGGCTGGGGATTCCTTTCCTGCCTCAGGATAGCCAACAGTGTCAGACTTTTGGGTCCTTGACTCCTTACTTCACATAAGCTCATTCTCCAACCTCATCTGGACGCTTGAATTTTAGCAGTTTCATGTTTTTGTGCACACCTTTGATAGAATGCTCTTTGGCAAGTCCCTGGTCCAAAATCTAGCCTAAGTGCATCAGGCTACCACTTTGTTTTCAAGGTCCAGTCACAACCCTGTGGTCCTGCAAGGAATTCAATTATATCTTAATTTCCTAGAGGACACCCAGGCCTCAGAACTGCCATCACTTTCCTCTTGTCAGTCACTTCAACTCCTTCAACATCCGCCTTCACCACTGTCCTCTCTGCTTTCCAAAGCTGAGCCTTTTGAAAGACTAAATCCAGAAGGGCGTCCACCCACAGGTATGAACACCTGTTGCTTTTAGACCCACGGTATGAACACCTGGCTCTCTCCTGGAATGAGGCTGGGAAAAATACCAGCGGAATGAGATTAAATAACGTCCCAGTAAAACACAGTGCTACAAATGCAAAGGCAGTTTTTGTCAGGTATAATCTGAAGATACGGTAAGGACTTCTTGGTCTTGGGCTAACAATCTTCTGTTGGGCTTACAAAGGTTCACCATAGTATAAACATGTGCCTTAAGGAGTAAACTTTGGCCGATCAGTACCGAAGCTGCTACTGCAATATGTTGGAAGAAGAACAGTGAGAAAGGAGAGAAAAGAGAACTCCACATGCTCTCCTTACTAACGGCGTGCATGTGTGTTTGTGTGTGCACACTCTTAGAGCCTTTTGAAGGTAGAGATCCTGCTTGAGATTTGGGGTCTATTCCTCCATCTGTTTTCCTTGGCTGGAAAGGTGGGTATTTTCTCTGGGAGGTGGGGTCATTTTAAGCCTGAATCCTTAGTGCGTAATTCACTGTAAGAGCACTGTGTGTGTTGAATGATAAACACTTATGAAGTGTTTGCTGATATAACTCTTTTGCTTTTTGACATTGATTTGATAGACAGGCAGACAGATAAGTAGACAGATAATAAATAGATATATACATAACATTTTTGACTAAAAAGTCATGGGGTAACAAACTATAAACCTCTCCTTGCTGATCAGCACAAACAAGATGAAGGGGAGTTACTGTACACTACGTAACTGGTAATGGAGGAAAGACGAGGGGTGGTTGCAAAGCGGATAACCTGGTGTGTCTCCAAAGAGAAAATTAATCTGCTTAAAGTGTACCTTCTCTCCCTTCCACAGCCTCTACAAGAAGCGAAGTGCTGGTTGTGCAGCTGAAAACAGGGCACACCCAAAGCCTTGGAGAGAGACCAGTGAGGGAGGAGGAAGGAAGCAAGAAGTAGAAGGAGTGTCAGCTGCACCTGCTCATTGGCCCGACTCAGAGCCCTTTTTACGATGAAGAAAAGGGACATCCACTAAAACGCTGATTTTTTACCTGCTTTATTAAATTTCCATGATGTTTGTTGTCCTCTCACTATGGCATTGCTTTTGTATTTTTGGATAATATTTGTAGAAAGAACAATATATTACTATATATCTAACTAATTTTTCCAAATAAATTTTCATTATATCATCTACACTACTTTTTGACTATTTTACATGTATAATCAGTTACTTTTTCCACTCCATTAAATCAATTTAACTAACTATAAATCCTTTTAAAAAATATGTTTCTTCTCCACTTTCCACCTACCAATGACAGGAGCATCAGCTCAGTTTCACTTCTCATACAATATTTCATGCTTGGTACAGTTCGTTCAGTTGTACCCTCATTGGGATATGAGACTCCAGCTTTTACATGTTAAAATTTATTTAATGTCCTCCAGCCCCCAGCATAGTCATCTCCCATACAGGTATTCCATACACATTGTATACACATTGTTTAACCTTTTTTTTTAGAGATGGAGTCTCACTCTGTCACCAGGGTGGAGTTCAGTGTTGTGATCTCCGCTCACTGCAACCTCTTACTCCCTGGTTCGAGTGATTCTCCTGCCTCAGCCTCCTGAGTAGCTGGGATTACAGTCATGTGCCGCCACCCCAGGCTAATTATTGTATTTTTAGTAGAGATGGGGTTTCACCATGTTGGCCAGGATGGTCTCGATCTCCTCACCTCATGATCTGCTGGCCTCAGCTTCCCAAAATGCTGGGATTACAGGCATGAGCCACTGTGCCCAGCCTGACTTTCATGTTCATCTTCTCTGGACATATTACAGTGGCATCAGAAAAACTTCCTTCTTGTTTTAAAAAATTTTCCATAAGTTATTGGGGTACAGGTGGTATATGGTTACATGAATAAGCTCTTTAGTGGTGATTTGTGAGATGTTGGTGCACCCAACACCCGAGCAGTATACACTGCACCATATTTGTTGTCTTTTATCCCTCGCCCCTCTCCCACTCTTCCCCCCATCTCGAAAGTCCATTTTATGATTCTTATGCCTTTGTGTCCTCATAGCTTAGCTCCCACATATCTGTGAGAATATACGATGTTTGGAGGAAAGCCTACTTCTGATGCCATTTACTTCTGTCACTCCAAGTCACTGAAAATGCTGTGGCATGTTCCAGTTCTGTAAAGGAAAGATGATCTCAAGTTTCTTGTGTGTGAGTAACAAGGGAGCTGTGCATTTGAATGTGCTTTGTGAATCATCAGGCCCCTCTAACAGTGATTGTTAATTCAGCAATCTGGTCCATGAATGACAGCCCTGTTTGCACTCCTGTTATGAAAGAGAATCATTTGCTATCCTACGAATAATGTGGGATTTTGGTGCCCTGGTGGCACACAGGAGAAGCAGGAACCCCCCAGCCAGGGGAGGCTGGGAGCACGCTGCTGGGCTGGGCAACCAGGCATGGCTGCAGAGGGCACTTTTCTGCAGTGGCTTCCACACTAGGATCTTCTCAGAACAGCCTATCAGAAGGAGCTTATGTCCCTGCAGAAAATTCAATAGAGTGATTTTTTAAAATGGTGCCATAGGCAGAATGTTTTTGATCATATAGTTTTACTGTGGCCTAGTTAGAACACTACATAACAAAGGAAAAAGCAATCGAATGATAGTCCCTGGAGGTTCTCCTCTCAGCATGGTGATATTTACCTCTCTTCAATATTGTCAGCCACAAAATTGTATGTATTTTGTTCTATTTTATTCATTTATAATTTATAACCTGTTTCCAAAAAATGATGTTAAGTGGCTTACAAGACCTACATACATATGCTTGTCCAAATGGAAATAAAATACTAAAACACTGAGTGATTGACATTAGTCAATCATTTCCTCTGAAATATGTACCTCTCACGACTACTCACTCTTGTTTTTATTCAATAACGAACTTTTTAGATGGTTTAACATCTCATTTATAAACTTTTTAAAGTATAATTACAAAAAAGTTTAAATATTCATAATGCTTTAACACAAACTTTATGGCTGACTTGTCATTTCTCCATATAAAATATTTTTTAAAAATTCATTCTAAAACTTTAGAAATAATTTCTAACTTAAAGAAAAGTTGCAAGTAGAGTATAATAAAACTGAAACATCCACTATCTCTCTATAGATAGAATTATTATGCCTATATGTGTGTATGTGTAAAATTATTTTATTCTAAATGATTTATGAGCAAGTTACAAGCATGATGACTCATTTCTCATAAAAAACCAGTGTCCGCTTTTTAAAAACAAAACAGTTCTCTAAATCAGAAACGTAACATAGATATGACATGTCATCTGCTGACCTCCTTTAAATTCCATCCACCTGCCCTCAGGGCTTGGAGAGGACAGGACTCTACTGGAATCGCTCAGGGCATTCTGGCTTAAATCCTCCATTTTCCTTAGTCTGGAAGAGTTCTCTGGTCTTTCCCTGTCTTTCATGAACTTAACACTTTTGAAAAAAAAAAAAAAAAAAGCAAGTTTTTTGTGGGATTTTTTTTTTTAAATTTGTGTTTGTCTGATGCTCTGTGTGATTATATGAGGCCATGCATTTGGGGCGAGAATAGAAAGTGGGGTGCTGCATTCTTCTGAGGGCTTCTTACTGCTGAGCTCCCTGTGGAGGTGGCCAGCCCCATGCGGGTTCACAGATGCTGATTCCAGCATCACTTCCCGACGCCGCACAGCGCGACTGTGAATTCACATCAGCCGCTTGCCATCAGCTGTAGTGGGAGTATTTATGCCACAGCAATTGCAACGTGACACAATAATTCAAACTACTGCTGCTGCTCCTTCTTCCTTCCTCCTTCTTCCTTCTTCCTTCTTCCTCCTTCCTCCTTCCCCCTTCCCCCTTCTCCTTCTTCTTCTTTTTGAGAGTTTGTTTCTCAGTATACCAATGCATACAACAGCCCATTCTTGATGATCTTGTATCACTTGGTGAAAGAGGTGTCTGTCAGACCCCTCCACGTTGAAGGTAACTTTTTACTCCTTGTCATGACTTAGGATTCATGGGGGAGAGGCACAGGGATGATGAGAGAGTCCTGTTTCTCATCAACACTTCATCCACTAGCTTGAGGTGCCCTGACATTCCAGCCTGAGCCCATCATGAGAAGGACTGCCTGACGATGACATTCACCCTTCTCCACTTATGAGCTGGTATTCTTCAGCCACGGAAAGCTTTAATTTTCATTCATTTTATTAATTCACTAATCTAATTTTGTCAGTATAAAGTTATAAATTTCTATTTTTGTTGTCGTTGTTGTTTTTTAGAGACAGGTCTCACTCAGTCACCCAGGCTGGAGTGCAGTGGTGCGTTCACAGCTCACTACAGCCTTGAACTGTTGGGCTCAAGCCATCCTCCCACCTCAGCCTCCTGAGTAGCTGGGACTACAGATGCACCCCACCAGGCCTGGCTCATTTTTTCTATTTTTTTGTAGAGACGAGGTCTTGCTATGTTGCCGAGACTGGTCTCAAACCCCTGGCCTCACGTCATCCTTCCTCCTTGGCTTCCCAGAGTGCTGGGGTATGCGTGAGCCGCCATGCCAGATCATAAAGGTCTATTTCATACAAAATGGCTTACCGCGATTTATTCCTACCACAGCTTTGTAGTCACTATTTCCCCAAGAAATGCTGGTTCCTTCAATGGGAGAATGGTGTTCAGAGGGGTAGTCAGAAAGCAGAATTTGGGTGCTACTGGGCTGTTGTTTTATACCTCTCAAAAGACAGAGGTAGAAAATAAAATACGTACATACACACTATGTTTATGTCTATAGCTGTATATATACTAAAACCATGCATTCACCCCAATATCCCTAATTCAAACCATGTGCTCACCCCAATATCCCTAATTAAAATCCAGTGCAAACAAGCCCATCTTAGCCTTCCTCATTTCCATCTTCACATTCTTTCTACCCCTGGCAACATTAACACGAACTGTGAGCAAATCCTCTTTGTGCCCAAAGAGCCAGTTCTTCTTCACACTTCCAGATGCCT
Source organism: Nomascus leucogenys (assembly GCF_006542625.1). Classification (NCBI taxonomy): domain Eukaryota; kingdom Metazoa; phylum Chordata; class Mammalia; order Primates; family Hylobatidae; genus Nomascus; species Nomascus leucogenys. The sequence continues at coordinate 147,210,927 of NC_044384.1, read as the reverse complement.
GACCCAGAATGAATAAAGAAAAGATGCACAACCAGAAGGAAAAGGAAGTTCTGCTTTTTAAATTGGGACAAATGCCATGTAGCCCTCAAAAGAAAAGGAGGCTGGGCTTTGGAAAACTTGTGTGGGGTAAACACATGAAGCCTGAGGCCGGTGTTTGCTTTCCTATTTTCTTCATTAGACTTTGGGCCTTACGACTTGTGGTACACAGGAAGGGAGTGAGGTATTGAGAGAGAACAGGAGAACTAAAAAGTCGACCTCCAAAAATTGCGACCCGAAAGGTTGCAGAGGCAAAGAAGGAAGGAAGGCCCTCTTAGATACCTGGTCTCAGCTGAAACATAAGGAAAGAGAACAATGGGGTCTGCTTGGGCTGTTATTAGGAGAATAGAGGCAAAAGAGAGACTAGAAATAATGATTTTAGGCCAAGCACACTGGTTCATGCCTGTAATCCCAGCACTTTGGGAGGCAGAGGCAAGTGGGTCACCTGAGGTCAGGAGCTCAAGACCAGCCTGACCAACATGGAGAAACCTTGTCTCTACTAAAAACACAAAATTAGCTGGGTGTGGTGGCACATGCCTGAAATACCAGCTACTAGGGAGGCAGAAGCAGGAGAATCGCTTGAACCCAGAAGGCGGAGGTTGCAGTGAGCCGAGATCATGCCATTGCACTCCAACTTGGGCAACAAGAGAGGAATTCTGTCTCATTTAAAAAAAACAAAATCTATATAATAAATAACATATAAATATAATACATATTATATATTAATACATAATAATATATAATATATATGAATACATAACACATGTCATAAATTATGACATATGATATAGTTATGTATTATATGATATATAATATATAAATTTATATGAAAAATATATATCATATATATCGTGCATGACATATGATCATATATCATATATATCATATATTATATATGTCACATATTATATATCATCTATATCATATATTACACATCATATATATGTGTCATGTACATATGATTTTATGTATATAATATATATGTGATTATAATGATTTCCTCAGTGACTGACTAAAGGCAATCTTTAGACACACAACTAGATGAATGTATCATCCCTTCATTCTGCTTGGCCCTCACCAGCCAGAGCACTCATTCCTCTTCACCTGGAGAGGAGCAAGTGAAAGCTAGAGGGGCCAGATGTTTCTAGACTAAACTGCCCAAGAGAGACACAGAGCACGAGTGTTCCCTTCTCTACTGCCACTTCAGAATATCGACCATTATATCAGAGTTAAATTAGGAAGTCTTCCTGATTATTCTTTCCGAGTGAATATACAAATGGAGTTGATATTCACAGTGGCCACAACCCTAAAGAAAAACATTCCTAATTTGTGAACATGGTTCTTCTCATATTTTCCCCACAATATGCGTAGGGGACAAGGACAGAAAGCAGCTGAGACGAGCATGATGGACAGTTGATGAGGCTCATTCACAAGAACACCATTGTCTTAAAACGTGAAAACATCTTAGAACAACTATAAATCACTCATATATCAGACATCTCCAAGGCCTCTCAAAAATATATAAATGCTTAAATGTTAAACCGTGAAAAGCGAGTGGTCTGTTTAACTTCAGAACATACACACTTGCAATATTGTACCTATATGTATATTCTTTAATAGAATTAGTTTTAGATATAAAAAATTCAATATAAATGAATATGAAAACGTTTCATCAGTCTGACTCTCTAAAAGATTTATTATAGAAGCAGTGGTATTTTATGTTGTTAGACCTAATCACATTATTTTAAACTGGATATACATCTTCATATAATAGTTACTAAATTTTTTTATTTGATAGTAGTGTTATTTGTTCATTCATATTTTATTTAACTTAGCTGTCTAAAACATTTGCATCTTTGAATTCTTTTTACTAAGGAAATTGAAAGCAACAAACTAAATATTTCATAACTATTTGTATGAGACAATGTTTTTTTTTTTAAGGTAGAGTCTCACTCTGTTGCCCAGGCTGGAGTGCAGTGGTGCGATCTTGGCTCACTGCAGCCTCTGCCTCCTGGGTTCAAGCAATTCTCCCACCTCAGCCTCCAGAGTAGCTGGGACTACAGGTGTGGGCTTGGCCAACTTAACAAAAAAAGTTATGTTGCCCAAGCTGGTCTCAAACTCTTGGGCTCAACCAATTCTCCCACCTTGGCCTCCTAAAGTGCTGGGATTACAGACATGAGCCACCACAATTGCTGAAGCCAACATGTATACTAAAATATTGTGATGAAAATCAAATATTATGAGAAAAGATTAAAAGGTTATAAGGCTAACACCTGTATTTTCTCAGTATTTTATCATAAGTATTTTTATTCCTTGTATATGTTACATCTCAGAAATATGAAAAAAAATGTATAATTTCTGCTCACATAATTGATATATAGTTGTTGTGTAACAAAGAATTTTTCTGGTCCTTATCCTTGATATCCAGGAGGGAAACTCTAAGCCCTTGGAATTTCCCAGGTGGCAGGAGTGCCTTTGTGGTCCATGGAGGAGCTTCTCACACCACACTGTTTATGGTGATTGTGATGATGATTACGATTATGGTAACTCAGGAAGGGGGCTGGGTGTGCTGGAGAAATCAATAATAGGATTAGAGGGTTGACGCTCTGAGCCATGTGATATCAGCCCAACCTCCCAACCTCTGGGCAGGGAAGGGAGCTGGAGGTTAAGTTCAACCCTGTAGCCAATAATTCAATCAATCTTGCCTGTGTAAGCAAAACCCTGTAAAAACTCTGGCACCAAAGCTCAAGTGATGATGCACTTTGATGTGCTGGAAGTTCCTGAGGACACAGAAGCTTTCTGTTTAGGACCTTCCCAGATGTCACCGTATGAGTCTCTTCATTTGGCCGGTCCTGGTTTGTCTCCTTTATAATATAGTCTTAATCATATGTGTAAGTCCATTGCTTTCTCAAGTTCTGTGAGGTACTCTACGGAACTATCAAGAACTGAAGGGACCATGGACCCCCTAAATTTGTAGCCAGTTAGTCAGAGTGCAGATAGCCTGGGAGGCCCCAGGGCTTGCAGCTGACGTCAGAGGGGAGTCCTGTGGAGAAGCATGAAGTGCACGAACTCCGTGCTAACTCCAGGAAATTAGTGTCAGAATTGCATTGCAGTGGTATTTATGTCAAACATATTTTTTCAAATTTTCTCCTGGCTAACTCCAAAAACTGAAATTAATAAAAAGGAGATTGTTGTTATTTTTCATGCATACAGAGGCAATGTGGTCACTTCTTTTTTTCATTATTATTAGTAAGGCATTTCCCTGCTAACTTTGGCTAATCCATCATGCAGCTGTCTTAATTTTGCCGTCTCCTGCTTTCTGCTCATAATGCCTGCATTTGTGTGTAAAATGTGTTCTGTCACAGATTCATGACTAAGAACATTAGTTTAAAAACTTAATTCAATATTAAATACTGTCTTTTGAAAAATTAACCTATTTCTAATATTAATTAGGATATATGAAATTATTACACATCTGAAGCTAAGTTCACCTGTGTTACTCAAGGGAAGGCTTAATATGAGCTTGCTGTACAGCAGTTGATAAATCCAAATATATGTGAATGATAAGATTTGATCCTCAGACAAAAAGTGGCAAAACACATACTTTGTAAGCAGGTGTTACCAGCTGAATTCATAAACTGTGCGGTAGGTACTAGGAATTGTGCACGACACTCAGAGATTAATATAGATTCTGAAGAAAGTTAAATCTCTGGAAACTAAAAGAACACTTTACTTAAAAATGACGAACACAATTCAATATCTGAGTGTACACAAACAGACACGGACTGAGTGGCTCCTGTGACTTGAAGGATTTCCTGTCTCTCTTTCTCTGATTTGTCCAGCTATATTTTACTAATCTGTTAAGATATTTTAATTTTTCCCAGGTAGCTTTTTTTCCTCTTAAATCTTAAAAAAAAGTGTGTCTTTTTTCCCTCCTGTAACACCCATCACCTACCTGTAATGTTGTCTATTTACCAAATGTTATTTATATAATTACATTAAATGTTGGCATCTGTGTAGATTTTAGCTTATGTTGTTGCTGTTGTTGATGTTTTTAATGAGAGAGGCCTTATCTTTTATTCCTAACAACAAACACAGTGTCTGATATCTAGCAGGTAATCACATGCTAAACTAAACTATTGCGAAAGCCATGTGGTCAGGGGAAGAAAGAGGGATTTCCTAGTGGAGATGGGCCTTGAGTTCTAGCTTTTAAGGACAGTAATGGGCTATTTGAAATAAAAGTTCCTAAAAGAATAAATAGTACACAAGCAGACAAACATGGATTGTGAGTGACAAATAACAATAAGACGATAGATTGGCATTTTATTCCCAACACCTTAAATGGCCATGCCCAAATAAAAATATGGTTTCATTTGCTGAGAACCAGAGATAAGATCTTTGAACCATTTGAAGTGATAAAATGGAAGTTGTATCAGACACTGTGAATGCCCTGTGCACTATTTTCTTTATTTTTTTAACCTATTGAGTAAAAGTAGAATGGAAATGTTTGGGGAAGAAATACTCACAGTTAAGAAAAAATATGTATTCCAGCCTCCGTTTGCAATAGAGATAAACAGCTGACAGAATTCAGACCAATGGGATAGAAGGAGTCAGCTACTGCAAGCAAGAAGTGACTCATGGAAAATAGTACTTTTTCTGTGTCATCTTCAACAATTCTCTAGTACCTAATCTTTGTCTTTCATTGGTAAAACAGGGATAACAATAATCCCTTAGAACTTAGTTGGTGCTGTCATATTGGCTAGTTTTTATAATTTTAGTAGTGACGGGGTTTCACCATGTTGGCCAGGCTGGTCTCGAACTCCTGACCTCAGGTGATCCACCCACCTCGGCCTCCCAAAGTGCCGGCATTACAGGTATGAGCCACTGAGCCTGGCCATATTCAAGATAAAATTAAGCATTCATATTAACACACATTCATAACCTGGCAAAGTAAAGGCTCAGGAAGTGTGGGCGACTGTGAAGACAGTGATGACCAGGGTGATAATGGCAATATTGATCATCGTCACTGCTCATGAAGTGTGAGTCCTCATGCTATTCCAATGTAATGCTATTATAAAGCAAAGCAAAAGAGAGTGGTGTCATGCATCTGGAGGCAGGATATCCTGTGAAACAAAAGCCAAATTGAGATCTGAATGATGTTGCCGGGCAATGGGAAGGGAAGACTTGCAGGGCATTTGGAAAGCAGAATCTTCAAGGCGGGTGCATTCGTGAGAGTCGGAGGTGCAAGGAAGAGTAAGAGAGGGTAGACTTGCAGTGGACTACAATTTCGTGTCTGGCTACATATGAGTAGGGTAGAATCTCAGGACTAGCTGAGCCCACATGCTCAGTGTAATTTTCTCAGATTGCTTAATGTCAGGCAGCGTACTTTAAGAGTTGAGAACAGTTTCCTAACCTCTGCCTCTTCGCTACATCACATTAATATTCCTGGCTTCTGCTGCCAGCCTGAGACCTGCCACATGTCAAAGCTGGGCTATCTGACACTTTTAGATTGGTCTCCTGCTCGTGGAGAACACAGCTTTCTTTTTTCTCACCTGTTTCCTGATGGTCTTACTCTTAAGACTTTCAGCACTAGAGCAAGCATTATGGAGATAGAAGAATTGTGTAGGAAAATGTCTATGTGGAGTGTTTGTTGTTATTTATGTTGTTTTCTTGGTGTTTGCAGATTTTGAGTCACAAAGATGAGGAAATTGACTCCATCTTACCTGAGAAGCTTCCCAGTCTGGGTGCAGTCACATCCCCACCATCGTGGATCTCAAGGGAGTCCCAGTTCTGCTCCGTGGCAAAACTGATCACTTGGATCTATCAAACCATGACATTAAGTTAATATTTATTTTTGGCTTAACACAGTCTAATTAGATGGGGTATTGGGGTTTTTCATGATCAAGGTATACATATACATATATATATATATATACACCTTAATAATGCGTCCAATACCATAATATTTTATATATATATACACCTTAGTCATGAAAATCATCTATCTATCTATCTATCTATCTATCTGGCAAAATTTAAAAAAACAAACCATGAAAGAACAATTTCTTTTTCTTTTTTTTTTTTTTTGACATGGAGACTTGCTCTGTCACCCAGGCTTGAGTGCAATGGTGTGATCTTGGTTCCCTGCAACCTCTGCCTCCCGGGTTCAAGCAATTCCCCTGCCTCAGTATCCCTAGCAGCTAGGATTACAGGCATATACTACCACACCTCGCTAGTTTTTATATTTTTAGTAGAGACAGGGTTTCACCATGTTGGCCAGGCTAGTTTTGAACTCCTGACCTCAAGTGATCTGCCTGTCTTGGCCTCCAAAAGTGCTGGGATTACAGGCATGAGCCACCACGCCCGGCTGAAAGAACAATTTCTACAAATGGTACTTTTGATAGTTTTTATTCTAAAAGATTGATTATATTTATTCAAAATATAGAAACACGGTTAGAAATATTTTGTAGAAATACTAAGAAAAGGGAAACAGAATATAGACTATGTATTTAAAATAACCAACATAAAAGGAAAAAAGAGAGCGGGAAAGACAGAGAGCTGGAAAGAAAGACAGAAAAAAAGAAAGAATGAAGGGAGCCCCTGGACCCCAGCTGAGCCCTGTTGTAGACTGCGGACTTCAAGGACTTCAAGGACTCACCTGAATTCCCGAACCCTCCGTAACTATGATCTTCCATATACAGTTCAGGTTGTTTCCGTACGGCTCAGGGTAGCCAGGGGACAGGATTGTACCTCTTCGTTGAGTGAAATTGCCACTGCAGGGTACTAAAAGACAGAACCATATGTCATGAAATAAAGTGCTGTGGGACAGTGTTAATTTGGCATGCGGTTTTCTTTTACCGTGTGACTAGACAGTAAGAGAAAATGTACGTGAACAATGATACGTTAAATGGCCTTTTTAGCCAAGGTAAAATTTAGTGTATTCTCTTTTAAATTAGCAATATAATTGATTATTACCTGTTATGCTACTCAGTTATAGATCTTGAGTCTATAAATAAATCTATCCAAGTTCTCTAAGAAGGGACGGTGTCTAATGATGGCATCTCCAAAGTGAATTCTGTTTAGAATAATTTACCTACTATAATTTAAGGACCTTGGCAGAGTCTTCTCTTCTCCATGCAGACATGCATGTCCAAATGATATTAATGGGATTCATGAGCAAATTCAAGAGAAGAGGTGCTTAAAATGTACAAATGATTCAAGTGCTAATCATGATTGCGGTAGAGTTTTCCACACAAAATGAAGCAGGTAAACTATAATTAACAAGGTCATTGTTATTCAGCCTGCATTTACCTATTACTTTTCAAACACTGATCAGCACCAATTTATTAAAAGGACGTTACACAAGTAGTATAGCAAATCAACATGATAATGATTTTTTCCCAAAACGAGATTATGTTCTATACCCATGACTTTAGAGTTGATGGCCTACTTCATAAATATGGAGAAGGGAAACATGCTTTATCCTTGTTAAGATGATGAGTTGTTTTATGAAACACAATAATTTTGGGGGTTTGGCTACTAACTCAATTATTTCCCGTGAAACAAATTGCCCTTTAAATGGGTCATGAGACAGATGGATTTACGTAGCCTGGATAGAAACACGAGAAGTAACTCTTTGGCACCACCACACAGTTCGCGTGGGCAGCCCCGTGCCCGCGATTGCGCTTAGGGACACTACTTACCCACACAACTGGGAATCGTGTCATTCCACTGTGCCAAGGCATTGGGCACGGACTGGCAGTGGAGCGCCGTGGAACCCTGAAGCAGGTATCCTGGGTTGCACTCGAATCGGACGATGGAGCCTGCCGAAAACTCAGAACCAATTCTCCTTCCGTATCTGGGCTCGGGGACAGAGCTGCATTGGGTGTCACTGGTACGAGGAACAGCTAGAAGCAAAATACAGAACACAGCCATCTGTATCTCCATCAGCAAGCCAAGACGTTGTGGGGAAGGTGGGTTTAAGATGGGACCGAGGAGAGCTGATGCAGACAGAGATTTTAATAACACCTCCATCAATCGCTATAGAGAATGATTTGAGGAGCACGTTCCCAACCATACTTCGTCCTCAGGACCATCTCAGGGTCCTCACTTCAGATGAGGAAAATGGCATAAAAAGACTCAGTGCCTTATGAGGACTGATTGATATTCAGGCGATTACATTTAATCGTCCTGCTAGTGATAATGACATGACTAACCATGTGTACTTGTCCTCACAGGCCTCAGAGTCTAATGAGAAAAGCTACCATATGAAGGATTTGTTATAATATGGCCATTGTGATGTAATAAAAATCTTAAACTACCATCAGATCCAGCAATCCCACTTGTGTATGCTTATCTAAAGTAATTTAAATTGGGATCCCAAAGAAATATCGGTACTCTCACATTCATTGTAGCATTCTTCAAAATAGTCTAGATGTGCAAACAACCTAAATGTCCATCATCAGATGAACAGATAAAGAAAACGTGGAGCAGATAAAAGAAGAAATTCTGCTATTTGTGATAACAGGGGTGAACCTTGAGGACATCGTGCTAAACGAAATAAGCAAATAAGCAGTCACAGAAGGACGAATACCTTATGATTCTACTTCTATGGGGAGATCTAAAGTAGTGGCACTCATAGAACCAGAGGGATTTACAACGGTAGTTACTGGGGGCTGGGGAACAGGAAAACGGGAAGTAACTGTTGAGCGGGTATAAAGTTTGAGTTACATAAAATGAGCACGCCCTGGAGATCTCCTCTACAGCACTGTGTTTATAATTGGGAGGGTAGATTTTCTAATGAGAACACCCGCTCCATGTGCCATCATGTTGCATTTAGTCCTCCCTAAAGTCACCTAGGATGAGCTCAAATCTTAACAAGCCCCAACGGGGTGCAGTGGCTCACACCTGTAATCCCAGCACTTTGGGAGGCCAAGGAGGGTGGATCACTTGAGGTTAAGAGTTTGAGACCATCCTGGCCAAAAGGGTGAAACCCCATCTCTACTAAAAATACAAAAATTAGCTGGGCATGGTGCCACATGTGTGTAATCCCAGCTACTCGGGAGTCTGAGGCAGGAGAATCGCTTCAACCTGGGAGGCATAAGTTGCAGTGAGCCAAGATCACACCACTGCACTCCAGCCTGGGCGACAGAATGAGACTCTGTCTCCAAAAAAAATAAATAAAATAAAAAATGAAAAAATAGCAAGCCCCTCCACTTCTCTCTTGAAGAGACTTCCCTAGGTTCTGCAAAATGGGTGGCCTTCATTTTTGCAGCAAGCGAAAACCCAGGTATATGGAATGACGCCTGTGTATCTCCTGGTCTTTGGATAGTGGGTACTGACAGGTGACTATCAGTGCAATGTGTGGGTGAGATAACTATTCAGGTTGTATGGCAGAAATTAAATCTACAGGAGACATTCCTGTTTGTCGAAAGGAGTGTGGGGTAAAGATTAAAAAATACTTCAATTGGCAAACTCTGAAAATAGTAATGCGCTTTGAAATTTGCGTATTTTGTTTTTGTCCTCTGCAATGGAAAAGACAGTATTTAGGTCCTGTCTCTGGGATTCTATCCTCCTCATTCCTTGTGTTTCTTCATCCTAAATGCACAGTCCTTTAACTGAATGTGCCCATGTACTCATTTTCTCTTAAAATAACCCTTCTATCTTCCCAAAGCTTTTTCTAACACACTGGAATCTGTTTTATTTATTTTCCATTGAATCAGACCAACGACAGACATGATTTGGGTAACTGCTGCTGGGGAAGCAGTTCCATGAAAATGGAAATTGGCACTTTACTTTGATTAAATGATGTTTCAATTTGGTGTTGAGATATTTTCTATCAGAAGGCAAAATTAATAAAAGTGTCTACCTTTCTAACAGCACTGAGGTGGAAAATAATTAATGATTTATCAGAACCATTCTTCTCCAAGCTAGAAACGAAATACAGGAAAACTATAATATTCTATTACAGGTCGAGGATCCTTTATCTGAAATGTTTGGTGTCTCAGGTTTCGAATTCTTAGAGATTTCTCTCATCGTTGAAAAATCAGGTTGGACAAGCCATTACTAGTCAATGAATTAAAACATATATCACTGAATTGCAAGCAAAATTTTACATTTATTCTTCTTTGCAAAGAATATGCATTTTATAAGCTCTTGATCCAAATGTGAGTTTTTAGATGGGGAAAACCAATGAAGCCATATAATTCATGCCATCTAAAAAGAAGAAGAAACCAAGGGAAAATCAATCAAAACATGTATTTGCCTGCCCACGAATAACCTCAAGTAAAGAAACACTTAACGTACATCTTTCCTACCCAAACTGAGAAAAAAATATTTCTGCTTATGTTTTCAGGAGACCGTTCGATTAACTATTTTATTTTATTTTATTTTTGAGGTGGAGTCTCATTCTGTCACCCAAGCTGGAGTACAGTGTTGTGATCTAGGCTCGGCACAATCTCCATCTCCCAGGTTCAAGCAATTCTCCTTCCTCAGCGTCTCAAAAAGCTGAGACTACAGGCACACGCCACCACACTTGGCTAATAATTTTTTTTGTGTGTACTTTTAGTAGAGATGGGATTTCGCCATGTTAACCAGGCTGGTCTCGAACTCCTGAGCTCAGACAATCCGCATGCCTTGGCCTCCGGAAGTGCTAGGATTACAGGCATGAGCCACCATGACTGGCCTAATTAACTATATTTCCATGAATGCTAAAGAGACCGAGTCTTTCCAGCAGAAGACGCTGGAAGAAGAAGCCTTGAGCTCCTGAACCTGGGGTGCAGGTGCTGCTTCAGGTGAGGAGCCTGGCAGAGGAGAACCCAGGTTAGAGATGGTGACCCGGAAAACATGACGTGAAAAAGTCGTGGCCAATAGCCATTTATAAGCTGGGCACTGCAGAAGGGGTTCAATATAGAAATATGGTTTCCTTTTCCCTTTAAAATGTACAGTAAATCCTTGCAGTTTACTCATTTTGGTGTGAGTGTGTGATTTGGAAGGAAGTGAAAGCAGCGTCGAATTCTACGTTGAAACAAATTACAGAAATAGGCTTTTTATGAAAACAGCCAGGCATAAATATGAGACAATTGAAAAAAGTCGCATTGATGAGGTACTCTCCAACATGAAGGTTTACTGACACACAGTCAGTCATGCACATCAGAGGGATGCGGGAGGAGACAGGGCAGGATGGGCAGCTGTGACCACCCTGCCTTAAATCCACAGGAGCCTTGGAACAGGCAAGAAAGAGAAGGATGTGGGCTCTGCCTCCCTTGGCCTCTGTTTTCAGGCGGGTCGATTCTAATGTTGAAAGACACGAATTACGGGCCAAAGCAAAGTCTCCAAATGCAATGTAATTACTTAATGGCATAGAATCAATGGCCTCTTTTAATCCTGGAAGAAGCAGACTGTGCTGGAGTTACTAAGAAACGGTTTGTGTGATGTTCAGCTTTTGCACTGTGTCTAAGAATATGTTGATTTTAGGTGTAATATATTTTCTGTGAAATGACAAAGATCCCTAAACCTGTATAACCACAGCCAATCATGCAGGTCCTGCCAGTCCCTGCTTGACGGTACAAGGCCAGGGAACTTAGGGAGTAGAAGGGAAGCTACAGGAGTCTCCTGCACTGTGAACACTCAAGGAATTCCCGGGAGCTAAGAAACTGGTATAAAACACTTTCTGCTTGATGCCAAAAAGCAAATGTACAAAGCTGAACATGTTCAACATTTAAAAGCAAGAATTGTGTATCTCCCATGTTTTCAAGAAAGCTTGCTAATGCAGGGAAAAAATGTAGTCATGGTTCAGACTTGGAATATTTAAACTGTCAGAGGTGTTTGATGCAGAGTGACTCCATCTTCAGTAGGGGCTGTGTAAAATGAGGTTGAGACGTGCTAGGCTAAATTCACAGGAGGTCAGGTGTTCTAAGCACAGGATGAGATAGGAGGTCGGCACAAGGTATAGGTCACAAAGGCCTTGCTGATAAAAAGACGCCGTAAAGAAGCCGGCCCAAATCCACCAAAACCAAGATGGTGACTAAAGTGACCTCTGGTCGTCCCCACTGCTCATTATATACTAATTATAATGTATTAGCATGCTAAAAGACACTCCCACCGACACCGTGACGGTTTACAAATGCCATGGTAATGCCAAGAAGTTACCCTAAAGGGTCTAAAAAGGAGAGAAACCCTAGTTGAAGGAATTGTCTACCCCTTTCCCAGAAAACTTGCTAATAAACCACCCCTCATTTAGCAAATAATCAAGAAATAATAGCAAGTATAAGCAGCTGAGTGGCCCATGCCGCTGCTCTATGGAGTAGCCATTCTTTACTCCTTAACTTTCCTAATAAACTTGCTTTCACTTTACTCTGTGGACTCGCCCCAAATTCTTTCTTGCGTAACTCCCAAGAACCTCTCTTGGGGTCTGGATCTGGACCCCTTTCCTGTAACAAAACCATTACAGATACTCTTATACTTCAGGAGGGGAATAATTAGATTTCTTTTCATGCCAGCTTCTCACCATAGCTTTAGCTTCTTCTCAATTCTATTTGATTATATCACAGGTGAGGAAGTGGTTGCTGATTCAGAGGGGGGTGAAAGGTTGGGCGGGCAGGACTCATGCCTGAGCCACAGCTGCAAACAGTGCTCCATTATCACTGAAACCTGTTGGTAATGCAGGTCACTCATCTCAGTCTCCATACGCTCCTTCAATCACTGGAGACCAACGAGTTGTGAGCACTGCATTCCTGGGAGAGCAGATAATGACCATGCCCATTCATTCAACGGCACCAAACTAAAGATAAGAGAAGCTCCTGGCAAGTGCTGGCTCACCATGGATACATCCATGCTGAAGGGTTATCCCGTGTTTCATTCTGAACGGTCACTCACAACAGCCTTCTCTGGGGCACCCCATGATCTCACTCACCCCTTCATCTCTCATGCTTTCCAAATGAACCCTTCTGCTCTCAAGCAGTGTGGAAAACACACAGAAACCCAGCATTTGCATAGATTAACTAGAATACTGCATTAAAAACCCTCTAGACTTACATTGCTTCACAAGTTCAGAAAGATGGTAACATCATCGTTAATTCTGTCTTCACATTACTAACCATGATTACATGAGGGGTGGGAAGCAGAGGGCTAGAGACCATGATCTGTGCAAGTCTGGAGTCACACACACGTTTTTTTGCACACTGACGCTGTTGCAAACATTTGTCACTGCAGTCCCCACCAGCTCTTTATAACAGAACTATGTTAACAAGGGTTAGGTATCCTACAACCATGGAAATCATAAAGTCTTGTGCAATTTGAAGCTGAATTTGTTTATCAATGAATGAAGCTGTAGTGGTGTATGAAAGCACTGTTTAGAATATTTTTATATAATATAGTTCAACTAATTTTTAGGCTTCAGTGGAACTACTGTCTTTCAAGAAGCAATGTTCAATTTAACTTTTCACGTGTATGCAAAACTTTTACCACTCCCGTTGAGTAATTTATAAGTTGCATCTATGATTCTAGTTCTTTACTTCCAAAAAAAACTTAGTTTTGATAAAAAGACCTCAATTTTTTGCAAAAATACACTAGTAGGAGGAAAGCAAGAGAAGGAGGGACATTAGAAATTTATAAAATATTGACGATGTTAGAGTGATTATATACTCTTGGGGACAAGAAAAATAAATATCCTCTATAAATGATGTTTTTTCTTTCTACTTTTCTGTATCTTTGACATTTTGATGAAAACGTATTACTTTAAATAAGCATAATTTTTAAAATACATGCCTTCCAAGGACAACATTTGAATATAAGACACCGGGATATTTGCATGCAATATATTGTCTGATGATCAGATAGATTTTATAATCTTTATCAAAAACCAAAGAAAGCCCCTTATAAAGGCAGACAAGGTCACTCACTTGAGTGTTTCCAGGAGAAAAAATGTTCAGGCAGCCCAGTTTCTTTACACATCTCACAAACTTTGGTCTAAACATGATTCTGCTTTTGCAAAGTCAGAATTTATTTGAAAAAATTAGAAGTAGTAACAGACGGGTTGTTTCAACAGGCCACTCTCTAATAAAGTCCATTTTTAAAAACTACTGGGTAATTATTTATATTTTAACAAAAGGTGTAACTTATAACAGCTTAACTCCCTTTAATGCATTAGCATCTCCATTCATTCAATGGCTACTTACACAGGATCAGAGAGATCTTTGTCTCCTGATTAACTGTTTAGCATCATCCTCATTCTCTTCCCATTACTCTTTAAATTATCTAATTGCTGAATACTGAAGGATTTTTACACTGAACTGTTTTGAAGTCATGAATTTCCCAATTTGAGATGATTAGAAATGATTGATAAATAATATAACATTGTTATACTCCATCTTTTTAAAAAATACATAATAGTTATCAATAATGTTTTCTGGAGGAATCTTTATTAAAGGAAACAAACCGTTGCTAAGAAAAAATTTTTCTCCAGATCTGAAGAAAATACTTAACAGTGGCCATTAGTATCTGTAGCCTCCAGCAAAACTGAGACCTAGAAAAATTAAGTATTGCTTCTTATTTTTTGAACACACAGTTTATCTCTGAACATGATCACTTCTTGCAGATCTCAACCTTTACAGTCATGACAAGCTCCATCCAAAGACTGACTCCAAGCTTCTGAAAGTGTATCAACAGTTTACATGGTCATTTTTTTCAAAGCAAAACAAAAGTGAAACATATTAGGAGAAAATTATTTACTTTTCAGAATCTTTGAGCAATCTCAAATATTTTTTAAAAGGTTTAAATTAAAAAATAAGTATAAAGATGTAAAAGTACCAAAAGCAAATAAAACATAAACGAAATAGGTATTTAGTTAGGATAAGAGATGCATGCGTGATATTTTGTTTTTTGTTTTGTTAAATTTCCATTTAAGCTTAGTTTTTATAATAAAATGTGAAATTGTATAATGCATTTTAAATATATTTCCTATATTGTTACTAAGATCTAAACTATTACAAAATATGTAATTAGATAAAATACTGTATTTGAAATCATCTTATGAGATGTGAAGAGCTACACAAAGGTAATATGATCAATATTTATTCCATTCTAGTGCCTGATAGATTAGATATTATTGTTTTTGTAGTAGAAATATGAGTTTCAACTGTCAAAAAATTGTAATATTTTTATTAAATAATTTTATTATAAACATATGAACACATTCAGCTCCTGAAATATTACAAAAATGCAACTGAGATGTTTTGAGTGCTTTGTCTGAGACTAGCAGCATCAGGAAAGACCACAGTGACATGTGGAGACATGTGGAGTGACTTTACCTTGATACACGAAGTGGAAGCCCCTGGCAGAGGCACCGCTCTTCGCACTGAATCGGAGCAGAATCTGATTTGACGTAGCCAAGGGCAATGTTTCTCCTGGAAATGAAAACAGAGACAATACATGGGATTCAGAAGACACACAGCACCGTGGAGGACAGTAGTATTTTGGAAAATGGTGATAAACTTGAAATTTCACATATATTTTTTGAACTTTTAAAACAATTTCACTTTGTGGTTTAAAACTCAAATATGTTGTTTTTATAAAGATTTAAAAACTCTGTCCTAGGGAAGAATAGGCAGTGCATTTGATTAAAATATACCATAATCATTATTTCGCTTACGATTTCTTTTGAAGAAAGCACCAATGGTAGGCCCATATAATGGGGAGACAGAAGTAAAGGGTGAATCATTTGCTGAGAATCACCTTAATTTGATTTTAGTTAAAATTAAAAGAATTTTACTTAAAATTTTTTAAAAAGTAACTGAATCCAAAGATGATTTTTTAAAAATTAAAAGATTCAGAAAAGGCCTTCTGAAGTATATTTTTAACCTTTAAAAGCACATATAGGCCAGGTGCGGTGGCTCACACCTGTAATCCTAGCACTTTGGGAGGCTGAAGCTGGTGGATCACTTGAGGCCAGGAGTTTGAGACCAGCCTGGCCAACATGGAGAAACCACGTCTCTACTAAAAATACAAAAATTAGCCAGGCGTGGTGGTGCACGCCTGTAATCCCAGCCATTCAGGAGGCTGAGGTAGGAGAATCGCTTGAATCTGGGAGATGGAGGTTGCAATGAGCCAAGATGGTGCCACTGCACTCTAGCCTGGGCAACAGAGTGAGTGAGGCTTTGTCTCACAAAATAATAATAATAATAAAAATAAAAATATATAAAGGTACGTATAAAATGTAGAAGAGTCTGTCTCAAGCAGTAGTGGGAGGTGTGTGAATTGGCATAAGCTTTTCAGAGGACAATGTGTTACTAATAATCAACATATTTAACATGTATCCTCTGATGCATTCTTAGATTACATCATTGAAGCTTGGTAGAAAATAACAAAACATAGGTCTTAAGGCTTTTAGTTAAAAATAAAATAGTGAAAACCTGGAAATATAATCAAATCTTAACCTTAATTGGTCAAAGCTTGTGATGCATATCACTTACTAGGCAAATTAGTAAATGTACTCAGTACCAAATCGATTTAGTAAATGATGAAAATGTATCAGTACAAATAAGGGGTAGGTCATCAACTAAAAGTGGGGTTAAATTGTGCTATATTAAACCGACAGAATACCATTCAGAACTCAGAGTAAGGGCATTGGGTGCATACCGTGTTTGTTAGAGACAGACTTCTATATGTGATTTTAAGGGTAAGAATGGGATAAAAATAAGCTGTGAAATAACATTGCATGTTTTATGGGGGCTCATGTGTGTTTGTGTGCATGTGTGGATACATGTATGCATGTATATATGTGAACATGTGTACATGTGTGGCTATTAATGGGTCTCTCTATGTAGGATTTACACGCTTAGAATGATTTAGACCAAAATGTTAATCGTTTTTATCTCCAGAAGGGAGGTTAAGACACATGGGATACAAAAACACAGATGATAGTTGATTATCCTACCCTCTTTTTCAGATCTTTGCCCCTTTTACTGAGATAAATATTATATTTTCTGCAATCTTAGTAAGATGATAAAAGCAGGTGATTTTATGCATGAGATAAGAACACTTTTGAAATCTTGCAACTAAAATAAGATTTTTCTAAGCACACACGCAGATTCAAAAGTGATTACATTTCTCATTCATCAAAACAAAGCAAAAGAAATACACAAGCTAAAAATTAATCCTCCTAGCTTTCTAAACTAAATTAAGGGCAAAATTCTTTAAGACTTACCTGAGTGAGACCCCGAGAGCGAGCTGAGAAGTCTGGCCTGTGCATGGGTTCCATCAAATAATTCTGCCAAATCATTCAGGGCCGTCTGGAAATAGGCAAACTGTCCAAAGACAACTAAAAAATAAGAGATGGGATGTTGGCACAAGATGCTCTAAGAAAACAAAATGGAGATTTTTGATTTCACTGAATATCTATTAATTGCCCCAAAGGATCATTATCCTAAGAATCCGGTAAAAAATAAATATTAACTTATTTTCTCTACTTTCTAAGTTTTCAGTTGACGAAACTATTTTACTTTGCTACTTCACTTTTGGCGTTTAATAAAAGAAAAAATACTGTTTTATTTCAAATTTGAACATTAAATGAGGAATGTTTTTGTTTTAATAAACACAACATTAAGAATATCTGGGCTGGATGTGGTGGCTCATGCCTGTAATCCCAGTACTTTGGGAGGCTGAGGCAGGTGGATCACCTTCACGTCAGGAGTTTGCGACCAGCCTGGCCAACATGGTGAAACCCTGTTTCCACTAAAAATACAAAAATCAGCAGGGCTTGGTGGTGGGTGCCTATAATCCCAGCTACTCTGGAGGCTGAGGCAGGAGAATCACTTGAACCTGGAAGGTGGAGGTTATAATGAGCTGAGATTGTGCCACTGCACTCCAGCCTGGGCAATAGAGTGAGGCTCTGTCTCAGGAAAAAAAAAAGAATATCTGTAAAGGCTTCCCTATATTTTCAAATATTTAGCAACATTTTATTCAATGAAAAATAAGCAAAGGATCAAACCCCATGATGATTTCATGAGGAATTTAAAATTCCTCACAAAAGATTATTATAATGCCAAATTCACATTAATACATTGCCGTATTTATACAAACTGACTTATACACGTGATTCTGCGGCATATAACAGGAATCCCTTGCTGTTTTCCAGTCTACAATTTCATTTATCCTACAGGTTATGAAAGTTGTGTGAACACACAACCTCCAAGTAAAACGTAACTACATACTTTGTGACTTCAAATTTAACTGATGCTGTGTATTCAGATTGATGATACAGAGGCCCTTTATATATGCAGGAAAACCTGTGATTTCGTATATATTTACAAGCAATGAACAACTAATCCTTTTCTTATTTATTGTAAGATTTGCACTACAATCATTCTAAGCCATTATGAACAAGAAATGGAGGTGTGTGCACTAGTTGTGTGTGTCAGAATTCCAATGGAAAGAATCACTGTTAACACTTGTTAGTATGATGGAAGGAATCTAACTGTAACAGTGTGTGTGCCCATGTATGTATAGACACACACACACACATTTATGTAACCGAATCCATACACACATATCTAATATAACTTGTCTTTTAAGATTTTATAATTTCCTAGAGAAAAACACAAAGAAGGCATGTAGGCTAGGTGAATTTTCCCAATAGATGAAATGCTCCAAAAACTTTTTTCAGAAATTAGAGAGGGAGAGGACTTAATGATTTCTCTACAGATCTTGCTCATACAATCCTAACCCACCCACCACCTCCCCAAGTTCATTATATTTTTATCAGATTGGAGGCCAAAAACTTGGGTCACAGAAGTGAATCAACCATAGATAATTTCTACTCTTTTTCAAGAAATATTTAGCTGACATTCACCTCATACTAGAAACTAAGAAAAAGGGTGGGAAGGCGATGTTAACATGGTCCCAGGACTATCATGCTCGACCGTGTTTGGTAATGTCCAATAGAAACATGGATTTTGAGTACAAGATGTCAGGAGCCAGAATGTCCAGCTCATCCTGGACATGGCCCCAACGTCTTCCTTGAGGAGCCTCCTTCACCTGGGTTCTAACCCGTCACTCACACTCAGCCCCAGTGAGCAAACTCAATTGCCAAGAGCGAAAAGCTGTTCAGTGCTATCTACACTGCTGCTGGAAATCATGAGAATGTGATGAGAAGAACAAACAAAGGGTTATGGGGCTTCAGCCGCGGGAACCGTCAATGCTTCACGGCGTGGGGATAGCAGTATCACTAGTTCTTCAAGAAGGATTCGTGGAAGAATGGAACATAAGAAATTATATCAGCAAATGGAAGACAAAAAGCAAAATGGTGGAGGGGACAAATGCAGCAAATAGTCAACTTCAGCTAACACTCCGTGGATAAAAAACAAACAGGGAGATTGGAATGCAAAGGCCTGTGGCAAGGATCTCAAAGGCCACCCTGAAAACAAACACTTTGCTCCATAAGTAACAGGAGTGACTAAGAATGTTTATCACGATACTAACCTGCTTAGATTTGCGTTTGAGAAAGAATTCTTGGCTATGCTTTTGGATGAGATAGAGGAAACTGGGTTATCTGAAGACCTGTCTTATTAATAATATCGCTTCCCATTTTCAGCCTGTGTTGACAGACAGGGAGCAACCTCTTCCTACCTGGTAAGGATCACATTACCCCGTAGTATCTGGATTTCACGTCTGCCTCACCCCCCACCATAAGCCTGCCTGGGACATGGGCCAGATTCCTTTCATCTTTGCATCCCTGGACTTACAAATACTGTGAGATTAATTATTTAGTTAATTAGTTTATTTCTCAGGAAAGAGTAAGGAATGGGGGAAGAAAGTAAAGGATGAGACAGAATGCATATTCATTAAAGATTCGCTATAACTATGTTATTCCACACTGAAGCTTTCTGCCAGATAGGACGTGATCGTTTGTGTGATTAAACTTTTCAGATTGGGAAATTATAATCAATATTTAGGATGTGAGTATGACTTTTTTAGATGAAAAATTTTAATTGTGTAATGATGACAATAATATTTTGTATTTAACTAAAATCATAGAATATGGCTGCTAAATTCCATTGTAATAAATATATTTTGTCATGTATCCATGATCAGAAGACTTTTTTGTGATAATCAGGGGAATACTGCTGAGCATTTAGGTAAAAAAATAAATTTATTTCATTCAAATTCAGAATTAAGGCTGAAGTTAAATGAGGGACTTTAAAGAATTTGGTCCAACTTAAAAAGTTGGAATCCAGAACCCATTTTAAGTATTATTGTCCATTTATCATAAAAAAGGGAACAGCAAGGCTTGGGGAGGGTGTGCATTAAATTCGTAAGAGGCCTGGGAATCATAACGCAATAGAAGTTTACAAAAATAATGTGTCCTACACACAAGTTTCTTACCCGTCAAACAACCTTCTTGTCATATGTTAAAAATGCTTTACCTCAAATACGTCTAACATTAGAATTTTTACCTGCTTTATATGCAGAGTGAGTGATTGCTGTCTCAGATATAAATAAAAACCTTGACTATGTAGCATTTTTGATTTTCCTGTTGGAAAGAGGGAAGTAGTCTTCAAAATGATGACAGCTACTATCTGGTTTACTCCAGAAAAGAATCCGATCCCAGATAAATTGTCCTGGCCAAGAGTGAGAGTGAGCATTGCATAAATGAAGTGCAGAGCGACTAGGGAAGGGCCTTCTGGAAATGAAGTCATTTTGGAAAATCAGCTGGAATTGGAAGCAATGTTTAGGAGGGAGATAGAAAGTCAGGGTTCAGCAGGTGAAACAGTCAGGACTCTGCCTGCTTCTCCATCCCTGAGCACTTACAGGGTGACTCAAGGATGCAGTGATTTCCATCATGATCTGGTTATGTGCCGTTCATGCACAGACACGCACACAGTGTTCTGACCCACCCCCTACTTTATGAGAAATCCTCCCTTGCTCATAAAAACAACTAATTGAAAGAACAATGTTTGGGAAACCTAAGAAGAAAGCCAAATTAATTCTCTCTGATTATTCTGGATCATAACCCTAGAGGGGACTGTAAGCATTAATATCACATTGGTAAAAGGATTGTAATGGACGTTGAGTGGGATATATTTGGAAGGCCTGCTACTTAAATGCAACTCATTTGCTTTTATATGAACTATTTCACTAATCTCTAGAATACTTGTTTATCAAATGACAGAAAAATTAACCCTGAAAGGAAATATGACAATGAATTAAAAATAAAAGGACATCCTTACCGAATTCCTTTGGTACCGTGATGTAATAGATGCATACTTCACCAGCTGTGTAATTATGGGGGTAGTTTGGTGATAAAACTACCCCTTCTGATCCCGTGTACTGGCCTCCGCACGGAGCTGAAAATAAAATCAACTGAGAATTAGGCGCTGTGCAATAATAATAGTGCAGGTGATAGGTGAGCCAAAGCTGAAACACAACAAATACCTGAGCACATTTATTGAAAACTTCACAAAATAATAAGTTAAAATCTTGTTTTGTATTGCTATCAAGGTCATAGTAAAACAAAGATTTACCAGGTAAGAAGTAATTCAACTTAGGAGAAAAACCCAATATTATTTTCAAGACGATGTCTCAGATGTATTAAAATAATAAGGGAAACAGCTATAATAATAATAAAATAGGTTCTATAAAGACGAATGATTAAATTATTTTAGAAAGCCTCGCCGGAGCTGCCTGTTCGAAGTCAATCCTCATATTAACTTAAGAGATACAAAGATTATTTCAGTTTTCTATCACTTTTATATTGACATGGGAATAATAGGAAAAACGTTTTGTTTTTTACGGGATTTTGTTTGTTTTAACGTTTCATCTTATAGTTTCAGTAAAAAAGCAACATGTATAATTACTAATGATTTTGGGGTCTCTTCCTATGAGTTCAATTTAAAACTGAAGGAATCCATTATTAGAAAGTTAGGGCTTATAAAATATAGAGAGGTGTGTGTGTGTGTGCGCGCACATGTGTATGTGTGTGGGGGGGTACGGGTGTGGGGGGTATGTCTGTGTGTGTGTGGGGGGGTGTGTGTATGTATATGTGTGTGTGGTATGTCTGTGTATGCGGGGGTATGTCTGTGAGTGTGTGTGTGTGTGTATGTGTGTGGGGGGTATGTCTGTGTGTGTATGTGTGTGGGGGGTATGTCTGTGTGTGTATGTCTGTGTGGGGTACGTCTCTGTGTGTGTATGTATGTGTATGTGCATGGGGGTATGTCTGTGTGTGTGTGTGTATGTGTGGGGGGTATGTCTGTGTGTGTGTGTGTGTGTGTGGGTGTGGGTGTGTGGGGCGTATGTCTGTGTGTGTGTGTGTGTTTGTGTGTGTGTATGTGCGTGGGGGGTATGTCTGTGTGTGTATGTGTTTGAGTGTGGGTGTGTGTGTGTGTGGGGTATGTCTCGGTGTGGGTGTATGTGTGTTTTGGGGGTATGTCTGTGTGTGTATGTGTGTGCAGGGTGGCGATGTCTGTGTGAATGTGTGGGTATGTCTTAATTTTCCCCCAGTTATCTTATCTACCTTGACTTCACTTTTGCTGAGAAAATGAAAAACACTGTACACAGATGTTCAATGCACTTTTTAAAGCATCATGGAATAGACCTCCAGTTAACTCCCAGCCATTTGATATTCAGTGTTTAGATTGCCAGTACTCTATTTCCTCATATTTTTACATAAGAAGGAGTCAAGTCAGCTCCGCTCATCTGTTTAACATAGAGCAATGACCAGCGCGAGAGCCACTCAGGACAGTCTGTTGCACCCTTACCACGCTGGCTGTGGCCTGACTGCACTTCCTATCTTGGATATACCGTCACTGATTTGAATTCAGAATTAGCTTCAGTATTTCAGAAAGGTTATATTTCTACAGCTCATTTCTTCTTGATATGGCAATTTTCTTTCTCTCTCTTTTTTTTTTTTTTTTTGAGATGGGGTCTTGCCCTGTTGCCCAGGCTGGAGTACAATGGCACGATCTCCTCACTGCAACCTCCACCACCCGGGTTCAAACGATTCTCCTGCCTCAGCCTCCCGAGTAGCTGGGATTACAGGTGCACACCAACACACCTGGCTAATTTTTTTCTTTTTTTGTATCTTTAGTATGTTGGTCAGGCTGGTCTCAAACTCCTGACCTTGTGATCTGCCTGCCTCAGCCTCACAAAGTGCTGGGATTACGGGCGTGAGCCACTGTGCTTGGCCACAATGGCAATTTTCAAGGCTCAAAGAATAAAGAAGTTAGAGATAACATGTCTAATCCTTTGAACGTTAATTAGCATTATGTTAAATATTAATTGATGGACAGATCATTTTCCAGGATGAATTAAGCTCCTTAGAATATGGTAATGCTAACGATAAGGCACCTTGTTAATGATTACTCAAGAAATTTCCTGAATCCCTGCATTACAAGCGCTTGAAAAACTTAAGTTGTATTCTAAAAGTCAAAAGAGAACAGCTCAGACATCTGACAGCTTTGATCTGTTCATGATCAGCTAGTAGAGATTTTACTTAACTAAGCTCAGCCTTCAAGCTAGTGTCTTAATTCAAAATCATGTTATCACTCTAAAACACTTCTATTTAGTTTTTTACAATTTTAAATAGAAACATTTTATTTTCACTTTTAGATGGAGGATATTTCTGTAAGCTCAACTTCAAAACTGAAGGTTTCCAATAGAATGCTGGCATCACTCACTCTACCAAGGCAGATCTATCCCTGAGATATTTCTCCCCACCTTAACCATGTGAACTCTAACAGGTTATGACAGAACTATCTTTCCTTTTCCTCAAAAGTTTCAAGTTCAAGTTTTTAAAAAACTAAGCACAAATAAAGAACGAAAATATATTTCATTTGCACTCAGTCACATACAATTCAAACATATCATTTTGCAAATGATCTTTTTTCCATAAAAAAAAATAGTTTTAAATTTTAAACAAGAAGTATAAATAAGAAGTGGAAACATGTCATCACTGGGCCAAAATTTTGATTCCCAAATTATTAGCGATGGTAAAGTAATTCTTATCAAGAACATCTTCTGATCACTCTGTCACCACGTTGGAGTGCAGTGATGTGATCTCAGCTCACTGCAACCTCTGCCTGCCAGGTTCAAGTGATTCTCCTGCCTCAACCTCCCAAGTAGCTGGGACTACAGGTGCACACCACCACACACAGCTAATTTTTGTATTTTTAGTAGAGACAGGGTTTCACTATGTTGGCCAGGATGGTCTCGATCTGTTGACCTCGTGATACACCTACCTCAGCCTCCCAATGTGCTGAGATGACAGGCGTGAGCCACCACTCCTGGCCGTATGTTTTGTGATGGTTAATACTGAATATCATGTTGATTGGATTGAGGGATACAAGGTATTGATCCTGTGTGTGTCTGTGAGGGTCTTGCCAAAGGAGATTAACATTTGAGTCAGTGGGCTGGGGAAGGCAGACCCACCTCAATTTGGATGGGCACCATCTAATAAACTACCAGCATGGCTAGAATATAAGCAGGCAGAAAAATGTGAAGTGAGAGACTGGCCTAGCCTCCAAGCCTACATCTGTCTGCTGTGCTGGATGCTTCCTGCCCCTGAACGTCAAACTCCCAGTTCTTCAGTTTTGGAACTCCGAATGACTCTTCTTGTTCCTCAGACTGCATACAGCATATTGTGGGAATTTGTGATCATGTGAGTTAATGCTTAATAAACTCCCTTTTATATATGTAACTATTCCATTAGTTCTGTCCCTCTAGAGAACGCTGACTAATTCATGCCTCAAAGTATAACTACAAAGAAACACTTTGTGCAAGGATAGAATAAAAGAGCATTGCTTTATGATAATAGAGGACATTTATAAAAAGTCAAAGATGAAATTGAGGAAAATTGACCCAGAACTTTTGTCTTTTACTACCTTGATAAATGGTGCTTGTGCCTGTCTCTTCTTCCTCAGATCAAAAAGCTAAGCACCAGAACTACAATTATATGTTTCATACATGAACAAACATTTGTGTTAGAAAAATATGGATAGAATTTTTATTGATTGATTGATTGATTGATTGATTGATTTTTGAGATGGAGTCTTGCTCCGTTGCCCAGGCTGGAGTGCAGTGGTGTGATCTGGGCTTACTGCAAGCTCCACCTCCCAGGTTCCAGTGATTCTCCTGCCTCAGCCTCCGGAGTAGCTGGGACTACAGGCACCTGCCACCATGCCCGGCTAATCTTTTTGTCATTTTTTAGTAGAGACAGGGTTTCACCATGTTAGCCAGGATGGTCTCAATCTCCTGACCTTGTGATCCCCCCGCCTTGGCCTCCCACAGTGCTGGGATTACAGACGTGAGCCACTGCACTCGGCTATTTAATTCTTAATAATTGTTATGTCTGCATTACTGTGCTAATCTAAGAAACAGGCATGGTGCTTCTCACCTTAGGAGTTATTTTATTTTAATGCAACAACAGAAGAAAAATAAATAAATGTTTGTTATTTGGTAATTAACATATTAAACAGATTATTTCCTAGATGAATAAAGACATACAAAAGCATTCATTGCTAATGGTAACAAGAAGCTTGCTTACCCGTTTGGCTTATTAGAATATATACATCTCATACATAAAAGCAACCACATAGAACCAAACTGAGTAAACAAAACTAGCAAACAGAAGTCATTCTGACCCATGAAAAGGCTTCTACTTTGCTTCAATTTCAGTTACAATTCTACAAAAAACTTCAATAAGCAAAATTTGTAGGTAATAGACGAATAACCAGGAAAAACATTACACCATGAATCTAAAACAAACTGCTCCAAAATGCACCAACTGCATCCCATGATGCAGGAACTAGCAAAAGATTTACAGTAGAGCAAAAGACCCCAAGGTTGACTGTTGATCTGAATAAATCACGGGCGCTGGTTCATGTACAAAATGTGCTGCTCTCCACGAGACATCCAAGATGCACTACAGGAGAAACCATCTCTGCTTTCCAGATTTAGAATATGAAGTTTTATATATAGAATCCTCCATGTGGGGAAATCAGTGTTTCATGTGTCGTGCTCTTTGATGACTGGTAAAATAAATTGTGCCTCACTCCACAGATCTTCAGACATGGAAAGTGAAACAATCTCTAATTAAAAATTTGGTTTTATATATATAACCTATATAGATAGGAATATACACATATAGGGAATATGTATATATGTATATATCCTATATATAGGAATATATGTGACTATATACACATATATAGGTGTGTATATATGTATAATTCCTATATATGTGTGTGTAAATTTATATGTGTATGTATAAATATATAAAGAATACATATAAAGTGTATTTATACTTTATATGATTATACATATATATACACACTTATATATGTATATATACTTTATATATATGTATACTTACATATATTTCTTTATATATTTATATATTTATGTATATTTACATATATAAATATATAAAGTGTATACATATATACTTTTTCTTTAGCCATAGAAAAGGTATTTTTCCTATGGCTAATACTTTAGCCAAGCTTTTTCTATGGCCAAAGTTTTATCACTCCCCACAAATTCAACCGTAATTGAATTTAATATAAATTAAATGCCTTTTGTATTATTAGTTAACAAAAGTACACAATTCATGATCTTTCCTCAATTGTGCTACCTACTTTTATCTCCCTCACACTAGAATCTATATAATTGTTAAAGATATCTGAAGTGGGGGAAAAAATACACCAGGGGATGCAAAAATCATTTTCTGGGATATAAGAAAGAAAATTAGAATTTTTACCCAAAATTATATCTTTTGTTTTCTTGAGATAAGGTCTTGCTCTATTGCCCAGGCTGGAGTGCAGTGATCCAGTCATGGCTCACTGCAGCCTCAACCTTCTGAGCTCAAGTGTTCCTTCCACTACAGCCTCCTGAGTAGCGGGGACCCCATATGTGCACCACCCCACCCAGCTAATTTTAATTTTTTTTTGTAGAGGTGGGGTCTTGCTATGTTGTCCAGAGTAGTCTTGAACTGCAGTCCTCAAGCGATCCTGCTGCCTTAGTCTCTCAAAGTGCTGAGATAACAGGCATGAACAGCTTTGTCTGGTCTCAAATTCCATCTTTTTAAATGTCTGTGTTCATGTAGTAATTATGTGGTGCATAACACAGCTGCTGAGACGGTCAGTACCTGTAATGCGTTGCAGAGATTGAGGTTGCACGCTCAATAATTATATTGATTGGATGTCAAATCAAAAGGGTTTGAGGTCATTGCCCTTTGTTACATCAAAATGGTTTTGGAAACCAGTTACATACAGAATTAAGATCTACTAGTTTTGGGGAGCCTTACACCTGTGGAATTTATCCTCCTAACACTTGTGACCTAGAGACTGTCATTGCTTTCAGCCCTGTGTATCTTGTCTGGAGTGACACAGACGGGAGGAGGTGAGGCGAGATCTGGTCACTCTGCACGGCGCATCTTTCAGGCCTGCCCGCACTGGCCATGCCTCGTCCAGAAGGGAGGATCCTCACGACCTTGGACGGCAGCTCCTGGCCAACCTCAAGAGCACAGGGCAAACAACCAGAACCACTGGCATGCACTGCCCAGGCCGCTCAGGACATGAGGGGCACCCAGGCTGGCAGCAAGACAGGAGGGGGTGGAGGTGTGGCCCCTTCTGGGCCAGGATAGGGAAGGGTGGGTGCTGGGCAGAGACTTCCAGCTCGCTCATGCCCACCTACTCACCAAGAGACACCCACTTCTTAGTTTGGCTCTGTCCTGTTCTGGGCGCTGTGCAGGTACCAGGGAGACCTTGGTCCTGACCTGTAATGCTAGATCAAAGGCTCTCGTTACCTCAAAGCCACTCACTCTGGCTCACTGCCTCCCTCACCCATGAGCATGCTGAGTTCTATTTTAAGCTTCCATATGCTTCTTGTTTTAGTTTTTAATAAACTTAAAAAAGAAGCACTCTATAACTTCCCAATCAGAAAATTCTCCCAAAGCAAGTAACACAATGACTACACTATCAGAATTTTTAATTAAACAGATGACTAGAAATGACTCATGCATAACCTGGCCTATAATCGTGATTTTAAAACACAAAAAATAACTTTCTCCATCTGTCGATCTGTTGCCCAGGCTACAGTGCAGTGGCACCATCTCGGCTCACTGCAACCTTCACCTACCGGGCTCCAGCGATCCTCCTACCTCACCCTCCCAAGAAGCTGGGACTACAGGCACGAGCCACCACACCCAACTAAGTTTTGTATTGTGTTTTTGGTAGAGATGGGGTTTTGTCATGTTGCTCAGGCTGGTCTTAAACACCGGAGCTCAAAGGATCCACTAGGCTTGGCCTCCCTTAGTGCTGGGATTACAGGTGTGAGCCACTACACCTGGCCTGAGTTCTAGCTCTGTGCCAGTCACTACTGCTGGGTCCATACACTTCTTTAACTTAAAAGCTTTCAGGGTCATCAGAAAATGGACTTAGAAATATAGAAATAGCAGAACACGCCAGGGAAAAAGTTTTGTTTTATTTTGTTTTGTTTGTTTGATTTTAGTTTCTTATATATATATATATATATTTTTTTTTTTTTTTTTTTTGAGACAGAGTTTCACTCTTATTGCCCAAGCTGGAGTGCAATGGTGCAATCTCGGCTTCCACAACCTCCACCTCCTGGGTTCAAGTGATTCTCCTGCCTCAGCCTCCCAAGTAGCTGGGATTACAGGTACACACCACCACTCCCAGCTAGTTTTTTGTATTTTTAGTAGAAAGGGGGTTTCTCCATGTTAGCCAGGATGGTCTTGAACTCCTGACCTCAGGTGATCCACCCACGTCAGCCTCCCAAATTGCTGGGATTACAGGTGTCAGCCACCGCGCCCAGCCTCTTATACGGTAATATTTAAAATGTTTATTTAGCCTGAAGGTGCCAGTAGCGTTGTTAGGCCGTCTTAAGGAAAACACGTTTGTTTCATAATTTATCAAACTAAACTGGTCTTCGAGCTCATCTTAAAATAACCCTAGAAATGAATGTCTCTGCAACAAACTGTGAAGTTCTACCTCATTCTTTTTCTTTTTTAAATATATACTTTGAAAATGTAAAGAGTACAAGTCATGGGTCCACAGGCTGAGGAGTGTTTGCCTGTGGAGACCCCCATGAAACCACCACCTAGGTTAAGATATGCCCCGTGGCCAGCAGCCAGGAAGTCTATCCTCCCACTGTCCCCGGTTCACACCCACAGGACAGCTGCTGTCTGACTTTATCACTGTAGGCTAGTTTTGTCTGTCCTTGAAAGCTAATTCAATGATTTTACTAATTTACTTCCTAAGCAATTACAAACTATTGCTGTTTTGGGGGGAAATGACGTATCCATTCAAATATATACATATTAGTTTTTTTCTCTCTCTTTATATACAGATAAATAGATGTAAATATATATATATGTGTGTATATGTATGTATATATGTATATATATAAATATATGTGTGTGTGTATATGTATGTATATGAATATATGTGTGTGTGTATATATATATATATATATATTTGTTTGTTTGTTTGATTATTTGTTTGAGATGGAGTCTTGCTCTGTCACCCAGGCTGGAGTGCACTGGCACGATCTCAGCTCACTGCAACCTCCACCTCCTGGGTTCAAGCGATTCTCCTGCCTCAGCCTACTGAGTAGCTGGGATCACAGGCGCACACCACCATGCCCAGTTAATTTTTGTATTTTTAGTGAAGACAGGGTTTCACCATGTTGGTCAGGCTGGTCTCGAACTCCTGACATAGTGATCCACTCGCCTCAGCCTCTCAAAGTGCTGGGATTACAGGCATGAGCCACCGCGCCCAGCCAGATGTAAGTATTTTATATATGGAGAGACAGAGAGAGAGAGAGAAGGAACTAGAGAAGGCTAATTCGCACCTCTTATAAAGAACAGGTCTAGAACACACAAAAACAGAAGTGAAAAATGTCAAACTGTATGAGTGAAGGAAAAAACATTGCTTCTCCCGGAAACCTATGAGAATGGCTAACACACTAGCTGCATTAAACGATCAACGAATGCCTGATATGCATTCCGCACTAGCTCTCTAAGCAATCCTCACCACTGATGAGAGGAATACATGTTGAAATGTGGAACCATTTCTTCAATGAGATGCTGCATTTGAAAGGAAAGTTGCATTTCTAGAAAATACCCAAGCATGCACTCACCATTGCAGGAGGGCAGCACTTGGTCCCAGGAGGGTTTCCCATCGGCCCCAATCACACAGGTGATGGATGAGGGGTCAACAATCTTGTAGCCAGAGTCACACTGGTAAGTGACGGTGGAGCCAAGCTTGAAGTCTGTTCCAATTCTTGTCCCATTCATTATATTTCCTGGGTCAAAACAAGCTTCCCGTGGTTTCTCTGCAGAAGAAATGAACGTAAACTGCATGAGAGCAGGGATTTTATTCTTGTTTGTGTGCTCGTTTGTTGGGTTGGTTCTTTAATTGTGTTATTTGGGGCCTAGAACAATGCCCTAAATAAGTAAGAAATGCTCAAAGAATATTTATTGATTGGCTATTGACCAAGTGAAGCTATTAATTAAAATAAGAAAATTCCTTTTTAATAAAATTATATTTGCATTTTAAAAACCACATTTTACTACAGAATTGATATAAAATTACCTTCATCTACATAAAAAATACAGTACTACATTTTTATATATTTACCCTTTTTTGGCTGTAGATTTTAGCACTGAATCAAAGAAAAATTGACACTGGAAAAATTGAGGTTCATTTTCTAACTTTTGTACATCAAACATATTAACATAAAATCACTCCACACCTTTCAGAAAAGACGGGAGAATTTGGCTTCTTAAAATGAAACAGTTTAATTCCTGAAAGTTAAGAGCACTTTCTTACATGAATAACAGTAGACAGACCTAGAAGATGAAATGGATGGTTGTTCTCATTCTTTTACTACCGTATTTCTGTTGTCAGTCATAATAGAGTAAACGTCAAATTTAGCAGAAGAAAATACACTGACTGATAGATGATGGTGAAACATTGTGCCCTGGATGTACTAATAGCCAACAGTTCTACCTTAGTTATAATAATTGCTGAAATTTATTAAGGGCTCATTATGTACCAGACACGGAACCAGGAGCATTTCTCTGGTTTAATTCTAATCTGCAGGACACCTCTGCCAGGAAAGGATGATAAGAATGTAAAACTCATGGAAAGTTAAGTCACTTCCACAAATACCCCCTGCAGAGACCTGCCCAATTCTGGGGCCCCTCAATTAGGCATTCACTTTTGGCTGCATTAAGTATTTCTTCTTCCCAAGCAAAAATACAAAACCTTCTTTCTTCAGTCATGTTGCTCTGCAGTCAATTTCAGTGATCTTCTGGTAGCCTTAATATTTTTAATTTTCTGTTTCAATAGACCATCTAAAATATCTCTAAATGAAAAAGTGTACAACCCTCTAGTCTACCACCCTGCTAGAAACAGATATATATAACAGGAGAGGAAAAAGCAAAAACAAAAATGCTAAACTTTGGGAAGCCCTGGAGGAAGAAAAAGAGACCTGATTAACTGTATTTATTCAATATTTTCAATTATATTTTTAATAATCCATGTATCATCATCAACCAAACAGAGATGTCTTTGGTGATAATTGACTTAATCACTGTATACATTTTATAAAGAATCTATTATAATAATGTATTATATTTAATAAACTATATTCTATATAATTTACATACTTTGATTAAATCTATATTAATATACATTATATATATGTTTGTTCATTTAAGAATTTGAGATTAAATGATACATATATATTTTATATGTATTTCTTGTTTTGTGCCTTCGAACCAGCTCTAATTGCTTTATTCAACAGCTGTTTGGATATTTAAAATGGTAGCTGACATGTTGATAATTCTTTGTAACTGCATTAAATCCTGTATAGAACATAGAACATTATTTTAAGCAAATACAGATCAAATAAGTAAACCTGTAGGTACTATGCAAGTTGCTCAATTTTTCTATTATTTAATCATTCAACACAATGTACTGAGCATGTAGTAAGTAGAAGCATTGACCTTGTTTATAGTATTTTCCCCTATTGAAAATAAAAAATTTCCCAGTATACATCTATTAATACATGTCTGTTGCCCTTGTGTCCTTTTTGATCTTTTTTTGTTATAAATCTCTTTTAGTCTAGTTTCCCGTTTGATTAAATATCACCTACACAACTTTCTTCTTTATGCCACTAATTTTGATTTCTGATGGCAGGATTTTTTCCCAATGAACTGCATCTAATCTTTTAGTTCCATTAGTGAGTTGTCACTTCAGGATGTTCGGTGATAAATCACTGGCACTTTTTTTTGCTTACAATTTGCCAGGCTTTCTAACTAGATGACTTCATAACAGGGTGTATTTTGTGTTGTCCTTGTGCATTCCACCTAAGCATACCTTTGAGGTTTCCTGCATCAGAGGCCGGGCGGATTGCCTCAGCCAGGATTTGTGAATTGTTGCACAGCACGACTGCCTGGTGCCCCTTCTATTTCCCATCATGCCTAAGAACTGGATCTGTCACCTGCTTTGCTATCCACACCAGCACTTGCTCTGGGCTGGATGCAATCACATCACTGCACCAGGCTTACGTGCAATCACTGCCCTAGGCTGGATGCAATGGCATCACTGTACCAGGCTTAGATGCAATGACATCACTGGTCCAGGCTGCATAAAATAGCATCACTGCCCTAGGCTGGATGCAATGGCATCACTGCTTGAGGCTGGATGCAATGGCATCATTTCTCTAGGCTAGATGCAATGACATCACTGCCCTAGGCTGCATGCAATGGCATCACTGTGACAGGCTAGATACAATGACATCACTGCCCCAGGCGGGATACAATAGCATCACTGCCCTAGGCTGGATGCAATGGCACCACTGCTCCAGGGCGGAAGTAATGGCATCATTTTTCCAGGCTAGATGCAATGACATCACTGTTGTAGGCTGCACACAATGGCATCACTGCTCAGCCTGCACGCAATGGCATCACTGCTCCAGGCTGGAAGCAATGGCATCATTTCTCCAGGCTAGATGCAATGACATCACTGTCATAGGTGGCATGCAATGGCATCACTGCTCCAGGCTGGATGCAACAGCATCACTGCTATTGGCTGCATACAATGGCATCACTGCTCCAGGCTGGATACAATAGCACCACTGCCCTAGCTTGGATGCAATGACATCACTGCCCTAGGCTGCATGCAACGTCGTCACTGCTCCAGGCTGGATGCAACAGCATCGCTGCTCTTGGCTGGATGCAACGGCATCACTGTTTCATGCTGGATTCAATAGCATCACTGCCCTAGGCTGGATGTAATAACATCACTGCTTCAGGCTGCAGGCAATGGCGTCACCGCTCCAGGCTGCATGCAATGGCATCATTCCTATTCTCTATGCTGTGATTTTTATTTTTCACAGACTCCAGTGGCGAACTTTTAAAACCTCAAGAACGATAGCCTCCAGTTAGATGGCCATACTGGTTATCCAAACAAAAATTAAGGAAGTTCTTTCTTCATGTAACTTGTAAGGCCCTTCATACTTCATTCATTCATTGGCCCATTTATTCACCTGCCTTAGGATGCCGGGGAGGACAGGAGTTGTTGGAGTGGGCAATGATCGGTGTACATTCTCACACTTATATGAGGATTTGTTTTGTTTGTTTACTTGTCTGTGTGATTTTTTTGGGGGGTGGGGGGCTATCATAGAATAAGCATTGTCATGGTAAAATGCATTTTAGTGAATTCTTGTTAAGAAACTACCTTATGATGTGGCAAAGGCTCAAAAGTACTGTTTTCAACTATTCCCAAACATGACGGATCCCATCTCAAAGGCATAGGATACTCCGCTAAATTGTATAATTTTTTAAATTGAACATTTTAGTAAATACCCCTAAGTTTGCAGATTTTGATGTTTGGGAGCAAAGAGACCAATTTTCTACCTAAAACTATATAAACAGGTCTGGTAATGAGGTAAGGGACATAAAATATGTTCTTTTTAAAAAGATTTTTCATACAAATTGAACTCAAAAGTGTAAATAAATATAAATATTTTCATTTTTTAAAGAAAACCCTCATAACTGTGAATTGATATACTGTTAACTCCTCTTCCCTAATTCTTTGTAATACACCTTGTATTTTATTTTGTTCACATGAGAAATAAACTTGAAAAACCATATATTTATTCTGATGGACCCAATAGCAAAATGTTGAGTTGAAGGTGTTTTTTTAGGTCAGTCTGTTTTCCTTGGATGTTAGTGGCAGGGAATGGTTTCTAGCGAATCAAGGGTGAATCACTGATATGAGGATCAAAGAAAAGAGCTCTGAGCAGTGTCAGAAACCTTGCCAAACCAGCCATGGCTGACTGAGGCAGAGAAGGGCACAGAGATGTTGACATGGAAGATGTTGAGATAAAATGAAGTGATTGGCCGGGCGTGGTGGCTCACGCCTGTAATCCCAGCACTTTGGGAGGCTGACGCGGGTGGATCATGAGGTCAGGAGATCGAGACCAGCCTGACCAATATGATGAAACCCTGTCTGTACTAAAAACACAAAAATTAGCCGGGCATGGTGGTGTGCTCCTGTAATCCCAGCTACTCGGCAGGCTGAGACAGGAGAAGCGCTTGAACCCAGGAGGCGGAGGTTGCAGTGAGCTGAGATCCTGCCATTGCACTCCAGCCTGGGCAAGAAGAGCAAAACTCTGTCTCAAGAAAAAAAAAGAAAAGAAGTTATTTTCATGTACTTATATTTAATCATCTTGAAGAAACAAATTATAAGGTGCTAAAACCCATCTTGAAATAATTACTAAATGTCATCAAATTCTTTATTTTACAAACCACAGTTTATTTTTATATGGCCATGAACTGGGACAGTTTTTTTCCCCTCTCTTTCTTCCTCCAGTTAAAGTAGAAATGCACCTCAGGAATATCTTCACTGGAGAGGGAGGAGACCTGTATCTCCCAGACAGAGGAGACACATGTCAGCATTTATGTATTAAACAGATAAGCAAGATGTTACAAAGCAACGCTTACAATAAAAACAGTCCTGACACAAATTAATTCCCATCCAAATTCAGGCAATCACAATACCTTTAAATTCAATGGCGAACCCTGAAAGCCCCACGGAGGCATCACTCCGAAACGCCAGAAACAGGCTGTTTCCGCTACTCTCTACTCTTTCTGGGGCCTGAGAGCCCTGGTAACTCCCAATGAGGGGGCTGTTGGAATCCTCCCCTTCATAGATGTGTAGGAAGTCATAGCTGGGCTCCATGTTGAAACTAAAGAAAAGAATAGTAATTATGTCATATGGCTAATAGATATTTACCTTATCTCCCAGAACGGTAAGCCTCTGAGCGCACAAAGTTATTTTATTGGCTTTTGTATAATAATTTTTCAGTTAGGGCAATCAAAAAGTTAAATATAATATGAATCAAAATATTAATAAAATAGCAATGGTATAAAATATATCAATTGTGACAAATAGTGTTTTGCCTAATTACCATCATGTTCAATACAATATTATTTTGACCATAGCCAAAAGGAAATAAGTCATAATAGCAGAGGTATGCTATCCTTTCCCTGTACCCATCATTAATTTGCTAAACGAGATCTAATTTAAAAGAACCGAGCTCAAAAGAGATAAATTTCCACTGACCTTTTATCTTTATCTGAACATTTTTAGTTTCAAAAATATTGGAACTTTGACAATATTGGAATTTGAAAATATTGGAATAGTCAGTGGAATTACTGACTATTCTTACTTTTTTTTTTACTTAAAAAATGCAGTTGTCGCCTGGGTAATATAATGAGATCCTGTCTGTACAAAAATGCAAAAATTAGTAGAGTGTGGTGGTGCACACTTGTAGTCCTAGCTACTCAGGAAGCTAAGGCTGGAGGATCACTTGAGGCCAGGAGTTTGAGGCTGCAATGAGCTGTGACCAAACCACTACACCCATGCACTCCAGCCTGAGAGACAGAACAAGACCCTGTCAAAAAAAAAAAAAAAAAAAAGTAAACAAAAGCCTCCACTGGCTTGGATAAATCAGCCAATATTAATGATCCAGAGTGTAACCTTTCTCACATCATGTTTCACCATCACTGAATATCCCAGTTTTTTTTCTCTTCCCTCTTTCTGTTTCTCACACATTCTCCATGTTTCTGTTTCTCTCTGCTCTAATATTAACATACAGTCAGTCCCCAAAGAGTGTAACAACTTAAATCCAAAGCTCTCAAGGGCTAGGCTGTATTTGCTATTGGTGGTGTGTAGGCTGATAGAGTCTGTGAGCTTTAAAAGTATGCATACTCTAAGGGAAAGGCTGAACTTGGTTAACATGTCTAAGATCTTCATATGACCAGAATAAATTGATAAAGTAGAAGTATTAAAACCATCCATTGCAGCCGAGCACAGTGGCTCACGCCTGTAATCCCAGCACTTTGGGAGGCTGAGGCAGGCAGATCACGGGGTCAGGAGTTTGAGAACGGCCTGGCCAATATGGTGAAATCCTTTCTCTACTAAAAATACAAAAATTAGCTAAGCATGGTGTCGTGCGCCTGTAGTCCCAGCTGCTCGGGAGGCTGAGGCAGAAGAATTGCTTGAACCTGGGAGGTGGAGGTTGCAGTGAGTCGAGATCACGCCACTGCACTCCAGCCTGGGTGACAGAGCAAGAGTCGTCTCAAAAACCAACCAACCAACCAACCAACCAACAAACCAACCAACCAACCAACCAACCAACCAACCAACCAACAAACCAACCAACCAACCAACCAACAAACCAACGAACCAACCAACCAACCAACCAACCAACCAACCAACAAACAAACCAACCAACAAACCAACCAGCCAACCAACCAACAAACCAACCAACCAACCAACCAACCAACCCATCCAGTGCAGCTGCCCCTTCCCTCTTCTTCTTTTCTCTGTAGCAGGTTTTTCGTATGTGTCTTTAAAAAGCAGTCAATTTACGAAGCTCCCACTCCCTTTCCTTTCCATCTGCAGAAATTTTGGACAACTGAGACAGAGAAGGTCAGGGATTTGCTTTTTGGTTTGTTTGTTTGGTTTTTTTTTTTGTAATCACTAAAATGTTCTAAGTGGCTCCACTTGATCTGGAGATTCGGATGATAAAACAGCAACAGAAGGTCCCTCATGGAGGGGTCCACTGCACCATGAAGGGGACCAGAGGACTTGGGACCACCGGCATCAGTGCAACGCCCAGCCGGCATTGCGCCATCCTGTTTTGGGTCAAGGATACCCTCACTCCACATCCTGAGTATACTTATTAAAGGAAATTTAGGAAGATGTCTTTGTTTATTTGACAAGTTTACTGACGTCAGGAATGAAGAAGGAATAAAAGGTTGGAGTTACTAGGTATAGGGGCTAGCAGGAATGGTGTGGGTTACGTAGAATTTTATTGCAATAATAATTGCATTTAGAGTGTTTGCAAGGATGTTATTAAAATCCGGTCATGCCATATCCCCAATATTTGGCTTAGTTAATTATCATTATTGGTAATTTATTCAACACTGCAAATACTACCAGACACAGGAAAACAAAAACACAGTATATATCCCATCTGCTCTCTTTTTTTGCCTGTACCACATTTCATGTGTAGAAGTCTGGAGTGAAATTTATAAATAATTATGGTTCATCTGGTGAACTTATTTCTACCTCTGCCAGCTGCACGTATCTCTAAGCTCTAATAGTAATCCAAAGCGTGACTCAGTGTTTGAACCAAATTCAATCTGAGTCGCAATGTGTGAGCCCCACAGTCCACAGGGAAGTGTGATGGAACATCCTCTCTCTAAAGCCCCGCAGCCCTGAATGAGCCTGGGAGCATGTATGTCCTTCAGGTCATATGATTCTTTGCCTTTATCATTAGTAATGCCAGACTCCCACCCTCCCACAGAAAGCACACCTGAATTTGCCATCATCCTGACACTGCATCTTGGCCAGCCCTCATCAGAGCCAGCCTCCTGTTGGGGAAGCTGGACATCCTCGTTCCCAAATAGCATTCTGGTCTCTCCCTCCTCACTACTTCCTAGGAAGGTGTCCACTTGAGCACATGCAAACTCCAGATCAGAGAAGTCACTGGTTTTCAGTGATTTCTGAAGTTTCTGAGACATTGGGTCGGCTAATGAGTCATACAATCTATAGGTTGGGAGAGGCTTAGAGATTATCTGTTTCAAACTTCCAGAGGGGTGTATAAAACGCAGTGATAAAATCCTTGCACAAAACTGCCTTAAATATGCATATCATCAAATGAGTTGCACTTTTTGGGAAGGAGGAAACTCCTACGAACAAGGTTCTGTGTTCACTTTCAATTGTTTTTTTTTTTTCTTTTCTTTTAAAGACAGGGTCTTGCTCTGTTGCTCAGCTCAGACTAGACGCTATCATAGCTCATTGCAGCCTCCACCTCCTGGGCTCCAGCAGTCCTCCTGCCTCAGCCTCCTGAGTAGCTAGAACCACAGGAATACACAAGCACATCAAGCCAATTTTTAAAAATTTTTTTGTAGTGACGGAGTCTTGCTATGTTGCCCAGGCTGGTCTCAAACTTCTGAACTCAAGTGCTCCCCATCTTGGCCTCCTGAAGTGCTGGGATTACAGGCATGAGCCACCATGCCTGGCTTCAATTGTTAATCCACTTATAATATCTTGAAACCAGAGCTTCCTCCTAATTTTAAGGAAGACGCTACTAGAATTTAACATTAACAAAACCCACATAGGGGCGTGGTGGCTCACGCTTTTAATCCCAGCACTTTGGGGGGCCGAGGCGGGAGGATCACGAGGTCAGGAGATCGAGACCACGGTGAAACCCCGTCTCTACTAAAAATACGAAAAAATTAGCCAGGCGTGGTGGCGGGCGCCTGTAGTCCCAGCTACTCAGGAGGCTGAGGCAGGAGAATGGCGTGAACCCGGGAGGCGGAACTTGCAGTGAGCTGAGATGGCGCCACTGCACTCCAGCCTGGGTGACAGAGCGAGACTCCATCTCAAAAAAAAAAAAAAAAAAAAAAACCCATATAGATATCTAAAAAATATGTGAGTGCGTGTTCACCGGTTTTCTGTAATAGCTGAGTAACATTTGGTAAATTTGTGGCAGTTTAGTAAATTCAGGAAAAGATGACTATCAACTTACTTAAGATTCAGAATCATAGAAACATAAAATTCTACTGACTCAGATCTCATCAGGAGAGGAAAGTGAGGGAATGTAAACACATTCAGGCCTTGAATATTGACGTAAAGATCTCTAGAAAAGGAAACTCGTTCCATTGACACATTAAAAAGTATAATCCCAGATACTTGCCCTGGATAGCTGAAGGGTCAATAGGAAAGTCTACAGAATGACTCACCTTCACAAATACCACATTCATTTAGTTCAAAAGTCAAACTCTAAAGTTAGAAAAGTTCTTTACATTCAATAAAATGTCATTATCATATACTATATACTAATAATATAATTATTTAAAGAGTTTATTTTCATAAAACGACCATAGTATTTGACCTTCCATCATCTAGTTTAGCAAGAACAAGTTAGCATATTTTTAGGACTGATATCTAGTAACTCAGACATTACAGCAACCACATTTGGGGAAACTTTTACTTTCCAGACTCTATTAAGTCTTAATTATTATAATGATATTAGCAGTGCTACCCTCAGGAACATCAGGATGTGCTGTGGAAAGGAATTCGCTATCATGCATTTAGAGTGACGGAGACATTGATGAGAAATTACACCAAGTGTCTCAATACCATATTATTATTATTTTTATTGAACATCTGTTTAAGCCTTCTCATATGGAACATGTTGTGTGCAAGACAAACAGTATTTAAAAATAATTCATGTGCATCGTAACATACATAGAATGCTCCAAAGCAAAATAATGTATTTCCATTTACGTCATTGTACAGCCTGATGTAGTCTCCATTAGACACAGAATCTAGCGCTTACCTAGATAAAACATCGGGGACTATGACGTCGAGGTCATAAAAAAGTAATTTTTAGGTATGGCATTAAAAATCCTACTAAAAAGAGGTGTTCTGCAAGAGACGTACCTTTTGAATATCAAGGCAATGACAAAGTCTGGGTTCACTTTTACCCTCCAGTCACATTCCTTCCCAGGAGGATATGGCTGTGGGTAGTTGGGTGATAAAATAACACCTGCTGGGCCCGTCAGATTCCCTCCACAAGCAGCTGTCACAGAACAAAAGTTACAGAGAAAAAGTTAGGAGAGTGAAGAACGCCTGCCAGTCAGTGTGGAACGGGACACCACAGAATTCTTTCAGAAAAAGACATCAGCATTTTTCCCCATCCAAGAGATTGTGTGTTGGTTATCGATTATCCAGATAAAATTGTAAGACCCAGGAACTCTGTACATTTTTCATGTAACTGTCAATGAATTTTACATAATATTCCACCCCATTTTCAAAGAGAATTTTCAAACTTCTGGTACATAAAATTTCTTTCCTATAACTTAAAATTTTCTCAATTAAACGAAAGACGACTTAATCCCCATACCTGCCAACGTGCACACATAGGCACAAACAGAAAAACACTTGAATAAAAACATCCCATGGACATGATTTTATGGCCATGTTAATCATTTTGCTATTTCTCATAGTTTATAAAATCCTTGCCTATTTCTTCTTGAGTGCGTGCCTCGTGTGGTATAGTGGTCATCCAGCTCCTGTTCACTGTTTATCCCTAACGTCTAGGCGGTTTCTGGATCTGAACAAGTATTCAGGAAACGGTTACTGGGTACATGAAAACAATGCATTTCACATTCTCGCAGTCTTCTGGTATATGGAAGGCTTGAATTACTTTCCCCGTATTTCAAAGTGGCAAAACAAAACCCTAAAAGTTTAAGTGACCTCTAAGTATACGTATCAGTGAGGAGCTGAGCTGGAGCATTACTATCTGAAAATATTATTTGATTACGTATCACTGAGGAGCTGAGCCGGAGCATTACTGTCTGAAAATATCATTTGATCACAATGCTTGGTATATTATTAGAAAGAACCACTTTATATGATAATAACAAATTCAGTTTGTGTTTGAAGTCATCAATTTTGAATTAAATGTGTTTACATTTATATTAGCAAGGCAGTAATTATGTAGCTCAGTGTGGTTAATAGGCAAGCCGATTTTTGTTCTTGAATTGGAAAGTGTTTAGGGTTGTTTTATTTGTGAGATAAGGTTTCTCCTAAACCTCTCATCTCACGGAAGGTGTGAAAACACTGCAGAATTTATAAGTATACACATTTTAGATACATAGAAGAATATGCTGAGTTTAAAAGTTGTTTATATCAAATACTGTGGTTTGTCACCAAGTTGTTTTAAAGTGTGACTGCAATTAAATCATAGTATTCCCCCTAAGTTACATGTCATATTTCATTCCCATTATCGGTCATATATGCACTAAAAAATACGTAGAAAAGAAAATGTCTTAATTGCTGATTTTTTCCCCTACACAAAAAGAGACTTTGTTTTATAAATAAGATGAAGGAAGATGAAGGCACATGCTTCACAATTTTCAATAAGTAGTGTGTCTTTAAATACTTATTTAACATTTCTGAAAACTTAGCTTTTTAAAGTAAGAAATACAACTAACTCCAGTAGTTTTCATTATACTCTCACATTCTAACTGAATGCAAACTCTGAATGCTATTGCAGAAAATATTTATAAAATAAATCCTACAGATATATGCTTAAGAGTAATATAATTTTTACAGAAAAAGATTAAAACTTGATTTTCCCCAGTATGCTTTTTTTTTTTTTTTTAATGAATTGTGCAGAAGCAATTGTCCCATCAGCTCTCACAGGGCAGTTGCCTCCTCAGAATCACGCTGGGGCTGCGGACAGCATCGAGCAGTGCACTTGTGGACTAATGAGGGAGCAGGGGCTGATGGAGACAAAGAAGGTACCTGAAGGTCTAGAAGACTCTACTCCACACAGGTTTTGAAAGATGAAAAACGACAGATTCAGGGCACTGGCTACAGGGTGCTACCGGCAGGAACAGTTCAGGGATATGATTCAAATATTGATTTAAAAGCAACAAACGGGAAACCCTGTCTTATTCACAGAGATCCCAGGAGGCACTTTCAAATGAGGTGATTTAAAAGCTGAAAAAGTGGAATTAAGGAGTGCTGCCGGGCCTTGTTTGTTCTCTCTTTTGGTCTGGTATTCTTCAAGTTAGTTTGCTTAGGTTTTAATTGGCTGGCAAAATATTTTGGATAGGATTAGAATAGTAAAAAATGCAACTCAGAGATGCTAGGAAATTCTCCAGAAGGAATAAATGTAGAGATAAAATCCACCTATTCTTTTCAGCCCACCAACCCCTTATTCACAACCTTTAGTCACTATGCTAAATAGCATACATACATACGTAGCAGCTCCTTCACCATCAAGAGCAGTCCTTAAAGAGACCCATCTACGTTTCTGCATTAAAACTTCTGAATGTTCACACTGTTGGGGGCGATAAATATTTTCTAAATAGACACCTTTATGTCAGGACGGTCTGTTGTCCCAGAATAAATTTCTGCAAACCTAGGATGCATTTTGGCTTTTCAGAGTGTTTTGCAATTTGGACTTGGGGAAAAGCAATTGCAGGCTATAGAAGAAAATGAAGACATTTTAGGGACACTTTACTCGGAATAAGGAACTTGAAGCCGAACATGGTGGCTCACGCTTGTAATCCCAGCACTTTGGGAGGCCAAGGTGGGTGGATCATCTGAGGGCAGGAGTTCGAGACCAGCCTGGCTAACATGGCAAAACCTCGTCTCTACTAAAAATACAAAAAATAGCCGGGCATGGTGGCGTGCACCTATAATCCCAGCTACTCAGGGGGCTGAGGCAGGAGAATCGCTTGAAACTGGGAGTGGAGGCTGCAGTGAGCCGAGATCACACCATTGCACTCCAGCCTATGTGACAGAGCAAGACTGTGTCTCAAAAAAAAAGTCGTTAAAGCCCTTTGGTCTACAGAATTCTCCTTCTAGACTAAGTCAAAAAGCTAAACAGAGGAGGCTTCATGGTAGAAGTCATTTCGGATGTAACAATAACAACAACAAAAAAGTGAAGTATCCAAGCAACACTCAAGAAAAAGCAACAGCAAATGGCAGGTGTTGAAAATAAACGTTGTCACACACAACAGGTGAGAGCTTAAGAGATTTTTATAAAAGGGAAAGAAAGAGAGAGCCAGTAATGAGTAAACATACACTAATAATGAAAAGTAAAAATGTAAATTAGCTGATCAATCAAGAAAGAACAAATACAAATAAGCACATGAAAAAAAAGTTCGACCTTATTATTAATTTAAAATGCCAATTAAAACAAGACATCATCACTCTGTGCCTTAAGATCTATCATGTGTGGTGTTTTCTCTGAGTCAGAGACTATATTAATAAATCTATATGGCTGATGGCAGGGAAAATCAGTGTGACTGCTCTGAAAGAGATTTTAAAAATGGGCTGGGTGCGATGGCCCACACCTGTAAACCCAGCACTTTGGGAGTCTGAGGCAGGCAGATCACGAGGTCAGGAGTTTGAGACCAGCCTGGCCAACATAGTGAAAACCCGTCTCTACTAAAAATACAAAAAAAATTAGCCAGGCTTGGTGGTGGGCGCCTGTAATCCCAGCTCCTCAGGAGGCTGAGGCAGGAGAATCGCTCGAACACGGAAGGTGGAGGTTGCAGTGAGCCGAAATCATGCCACTGCACTCCAGCCTCGGCAACTGAGCGAGACTGTACCTCAAAAACAAAACAAAAAAAAAAAAAAAAAAAAAAAATGTTTAAAAAAAAAAAAAAAAAAAAAAAAAAAAAAAAAAAAAAAAAAAAAAAAAAAAAAAAAAAAAAATAAAAAAAAATAAAAAAAAAGTTCTAGAAATATGCAAGTTTGTAGAAATATGTCACTTGAAAATAATCATGATTTATTTTGCAACATGGGTGCTCATTGAAGCTATCTTCAGAATAGGGAAAAGGTTAAAACAACTTATACAATAATAAGGGACTAGAAAAATCAATATTGGTAGATACAAACAAATAGATACTAGAGAGTGGCATCAGTGGTGTAATTTTGCCTTCTAAAGAGGTAAGATTTAGTCATTAAAAACTAGTAGAAAATACATAGTAACACAAAATATACACAACATGTACTGGGAAGTAAAAAGTACAATTTACAAAATAGTCATGCAGGATGCTGTCATTTTAAAACTTTTTTTTTTTTCTTTGAGACAAGAGTCTCACTCTGTTGCACAGGCTGGAGTGCAGTGGTGCGATCTTGGCTTACTGCAAC
This sequence comes from Nomascus leucogenys, assembly GCF_006542625.1. NCBI lineage: Eukaryota > Metazoa > Chordata > Mammalia > Primates > Hylobatidae > Nomascus > Nomascus leucogenys. The sequence continues at coordinate 147,166,618 of NC_044384.1, read as the reverse complement.
TTCTGCCTCCCAGGTTCAAGCGATTCTCATGCCTCAGCCTCCCGAGTAGCTGGGATCACAGGCGTGCACCACCACGCCTGGCCAATGTTTGTATTTTTGGTAGAGATAGTGTCTCACTGTGTTGCCCACACTGGTCTCAAACTCCTGACCTCAAGTGATCTGCCCACTTCGGCCTCCTAAAGTGCTGGGATTACAGGCATGAGCCACCACACCCAGCCTAAAACATTTTAAAATAGATTACATATACATAATTATGAAATTATTTATAAATGTCTATATTAATTGTAATTGTCTCCCGGTAAAAAGATGACAACTTTTTTCTCCTCTTTGATTTAATTATAGTTTATGAAATGTCTTCAGTAAAACGTATTACCCTTTAATATGAAAAAAGGTAAAAAAATTAAAAAGTGTTTTGAATCTTTGAAACAGAATTTACATGGGTGCTAATTATAATTAACTCATGCCCTAATGGGCAAGCTTCTTACAGAGGACATAAACCTCATTCCTAAAAAACAGAAAACCACAAAGTAATAAAAATATAATGTTAATTTATTTCCAATTATATATTTTCCATTTTTCTGTTACATAATATCTACGCATGTAGGCGGGTCTGGTTGCCAAAATAATTGATTATTCATTTGCCTGCAAGTGATTTCAGCTTGTCCTTGTAGCTGACATTCCAGGCAGAGACAGAGGTATTTATTTAGCTTTTGCTGCGTATCGGACCACCTAGTTGCTAGTCAAAATAAAGTAACTAAGAGATGATCTAACAAAAGATCGATTTGTTTATAGATTAATTAGGAGATGGCCAAATTTTATAATTACATGTTCAAATTAATATAAATTAATGAATTACTTTTAAGGGATTAACTCGTAATTATATTGCTTTTTAATGTATTCCTCCATGAGCCTAAAAACATGCAAAATGGAAGGAAAAGAAACCCTTTCCTAATGTAAAAATAGGACATTGGTTTAAAATGATTGCCACATTTATAGGCAATCACTCCGCTTTAAAAAAGAAACATGCAGAAATCTCTCCAGTCTCCTGATGACTCAGCATGAGTAAAATGCGTGACTGTGCTCGCAGACGTTACGAAAAGTAAATGCAGCATCAAACATTAAACAAACATAGATTGCTCCCCGACAAGGCTGAGAATGCTAATAAGCACAGCTATCCAACCTCGTCTGTCTTCAGACAACTGGGATAAGTGGTTTGTCATGAGTAAGAGCGCTGTATCATAACTCCTCAAGACCACTGAGAATTTTACCACCGTTGTGTACACGACAATAAAAACCATTTCAATCCACAAAACCCCCCCAAGGTCATCCTATGCAAAACAGCCTATCCATTTCATGATCACTTTCTCTCTTCACACATCAACTAAATTTTACATTTTTCACATAGATTATAAAGAAGTACTAATTAAACAGTGATAGTTCTTTAAAATAATAAAGTTCAGTAGAGTTTCTTTTTAAAACTAAGATGATATACTCTAAGTAGGAATTTTTTGGTAAAATGTTTTATTGAATGAAGAGACAATCTACCTGTAATTACTATTTTACATAAAATATACATTAGCCTACAACCATATTTGTGATAAATTGTCTCAGGTGGCTATTCAAGCCAAAGTCTGCAAAATAATTTGTTATTCTTTTAATACGGTCAAACTATAAAATGTCAATAAATTGCAGAAACAAACCTCCTTTTATCTTCATTTTAACACAAACAGTATAATTTCCAGTTTTCAGAATTCTATTTTAAATGTACTAATATTATAGGTGGAAAAACACCTAAAAAGAGAAAGTACTTTTAGTGAGAAGGTTTTGCTTAAGGGCATGTTTCTATATTAAAAATCAGAATAGCAATGGTAGGGTTATAAATTTTGAGCCACCTAGAATTTTAAATTACAGTAATTTGATTGATCCATGTTTATATAACATTTGTTAAGGGTAGGAAATGTATGGTAAATGTCAATTGATGTACACTAAGGGGATGACTTCCTTTATTCTATCTAATAAAATAAAGTTTAAAGGTTTACAATAAAATTTCAGGAGTCTCAGAGAGCCAGAGAACATAAAAGAAACTCTTGAGAAATATTTCTGAAGAAATAATACATTTATGGAGCAATTTTAACGACAACATGCATCCATTCCTGAATGTAAAATTTCTAAGTTCTGTTGTCTGATACCTATGCATGTAGGAGGGTCTGGTTGCCAAAAGAACCGGTTATTCAGCTGCACACAGGTGATTTTGGCTTGTCCTTGGAGCTGATAGCCAGGGTCACACTGGAATGTGACAGTGTCTCCAGCCTCTCTGCTGTCTCCATAGCGGGTGCCATTTTGAGGCATACCTGGATCGTTACAGGTGGCTGCAATTGACGCTGCAAACAAAAGAGAAGGCCAGGTCACAGGCTGGAAAACATGGTTTCCACATTCCCATAGGTGTGGTTGTTCTTGTGGGTTGAAGCACTCTACATTGGCATAATAAGTCATTTGTCTACACGTGAACATACGAAAATGGTTTCTTTTCCCAGAGATACATTCAATAACATATATCTTCATTGTGCTTACATTGCATAAATTCTAGCAAGATTCTATTGAAAATGCAACCAATGATGAAACATATCAAGGGTTTTTTTTAAATAAAAATTACACTATACTTAGAATAAATACACACACACAGACTGATTTTCTCTTTAGCACTATTTTAATGAAACCCCAAACTGCAAGTTACATAAACTAGTTAAAGTACACCAATCTCAAGGAAAACAAAATAGGAAGAATTTCCTTAAGGTCTGTGCCTTCAAAGGTGATCCTATAACATTTGTTGAGATGCCAAGGGTAGAATGCCCAGAGGAGATGACCAGTGGGTTTTACCCAGGATCCCATAGGTGCCATTGCCTCAGCAAAATTATTAATAACCTCCTTTCACTCACCCCAAAAATTCCAAGTTGGACAATATACTGTATGGCCACCCTAATATTAACAAAAGCTCTGAAAATAGTATCCTGCCTTTTTGCATATATATGAAGAATCTCAAATCTGTTGAGTAGAGGCCAGAATCTGCAAAGCAGGCTGGTGCATGTGCTTTCAGGGGCCACTGGAGCCTTGTCATGTCAGTAATCATGTGTAAAGTGCATTGCAAACGGTGAGCGTAAAATCACATCCATATGCAGCCATCGACTCTGCCTGCGCCCAATCAGAGAAGGCTCCCTCCAGACCAGAGTTTTCACCAGAGTACCCCCCATCACACTAAAACACAGCAGCGTCAAGAAATAGGAGTCGTTTTCTCCAGTTTCTGTAAGTGCTGTGTATTATGTGTTGTACTGAAAATTAGAAAGATAGGTACTCCTGAAAAACCCAAACCTTAGATTTTTTTTCACTTTTACTTTCAATTAGAATAATGAGCTTTCTTCGACTCCACTGCATAAGAGATGACGATTAAAAGCTGACTTTTTCTCTGCAAAGTGCTTCAGTGTTTTCAACACCAGGTTTCATGAAAGAGCAAAAAAAAAAAAGATTAGTGTATTATTCTATATACATACCATCACACTGTCCATTTTAATATTTGAAGCCTTAAACTAATGAGTAGACTTTGCTTTTTGTTTTGTAAATTCTGAAGCATTTGTGTGTATGTATGCATATACATATATCTACATATGGATAGATAAATGGAATAATAAAATCCATTTAAATAAAAAGTTAGAAGATATATAAAAAAGAATAAGACCTGCTCTGTGCTATTCAGACATTTTTAACCTAATAGGGGAGGCAATGAACAAATAATTCAGGACAAGAGAAAATGTTAAACTGTGCAGATTAAAAGATCAAAGCTCTATCCAATAGTGTCATATGATACAGACATCAGGGATCCTATGGTTGGTCAGACCTGCTTCAAATCCCATCAGGACTTAATTAGTACCTAATTACTACTTAATGATCACCTAAGCACACTTATATTCAGGTAACAAATCAGTAAAAATTAGACTAGTATCTAAGTTATTAAGTCTGCTGTGAAGATGAAGTGTGAAAACTTGCTAACTTGTCTTTCTCCTTGCTATTCTCTAAGGTAATTGAGGCCAGAAGCTGTCTTCACCACTGTCTATTTCTCTCAAACTGATTTTTATTACACTGAAATATATAAACGTGTGTATCTATAACACAATGAGAACAACAAAATGAACATCTGTGCTACCAATTCTAAGAAATAGAATATTTACCAATACATCAGTGTGATCAATGCATAGAATATACCCTTCCCCATATCACCTTCTTCCTCCACTTCAGGGGAAATCACTTTCTGAATTTTATGTTTATCATTCCCTTGCTTTTCTTCATAGTGACCATAAATGTATGCATTCCAGTTTTAGCTACATATATCAGTTTCCTGAAATCAAATGCTTAACTGGAATTATATGTTGCAAGTTCTGTGACTCTCTCTCTCTTCAATGCTTAACTGGAATATATATTGCAAGTTCTGTGACTCTCTCTCCCCCCCCACCCCCAGCACCCTTTTTTGGCTTGTATTATGTTTTTGGGAGTCATCTATGTTTAGGCATGATACTCTGTTCTACTCATTTTCATTGCTGTATAGTTTTCCACTGCATGAATGTACCATGATTTTTCCATCCTCCTCTTGATGGATCTTTGGGTCATTTTTCTTTTTGCCCTTATATAAAATGCTGCTACGAAAATTCTTGTACATGCTGCTGGTACACATGTGCTCTTTCAAATGACTTGGGCTCCTACGTTTTAGATTTTCACTTCCAAACAGCATGCAGTTAGATTGTTCTTTAAATTCAATCCCAGAATTTGTCTTTTAATTGGATAGTTTAGTCTCCTTATGTTCCCTGAAGTTTCTGCTCTATTTGGATTTCTCTCGGCCATCTTAGCTTGTGTTTTCGAAGTGCTCCCCCATTTGCTCTACATTTTTGCTTGCTTTCATACTAATTTTTTCCCATGCTTTTATTTTAGTACTTTCTAGAAATTTCAGTATGTATTTAGTTGTAATAGTCTTACCTTGTTCTTTAATATTTATTATTATCTCCCTAATTACATGCATTGCTGGGTATTTTAGTTATTTAAAAAAATCTTAAATTAGACATTGTCGTTATCTGTTTGTTTTTATAAACCTCATAAATTAAATATTATTGTTTTACATAGTTGACTGATGATTGTTTAAATTTTCACACATATTTACCAGTTAGTTTGCTTATTATTTTTTTTTTCATTTTTTCATCTCAGAGCTTTTATTTGGCCTAATTTTTCTGCTTCATAAATACTGTGGCTTGACTATTTGTCTCCTCAAAAACTTATGTTGAAATGTAATGAATATGGTCATATTAGGAGGTGAGGCCTTTAAGAGGTGATTGTATTAATCATTTGTAAATTAATGGATTAATGGGCTATCACAGGAGGGGAACTGGTGACTTTAGAGGAAGAGTGACCTGAGCTGCCATGCTCAGTCCCTCACCAGGTGATACCTGCACACGTTAGGACTCCAGAATCCTCACCAGCAAGAGGGCCAGATGTGGTCCCTCGACCTTGGACTTCTCAGCTGGCAAATTGGTCAGAAGCATATTTATTTTCTTTATAAACTACCCAGTTTCAGATATTCTGTTACAAGCAGCAGAAAACAGACTAATATACTAAAATGGTTTGCTCGTTTGTTTTGTTTGTTTGGTTTTTGCAAATTATGTTTAGTAAGGATATCTGATGGCTTGGATTAGTTTCACATTTACTTGGCCGTTCACATAGTATTTGGTTTCCTATTCATATTTTTATTCTCTGTTTTTTTTTTTTTCATTCTTACAGTTTGAATGTGACAAGAATTCTAATTTCTTATGTAAACTAAGTTGTTTGTAAGTTTTCACATTTGCACCTCTGTTCTGGGGAACTTTACTTATGGTAATTCTTTGCATTCTGCTTTGAAGCTACACCCATCCAGAGGAGATTCACATTACATTACCAGATCTGCCTGGAACAAAAGAAAACTTCCTCTTTTTAAAAGTAAATTATCAGCTTGAGGCATTTTGGACCCCAAAGATGGTAGAAATTCACCTACAGACTAGTGTGAAACCCACTGTCGGTTGTGAGTTGCATGCATCCATGTCTCTGTCAACATCTATGTCTGTCTATTCTCCCAACACTGCGAGTAGAACACCCTTTGGTGTTCCAGCTGTACATGAGGGTCTCCTATTATATTTTCAACCTCAGAAATACCTCAGATTTGCTTTCTATTCCCTGAGCCAAGGGACTCTGAGAGTGGAAGCTCCACATCACAGGGGATCAGCAGCGGCCATCAGGGCAGGGCTGCCTTCCGAGCTTCACGATCTCTCTCCATTTCTGCATTTCATGTCATCAGAGATTCCTTATTTTGTTGCACGTTCAATGACACAACTTGAAAATCCACAACCAATTTTATCCAGCACTTTTACTGTGTTTTCAGCATATAAATTTTCAGAGTCCTCACTGTAATACTGCAAACGGAAGCCACTCAATCACACTTATTTCTTAAACACTGGCCATGATTCCTGACACATCATTCTTTTCATCATTATCAACATTATTATCATTACTAGTGTTTTGAACAGGGGAATCTCACTTGAAAACAGCAATCTCAGTGGAGATTTAGGAGAGAATGCTTGGGTTTCAGAGTAGGTTTTCCAAAGGAAAGAGAGCGGGAATGCCAATAGGAGTCACTGGAAGGCAATTGCTGTACTTTCCCACTTTCCTCCCATCAGCTGCAAAGACGGGAACACAGGCAAATCCAAGCATATTACTCCAAGAGAAGCCTGCGAGAGCAGAGGAAAGCAGGATAGATGTGAGATGCAACACTTACCGTTAGAATGTCAGGAAGGTCTCACCCATAAGCCACACATTTTTCTAACATAGAACACTAATCATAGAATACAATCACCAGAATCACAAGACAATTGGCCATCGTCTTGGTACCAAAGGGGTATCTTTCCTGAAGATGCATTTTACATGAATTCTAGAATTTACTCTTTGAGTGACATTCCTATAAAATCTATGATCAACTGTTGCTGAGATTTCTCTGGGTTTCAGAAAATAATCATAATCAAATCCTACTGTACATGTACAATCTTGTTCATCTGACTGAATTTCCTATCTTCAAAGGAAAATTCTTCCTTTCCTCAAGCAAGTGGTCACATGTATAATTAAGCACTCATTTGCAAGTGATAATTTCTGTCACAGTTTATATAGGTTAAAAAATTAACAATAAGTGTACAGTATTAAAATAATTGTCATATAGTGATAGCCATTGTAAATATTGCAACATTTATATAATGAAATGAATGTTATAATAGTACAAGAATTTAAAAACAAAAGTTTAGGAGGTGAACCAAGGACATCAGGGATGACAGTTTCATTATAATTTTAAAAACCAAGATGTTTTTTTTCTCATTCCCAAATTTTTATTTAATATTTATCAAAAGAAAAGATATATAACACTCACTACCAAGAAAGTTTTACACAAAGGTGCACAGATTTTACACATAAATAAGAATTTTAATGGATATATCAGCCTTGCAAAAAATAAGTGCTCTGTTGAACACTTTTCTGGGAGTTAATAGGATCTGGTCCAATGAGATTGGCAAATACTGTACACCCCAGTTTTCCCTTAGAGATTCTCATTGCACATTAGGGATTAAAGGCTCAGAGCTGTACTACAGTAAAAAACTTTTAAAAATCATTGTTTAATCCAGCGTATCCTACATTGTCATCATAGAGCACAGTTTTCCTAGAAAATCTCTTAAAATCCTTCCAAATAGAAGTCCACAGAATATCAGTAGAAACACTGGCTTGCACTAGTGGTTACATGTCCTTTCATGGCATAATACTCTCCATTTCTGAAAGTACCTTCTGTAGTTCTCAACCCAATTTTTATCTGGAATATGTATAACAAAAACGTAGCATGCAATTAAAAGTTTTAAACTTGTGAAATTAATGTTGTCTAATAAACAGAAATACTGCATTTACATAATTACCTAAAGTTTATGCCAGTTATATATGAAAATGTAAGTTTTTTTTTTGTTTGTTTGTTTTTTTTTTTTAGACAGAGTCTCGCTCTGTCACCCAGGCTGGAGTGCAGTGGCGTGATCTCGGCTCACTGCAAGCTCCGCCTCCCGGGTTCACCCCATTCTCCTGTCTCAGCCTCCCGAGTAGCTGGGACTACAGGCGCCTGCCACCACGCCCAGCTAATTTTTTGTATTTTTAGTAGAGACGAGGTTTCGCCGTGGTCTCGATCTCCTGACCTCGTGATCCGCCCGCCTCGGCTTCCCAAAGTGCTGGGATTACAGGCGTGAGCCACCACGCCCAGCTGAAAATTTAAGTTTTAATAAAATAGTTATATATGCACTTAGAGCTAATGTATATATCTGCTTGTATATTTTCAAAGCTTATTTAAAATTGCCATAAATAAACTATAAGGCTTACTTAAATTTAAACAAACCCTCACACTTTGTATTTAGAATTATGAAATAAAGATAAAAAGTTCCTAGAGTTAGCCAGATTGGACTGCAAAACCAATAAGAAGGCTTGAGGAAGGAGAAAGAGAATAATTTTAAACAATGTAGTGCAAAATACATCAGTTGGGTCTTTGAAACAAATTTCATTTTATTTTCCTCCAGTAATGAATGATGGAAAGATGTTTTCTGGTAAAGGCAAGAGAGTTTATTCTAGACTAACACAAACCCCCACCCAAGGACACTCCATTAGGGGCAGAAACTGCTTTTCCACTTCAGGCTCATAGCAAAGTGATTGGCAGAGCACGCTGTCATTCCTCTTCCGTGGCTGTATTCTTTTAACTGCCACATCATACACTTCACTCATTTTTCTCTTAAATATCTTTTCTGCAAATTGGATTTTTTGGTGACTCTGAAGGTTTCTAGTTTCTTGCCATAAAAAAGAAAACATTTTGAGTTGCATCCATCTTATCCCTCGATGACCGTAGAAAAAGGCAGCGCTGTTCCTGAGATGATGACTGCCCTGTCTTCCGGTTTCCCACAGGCTTTCCCTGGAAAATCTCAAGTCACAGAGGCACTTTCCACAGGCCCATTGGCCTCTGAGGGGACATGTCTGGCACCTGTCAGGCTGCATCCAGAACCATCCCAGTCGGCTTGAGCAACACAGAACATGCGCTGCCCTTCACAAAACAGCAGTGGGTCTCACTCTGTTTCCAACAGCGGGATTGACAGTGTGCGGCTACCGCGCTGCAGAAACGGACGCTGCAATAACGCCAATCTCTTTGCAACTAGATAAGATATATATATATATATAATCTCACAATTTTGCGGGCTGGGCGGGGTGGCTCATGCCTGCAATCCCAGCATTTTGGGAGGCCAAGGCGAGTGGATCACAAGGTTAGGAGTTCGAGACCAGCCTGGCCAACATGGTGAAACCCCATCTCTACTAAAGATACAAAATATTAGCTGGTCATGGTGGCGTGTGCCTGTAATCTCAGCTACTCGGGAGGCTGAGGCAGGAGAATTGCTTGAACCCAGGAGGTGGAGGTTGCAGTGAGCTGAGATGGCACCATTGTACTCTAGCCTGGGCAACAGGGCGAGACTCCATCTCAAAACAATAAACCAAAAAACCAAACCTTTGCATATAAATAAAAATATATAATATTTTTATATTAAATATTATATAATATATTTTTATATTATATAAACACAACTGCATATAAATATAATAATTGTTATAATTATACTTATAATATAAATATAATTGTTATAATTATACTTATAAATATAATTGTTATAATTATACTTATATATAAATATAATTTTTATAATTATACTTATAAATATAATTTTTATAACTATACTTATAATAAAATATTTGTGTATATTCATTTTATGATATTATATACTATAAATTTATTTTATAATATATAATATAGATAAAAATAATAAATTTCACTCACGTGCGTGTGAAGAGACCACCAAACAGGCTTTGTGTCAGCAATAAAGCTGTTTATTTCACCTGGGTGTAGGCGGGCTGAGTCCGAAAAGAGACTCAGCGAAGAGAGATACCAGTGGGGCCGTTTTATAAGACTTGGGTAGGTAAAGGAAAATTATAGTCAAATGGGGTTGTTCTGTGGCAGGCAGGTGTGGGGGGTCACAAGGTGCTCAGCAGGGGAGCTTTTGAGCCAGGATGAGCCAGGAGAAGGAATTTCACAAGATAATGTCATCAGTTAAGGCAGGAACTAGCCATCTGGATGTGTATGAGCAGGTCACAGGGGATATGATGGCTTAGCTTGGGCTCAGAGGCCTGACATTCCCATCTTCTTATATTAATAAGAAAAATAAAATGAAATAGTGGCAAAGTGTCGGGATGGCGAAAATTTTGGGGGGTGGTATGGAGAGAGAATGGGCGATGTTTCTCAGGGCTGCTTCAAGCAGGATTAGGGGCAGCGTGGGAACCTAGAGTGGGAAAGATTAAGCTGGAGGAAGATTTTGTGGTAAGGGGTGATACTGTGGGGTTGTTAGAAGAAACATTTGTCATGTAGAATTATTGGTGATGGCCTGGATACGGTTTTGTATGAGTTGAAAAACTAAACGGAATAAGAGAAGGAGAAAAATAGGCATTAAAGGACTAAGAATTGGGAGGACCTAGGACACCTAATTAGAGAGTGCCTAAGGAGGTTCAGCATAGCCTTACCAGCAAAGATTATTTATTTACTTTCAGAGTTAAGAGTGGCAGGCTGGGGATAGCACCAGGAGATATCAGCTGTGATGGCTTGGAGAAACAGTGTAAACAGGCAGTGTAAACAAGAGCAGGGCATGTATGAGTAGTTGAGAACAGTGAATAGGAGTATGACTAGATAGAAGATAGTAGGGATGACAAGTTTTTTGGGGCACAGTCTAAGTTGGTCTGGTGTCCGGAATGAGACTGGGGCCTAATAAAAAGGCGCATCTATACAGGAGCTTAAATGGGCTGTATCCTGTAGCATTCTGAGGTCAGACCTGAATTCTGAGAAGGGAAAGTGGTAAAAGTATTGTCCAGTCCTTTTTAAGTTAGTGGCTGAGCTTTGTGAGGTTTTAAAAGATCATTAGTCCATTCTACCTTTCCTGAAGACTGAGGACTGTAAGGGATATAAAGGTTTCACTGAATACTAAGAGCCTGAAAAATGCTTGGCTGATTTGACTAATAAAGGCTGGTCTGCTATTGGACCGTATAGAGGTGGGAAGGCCAAACCAAGGAATTATGTCTGACAGAAGGGAAGAAATGACCGTGGTGGCCTTAGACGCTGTGGGAAAGGCCTCTACCTATCCAGTGAAAGTGTCTACCTAGACCAAGAAGTATTTTAGTTTCCTGACTTGGGCCATGCGGAGTAAAGCTAATTTGCCAGTCCTGAGTGGGGGCAAATCTCTGAGTTTGATGTGTAGGGAAGGGAGGGGGCCTGAATAATCCCTGAGGAGTAGTAGAAGAGCAGATGGAACACTGAGAAGTTATTGCTTTGAGGATAGATTTCCACGATGGAAAAGAAATGAGAGGTTCTAAGAGGCGGACTGGAGGCTTATACTATAGCATAGCCTGCCTTTGCTGGTGTGTGGCAATTAGGCCTGGTGGAACTGCCATCAATAAATCAGGCGTGATCAGGGTGAGGAACAGGAAAGACGGAAATATGGGGAAATGAGGTGAATGTCAGATGGATCAGAGAGATACAGTCATGGGGGTCAGGTGTGGTATCAGGAATAATGTGGGAGGCTGGATTGAAGTCTGGGCCAGGAAAAATGGTAATTGTGGGAGACTTAACGAACAGTGAGTACAGCTGAAGGAGCCAGGGAGCAGAAAGAGTATGTGTCAGGTGTGAGGAAGAAAATAGATTTTGGAAGTTAAGAGAACTATAGAGAGTGAGTTGAGCATAGTTTGTGATTTTAAGGGCCTCTAAAATGATTTAGGGCAGTCGCAGCTGCCACAAGAAGACTTGAGGGCTAGGCAAAACAGTAAGGTCAAGTAATTTGGATAAAAAGGCTACTGGGCGCGGTCCCGATTCTTGTGTAAGAATTCTGACTGCACAGCCCTGCACTTCTGCTGTGGCTAATGAAAAGGGTTGGGATGAGTCAGGGTGAGCTAGGATGCAGGCAGTCTCTAAAGCTGTCTTCAAGGAACGGAAAGAGGAGTGGAGAAAGGATTTAGGATCTATGGGGTCAGCTAGGTTTCCTTTTGTGAGTTTATTTAATGGTTTTGTTAGGATGGCAAAACCAGGTATCTGAAGTCGAAAGTATCCAACCATGTGTAGGAAGGAAAGGAGTTGTTGTTTTGTAGAACATAGTGGGGTTTGAGAGATCAGCTGAACACGATTGGCTGGGAGAGCACGTGTGTTTTTATCAGAATTACGCCGAGATAGGTAACAGATGAGGAAGAAATTTGGGCTTGACTGAAGTAATGAGAGCTGTCCCTGAAACCTTGCGGCAGTTCAGCCCAGGTAATCCGCTGAGCCTGATGGGTGTCAGAGTCAGTCCAAGTGAAAGCGAAGAGAGGCTGGGAGGAAGGGTGCAAAGAAATAGTAAAGAAAGCATGTTTGAGATCCAGAACAGAATAATGGATTGTGGAGGGAGGTATTGAGGATAGGAGAGTATATGGGTTTGGCACCATGGGGTGGATAGGCAAAACAATTTGGTTGATAAGGCGCAGATTCTGAACTAACCTGTAAGGCTTGTTTGGTTCTAGGACAGGTAAAACGGGGGAATTGTAAGGAGAGTTTGTAGGCTTTAAAAGGCCGTGCTGTAGCAGGCAAGTGATAACAGGCTTTAATACTTGTAAAGCGTGCTGTGGGATGGGATATTGGCACTCAGCAGGGTAAGGGTGATTAGGTTTTAATGGGATGGTAAGGGGTGCAAGATGGGTCGCCCAGGAGGGAGTAGAGGTATCCTATACTTGTGGGTTAAGGTGGGGGATACAAGAGGAGGATGCAAAGGAGGCTTTAGATTGGGAAGAAGGGCAGCAATGCGATGTAGCTGTAGTCCAGGAACAGTCAGGGAAGCAGATAAGTTAGTTAAAGTGTCTCAGCCTAATAAGGGAACTGGGCAGGTGGGGATAACTAAAAAGGAGTGCTTAAAAGAGTATTGTGTAAGTTGGCACCAGAGTTGGGGAGTTTTAAGAGGTTTAGAAGCCTGGCCGTCAATACCCACAACAGTTACGGAGGCAAGGGAAACAGGCCCTTGAAAAGAAAAGAAGGTAATGTGGAGTGGGTAGCCTCCATATTGATTAAGGAGAGGATGGACTTACCCTCCACTGTGAGAGTTAACTAAAGCTCGGCGTCTGTGATGTTCTCCAGGGCTTCCGAGGTGATCGGGCAGCATCGGTCTTCAGCTGCTAAGCCGAGAAGATCTGGGAAGGAGTGAGAGAGCCTTGGGCCAGAGCTCCAGGGGCTGTGGGAGTGGCTGCCACGTGAGTTGAACAGTCTGATTTTCAGTGGGGTCTCGCACAGATGGGACACAGCTTAGGAGGAATCCTGGGCTGCGGACATTCCTTGGCCTGGTGGCCAGATTTCTGGCACTTGTAGCAAGCTCCTGGCGGAGGCGGTTCTGGAGGAATGCCTGGCCGCTGCGGTTCAGGCATTTGGAAGTTCTAGCGTGCTGGAGATGTGGCTGGGGTTTGTCTCACAGTGGAGGCAAGGAATTGCTACTTGGAAATATGTTGCTACTTGGCTGCCTCTACTCTATTATTGTACACCTGGAAGATGAGGTTAATTAAGTCCTGTTGTGGGGTTTCAGGGCCGGAATTTAGTTTTTGGAGTTTTATTTAATGTCGGGAGCAGATTGGGTAATAAAATGTATATTGAGAATAAGACGGCCTTTTAACCTTTTAGGGTCTAGGGCTGTAAAGCGTGTCAGGGTTGCTGCCAAACGAGCCACAAACTGGGCTGGATTTTTATATTTGATGAAAAAGAGCCTAAACACTATCTGATTTGGGATAAAGAAAAAGGGGCATTAACCTTGACTATGCCTTTAGCTCCAGCCACCTTTTTAAGAGTAAATTGCTGGGCAGGTGGGGGAGGGCTAGTCACGGAACGAAACTGTAAGCTGGACCAGGTGTGAGTAGGAGAGGTGATAAAAAGATTATAGGGTGGAGGAGCAGAGGCTGAGGAACAATTGGGACCTAGCTCGGCCTGGCGAGGAGGGGAGAGGTCAGATGGGTCTGTAGAAAAGGAAGATTAGAAAGACTCAGTGACGCTCGGGGTTGGGACTGAGGGGACAGGCGGGAGGGAAAGAAGGAAGATTTACAAGTCACATTGGGAACAGAGACTAGCGAGAGAACAATGTGTAAAAGAATGCCTGGACATCAGGCACCTCAGACCGTTTGTCCTTTTTACGATAAGAATTATTTAGATCTTGCAGGATGGAAAAATTGAAAGTGCCATTTTCTGGCTTTTTGGAACCACTGACGAGTTTGTACTGGGGTCAGGCGGCCTTGCAGAAGAAAATAAGGCATTTAGGTTTTAGGTCAGGTGTGAGTTGAAGAGGTTTTAGGTTGTTAAGAACACAGGCTAAGGGAGAAGAAGGGTGAATGGAGGGCGGAAGCTTGCCCATAGTGAAGGAAGCAAGTCTAGAGAAAGAGAGTAGAGACATGGAGGGAAGGGGTTCGGGGTTTCTTACCCTCTAGAAAAGCAGGAAAGGGGTCAGGGCACAGAAATAAGGGGTTGGGGAACAGATATGAGGTCGGGAGTGGAAATAAGGGATCGGGGCGCAGACATAAGAGGTTGCGGCGCAGAAATAAGGCAGGCATCCCTGTGTGGTCAGACACCTCTGAAACATGGGTGAATAATCAGAGGCATCCCTGCAATGATTAAACACCAAAGGAAGGCTGCCTTCCCGAGTCCGTGACCGGCCCCGGAGTTTTGGGTCCACGGATAAAACGTGTCTCCTTTGTCTCTACCAGAAAAGGAAAGGAATTGAAATTAAGAGAAGGGAGAGATTGAAGGGTGGCGCCAAGATTGAAAGGAGAAAGTTGTTGAGGGGTAGTGAGAGAGGTTGGAGAAGAGAGAGGCTGCTGACCCGATTTAAAATTGGTGAGATGTTCCTTGGACTGGTGGGTCTGAGGACCCAGGGTCGTAGGTGGATCTTTTTCACGGAGCAAAAAGCAGGAGGACAGGGGATTGATCTCCCAAGGGAGTCCCCCGATCCGAGTCACAGCACCAAATTTCACTCTGGTCCGTGTAAAGAGACCACTAAACAGGCTTTGTGTGAGCAATAAAGCTGTTTATTTCACCTGGGTGTAGGCGGGCTGAGTCCGAAAAGAGTCAGCGAAGGGAGATACGGGTGGGGCTGTTTCATAAGATTTGGGTGGGTAAAGGAAAATTACAGTCAAAGGGGGGTTGTTCTCTGGTGGGCAGGTGTGGGGGGTCAGGAGGTTCTCAGAAGGGGAGCTTCTGAGCCAGGGTGAGCCAGGGAAAGGAATTTCACAAGATAGTGTCATGAGTTAAGGCAGGAACAGGCCATTTTCACTTTTTTTCGTGATGGAATATCATCAGTTAAGGGAGGAACTGGCCATCTGGATGTGTACATGCAGGTCACAGGGGATATGATGGCTTAGCCTGGGCTGAGAGGCCTGACAAATATCATAATTATTTATAAAATTTTTAAATATTATTTATATAAACAATATTATCATTTATATATTATTATCATTTATATATAATTTATTATGAGTACTATATTTTATATGTATATGCAAAGTTTTGTTATTTTATTTTGCTAAAACAAAGTTGGGGCCACATTCTATTAAATGCACAAACTACTTACATGTTTTTTAAACATCATGTAAAATTTTATTTGTTGACTGAGGTATTAGTTCATAGAAGTATGTTTGCTTGGTATACCCATCATTTAAAACATCCCTGCATACCTTAATAGATAAAATGCTTCTCACATCTGTAGACAAATACATAAAGCAGCACCAATATCCAGAAGTAGTCGTATCTAATACTCTGATCACAACATGTGCATTACATGTTGTTCAACACGTGAAGGAAATCTACTGGGTTTGAAATCAGGTTTATAAAGTAGAATTGGCTACTGGCTAGGCAGAGATGCTATTGCGGGGCTAGTGAAACACTGTTTGTTCTTTCTTTTCCTTTAATTTGGAGAGTCAGTAGCCTCTGAAGCTCCTTGTTTCTGTGCACTGGATTCAGGCTGATGCAATTTAGGAAGCAGGCAGTCACTTCCTAGGTCCTCTTAGGTGTGCAAACCTAGGGCATGTCCTCCCCCATACCCTGGGGAGCAATCCGCTTTTGTTTAACACAGACCATCCCTTTTTAATGGCGAGGTGGAGCAGGGTTAGTTTGCATAAGCAGTCTTTTGAGGAAGAAAGGAATAAGGTCCCAGCCAAGTACACTGGATTTTACACTGTAAATACGTCTGGGTTGCCTCTAACCTAGGTCGCTGCGGACATCAGCTCTTCAAAGGGGAAATCATAGACACAGGTTGAACCCAAGGCAGGACAGCCAGGGCTGAAACATTTTGGGGGCAGCTTTGATTCAGCCTTGAATGTGGCTGAGAATCTGAGCCCTTTATGGCCCTGGAGGGTGAATGGAAAAGTCAATGCTATTTGGGAAGCAAGGGTTGAATGGGAGGGATATAAAGTAATAAGTGGAACTCCAGTCCCTGCACACCCTCCAAGCATCATAGTCACAGATGGGTGCAGGATCCGTCTTCAGCAGGGACACTACTTGGCAGCAAGCAGCCGCAGATTTTCAGGATCTGACTCTCAGCCCAGTCCCCCACCCCAAGGGCGCTGAGCAGTAAAGCTGACTCCCTTCGGGAACATGTGATCCCAAAGTTATTTTTTGGCTATTTCCAAGGAGAACTGGGATTCCTCAAGAAGGAGATTCTGAATTTGGTGCTCGAAAGGACGGGAGGGTATTTTAGGAGGTCAACTGTGGAGGAAAGGGGATGTGTTAGCATTTGAGTTTGTAAAGCAGATCATGAATTTCATTATTTAATTTCTGCATTAATGCATTAATTGAGTTTGTATTTACTATTTTTCCCTCTCTGTGAATGGCACCCTTGCCTTCTGAGTTGATCAAATCAAAACCTTAGTAGTTGTCCTTGAGTCCTCCCTGTCCACAGCAAACATTCACTCCAGGGCACATCTTGCAGCCCTGAGAAGCACCTCCAGTTCCTTCAGGTACCTGGGTCCCAATCACTAGGAGTCTGCGTAAGGGCATTTGCAAAACAAAAGTGAGAGGCTGAATTCTCTCTGCAGGAGATAAAGGACCAGACTTCTCCCCCTCTCTTTCTTAGAGCATTTTCTTTAGAAAACCTACAACTGGAAGTACTTTATCAGTTCCTTTGAAATGTATGTGGATGTTTATAAAAGCTAAATATGCCTCCTGCCAGCTTTAAGACCTAGGAATGTTTTTCCTTAAGATCTGAGGCCATCTCTTTGAAATGCATCATCAAGGAAGGTAGCGCCCATGCCTACCCCTTCCAGGAAAGGACAGGAGCCTAACTCTTCAGCAGGCACCTGACTTCAAGTTACAAAGTGACCTCCTTTCATAAGGATGTACAAAGTTTATTTTTTCTTTATATAAAACCACAGCTACCACAGATGATCACCCCAATTTCTGGGTGGATCTAGGATGGACTATATGTTGACCAAGGGTACCGTTAAGTGCTCTTGCTGGAGGACTAGTTACTGTTTATCTTGAGAACAAGTCTGTAATGAGTTTTATCTGCTTGATAATGAAAGAGTGAGATACCGTTCTTTCTTTGCAATTTCTTAACAGATTGCCAGTGACACGAATCGCATTCTGGTTGAAAGCTTGTTTTTATTTTTTTCTCTATTACTTCTGTGGAGAGGTTTTTCTGGGTAGGGAGACGTTTTAGTTTTAATTATTGATTTCCCCCAACACACTGGCCTGAACTCCCTTCTTGTCTACCCACAGTGCAATCCATTCTCTGCACTGCATCTAGGAAGATCTGCTAAGAAGGCACTTCAGTTCACGTCACTTCTTTATTTAAAAACCCTTAAGTGGATTCCCATCACTCTAGCTCCACACCTGGATCTAGTGGTCCCGTGGGATCAGGGCCCTGCCTGCCCCACATCCACTGTGCCTCACCCACACCAGCCCCTCATTCTTCCTTGGAATCCATGACCTCGTTCCTCACATGGGACTTCTCACTGGCTACACGGTTCCCTGAAATGCTCCTTTATCTGGTCTTTGCAAAACTCCTCATTTGGGTCACCCTCAAATGCCAGTTTCTCCTCCAGGAAGCCAGTTCCTCAGTCACACTCTCACATATTAAACTCTTCTATTCTCTGTTCACTCCCATTCTTTTTATTTTATTTTGATTTTTTTTTTTTTTTTTTTTTTTTTTTTTTTTTTTTTGTGACAGAGTCTCACTCTGTCACCCGGGCTGGTGTGCAGTGACTCAATCTTGGCTCACTGCAACCTCCACCTCCCGAGTTCGTGATTCTCCTGCCTCAGCCTCCTGAGTAGCTGGGATTACAGGCATCTGCTGCCCTACCCAGCTAATTTTTGAATTTTTGAAAGAGACGGGGTTTTGCCATGTTAGCCATGCTGGCCTCGAACTCCTGAACTCAGGTGATCTTGCCTGCCTTGGCATCCCAAAGTGCTGGGATTATAGGTGTGAACCACTGGGTCTGGCCTTTTCATTTTCTTAATCATCAATATTTACATGGATTTCTCGTTCCCCTGACACACTGAGAGCTCTGTCTTCCATGGTGCCATTTTAGCCGTTGATTAAAAATTTGTGGAATTAGAGTTCCAGTTCTTTCTCTCTTTCTTTCTGCTGTAGAGAAAAGTGTTTTAGAAAGCTTACAATTTATTGTGTATAGAACTTTTGTAAGTGAATTATGTTCTAAGGCAAGAGTTATTACCTTTGTGGATGTGAGTGAACCATGTATTCATTTTTGGATTGGTGTAAGTGAAGATCTAAGGGCAGGAGTGACCTCAAAACAGCACAAATATGCTGAGAAGCTGCCTGGGTGAGGTGTCAGGTGTGATGTCTCACGTGCCCCTAAATGTTTGTGGGGCGCAGGGCAGGGGCAGAAAGAGAGGCTCACAGTCCATGTGATTTGATATGCGAAAGTCCTCATGCCCTTCCTTGACAAATGTACATTCACGGCGATGTGGGTGGTAGCTGTGGTTTGTAGTCCTCAGGCTCCCTGGAGGGCATAGCTGAAATTCGGCCACCTGGACGCAGACTCCTCCTGCCCCTGCCCCCCTCCCCATCTGCTTGCTCCTGAACCTGTAGGAGTGAACCCATGACAGTGTGGACCCCTCTGCTGACTGTTCCATGCTGCTTGCATCTCTGACAAACCCTTTCAGATGCCAGCCAGGCTGTCTACCCTCAGGAGGAGAGGCCCAAGGAAAAGACCCATCCAACCCTAAGAGGCAAGCTTAGGTCTGTCTGGGCCAGGATTCCAGGGTCTTGAATACCCAGAGAACGGCCCAGGACATTCTCCCTTCCCCATGGAGAAAAGATCAGCCAGAGGGGGCCTCTGAGCCTGGGTCAGCAGGCAAGGCCGCCGCCCCCCGGTTCTAAAATAGAAGTGTGGAAAACAAACCACATTTTCCAACAGTTGAGATTAACATGTGCAGACACAGAATGAAATCTTATACTAAAAAAACAAAAACAACAACAAAAAACCAACTTACACGTAGATTCACTAAGAATCACAATGAAACCTCCAATCTGCTGTACAAAATTAGGCAAGGTCAAAAATTCGCAAGGGGGTCCCAGGATCTCCGTGGAATTCATGCATTTTCATACATTCCAGAAGGGAAGCATGTGCTGATCACTCAGGAATTCTCAAGCCCATTACAGCCACCTCCTGAAATCTGCAGGTCGCCAATTGTTTACTTTCTGCATCAACATCATCAAACCACACATACAACACTCAAGCATAAACAACACCGGCTGTGCCTGGTGGCTCATGTCTGTAATCCCAGTGCTTTCGGAGCTCAAGGCAGGAGGATGACTGGAGGCCAGGAGTTTGAGACCAGCCTGGGCAAAATAGTGAGATGTAGGAGTGTGACAAACAGAAATTAAAGAACGAAGTATGAAAACAGGAGAAGATTTTCATTAAAACCTTTACTGTAATAGGAAGAATGAAATTTTAACTTGTAATTAGGGTGGTGACACGTTCAACCTTATCCAGGACAGTGCTGGCTTGCACCTGTTGTCTCAGCATAATGATGAACAGCACCCTTGTTTACTCTTTTTTTTTTTTTTTTTTTTTTTTTTTTTTTGAGACGGAGTCTCACTCTGTCACCGAGGCTGGAGTGCAGTGGTGCGATCTCGGCTCACTGCAAGCTCCACCTCCCGGGTTCAGGCCATTCTCCTGCCTCAGCCTCCTGAATAGCTGGGACTACAGGCGCCTGAAACCACGCCTGGCTAATTTTTTGTATTTTAGTAGAGACGGGGATTCACCACGTTAGCCAGGATGGTCTCGATCTCCTGACCTCGTGATCTGCCTGCCTCAGCCTCCCAAAGTGCTGGGATTACAGGCGTGATCCACCACGCCCGGCCCCTCATGTTTACTCTTAAAATACCCCAATTTGAATAAAAATTACATAATCTTCCCACCTGTGAAGTCCTTTAGAACTAGAGTTTAGGAAGAATAAGGGAAATGGCTGGAAGTGTGAGATAGACAACAGGGAAAATGCAGTGACATCACTGAAGCCCCTCCAGCAGGTATGCCTGCAATCAATTCCCTCTCTCTTTTTTTTTTTTTTTTCCTTTTTTGAGGCTGAGTCTCACTCTGTCGCCCAGCCTGGAGTACAGTGGCGCGATCTCAGCTCATTGCAAGCTCCGCTTCCCGGGTTCACGCTCCCTCACTCTTTTTACTTATGTCAGCAATACTTGATTTTTTTTATTTCTTAAGATAATTTTGGTAAATTCTATTATTTACTGCCAAACGGCCTTGACTAACACATTCTCTCCCATCTCTGGGCCTTTGGCAAACATGTGTCCATTGCTAGGGACAATTTTACCCTCTTCTCTTGTTCACTTGGCTAAATTCCACTAACTCTATTAATCTTAGTTTAAATAAATTCTGCTTACTCTATTAATCTTAGGTTAAATACCATATGATCAACATTAAGTTCCTCGATTTCCGCAGCTCTAGGATAAATGCTGTTTAGAGGTTCGCTGACCTTTTCTAGTCGGTAAGTTGTTCCCCGGCACTCCACCCCGCTCTGCTTTTACCTTGGCTGGAAGGTGCACTTGCTGAGCTCAGATGCTGTAACTGTCCTGCTCCTTGATAAACCAAGTAGCATCACAGTGCACAGTGTACCGTGGGTTCTCAAAAAATCTTTGTCCAATGAAGTGTTTAAAGCACTTAGCCCGAGAACTGGCCCCTAATTGGTATTAAATAAATAGTAACTATTATAAGCTGTATCATGATGTAACAAAGGATGTGAAGAATAAAGATGCACTGTGAGTTGTTTTTGTTGCTGTTGCTGTTATTGAGACAGAGACTCGCTCTGTTGCCCAGTCTGGAGTGCAGTGGCGTGATATCAGTTCACTGCAACCTCTGCTTCCTGGGTTCAAACGATTCTCATGCCTCAGCCACTCGAGTAGCTGCAACTACAGGTGCCCACCACCACGCTCGGCTATTTTTTGTATTTTTTGTAGTCATGGGGTTTCACCATGTTGGCCAGGCTGGCCTTGAACTCCTGACCACGGGTGATCCACCCACCTTGGCCTCCCACAATGCTGGCATTACACGCATGAGCCATGGCACCTGGCCTGTGAGATTTAAGAAAAAAAAATAATAATCAAGTCTCAAGAAAATAAGTTTACAATCATATAAACACACGTACACACACATACACATATATGATGTAATGTAAACATGTAATTAAAACATTGATGTATTAACTTCAAACATGCAATGTAAACTTCGATTGAAAAAGAAATAATAGACATTTATAATAAGTTCCAAGAAGCAAGAAGAGAATGTGGTGTTTATTTCCGTTTTTTTTTTAAATCTAATCAATTTCCATGTCTAGACTTCATTACAGAAAACTGTTTGCAGTTTAGTGATGTTTATTTTGTAAATGGCTAATGGAAATGCGTTCCTATGAAATGTTCAGAAATGGATCGAAAGTGCTACTGAAAAGCCAACTAAATTATAGACATGAAATAAATGTCAAGGACAAAATTATTATAATTTACATGTCAGGTTAAAAACTAATGAACAGCATATCAAAAATGTAGGTTATTATAAAAGGTAGCATGTTATAAAGCAGGCTCCCTGTGACCACGTACACATTTTTTTTTTATACTTTTTTAGGGTACATGTGCACAATGTACAGGTTTGTTACTTATGCATCCATGTGCCATGTTGGTTTTCTGCACCCATTAACTCGTCATTTAACATTAGGTATATCTCCAAATGCTATCCCTCCCTGATCCCCCCACCCCACAACAGGCCCCAGTGTGTGATGTTCCCTTTCCTGTGTCCATGAGTTCTCATTGTTCGATTCCCACCTATGAGTGAGAACATGTGCTGTTTGGTTTTTGTCTTTGCTATAGTTTGCTGAGAATGATGGTTGCCAGCTTCATCCATGTCCCTACAAAGGACATGAACTCATCATTTTCGATGGCTGCATAGTATTCCATGGTGTATATGTGCCACATTTTCTTAATCCGGTCTATTGTTGTTGGACATTTGGGTTGGTTCCAAGTCTTTGCTATTGTGAATAGTGCCACAGTAAACATACCTGTGCATGTGTCTTTATAGCAGCATGATTTATAATTCTTTGGGTATATACCCAGTAATGGGATGGCTGGGTCAAATGGTATTCCTAGTTGTAGATCCCTGAGGAATCGCCACACTGTCTTCTGCAATCATTGAACTAGTTTACAGTCCCACCAACAGTGTAAAAGTGTTCCTATTTCTCCACATCCCCTCCAGCACCTGTTTCCTGACTTTTCAATGATGGCCGTTCTAACTGGTGTGAGATGGTATCTCAGTGTGGTTTTGATTTGCATTTCTCTGATGGCCAGTGATGATGAGCATTTCTTCATGTGTCTTTTGGCTGCATAAATGTCTTCTTTTGAGAAGTGTCTGTTCATATCCTTCGCCCACTTGTTGATGGGGTTGTTTTTTTCTTGTAAATGTGTTTGAGTTCTTTGTAGATTCTGGATATTAGCCCTTTGTCAGATGAGTAGATTGCAAAACTTTTCTCCCATTCTGTAGGTTGCCTGTTCACTCTGATGGTAGTTTCTTTTGCTGTGCAGAAGCTCTTTGGTTTAATGAGATCCCATTTGTCAATTTTGACTTTTGTTGCCATTGCTTTTGGTGTTTTAGACATGAAGTCCTTGCCCACGCCTATGTCCTGAATGGTATTGCCTAGGTTTTCTTCTAGGGTTTTCATGATTTTAGGTCTAACATATAAGTCTTTAATCCATCTTGAATTAATTTTTGTATAAGGTGTAAGGAAGGGATCCAGTTGCAGCTTTCTACATATGGCTAGCCAGTTTTCCCAGCACCATTTATTAAATAGGGAATCCTTTCCCCATTGCTTGTTTTTGTCAGGTTTGTCAAAGATCATATAGTTGTAGATATGTGACATTATTTCTGAGGGCTCTGTTCTGTTCCATTGGTGTATGTCTCTGTTGTGGTACCAGTACCATGCTGTTTTGGTTACTGTAGCCTTGTAGTATAGTTTGAAGTCAAGTAGCCTGATGCCTTCAGCTTTGTTCTTTTGGCTTAGGATTGACTTGGCAATGTGGGCTCTTTTTTGGTGCCATATGAACTTTAAAGTAGTTTTTTCCAAGTCTGTGAAGAAAGTCGTTGGTAGCTTGATGGGGATGGCATTGAATCTATAAATTGCCTTGGGCAGTATGGCCATTTTCACGATATTGATTCTTCCTACCCATGAGCATGGAATGTTCTTCCATTTGTCTCCTCTTTTATTTCATTGAACAGTGGTTTGTAGTTCTCCTTGAAGAGGTCCTTCACATCCCTTGTAAGTTGGATTCCTAGGTATTTTATTCTCTTTGAAGCAATTGTGAATGGGAGTTCACTCATGATTTGGCTCTCTGTTTGTCTGCTATTGGTGTATAAGAATGCTTGTGATTTTTGAACATTGATTTTGTATCCTGAGACTTGGCTGAAGTTGCCTGTCAGCTTAAGGAGATTTTGGGCTGAGACAATGGGGTTTTCTAGATATACAATCATGTGATCTGCAAACAGGGACAATTTGACTTCCTCTTTTCCTAGTTGAATACCCTTTATTTCCTTCTCCTGCCTGATTGCTCTGGCCAGAACTTCTAGCACTATGTTGAATAGGAGTGGTGAGAGAGGGCATCCCTTTCTTGTGGCAGTTTGCAAAGGGAATGCTTGCAGTTTTTCCCATTCAGTATGATATTGGCTGTGGGTTTGTCATAGATAGCTCTTATTATTTTGAGATACGTCCCATCGATACCTAATTTATTGAGAGTTTTTAGCATGAAGAGTTGTTGAATTTTGTCAAAGGCCTTTTCTGCATCTATTGAGATAATCATGTGGTTTTTGTCTTTGGTTCTGTTTATATGCTGGATTACATTTTTTGATTTTCGTATGTTGGACCAGCCTTGCATCCCAGGGATGAAGCCCACTTGATCATCGTGGATAAGCTTTTTGATGTGCTGCTGGATTCGGTTTGCCAGTATTTTATTGAAGATTTTTGCATCAATGTTCATCAAGGATATTGGTCTAAAATTCTCCTTTTTTGTTGTGTCTCTGCCAGGCTTTGGTATCAGGAGGATGCTGGCCTCATAAAATGAGTCAGGGAGGATTCCCTCTTTTTCTATTGATGGGAATAGTTTCAGAAGGAATGGTACCAGCTCCTCCTTGTACCTCTGGTAGAATTCGGCTGTGAATCCATCTGGTCCTGGACTTTTTTTGGTTGGTAAGCTATTGATTATTGCCTCAATTTCAGAGCCTATGATTGGTCTATTGATAGATTCAACTTCTACCTGGTTTAGTCTTGGGAGGGTGTATGTGTCGAGGAATTTATCCATTTCTTCTAGATTTTCTAGTTTACTTGCGTAGAGGTGTTTATAGTATTCTCAGATAGTAGTTTGTATTTCTGTGGGATTGGTGGTGATACCCCCTTTATCATTTTTTATTGCGTGTATTTGATTCTTCTGTCTTTTCTTCTTTCTTAGTATTGCTAGCGATCCCCTTTATCATTTTTTATTGCATCTATTTGATTCTTCTGTCTTTTCTTCTTTATTAGTCTTGCTAGTGGTCTATCAATTTTGTTGATCTTTTCAAAAAACCAGCTCCTGGCTTCATTGATTTTTTGAAGGGTTTTTTGTGTCTCTATTTCCTTCAGTTCTGATCTGATCTTAGTTATTTCTTGCCTTCTGCTAGCTTTTGAATGTGTTTGCTCTTGCTTCTCTAGTTCTTTTAATTGTGATGTTAGGGTGTCCATTTTAGATCTTTCCTGCTTTCTCTTGTGGGCATTTAGTGCTATAAATTTCCCTCTACACACTGCTTTGAATGTGTCCCAGAGATTCTGGTATGTTGTGTCTTTGTTCTTGTTGGTTTCAAAGAACATCTTTATTTCTGCCTTCATTTCGTTATGTACCCAGTAGTCATTCAGGAGCAGGCTGTTCAGTTTCCATGTAGTTGAGCGGTTTTGTGTGAGTTTCTTAATCCTGAGTTCTAGTTTGATTGCACTGTGGTCTGAGAGACAGTTTGTTAGAATTTCTGTTCCTTTACATTTGCTGAGGAGTGCTTTACTTCCAACTATATGGTCAGTTTTGGAATAGGTGTGAGGTGGTGCTGAAAAGAATGTATATTCTGTTGATTTGGGGTGGAGAGTTCTGTAGATGTCTATTAGGTCCGCTTGGTGCAGAGCTGAGTTGAATTCCTGGGTATCCTTGTTAACTTTCTGTCTCATTGATCTGTCTAATGTTGACAGTGGGGTGTTAAAGTCTCCCATTATTATTGTGTGGGAGTCTAAGTCTCTTTGTAGGTCACTCAGGACTTATGAATCTGGGTGCTCCTGTATTGGGTGCATATATATTTAGGATAGTTAACTCTTCTTGGTGAATTGATCCCTTTACCATTATGTAATGGCCTTCTTTGTCTCTTTTGATCTTTGTTTGTTTAAAATCTGTTTTATCAGAGACTAGGATTGCAACCACTGCCTTTTTTTGTTTTCCATTTGCTTGGTAGATCTTCCTCCATCCATTTATTTTGAACCTATGTGTGTCTCTGCATGTGAGATGGGTTTCCTGAATATAGCACACTGATGGGTCTTGACTGTATCCAATTTGCCAGTCTGTGTCTTTTAATTGGAGCATTTAGCCCATTTACATTTAAGGTTAATATTGTTATGTGTGAATTTGATCCTGTCATTATGATGTTAGCTGGTTATTTTGCTTGTTAGTTGATGCAGTTTCTTCCTAGCCTGAATGGTCTTTACAATTTGGCATGTTTTTGCAGTGGCTGGTACCGGTTGTTCCTTTCTCTGTTTAGTGCTTCCTTTAGGAGCTCTTTTAGGGCAGGCCTGGTGGTGACATAATCTCTCCGCATTTGCTTGTCTGTAAAGTATTTTATTTCTCCTTCACTTATGAAGCTTAGTTTGGCTGGATATGAAATTCTGGGTTGAAAATTCTTTAAGAATGTTGAATATTGGCCCCCACTCTCTTCTGGCTTGTAGGGTTTCTGCCAAGAGATCCGCTGTTAGTCTCATGGGCTTCCCTTTGTGGTAACCTGACCTCTCTCTCTGGCTGCCCTTAACATTTTTCCTTCATTTCAACTTTGGTGAATCTGACAATTATGTGTCTTGGAGTTGCTCTTCTTGAGGAATATCTCTGTGGCATTCTCTGTATTTCCTGAATTTGAATGTTGGCCTGCCTTGCTAGATTGGGGAGGTTCTCCTGGATAATATCCTGCAGAGTGTTTTCCAACTTGATTCCATTCTCCCCGTCACTTTCAGGTACACCAATCAGACACAGATTTGGTCTTCTCACATAGTCCCATATTTCTTGGAGGCTTTGTTCGTTTCTTTTTATCCTTTTTTCCTAAACGTCTCTTCTTGCTTCATTTCATTCATTTCATCTTCCATCACTGATACCCTGTCTTCCAGTTGATTGAATTGGCTACTGAGGCTTCTGCATTTGTCACGTAGTTCTCGTGCCTTGGTTTCCAGCTCCATCAGTCCTTTAAGGACTTCTCTGCATTGGTTATTCTAGTTAGCCATTAGTCTAATTTTTTTCAAGGTTTTTAACTTCTTTGCCATGAGTTCGAACTTCCTCCTTTTGCTCGGAGTTGTTTGATCATCTGAAGCCTCCTTCTCTCAACTTGCCAAAGTCATTCTCTGTCCACCTTTGTTCCATTGCTGGTGAGGAGCTGTGTTCCTTTGGAGGAGGAGAGGTGCTCTAATTTTTAGAGTTTCCAGTTTTTATGCTCTGTTTTTTCCCCATCTTTGTGGTTTTGCCTACATTTGGTCTTTTATGATGGTGACGTACAAATGGGGTTTTGGTGTGGATGTCCTTTCTGTTTGTTAGTTTTCTTTCTAACAGCCAGGGCCCTCAGCTGCAGGTTTGTTGGAGTTTGCTGAAGGTCCACTCCAGAGCTGTTTGCCTAGGTATCAGCAACAGAGGCGGCAGAACAGCAGATATTGGTGAATAGCAAATATTGCTGCATGATCTTATCTCTGGAAGTTTTGTCTCAGAGGAGTACCAGGCCATGTGAGGTGTCAGTCTGCCCCTACTAAGGAGTGCATCCCAGTTAGGCTACTCGGGGGTCAGAGACCCACTTGAGGACGCAGTCTGTCCGTTCTCAGATCTCAAGCTATGTGCTGGGAGAACCCCTACTTTCTTTAAGGCTGTCAGACAGGGACATTTAAGTCTGCAGAGGTTTCTGCTGCCTTTTGTTTGTCTGTGCCCTGCCCCCAGAGGTGGAGTCTACAGAGGCAGGCAGGCCTCCTTGAGCTCTGGTGGGCTCCACCCAGTTCGAGCTTCCTGGCTGTTTTACCTACTCAAGCCTCAGCAATGGCAGGCGCCCCTACCCTAGCCTCACTGCCACCTTGCAGTTTGATCTCAGACTGCTGTGCTAGCAATGAGCGAGGCTTCATGGGCATAGGACCCTCCAAGCCAGGCGCGGGATATAATCTCCTGGTGTGCCATTTGTTAAGACCGTTGGAAAAGTCCAGTATTATGGTGGGAGTGACCCGATTTTCCAGGTGCCATCTGTCACCGGTTTCTTTGACCAGGAAAGGGAATTCCCTGACCCCTTGCTCTTCCCTCATGAGGTGATGCCTCCCCCTGCTTTGGCTCATGCTCAGTGTGCTGCACCCACTGTCCTGCACCCACTGTCTGACACTCCCCAGTGAGATGAACCCGGTACCTCAGCTGGAAATGCAGAAATTACCCGTCTTCTGCGTTGCTCATGCTGGGAGCTGTAGACTGGCGCTGTTCCTATTTGGTCATCTTGGCTCCCATCCAAGTACAAATTTTTATAGAAAACCATGACTGAGCCAGGCGTGGTGGCTCACGCCTGTAATCCCAGGACTTTGGGAGGCTGAGGCAGGCAGATCACCTAAGGTCAGGAGTTCCAGATCAGCCTGGCCAACATGAAGAAACCTTGTCTGTACTAAAAATATAAAAATTAGCTGGGCGTAGTGGTGGCACCTGTAATCCCAACTACTCAGGAGGCTGAGGCAGGAGGATCGCTTGAACCTGGGAGGCAGAGGTTGCAGTGAGCTGATATTGTTCCACAGAGCAAGACTAAGTCTCAAGAAAAGGAAAAAGAGAAAGGAAGGAAGGAAGAGGAAGAAAGGAGGGAAAGAAGGAAGGAAGGAAGGAAACAAACCACAACTGTTGGAGCAATGGCAATAGGCAGACATTGTGCCCCAATGGTATATGTTGCAGCCATCCCGAAATAAGTTCATTGTCCCCTTCTCCTAACTTTTTATTGCTGCTTCAGATCCAGCTACCATATTTGTAGACAAATAAAAGACATCTGTTTTAGAATTTATTTCATCCACTAAAAAAGCTATAATCTTGCCCCTTTTGCTTTATGTCTACTGACAAATGAACCAAGAACACTGGCTCCTTCTTACTTTTGTCTCTGAATCCCACTTCCACATGTGTGTCTTGCAAGAACACCCACACTTCGAGAACTGGATCCTGCAGCCTCCCATATGCCTGTTAACACCTAGCGAATCTGCCTTAGATGTCTGCATGTTTAAATCCTAACTCAGAAAAGGGACACCTTGTGTATGTTATTTAACCAAAGGCATCTTTTCTTGTAAGAACATTCTGAGTCACAGGATTCTTATTTTAATTTTTCCTTTCCAAGGTAGTTATGTTAGGAGGAGATTTTTCGACTCTTGGCCAAAAACATTCACAATGCAAAAATAGAATGTTAACTAAGAAAATGTTACATTATCTCAAACACAGTAAATTGATAAGAGAAAATAAAATATTTGTAGGAGAATTTTCGTTACTATTCAGTCATTTATTCCTTCATTCAAAAATA